>NC_059145.1:24343551-24968551 GCF_020740605.2 Lemur catta | reverse complement strand
AGTCCTCAATTTAAGAGTGCAAAGCTTTGGAATCAGACTGACTGTGTTTGAGTCCTGGTACTTCTGCTGACTAGCTGTGAGTGTCCAGGCAGGTTATTTAACCTTTCTCAGTCTCATGTCAAATGGGGATAACAGCACGAAGCCTGTCTAGTTAGTGAACTACAAAGAGATAATGAAGCTCAGGGTCTCACCCCGGTCCCTGGCACGCAGTGTACGTACACAGTGACGGCTGCTGTCATTTCTGTTTGCCTGGAGCGGTTTGGAACAGCGGTGTACACAGATCGGGTTCTGAGCTCTGACTTCCTCCCGGCGTTCCCCGCGTTGCTGGCTCGGAGGCGACACTATTCTTTGGACAGCCCTGCTAGGAGCGGAGACAAATCCTTCACCAAATCAACCAGTCTGCTCCGTTTAAAAAAAGTAAGGGAGCAGTTAAGAATTTATCTTCACTTTTAAGGATGCTTCTTTTAGTCATTGCCTGTCATAAGAATGGTAGCGGTGGCGGTGGCAGCGAGGACACTTTCCACAACAATCCGACTCGAGCAGGGAGATTCAGCCCAGCACAGCTCGCACACAAACACTCCCAGATGCTCGGACTTCAAGAGGGCGGCGTTTTGTCCTTAGGAAAAGTAGACAAAATGACAGTGGTATGGCTGTGACGGTAATGAGGCAGGCCAGGGGACAGCAAGGTGATTTCCTGGCTAGATCAGGGGTGAGGGACAATACAGGCTTTGTTCCACCAAGCCTCGTCTTGGTTTGTAACACTCACAGGAGTGAGTCTCCTTAAGCTTCTAGATTGGCCCGATGATCCCGCCTCCTTGTACTCATGCCTCTGTGTAATCCGCTGTCCCTGAGTAGGAGCTGGACCCGGTGACCTGCTTCTAACCGACAGAAGTGGCAAAGGTGACAGGATGTCACTTCTCCAATCAGGTTATAAAAGTGTTTAACTTCTGTCTTGCTAGCGACTCTCTCCATTGCCTTCTCAGCTTGTACATTTTGTGAAACAAAAACCTACGTGGGAGAGACCCACGTCTCAAGGAACTGAGGGTGGCCGCTGGCCCACAGCCAACAAGGACCGAAGGCCCTCGGTCCAACAACCCTCACTGAACTGAATCCTGCCAACAGTCACGCACGGGAGTGTGGAAGGGGCTTCTTCCCCAGCAGAGCCTTCAGATGAACCCAGTTCTGACTGACAGCTTCACTGTAGCCAGTGAGACTCTGAAGCAGAGGACCCAGCTAAGCCCAGCCTCGATTCCCAACCCACAGAAACTGAGAGATAATAAATATGTGCTGTTTTAAGCCACTAAGTTTGGGGTAAGTTGTTATGTGACACTAGGGACTAAGAAATACAGATTTCTTTCTTAAAAATAAAAAGTAGACAAAAGACCTCCATTTCTGCTGAGGGTTGGTAAATAGTTAGGTTGTCACTTCTTTGGCTTTGTTTCAGTTATTCTTCCTCTACCACTGTGCTGTACTTAAGGACAGCAGACTGCAGATAGATTAATCTGCCTAAAGCATACCTCTGATATCGCCCCTCCCCTGCTCATGAACCTTTGTTGGCTCCCACTGACTCAAGGAAAGAAGTTCAACTTTTTTATTTGGCCTTCAAGGCTCACTTTGATATCTGTCTTCTACCAGTTGCTAGGACAATTATCTTAAATCACCAATTAGTACATGTCACTCCTGTGCTTATAAAAGTCTCTGTTGGATTCCGGCTGCCAGCCAGATTAAATCTGTATTCCACAATTGGTGTTAAATCAAGGCTTGCCGTGACCCGGTGCTTCCTACCTTTCTGCTTCACACTTAATGTTTCAGCAGCACAAGGCGGCTTACTGTATGCACCCCAGTCCACACACGGTGCCATCTCCTGCCTCCCCAAACTCCCCCCACCCCTGTCTTTAAGGGGTGTTCTCTTCCATTGCTGTTCTCTTCCTTTCATTTGGAAAATCCCCTTCTCTGGAAAATTCATAAAGTTCAGCTCAGATCATCTGAGTAATAAAGAGGAAAAAGAAAGAACCTAAAACATACGCCTTTGCTTGGATCTGCATAGACTGTCTCTGGAAGGATCCAGAGGAAACCAGTGACATTGGTTGTCTCTGGGGAAGCGGTGTTGGTCAGGCCTGAGGGATGGAGTTTGGAGACAGAATTTTCACTGGAAATCTTTGCATGCCTTTGTAATATTGTAGTGTGTGAATATATTTACCTATTTAGACATTAAATAAAATAATTATAAGGAAGGAAAAAAAGTTAATTTCTCAATGTACCCTTGCGGGAAGCCTTCCCTGACGTTCTCATACTGAGCTGATTGTGTGATGTCTTGTTTGTGTATTTGTCAACCCCTCCGGTCTCTGACATCCTAGAGCTAGAGCTCAGGGATTATTCCTTATTCATTCTTATCCCTGTCCCCAACTGTCT
Source organism: Lemur catta (assembly GCF_020740605.2). Lineage (NCBI taxonomy): Eukaryota > Metazoa > Chordata > Mammalia > Primates > Lemuridae > Lemur > Lemur catta. The sequence continues at coordinate 24,966,139 of NC_059145.1, read as the reverse complement.
GCTACTTCATAGGCCCCCAAAATATCTGAGGAATAAAAAATCTGCCCTTCCAAATGTATTTCCCACCACCTCTCAGCCTTCCCTATTGGTGCTGAGCTTTCCTGCCTCTGGGCCTTAGCTCCTACTGTTCCCTCTGTCTGGATTTCCCTTCCCCCCTTATTTCATTTTTGAAGTCTCCTCAACTCAGCTCTCACCTCCATTTTCCCTTTGTCTGATTTCCTGTACACTCCTGGAGATTTTTTTTTTTTGAGACAGAGTCTCACTCTGTTGCCTAGGCTAGAGTCCCATGGCGTCACCCTAGCTCACAGCAACCTCAAACTCCTGGGTTCAAGCTATCTTTCTGCCTCAGCCTCCCGAGTAGCTTGGACTACAGGCAGGTGCCACCATGCCTGGCTAAGTTTTCTATATATATTTTTAGTTGTCCATATAATTTCTTTCTATTTTTAGTAGAGACGGGGGTCTCGCTCTTGCTCAGGCTGGTCTCGAACTCCTGAGCTCACAAGATCCATCTGCCTCGGCCTCCCAGAGTGCTAGGATTACAAGGGTGAGCCACTGTGCCCAGCCACTCCCAGAGATTTTTATTACTTTGTCCTTTATATTAGGGGCTGGCAAACTATGGCCCATGGGCCGAATCTGACCCACTGCCTGTGTCTGTGAATGAAGGTGTCCATTCTCCCATGTACTGTCTCTGGCTGCTCTGCCCTTCTCGCTGCAGTTACGTAGAGACCCTAAGGCCTGCAAAGCCAAGCATATTTACTATCTGGCCCTTTATAGAAAAGATTTGTTCACTCCTGATTTGCATCACAATTATGCCTATTCTGCTCATTAAGACGCAAACGTGGATCCAGCCAAACTCATTATCCTGGCAGAAGAGGATGATGCCTCCCTCTCCCCAGAGCCCCCTGAGTTCCACCCTGCAGAGCACCTTCCTATTCCCAGCCCCTGGCATCCTTTCCTGCCCCAGCCTTGAGCCTGCTGTCCCTCTGCCTGAAGCCAGCTCTCCCGTGGCTGGTCTCTTTGTGTTCTCCTAGTCACACTGCGAGTCCCCTACTTAGAGAGGCGTCGCCGGACTGCCTTATTCATGTAGGTACCTGTGCTAGTGTCTGTTCTAACACCTGTGTGTTCCTGTGTGGCACATGTTACAAGTTGGAATTATTTTTATTTACTTGTTTGCTGCTCCCTCCTACTAGACTGTGAGCTCCTTGAAGGCAGGGGCTGTATCTACCTAGTTTCCTGCTGTATTTGCAGTGTCTTAAGTGGCACCTGTCACAGTGGACAGACACAGTGGGAAATACTATTTACTGACTGACGAAGCAGGGGAATGAAGGGCTGAGTCTTTGTCTCCATCAGAGTGACTCGCTGAGCGACTAGCAGGCACCCAAACTATTTGTTGAATGAATGAATAATATAAGAGAGGACACTTAATCACGATAATACTGATGAATGAAAGTAACTCACTGCAGGCTTCTCTCGACCCTTTAACATCAGGCTCATGGAACAGAATAGCTTCCTCCAGCTCCACGTAAATTATTCAGGATAAGGGGAAGGAAGTAGGCTCTCGAGGGACCTGCTAGAATATCCTTCTCTGATTGTGAGTGTCTGTGTGTGCGTCTGTGTGTGTGAGAGAGAGAGAGAGAGAGAGACAGACAGACACCAGCAGCCTGCATGTCAAGCTTCTGCCCACAGACTGGGGAAACGGGAACCAGCTCTGTGGGACTCTGCACAAATATGCTACCAGTGGCCTGTGAAATCTGTTTTTCCTCAGAACCAGCAATTCAGAAATTGAAATACTTAATATGTTTTTTTAAAGCAATACTGTTTTAGGTTATAAAATTGACGCATGCATTGCAAAGAATTTAAAAACCAAAAAGAAAAATGTAAATAAGAAAATAAAAATTATGCTTAATTCCACCATCATGCTTATCTATTTTGTCTTATCTATATGTGTTTTAGATTTTCTTTCTCCCTTTCTTCCTTGGCCCTCCCTCCTTTTCTCCCTCCCTCTCTTTCTTCCTTCATTCATCTTTCTTTTAATACATTTGGGATCTATTTAGCATTATATCCTGAACATTATCTCATAACATTAAATGTTTTTTTGACAACAACGTTTTAAAGAACTGTATAACACTCCAGGGAGTGTACTCAATCCTTTATGCCAGTGTTTTTTGTTTATTGCTTGTGTCACTCTACTGTTAACTAATACACAATTCTGCAATGAACAAATTTGGTAGCTTGGCATTTCCTGTAACTCGATTCTTAGAAGTAGAATTATTGGCTAAAAAACTATAGAATTTTACGATATTGTTTACAAGTATGGTTAAATTAATTTTGTGGGATTGACATTGATCCAAAGTCCCAACCTCATGCCTATTTTACCATAGACTTTTCATCAATATTATCACATTGCTATCGCATAATATTTTTATTATTCTAATTAGAAAGAATCAGTCGTTTATCTTTTATATCTCTTTTTCTATAAATCTATTTTCCCTATCCATCTTCTTCTTTAGAAGCTTTAATATTTTAAAATTCAATTAAACTTAATAATTGATATCATCTGTGTGGTTGATTACACATCCAAATAAAACTTATATTTTAAGTATAGTCATTTCATATAAATAATCAGGTTTTAATAAACCACAAAAAAATATTGTATGTTAACAGCTCACTTACCTTGAGCTGGTTTACTGACTCCCTGTAAGTCTTTGGAATATTCAGTACCTGATGGAAACAAAAAAATGGATTTGAGAGGCCTAAATCAGGGTCAAAGACCACCTCAAGGTGTGGGATAGGGAGGACAAACTGCAACAAAATCACCTGGCAGGGGTGGTCCTTGGGGTGTTTGTTAAAAAAATACTTGTTCCTGGGCCTTACTCAACATCCACCAAATTGGAATAGCTTGTTGGCAACGTCCAGGAATTTGCATTTTAATAAGGCTCCTGGAATTTAGAAATCACTCAGACTTTCCTTTTTATGCTGAGTCAATTTGTTCTTGCTTTCCCCAGACTCTACTGGACTTTGATCCCCAGGGAGACGGCCCGCGTTCAAACAGAGTCGCGGCAAGGGGGCCTTGCCACGAGGGCTTACTTCCCATCTTTAAACATGAGATCTTGACTACAGTCAGAGAGGGGCCATGTGCTCTAGGCATCTAGGTGTGATAAATAGGGTACCCGGAGGACGATCTTTAATTTGAGAATTTAAGAAGACGATCTGGACTCCCTGCATTCCTGCCAAGGGGCAAGGCTGGGCTTTGACGTGCGGGTTGAGGTGACACCGGGGATGGCAATTGTGGGGGGTGTGATGGGGGAGTGGGACCCATCAGCTGGTGGAGACAGACCCTGGATGGCATGCAAAAGATTTGCTGTGGAAAATAGCACGGACAGCTCCACAGAAATTCTGCAAAGTGGTACGTGCAGAGGAAAAGTGTGTTTTTTAAAAATGTTCTTCAAATGCTGTGTACATGGCTCCTAAAATGTTTCTGAAAAATTATTTACTCCTCACATATTTTTAAGTTGAGAGCTAAAATATTTCATCATAAGGTAAACAAGTTATATAAACGTTGGATAATTTTCTAGAATACTTTAATGCTGTAAAATAAAAATGGTTTTATTAATGCCTTTAAATTCATCTAGTAGAGGTTAAATATCATAGGGATTTGATACATCACTGCTTTTCCTGTTTCCATTCTACTTCCTGCACAGAATTTCCTATGATAGATTTTAATATTTGAATGGCTTTTTATTGATCACTGTCACATTTCTCTGGATCAAGATTCTATCCAGTTAAAATTTAAATCTTTAATATTTCCTGTGAATTTGGTGCTCTAGGTGTTAAACAATATTTTCTATGTTATCATTACAATTATTATTATTTGTACTTAATTGGTCAAAACCACAAATGTATTATCAATTTTAGTAAATAATGGTGAAACATGAGAATTAAAACTTTATTGAAAGTGCATACCTTAAAGGAAATGGGATGGGGCTTTTCTCTCTAATTAACCCCTAAATATTTCTTTTCTTTTCTTTTTTTTTTTTTGAGACAGAGTCTCACTCTGTTGTCCAGGCTAGAGTGCCGTGGCGTCAGCCTAGCTCGCAGCAACCTCAAACTCCTGGGCTCAAGCAGTCCTTCTGCCTCAGCCTACCAAGTAGCTGGGATTACAGGCACGCGCCACCATGCCCAGCTAATTTTTTCTATATATATTTTGTTGTTTGGCTAATTTCTTTCTATTTTTAGTAGAGACGAGGTCTCGCTCTTGCTCAGGTTGGTCTTGAACTCCCGACCTTGAGTGATCCTCCTGCCTCGGCCTCCCAGAGTGCTAGGATTACAGGCGTGAGCCACCGCACCTGGCCCCCTAAATATTTCTTATTGTCCAAGTGAGATGGGGTTCATCATCAATTTTATTCCCTTTCTTTGCTTTTCATATATCCGTAAGGACTGAAAACTTTCTTTCACATAAGTAGATGGGAATGGAGAGTTTTGTTATAGCAACATCACTCAATTCTTTGAATTCTTCCAAGGTATTTGGCAAAAATCATATGGTGATCTATCATCAAAAATTACTTTTAATGTTCTACCAGCTGACAACCTCATCAGATCCTCCTTCAATTTTGTTGAAAGCAAAGAATTGAAAACGAGTTGACTTACAAAAGGATTTGTAACCCAATCATTAGAATCTTTCACTTTCTCAACACTGAAACAGCTAGATTTTGAATCACTCCTTTGTTTGGAGTCTGAGATTTTTTTTTTTTTTTAATCTTGGGGCATTGAACTACAGTGAGATCCAGGATGTGTGAGAAGTGGGCCTTTCTTTAGTAAAAGGGGAAAATGTAGCTGTAAAAGGGGAAGCGGGAGGGGACCAGCTGAGACCTAGGACACAACCCCAAGGGGCACCCTTCGCGTTGTGTTTGTGCGTGTCCTGAAGGAGGTACCCAGGCACTCGGAGGCCTTAGAAAGAGAACCAGCATGCCGCAGACATGTTCTTGGACAGGGCACTCTTAGGAGCATCTAGGGAAGAGCTGACAATCTAGAAATTACTCCTTTTAAACCATTCATGCCAAAGTCACCCTTCAAAATCTTTGTGGCAACTATCAAGGAAATATTAATAACAGATCAAGGCAAGAACCATCAACGAGGGCTAGAACTGGTAGGTAAAATCTGATGAGGAACAGGATAATTACAGAGATCCAAAGTAACTCCCCACAAACATGATTTCATTATTCATTGAGTACTAAGTACAGAATATTTACAAATCAGCTTTGCAGCGGAGAAACCTGGCAGTCACAACATATGGACACACATCGGGTACCCACTGATGGGATGCCTTGAGAAAAACACAGCATCATTTCTCTGATGTTTCTCCCTAAAAAGCATGACCTGAATCTAAGCTTTGGGAAACGTTAGACAAACCCAAATTGAGGGATGGCCTACAAAGTAATTGGCCTGCGCTGTGAAAAAATGTCCAGGTCACAAAAGACGAGGGAATACTGAGGAACTGTTCCAGATGGAAGGAAGCTAAAGAGATTTGACAGCTAAAGGCAGCATGTGGTTGGGATTGGACCCTGGACCCATAAAGGACATTGCTGGAATAATTGGTGAAATGCAAAAGGGGTCTGTGGATTAGAGGCATTACTGAATCAGTGTTTCATGGCTATGCTATGGCTGTTTAGAAGAATGCCCTTGGCTTTAGGAAATACATACTGGAATATTAAAGGGTAATGGGTATTATGTCTACAAGTTACTTTTAAATGGTTCAGGGAAAAAAATGTAAATATACATATGGAGAGAGATGAGGGAAACATGAGGAATCTGGGTGAAAGGTGTCCATGAACTCATTGTTCTATTGTTGAAGGTTTTCTGAAATTTTGAAATTATTTTAAAATAAAACATTGAAAAATCTTAATCTCCTGGGAGACTGTGGTCCCCAGTTTGAAGATCAGTATTTTTTTTTTTTTTTAGAAGCCCTGTGGACAGAGATGAAGGCTTTAGGAGTTCAAAGCAGGTGTGGACAAACATAAAGGATTTCTTAACGATGAGAAGGTCCTCATTGTGCAATATGTATAAAACATGCAGAGCTATGTGAGTGATTCTCTCAAAGGAGAGGCTGCAGAGAAGTTCCTTTGGAGATAAGTAATGAGATGTTTATGTTTATAAAAAGAGAGGATGAGTGAGAAAAGTTGAGAAACACTGCTCAAGACACAGCAGGAAGGCCGGATGTGGTGGCTCACGCCTGTAATCCTAGCGCTCTGGGAGGCCAAGGCGGAAGGATCGCTTGAGCTCAGGAGTTCAAGACCAGCCTGAACAAGAGTGAGACCCTGTCTCTACTAAAAATAGAAAAATTAGCCAGGCGTGGTGACTCATGCCTATAGTCCCAGGTACTCTGGAGGCTGAGGCAGGAGGATTGCTTGAGCCCAGGGGTTTGAGGTTGCAGTGAGCTGTGATGACACCACTGCATTCTACCCAGGGTGACAAAGTGAGACTCTGTCTCAAAAACAAAAACAAAAACAAAACAGCAAGAGACCTCCCAAATCTGAGATAAGCATAAGACAGAAACATAAAGACCACCTATGGCATCTAATATCCATCTCCAGTAGTTTTCATTGAGTAAAGTGATGATAACTCTTGTCCAGTGTAGCTAAGGGAATAATCTCTGTCCTGGTCAGGACTGGATTCTCCTTGTGTATATCCAACCATAATATGATCTGATGTCACATGGGATCATGCATGCTGTGTTGTGCATTTCCTGATTCATGGTGTTTCCTGTGAAATATGTGTCCTTAAGTCTTTACCAATTGACTTCTGCTACAGACTTTGTTTCCCTGCCATCGACATGGAAAATGATAGCCAGAGTTGTACCATGTTGTAGTTCTGTTTCCAACTAGAGCCTCCTGTTTCTGTCCCAGTTCCCTACCTAAATATTTTCCCTATAGCAATGACTTGGAATGGTTATGTCTAAACAAGAAAACACACATTGGTTTTATCTCACCAACTGATTGGTAATAGACCTCTTAGGTCCTCCCCTTAGGTAAGATTTTGAGGCCCTTTCTGGGCACCATGGGAGAGAGTGCTACGGTTGATTAGGGATGTTTGCCATGGCCTTGGAAGAAAGACCATAATATACTTGGTATGTGGAGAAAGTAGCCTCTGTAATGATTTTTCTTCTATAGTGATTTTTTTTTCCCTAGTGTTCATCCCCTTGAGTGTAGCAGGCCTTAGTGACTTGCTTGGAACCAACAGAATGTAGTAAAGGTGATGGAATGTCACTTCTGCAGTTAGTTTACAAAAAATTTGTGACTTCCTTGTTGGTGCAGATGCCCTGTCTGCTGGCTTTGAAGAAGCAAGCTACCATGCTGGAGAGGCTCACGTAACAAGGAACTGGGGGTGTCCTCCAGGCAACAGCCAGCAAAGAACTGAAGCTCTCGATCCTTCCTGGAGGATGAGACTTCAGCCCTTGATGGCATGTAGTCATCCTGAGTAAGGTAGAGGATCCAGCTATGTATGCTGGATTTCTGTGGATTCCTGGCCCCCAGAAGCTGTGCAAAGGAAAACATGCATTGTTTTAAGCTAAGTTTTGGAGTGATTTGTTTTGCAGCAATGGGTAATTAATATATCATGTATTGACCATTCTTAGTTTAATCACTTTATGTATTTGTTGTGTAGAAGAAAATTAGTAGGAGTAGCACCATACATGTAGCAAGCAGCAAGAAACTATAGCTGAATTTGAGGGACGTGATACGTAAATTACCAAGATCGATCACAAGAACCCAAGACACCCAATCAGAGGCCATTTAGTGGACAGGCAAACCATTCTGGAGAAATGAGCCAACTTTGAATTCTACTGTTTTGCCACTCAGTTCAATGTAGCTTGTAACAGTCTGTACTTCTCTTATTCTAGCACTTAGTTCAACATGATTCCTTGTTTAATTGTCTGTATTTTCCACCGGAACAGAAGTTTAATAAGGTCAGGGACTCTGTCTCTACCATTTATTATTATACTGCCTGCACTTTGCATAGTGTTTGGCACACATTTGGCTTCCAAGTTATTTGTTGAATGGATAGATGTTTATATTTCAGTGAATGTCAATATGTAAGAAAACATTGCTACACATTTTAGAAAAATGAGCACAAGAAATGGTTATAATAAAGATTTTTTTAGTGCTTAAATGGAGCAAGTCTTAGTATCTGGCCAATTCACTCATTTAGGGCATCTAATTCCCTGATAATGCCAGTTAAATGGAACATTACTATAATAAGTACCATTAATTATTCATTGCGAATACAGTGTTCAAGGTCAAATGAAATCTGATGGAAAATCTCTCCATTGTGGAAAAATCACTTGCTGATTGTTATCACAACTTTCACTGCTGCTGTATAGAGCTTATCTCCTTCCAGCATGTTCTGCAGGGACCACAGCCACTAAGTTCATCTCAAGGAAAATAAGGCAATTTCATTTTATCTGACTGCACATTTCTCTGCTTTTAGGAATTTCCTTAATCTTGTAAATGATTTTTTGAACTATTATAAAGAGTTAGAAGGAAATAAGTTACGGTAGGATAGAAGTATAGTAAACGAAAAATAGATTACCTGCGAAAAAGAAACATAGAAAGCCATTGTCACCAAACTTTAGAGATCTACGCTTGAACTGCTTAGTGTAAGCTAACCAACATAAAATCCAGAACCTAAACTAAGGGGGTGAGTTTAGAATTTGCTTTACTGGCAAAATGGCAAATGGTGGTGATGTCTTTATTCACTGAGAATCAGAAATGGTATTTAAGCTTCTCTTGTTGCCCTGTGTTAAGAAGGATTCTGAGGCCCAGTGGAGGAGCACTATGTTGATGAATGATGGCACAGAATGTAGTGCAGATGTATTAATCAATGTATTTATGAATCTTAGATTTCTCTAATTATAATATAATTAGCTTCAGGATAAATTGTGACTGGGTGGAATCCAATTATGATTTATTTTCCTTATTGCAATAGTATGAACAGTCATGTTTCTAGATCCAAGGAACTTTTTTTTTTTTTTAAATCTTTACTCTTCTAGCTTAGACTTGGTTTATACTTATTTTCAAAAGGTTATTTCAGCTTGGGGAAGGAATTCTAGCTCTGAAATGTTATCAGGTTTCCCAATAGTGAAAAACAAAGCGCATAAAAAAGATGAATCATTTTTCAAAGGTGACAGAATCCACTGATGCCTCTGGCTTATGTGTTTGCATTTCGCCATAAAGCAATAACGGTATGTCCACTGCTGATTTGCTTTAATCTGAAGATAAACAAAACCTGTTAGAGCAGAAACCTGGAATAGGGTGGTCAAAGGGTAAACAGCACTGCTAATACTTTGTTCTCACATTGCACATGATTTCCTTGGGGCATTTAGCCCTTCCTAACCTTAACTAGTGCACCAAGCCCTTAAAAAATGTATATTAAGAGACAAAATGATATGGAAACAGTTTATACAATGATATCCAACTTGTATCATGTAGATTGCCTAAAGACACTGAATAGTTTTAGACACCCTCAGCCTGAAAAATCCATTTTCCTCACTCCTTTGTAAAATTTGAGGTGGCCTGACACCCTGAGAGTGAGGACTACAGGTTCCTTCCATTTGCCAGCTTGGGAAATGGCCTGGACTTCAGTGTCCTCCATAGTTCATGCTAACCACATTAACTGTGCGTAGCTCCCCACTCCTTCCCCTCAAATGGGAGATGTGAATAAATACCTTCTCCAAGGACCTGCCTTCTCTTTGTCACTATGTACCTGTGCCTCAGCTCTTTGAGTATTCATTCATTCATTCACATATTAATTTAATAAAAAGGTGCTCAGTGCCCAGTGACGTTAGTATGTGCTAAAGATACAGTGGTAAAGAAGACAGAAAACAAGCCTGTAAGCAAATAATAGTAAGTTGTGTTACAAAGGAGATAAATAAAGGACTAAGAAGGAGAAGAGCAGGGAGGAAGGTCTATTTCTGGTCCTAGGTGGACTAGATGTTCACAGAAACCCCTCCCAGTAAAGTATAACTAAAATGTTAAATAAAATAGTAAAGACATTTAAAAAAATGCATAGCAGACTGGGCAGGAGAGTAAAGGAATTTTATGGAGGCCAGAAATTACCAGAAAGCAAGAATTATCAGGGGATAGGTAGCTCTGGATTCTGCATTTGCCCTGAGGGTAAATCTTTGGGTGGTCTAAACCTTAGGGTTTTTTTTTTTTTTTTTTTTTTTTTGAGACAGTCTTGCTCTGTTGCTCTGGCTAGAGTGCCATGGTGACAGCTTAGCTCATAGCAACCTCAAACTCCTGGGCTCAAGCGATCCTCCTGCCTCAGCCTCCCAAGTACCTGGGACTACAGGTGTGCACCACCATGCTTGGCTAATTTTTTTATTTTCTTTTTAGTTGCCTGGCTAATTTCTTTCTATTTTTAGTAGAGATAGGGTCTTACTCTTGCTGAGGCTGGTCTCGAACTCCTGAGCTCAGGTGATCCTCCCTGCCTTAGCCTTCCAGAGTGCTAGGATTACAGGTGTGAGGCACTGTGCCCAGCCAACCCTGGGTTTTCATAGACCCTAGAGCATAGGAATGTGCAGAGGTGGGATGGATGGACCTCTCCACAAAGCCAGGAGACCAAAGGGCAACAGTCTTAGTAAGTACACTAAAAAAAAGTAAGACAAAACCAAATCCTGGCCAGAGGGAGGTACTCTCTGCCTCAACTTTGGCTTTGGATGAAGAAACAAAGATAACAGAATTCCTTGAGAACTCCTGATCATAAACCCATGGTAAAGGTCTTTGCAGGTTTGCAGTTGGAATCCATGCTATCAATCACTCAACCAGCCAACAAACAAAGAAACAGAAACCCTCAAACCAAAAATGTAATTTTAGGTCGTTCTCAGGTGGTTGGTGGAAGGAATACCTCAAATCCTCTGTGGAGAAACATCCTTTCAACTCAGGGGTCTAAGAACATTTAGAAAAAACATTCAGAATCAAAACCACTACACACACTAGGAAGCAAATTAATCATGAATGTAAGTAAAGGAAAAAAAAAAAAAAAAGACTACACACAAAATTCCCAAACCAGTAGAGAGGAAAAAATGGAAAGTGGAGAGGGGTCTCCCCTAATCTGAAATGGAATGCAGTCAATAAAAAGCTTAAAATAAGATTGTAGGAATAAATCCAAACACATGAGTAGTCATAATCAAATGAATGAAAATAAAATAAAAATTTCAATAAGAAGTCAAAGATTATTGGGTAACATTTATAAAACCCCCAGCTCTATATGCTGTTTATGTGAAATGCACAAAAAACATAAGGATAGAGAAAGATTGAGAATAAAAAGATGGCAAAATGTAACAGGTATCTACTAATGAAAATAATATGGGTACTTGTATTTCTACAAACAATACTTCTAGAGACAAAAGTCACTACGTTTCCATAAAAGTTCCCATCCATCAGAAAGATAGAACAATTCTAAACTTGTATTTCCAATAATATAACTGCAAAATATCTAAAGCGAAAGTTTCAGAATCACCAAGAAAGACTGACAAGTCCCCTATCACGGTGAGAGATTTAAGAACTTCCTTATCAATAATTGATAGATAAAGGAAATAAACAATAAAAATATAGAAGATTTAAATAACATAATAAAATATAGAAGATTTAAATAACACAATTAGCAAGGATAATCTAGTGGACACATATAGAACACTATTCCTAATAACTGGAATGAACATTTTTTCTGGTGTGCATACACACATCATAAAACTTGAACATATACTGGGGCATAAAGCAAATATGAAACAAATTTTAAGCAACTGGTATTACACAGGCAAGGGGTATGCTGGTAAACTACCCCTTGGGGAAAAGAAAAAAGCCCCAATTTGTAGCATTTCTCTATTTCTATGGTATAAATACTTCTACCATAGCTGATTTCAATGGTTTAACAGTGGGTCAGGAAAATCTCTGAATCTTTAAATATCAGGTCTTGTGAGCATATATAAGTTGGCTGCAGTATTCTCTGACTATAAAAAAATATAATTAGGTATTAATTTAAAAAGTGTAACTAAAACTCCCCCTCCCATTCATTTGGGTATTAAAAGCACACTTCTCAAGCCCATATGATAAAGAAGAAATTATAATGGGCATTTGAATTGACTGATAATGAAAATACTGTATAGTAAAACTTGTGGGACACAACAAAAATGTTCTTCAAAAGAAATTTGTACCCTTCATTGATTATATTTTATTTTTTGTTTTTTTATTTTTATCTTAAGCTCTCTTAAATTCAGAAAATGATTATATTTTAAAATAGAAAAAGTTGAAAACAAATTAGCTAAGAGTCAACTTAAACAAAACAATACCAATGGACAAAAACCCAAAAAAGCTAAAGAAAATAAAATGAGAGACAAAATAATGAAAAAAGGGCAGATATTAATAAAAGATAATATCATACACAATAGAGATGTCCCCCACTAACAGATAATGGTTGATTTATAGAAATGACATAATTGACAAACTTCCTACAAGATTGATCAAGTAAAAACAAAACCCAAACAAAATAATTAAAAGGAGACATTATATACATCAGAAATTAAAAATATAATACAAGACTAGTAGGAATAATTTTATGCCAATAAATCTTAAAAGTTCAGGTGAAGTGGATAATGGGTACAGTTTTAGAAAAGTATAAATTACCTCAACTGATTCAACAATCAGAAAATGTTATAAATGGTCCTATGCATTAGTTATCTATTGCTGCATAACAAACCACCTACCAGTCAGTGATTTAAAATGATAAATATTTATTATTGCTCAGAAGTCCATGGGTCAGCTGGATTGTTCATCTAGCCTTGGCTGGGTCTATTTACCCTTCTTTAGTTGACTGCAGGTGGGGTAGGTGGCTCTGCTGATGGAAGTTGTGCTCTCTCTCACGGATGTTTCAAGGGCAGTTGGCTGTAGGCCAGTCTAGTGTGGCCTCAGCTGAGACAACTGGCTTGGCCACTACCTGGTCTTTCATCCTCCAACAGACCAGGCTGGGCTTGTTCGTGTGGGGGTGGCAGGGTCCTAAGACAGTGGGCAGAAGCATGAAAGGCCTTTTGAGAAAGCAGGACCATGAAAGACCTGTATTCTATTGGATAAGAAATTCACAAAGTCAGTCCAGATTCAAAAGAAATAGATTTTTCTCTTCAGTGAGAGGGCATGGATAGAGAGAAGCATGGAGAATTAAGGCCACTTTTTATAATCTACCACATCCTAAAATCATCAAAAATGTTGATTCAACAGTTAAAAAGTCTTCTAACTAAGAAAACAGTAGGCCAGATGCTTTTACTGGCAAGTTCTCCCAAATATTCAAGGAACAGACAAATCCAATCACACAAAATTTCTTCAAAAATAGAAAAGAGGGACTATGCCATAACTCATTTTTATGAGGCTAGTAAGCCAGACACCCAAACTAGACAAGAATAGTATGAAAGAAGAAAATAATAGCCTAAAGACACTAAGGATCATAAACACAAGATTTTAAGCAAAATTTAAGGAAACTAAATCTGTCAGCATATAAAGATAAAGAAAGCATCATAGCCAAGAAGGATTTATTTTAGGAAAGCAAGGTTGGTTCAATCTTGGAAAAAATCTATTAATTTACTACATTAACAAAATAAAGGAAATAAATGAACTCCATTACATGAAGAAAAAGCATTAAATAAAATTCAACAGACATTTATGGTTAAAAAATCATGGTAGGGCCAGACGCATGGCTCATGCCTGTAATCCTAGCACTTTGGGAGGCCGAGGTGGGAGGATCACTTGAGGCCAGGAGTTTGAGGCCACTCTAAGCAACAAAGTGAGACATTGTCTCTACAAAAAATAGAAAAAATTGGCCAGGTGTTGTGGTACATGTCTGTGGTGCCAGCTACTTGGGAGGCTGAGGTAGGGGGATTGCTTGAGCTCAGGAGTTTGAGGTTGCAGTGAGATATGATGATGCCACTGCACTCTAGCCCAGGCAATAGAGTAAGACCCTGTCTCAAAAAAAGAAAAAAAAAAAAAGTAAACATTAAGAATAGAAAGGAACTTTCTCAGGAAAAAAAAGCAAAACAGTATCTATGAAAACCTATAACTAAACATCAGACTTAATGTTGAAATGTTAAAAGCATTTATTTTAGCTAGGTGTGGTGGCTAACACCTGTAATTCAAGCACTTTGGGAGGCCAAGGTGGGAGGCTTTCTTGAGGCCAAGAGTTTGAGATCAGCCTGGACAACATAGCAAGACTCTGTATCTTAAAAAAAAAAAAATTAGCTGGGTGTGGTGGCCCACACTTATATTCCTAGCTACTTGGAAGGATTAGGCAGGAGCACTGCTTGAGCCCAGAAATTTGTGGCTGTAGTGAGCTATAATTGTGCCACTGTACTCTAGCCTGGGTAACAGAGTGAGACCCTGTCTCTAAAATAAATAAATAAGCATTTATTTTAAAACCAGAATCAAGAAAAGACTGACTTATTTTATTCAACATTATTTTGGAGGTTCTAGCTTATGCAATAAAATAAGAAAAGTAAATAAATGTATAAATATTAGAAAGGAAAAAACCAACTCTCATATATACAGATGATGTCTATGTCTATGCAGAAAATAAACCTATAAAATAATCCACAAGTAATTAGATATAGTATGAGAATTTAGCAGGTTTGTGGAATATTATATCTATATACAGTTAATTGCATTCCTCTGTAATAACAATAAACAGAAAATGTAAGTTTCTATTTATAATAGCAAGATATCTACATATCTATCTTAGAAACAAACATAATGCAACATGTATAAGAGCTGATGGAGAAAATTATAAATTGAAAGCATTAAAAGCACTGAATGGGGAGGATGGGGAGATGATAGTCAAAGGGTACAAACTTTCAGTTTTAAGGTTAATAAGTTCTGGGGATCTAATGTCCAGCATGATGAAATACTGTATTCTTTACTTGAAATTTGCTAAGAGTAGATCTTAAGTGTTCTCACCACACACACACAGAGGACAACTAAATGTGATGATGGACGTGTTAATTAATTTGATTGTGGTAATCATTTCACAATGTACACATTTATCAAAATCATCATCTTATATACCTTGAAGATATACAATTTTTATTTGTTCATTATATCTTAATAAAGCTGGAGGAAGAAAGCATTGAATGACCTAAATAAACACAGAGTTAATTTCTATATATGGATAGAAAGATTCAATATTTTAAAGATGTTAATTCTTCCCAAGTAATTATGTAGATATAGAGTAGTTCCAATGAAAATCCCAAAACAGGTTTTAAAAAAAATATTTTTGTGGAACTTGACAGGCTGTTTCAGAAACTTACATAGAAAAGCAAAGGCCAAGAATTAACAAGATACTACTTAAAAATCAAGTTAGTGAAGGGGACTGGCCACAACAATATCAAGACTGTATGAAATAAGACAGTGTATGACTGGCCCAGGGGGTAGCCAATATACCACAGAAACAAGAGAGAACATGCATGTATGACCAGTGGGAGGAAAATGGACTAATAATTAATGTTAGGACACCTAGTTAACCATATGGAAAGAAAAAAGAAAAAGAAATTGCGTGCCTACCTCACAACTTTCACCAAAGTCAATTCCAGATGCACCAAGGACTTAAATGCGAAGGGTGAAACTTTGAAACTTTTAGGAAGAAATATAAAAGTGTATCTCCATGAACATGGAAAGAAGGAATGATTTCTTAAACCAGAAACAAAAAGCACAAAATATAAGAAAAAGATTGGTCAATTTGACTCACTAAAATGAAGAATTTTGCTCACCAAAGGTGAAAAGACAAGGCAAAAACTGGGACAAGAGATTTGCAACACCCAGAACGAAGACTGGATTCATATGCAAAATATAGAAAGAAAACCAAGGAGAACTTACACTGATGAGTAAACCACAGGAGCCCTCTTTAGGTAGTGACCTGAAAGTGGAGACCACAGGACGAGAAGGAAAAGAAGGCAGGAGGAGCATTCCAGCCACAGAAAAGGTGAAGTTCAAAGGCTGTGAGGCAGAGGCCAAAGACCAGAGTGGCTGGAAGGTAGAGAATGAGGAGGAAGGAGATGCGCTCAGAGGGGCAGGCAACGGCCAGGACAAGCAGGATAGTACAATGAGACACCAATAAAGGATATAATGGTGCACACCTGGCTACTGTGTGAAGCATGGATGAGGGGCTGAGATTACAAGTGGGGAGACCATGGCACCTCTAGAATCGAGTACAGGAGCTTTCTTTCATAGAATCTCAGCAAGGTGGTCGCAGGGTCTTTGTTAAGGGCACGAACTCTGGAGCAGACTGCCTGGATTCCTATCCTTGCCCTCTTCCTTATAAGCTCTTTGACCTTGGGCAAATTATTTTGGTGTTCTGTGCCTCAGTTTCCCAATCTGTAGAAGTGAGTAATAAATAGTGCCCACTATGTGTTCTTAATCATTTTTTTTCTTTTTAGAGGTGGGGTCTTGCTCTGTCACTGAGGCTGGAGTGCAGTGGCATGATCATAGCTCACTGCAGCCTCAAACTCCTGGGGTCAAGCTATCCTTCCACCTCAACCTCCTGAGTTGCTGGGACTACAGGCACGTGCCACCATGCTGGACTAATTTTTCTATTTTTTGTAGAGACAGGGTCTCTCTATGTTGCCCAGGCTGGTCTTGAACTCCTGACCTCAAACGATCCTCCTGCCTCAGCCTCCCAAAGTGCTGGGAGTACAGGCGTGAGCCACCTTGCCCAACCCTTAATCATTTTTATGCCTTGAATCCCTTGGCAGTCTGGTGAAGTCTGGATCCCTTCTCAGAAAAAAAATATTTTTAAATCCATAAAGTACACAGGATTCCAAAGGAAACTAATTATATCAAAATATAATTATCAAAATATTCAAACAGGTATCTATTAATATATGTATGTGCCTCTTTACTTATTAAATAACAAGGGCTAATAAGAGGTCTAATAACTACCATAATTTTAAAGTTGTGATGAGAAAAATATTTCAAGACTACAATACCATCATGTGATACCAAAAAATAACAATTTCTACAGGTTGTAAAATCACAGGTACTGCTAATTCAATTGTGTGGCTTATTGCCTACATTCTTTATGAAACGAAATGTTAAATTTCAGTTACAGGTTACTGAAAATAAAGATGTAGTCCCCATTCAAGTAGAAGGAATTTTAACCACTAACCCCTCGGACAGCCGTGCATCCTAGGATAAAAAACCCTGTTCTACACGAAGCACTTCTAATAACAAAGCCACTTAGTTATTGTTGTTGCCATGGTTATTGCCATTATTTGGGGAGGTGGCGTGGATCATCATGGAGATTTTCTACTACCCAGGGGCAGACAGCTTTGCCACATACTAGCCCTGTGACCTGGGCAAGGCAGGTGCGTCCCCGAGCCTTGGTGCCCTCGTGGTGCCTCTGCCAGGGACCTTGACAGGAGAGAGATGGGAGGGAAGAGGAGGAGAAGGGGAAGCAATCTCAGGACACGTTCTGCCCGTTACCGCTTCAGCCTAACGATGATCATTACTCATAAACCACAACTGCTCGTTCTCTGGACTTTATTGCTTTTTAAGAGCTGAGTATAAGTAACTTAATTAGAGTCAGGAGTTGGACTCATTAGAAAGAGAGCTGGAGACCATCTGAGATTCTGAACCTAAAATAAGACTCTTTAAAGAGATTATTTTTGTAAGAATACATCTTTATATACTCATTGGAGAAACTCTTCTTCTTTTTTTTTTTTTTTGGTTGAATTTTCAGCCTGTGAAGTTTGTTCCATAATTCAGGGTTTTTCTGCTTCCTTGCAAAAAGCAGCCTTCCTGAGTTCTACCAGATGTTTGTATTTATACTCTCAACATTTAAAAATATTTTCATATCTGCTATCTCCACTAACTCACTTTTTTCCCAGTGGGCTTGTGGTGTAGGATGATCAATCACCTTTTGCCTGACACGGGGGTACATGTTGCTTGCACAGTCCACGTTTCTTTGCTGCAGGACTTCTCAGTGCATCTCTATGCTAATGCGCATTAGCAAATGTGCCCAGGGAGGGGACAGAGTAGTCAACATTTCTCACACTTGTGTGACCCACTTTTATCTATAGAATTTCTCATAGGGCTAGTGAGGAAATGCTGCCTTACGTATACACTTTAAAAAAGAAATGTTTTTCTTAAGAGGTGTGTGGAGTCACTATACTTAACAAGACAATAATAAAAAAAGCAGGGAAATTTGGGGGTATAATAGGATGGATCTATGATGGGGGCAGAGCTGCCTTAGGAACAACCCATTGCTTTTAAAAAACTTGTCTTACTTGCCTTATGCAACTTGTGATTGTTTATAAAGATGAAATATCTTTCCCAGGTGGCTTGTTCTCTTGCCTGTTTTGGTTTCAGAGCTGTGTGCTAGGCCATGGGTCCTCTCGAACTACCCAGGACAGTGGTCTCTCCTCTGAGGTGGCCTCTACCACTGTACTGAATGGCCTAGATACGAGCTCTCTCTTCTTCCCCCCACGTCTCTCCCAGCCCCTTCAACACCCCTCCCACAGAGGTGCTGTTTGCTGAGGCTGTTTGTCTAAACCAGGTGTCTACACAAAGCTGGCCACTCACAGAGCAGGAAGCGTGTTAATGTGCGTCACACGGAGCTGCAGTGTCCGGGCTGTTTGCAACCCAAGGCTCCATCTCTGCCCCGTGCAAAGGGAACTGGCAACAGAACATTGCCCAGATGGGAGCTTGGCCTGGAGGATCATGCAGGGGATTAAAAGAAGGATATTTTGGGCCGGGCACGGTGGCTCACGCCTGTAATCCTAGCACTCTGGGAGGCTGAGGCAGGAAGATCGCTCAAGGTCAGGAGTTCAAGACCAGCCTGAGCAAGAGCGAGACCCCATCTCTACTAAAAATAGAAAGAAATGATTTGGACAACTAAAAAAATATATATATAAAAAATGAGCCGGGCATGGTGGCACATGCCTATAGTCCCAGCTACTTGGGAGGCTGAGGCAGAAGGATCGCTTGAGCCCAGGAGTTTGAGGTTGCTGTGAGCAAGGCTGACGCCACAGCACTCTAGCCTGGGCAACAGAGTGAGACTCTGTCTCAAAAAAAAAAAAAAAAAAAAAGAAGGATATTTTGGTTTCTTTTAAGAGAAGGTGTCAACTTGCTTCTCACTTGCTAAAAGTAAGAAGTTGGTATTTTGCAGGGCATCTATTTATTCATCTGACCAACTTTAACTGACCATCTAGACCAGTGATTCTCAACTGGGGATGATATTGCCTGCTCCAGGGGACATTGGCCACGTCTGAAGACATTTTATGTGGGAGGTGCTGCTGGCATCTAGTAGGTAGAGGCCAGGGATGCCGCTAAACATCTGCAATGCACAGGACAGCCCCCACATCACAGAGTCATCCGGCCCCAAATGTCAGTAGTGCCCAGGTTAAAAAATGCTGCTCTAGAGCATGGTGTTTAAGCACAAGGGTGCTGGAGTTAGAAAGGCCAGGGCTCACATCCTAGCTTCGTCACCTACTGCTGTGTGGCCTAGGCAAATCACTTCACTTAATTCTCCCACTTGTAAAATGAAGCTACTAATACTGCCTAATAATGTGCTAAGCTAGTATGAGACACTTAAAATGACATAATTTTATAATACTATCATTGCTCTGTAAAAGGTACTTGCATTGGCTCCATGAAAGACGGGAAGTTGGCAGATGTAGCTAAAATCTCCTGTGCCAGGCAGTACGGTCTGTATAGCAAATAGTTGAGAGAATTTGCAGAAGAAACAGAGCCCTTGGTCTTGTAGAGTCTAAACGGTGCTGTCCAATAGGACTTTCTGCAATGATAGATATGTTCTACACCTGCACTGTCCAATATGAGAGCCACTAGCCACATGTGGTTACTGAACACTTGAAATGTGGCTAGGGTGACTGAGGAACTGAATTTTAAATTTTGTTTAATTTTAATGAATTAAAATTAAGATGCTGCACATGGCTAGTGGCTACCATATTGGACAGAACAGGTTCAGAAGAGGGGATGGTGTTGATGTAGACCGAATATTGACACGATAGGACATCAGATGGGGAGGGTCACAGTTGGGGTGCAGGAATTGAGGGGAGGAAGCCGTTTTCAATCTTCATGAAAAGGTTGGGTCAAGGGATGGATAGTCTTCTGATGGCAGAAAATGCAGCCAGTGAGGGAGAGTGAATTCCCGGCAGAGGAAGTGACGTGGGCAACGATGAGGCAGACAGAGGAGCACAGTGTGTCTGCATGGATGAAGGTCAGGTCATAAGGCGAGAATGCCTTCTGTATACAATGAGTGTGGCACTCAAGCTAGGCAACATCAAAGCCAGTTATTGGACTGTACATCTTGCATTGAGCCCACTACACTAAAACACGGAATGGACAGGAATGTCTTGGAAAATTTAAAAAACGCTATTTTACAGGACAAATTCCTATTGAATCCTCCAGAAAGTGGTAGATGTGAGTCTCAAACCCAGGTTTGTGTGACTTTAAGCACGATGCTTTCCATTGTACCCCATGAGGGCACCGGGTCTGTGTGTGGGCACAGAAGTTGTGGGATCTACTGTGAGAAGCTGGGAAAGTGCTAAATACAAATTATGACGATTTGACAATGTGCCTCAGGCTGCCCTGGTTTCTGGAACCCAGCTAATGATGGCGTGACAGCATGGAGGATATTGCTGAGGATAATTGATACTACAAAACTCCCCATCTCAATCCAAGTTTACTGCAGACACTCAGACATGGCCTCAAACTTGTCCTAGAAATGAGCGAATTATCATGACTCTACAATACAAAGCAGTACTTATTTGGTGGGCGCTGAGGCTAGACTAAGAGTGACAAATGCTTGGGTGATTTCGCTGCCAGGAGAGGGAAAAAGCACCTCCACATATGAAACCTGAGGTTTGCAATGGAGTTTGCTGCTGGAGAAAGAAAAATTTATCTCTTCACATAAGGAACATTTGTGACATGAGTCAAATGGCGGTGTTCACTGAAGACAAGGACAGTCAGTAAGGCGGAAATTTCTCATGACAAAAGGAAATCATCTTGTGCAAACCAAAACTTTGCCTAGAGTCTAGGATTCTTATGTCACTCTGGAAAACAACTATGACTCCCTAAACCAGGTATATTTTAAAGTTGTGTATCTTAAAATACCTAGCTCAGTCAACAGCCAAGAATCTGTCTTTGATAAATAAAATGGAAACAAAAATTTCATAGTCTGTGGACCGTCTAGTCCTGCAAGTAAAAAAACGAAGAGATGTCTCAAAATAAATATTTGAATGCTTAGAGAGAGAGAAAGAGATACAAACTTTGAAAACATCTTTGAAAACTGAGCACATCACTCTTAAAAGCATCCAAAAAAAGAGTTAAAATAATGTTAGAAAAACAGAAGCTCCAGGGCCTTAGCAATCTGTGGATAGCTTAATTCATGATTTTAGTCATCTGGTATTAATACAATAATTTCATAACTTAAAGGGAAATTTCAAAGTAACTTCTAGGTCTCCACTCGTTCAGCGGTTAAGGTTTGTAGAGTTTTACTCCAGCTAGAACCTCAGACAAGAACTCCAGGTAACAAGATTGTCATTTTTTCACCTCCCTGGTTTACAAAACCCTCAGTCCCTTTCTTTCCTCAGACACTTTGGATTAAGTAAGATGTGTTTTCAAACTACTTTTTCTCTTAATTTTTAAACTCTTGTTTATTTTAACTAAAATTTAATCCACATGTTTCTGATTCATTTACACTTAACTCATCAAAATGCTGTTTCATAAAAAGCTCTTTGATGTTCAAATTGCCTTTGGAGCTATTTTTAATAAGATTTTTTTTTTTAAGCTTCCCCACTTAGAAACAGAAAGTTCCATTTCATTGCTATTTAACAACTAGGGGTCCACGGGGTTGGGTTCAGTTCACTATTTAAATAAAATAATGTATGTAAAATGCTTCATAAATTCTGAAGCAATCGCTGCCTGTTAGTGATTAGAGTTCCTGTTGTTACTGAGACCATGCGGAGGGCATACGGTTTGCGGTTTCTTCTTCCCCGAGTTGGCTGAACTAGATCATCTTGTAGCTCTCTGCCATTTATTGCATTTTCTTATTCTATGACTTTCTCATTCTTAGTAACACGTCCAATAAACACATCCAATGGGGAGTGAAGGAATGAAGGAGTATGTCAGACAGAGATCCAGCCACACCAATTAGACCCCTTTCAGCTGTGGTCTCGCTTGGACCTACAGGTTGACTCGTAGTGGGGTTTGGAGGCTGGTTGGTGCTCATTGGCTTAGGGGGCAGGGTTTTCTCAGGGTACTGTTTGCATGAATTGGTAGACTTTGGCAGAAAAATGATTCACTAAGAAGGATGCTTTGTGAGTGAGCGCAGGGGCAGGAGGAGGGGGTGGACAACCAGGCAAGGTGGGGTCCATTCCTTTGTCCCATGGATGCATTCTAAGACTGGTGGGGAGCTACCTGGAAAAGTTGCAGGTGTTTTGAGGGAGCCTCTGGGGGACATGGGGGCATACAGCTTAGGATCCTATGGCAAAGCATGAGGCAGAGTATTCTCCCACTTCTGGGTGGAACTCAGCCCTGACTTGGCCTCAGTGTCGTCCTTATACGCTGATGACAGTGTCTGGTGGAGCAGTGGGATGATGGTGCTGAGATTCTATTGCCTCGCAGGAGATGGCAGAGAAGTTTTGTCAATATCCAGCAGTTGCTCGTAGCAGTATCACCCAGTTAAAGCTGGCTTAAGCACACAGAGCCTCCCTGGGGTCCCTAGACACAGTTTGGGGTGTGTGTGCATGTGTTTATGTGTGTGAAGAAGAGGGGTTCCTATGTGTCTCTGTGACCTCATTCCTCACCGGAATTGGAGGAGGCCCCGGGGCCATTCAGGTTACATGTGAAAATAGCAAAACGGCCAACCCCTCTAACAAAAGTGAACAGGAAACCTTTGTCTCCTGGAAGTCAACCCCGACCTTGTGTGCGAAGCATACGCTTGCAGCTTCTGCATGCTCTCCCTGGGGCTTGGTCTGTTGCATACCAGGCTGCCTTTAGGAATTTGGAACCAAACATGAAAAGTCTTCATCACACAATGGAGGGAACATTGCTTTGCCCTTTCGCACATCAGTCTTTCCTGGTGAATGGCTCCCTGGCCTTCTGATTCCTGCCGTATGGAACAATTGGCCCCTTCAGTTAACTTGCCAGCAGTAATCAGTTATTTCTCCTAGCCATAAATTTCAACCATTCTTTTCTGAGGAGGAAGAAATTAAAGTAACAAAGAGAAGTGGCTGTAAAGAACAGAACTGTCAGAACAGCAAATGTTTGAGTAATTTGCTGGGTCCGTGGTGTAAGGTTGACTGATTTTAGCACTCATTTTGGGTTGGAATATTTCTTGGGACAAAGAGACCCTATTTTTTAATCTACGTCTTCAGTGAAGATTGTGATTATGAGCGGGAAAAGCTGTGTAACAAAAGGTTTTGATATAATTCAACAACTTAATTGGTTTTTTCCTCCCTCTTTTTTGTTTAGAACTCCGGTGTCTGCTTGGCTATCTCCCTTTTCATGAAACAAACCAGATTTTTGACAACACCCACTGAACTTGGTCCATTATAGACATTGCCCAAAAAGCCACCTGGTCCGGCTAAATTGTAATAACTGTTCTGTGGCTAATTCCACCCGGTCTCATTTGAAAAAGAGGGAGAAACTCCCCAAATGACTAATGTTTTTAGGTCCACCAGCAGTTTTCTTTTCATTGTTCTCAAAGCACCTGCTTGCTTTCAATTCTTCTGAGAGCCTGAGGATTTGAAATGAAAAAAAAAAAGAAAAGAAAAGAAAATAGAATCCCCTAAGTCCACAGGGCAAGGCAATCTGCCTTCATAAAGAAAACACTGAACGTTTCCTAACATGTGGCCCACTAAGCTGCCCCCGTCAGGGGCAGATTTATGTATTTGCTCTGGAACTAAGATTTTTGTACAGCAGGCACAATACCTCAGAGTATTTACAGTGTGAGCTATTTTGCTAAAGCAAACAGCTGCACCTCCAGGCTCAGTCAACACCCCCAGGTCCCCAGACACAGGAGCCAGAACCTTCTGGGGCGAGCAGGTGTGTCTTAACTGGAAGGAGGCCTTTCTTTGGGCCCAACTCCCTGAATGTCTGAGTATTTTTCCCCTTCCTGAGATGCGATCTGATGACTTCTGAAAGCATTTGAAAAGGCGATTCTTTTCTTATTTTCCCCTTGATAAGAAAAACTAAAAAGGGTACAGTTATTACAATCTGAGGGGAAGGGCTGGGTGGCTTCAAGAGGAAGCTGTAGATAAAGTTTGAGCTGTTACAAAGGCACTTTATCTTCTTTTTCTTCTTCTTCTTCTTTTTTTTTTTTCTTTTTAGTTCCCCTCCCTCTTTTCTGGCAGAGAGGGTGGAGGCCGTGGTCATGAGCAGGAATTTGAAAGGGAAACAAGAGGCAAAACATGAAACTTCTTTTTACCACATGGACTCTCAATGGTAACTTTTGGTTGTGAGATACTCTTACCTGGCTTCCATCTGTGGAGGTGCAAAATTATCCACCTTTCTGCAGACAGGACTTTAAAAGACCATACAGAGGTGGAGTGAGGGGATGGAGTAATTTACTTATTCATTTGAAAAATATTTATTAAGTGCCCACTTCGTGTTGGGGCTGTGGTTACTGCTGTAATGGATTTGGACATCATCCCTGCAGGGGACCAAAAATGTCTCCTTCACTTGCTAACCTCAACCCTTCACAGTTTCAACCATTCCTGAGTCTTTTGGAGAACAGATGTGGCCTCCCTCCTTCCTCTTCTAAGCCAGCAGCATAGTGTCTTCAAATCTTTCTCTGCTCCTGTGGTCATATCATCTTTTGTCTCTTTCATCTCTTTCATCCCTTTTATAAGGATGCTTGTGATGACATTAGCCCCACCTGAGTAATCCGGGACAGTCTCCTCATCCCAAGATTCTTAACTCCATCACACCTGCAAATTCTCTTCTGCCATTTAAGGTAACATATTCAGAGGTTCTGGGAATGTGTTGGAGGCCACTATTCAGACTACCAAAATGCCATTTTGAGTTATTTGCCAAGTGGATCCTTAATAGATACAACTATTAAAATTTATAATTGTATATATTAAGTTGAATGAAGATATGTCTTTTTACTCATTTTGCCAACAAATATTCCTAAAGATCTATATGCAAGGCTTTGCCCAATCTTTCCATTGTTAGCTTAAGAGCCCCCTCCTCAACGACATCTCTACCTTTCTCTGAGGATTGATTTCCTCTTCTCAGCATATATACAGAGCCTGGCCCAATTGGAACTTTATCATTGTTAACTGACATTATTTCAATTACTTTTCCATGTCACTCCCTTCTACCAGCTTCTAAGCCACCATTCCCGAAAGCATGTTTCACAAAACACTTGTCTCATGAGATTACATCATATAAAAACAGTTCTGTGGTCAAAACATTTCAGGAAACACTATTTTACTGTCCCTTTTGGAGATTCCTAGTGCACATTGGCATATTAAAGACTCTGAGAAGTCCTGCAGTGCTGAGGGGTGGGGAGAGGTAATTTAACACAGCATTTTTCAAATTTACTTACTTGTAGAATTCTTTTGCTTATAAAATCGATTAACAACACATGGTGAGAAATATTGCTCTAAGCTCCTTGGGGCAAGATCCTGTGTGTTCTTCTTTGTACCCTTTGTGGCTGGTCTGTCCTTGGGATACTGTAGCTGCCCGATGAATATATGTTGAATGAAAGCATTGAACAAGAGGAAAACAAAGTTGATAAGATCAGATCGCTTCCCTCAGGTTGCTAAAAATGAATAGGACAGATGTGTAAACAATTATTTTTAGTACTAGGTAAATTAAACAGTGATCTAAGCTAGGATTGTTAATAAGAAGAAAATCAAATCCAAACACTGAAAAACAACCTAAGAGTTAAACAGAAGTGAGCCAGGTTATTCAAGCTGCCCTTTGAACTTTGTGAACTGCCCTCTTTCAAAAAGGAAACAGGAAAATTAGATCTGTGTAGCCCAGAGCAGAAGAGAAAGAAATAGCTGTCTTCAGATAAAAAATGAAAATTATTATAGAAAAGATTAAGCTAGGATTAAAACTCCAAGTCAGGTCTCTACCGTGCCCTGAGAGATGGCTGAGAAGCCAGTGCTCATGTCCAATTGTGTCTGTGAACTGCAGGCAGTCAGTTTGAGGGAGTGAACTTGTAGCTCGCTGCCAAAGGTTGGGCATGAATTTCCCAATCCCAGCCACCATCATTTATCAGAAATGAAGGTTCTCTTGACACAGGAAGCAGCAATGGCCTCACTCTGAGAGGGCGCCAAAGGCCAGGGCAATCATGGTTGAACTGGCCATTCCAACAGCTGTTCCATGGCTTTTCTGGGTTCCCCTGTTGGTTCAGTCTGAGAGCTGATTTAACCAACCATTTAACCATGAAGGGACAGCAGATAATCTTTCCTGTATGTTCCATCAAAGGCACCTCTTCAAGCAAGAAGAGAAAGAAATTGGGATGGCTCAATGAAAGAGGCAAAGGATTTGAGAGCTGCCACAAAGATCTGAGTTCGAATTCTGGCTCTATCATCCCTGACCATGTGCAAGTTACTTAACCTCTATGAGACTGTGTCTTCAGTTGACAAATCTGAATATACCTTTGAGTAGAATTGTTGTAAGTCCCAGAAATAAAGTTTATAAAGTGCATGTAGTGGATATTCAATAAACAATAGTAGGATAGTAATTATGATGTTTATGAGTTAGTATATAACTAATAATTAGCTAAATATGAAGTTAATGTATAGTATATATTAATATAATAAAATGTAACAAAATATAAATAATAAAGGATACATTTATAATGAATAAACATTTTATCGGTAAACAATGGCAGGATAAAATTTGTGCATTACTAATCCTTGCTCTCCCACACCTCTTTTAGGATTTCTTTTTATTCCGTAACTTTGCTCCCTATTTGGGAAGTTGTCTATTCTGGGTTCATTGTCTCAGGGAATAGATGAGCTAGCTGAAAAAAGGCAAATAAAAAAGAAGCTATTCTGGATTTTGAGTTTCAAAAGCCAGACGATGAAGGAATAGAAAGGAAGACTCATCACGTAGACTTGCACTGCCCAATGTGGTAGCCGTGAGCCACATGTGGCTATGGTGTACCTGGAATGTGGCTAGTCTATGTAGATACAGAACACACAGTGGATTTCAAAGACCTAGTACCAAAAAGGAATGTAAAATATTTCATTACTGCTATTGACCGAATGTTTGTGTCCCCCTAAAATTCATATGTTGAAGCCCAACCCCCAATGTGATAGCATTAGGAGGTGGGGCCTTTGGGAAGTGATTAGGTCATGAGGGTGGAGCCCCCATGCATGGCATTAGCCCCTTATCAAAGAAGCCCCTGAGAGTTTCTTTGCCCCCTCTGCCACCTATGAACCAAGAAGCTGCCCTCATCAGATATCCAATCTGCTGGGACCTTGATCTTAGACTTCAGCCTCCAGAACTATGAGAAATAAATTTCTGTCATTTATAAGCCACCCACTGTATGGTATTTTGTTACAGCAGCCTGAATGGACTAAGACAATTACTACTTTTTAAAATTGATTTACATGTTGAAATGAAAATATTTTATTGGGTTAAGTAAAATGTATTATTGAAATTAATTTTACCTGTTTCCTTTTTTTTTTAAATGTAGCTACTAGAAAATTACATATGTAATTTTCATTGAGCCATGATTGTGGCTCACATTATATTTCTATTGCACGTCACTGGCCTCTTGGAATAAAGGAATAGAAAAGACTCATGGTGGAGACAATAGATCTGGGAGATAATGTATTCAGTCTGAGCAAAGTTTTTTGCTTCTGAAATTGGAAAAGGATTCCTGGACTGGGTGAGGAGGGTCAAAGGCATGCCGGGAGAGCTAAGATGATGCAGGTTCATTCCTGTGACCTGCGTGACCCTAACTCTCCAGCCTGAGCCCTGGTGAGGGGATGACACTGTCCCCAGATAGGGCTTTGGGGCTGAGAGGCATGGGAACTTGTACCTGCTTTGCCAGGCAGAGCTCTGATGTGGCAGCAAGATTCCACAAGAGATGACTATAGGGTCGCCCCAGCAAACCGGGCCTGAACAGCCTCATCACATTTCCTAACCCCAGGAGAAGAATTCCACGCATGCCACAGTGGCACGGACACAGCAGAGCACCTGCTAGCTCTGGGGACGCTTCACAGAGAGGAATGACTCAGCAGCAACCTGAACAGATTGACAACTGGGGAATAAGGGGGACGATGGACATCTCGCTATAGATTGTCTTAGGCCAAATTCCCTAGACATGGAGCCCAAGATGGGGATTCTTGTGCCAATGACTTCTTGGGGGAGTGTTCTCAGGAGAAAGCAGGAGAGGAAAGCAGGCGGGACAGGGCAGGGGTAGAACGGAAGCAGAGATGTGGTTCCAGGAGAAGACTGGCCCCGCCTGATCCCACAGACAGCCCTGGAGTGAGAACTGCACTGCAGTTTGCTCCAGCTTGAGCCATGGGAGCTGAGCGTTCACACTGCTACGTCAGTCGCCGGCCACAGAGGGACCTTCTAGGCATTTCTGGGAGAAGAGGCTCCAGTCAGCGAAGGACAATACTCCCAAGAAGCACGCAAACCTTCAGCAGCCACGGGATGAGGGTGGTAGCCCTGAAGAGAGACAGTGCTAAGCACCCACAGCATCTGCCACGTGGGGGGGTGTCAGCAGGAGAGCAGACGAACCCCCCTTCCTTTTCCTTGGCACCGTATTACTCTCATCCTCAGCACCGAGCAACAGCTCCGGGGAAAGAGAGAAGATCCTAAATTGGCAGAGATTAAGTTTTTCCCATCCTTGGGGAAAGGGGACTTGAAATAGTAATTAAGGCAAAGTATAGAAAAATAAAATTCTATTTCCTGCATACCTAAATTAGGGGTTGAGATTCCCTCTTCATTATAATGGTGACGAAGGCACAGCAAGCTAACATAAAGGCGGGACAAGATGTATGTGAGGGGGAAAAAAGTATATCTGGAGGCAAATATATATGACTTTCTTATAAAGCAAAAACAAAAAGAAGAAGATTTATACGGTGTTGGTCCAGCATGGGCTATTGGTAATGCCGGCGAGAAATATTTACACATTCCGGTGGTTACGTGATGCAACGTCCAGGTGGCTATTAAATGGACTGTGGCCAATCTGGAATGATGGCACTGACACCATAAATACCTCGTTAACAGATTGCCACAACCTATGAAAGAGAAAGATTTGACTGACTTATTCATGTGGTTGCCGTATTTTCTGGAGAATTTTATAAACATTTAGATTTGTTTAATTCAAGGGAAAAATAATCTGGACTAGAGGAAGTTGCCAATAGCTCACAGGACCTGAAATTTTTTTTTTTAATGTGTGTCACTTAACACGAGTCCACGTAGCAGGTTTTTTCCTGCCTGCATTTGTTTGACTGATTAATTAAATTAATTCCAGTTGGCAGTTTTGTCCCATCCTAGTTGGTAAAGTATCAAATACGAACATAAAGAACTCAAAAATCAAAACCAAATGAAGGCCAAATTCCCAAGGTTGTGTAAAAAATACTCATCAATTTGCCAAATATTTGCCAGCACCAAAGAGTTGCTGATGAGCTTTGCTTCCCGCCCCCCCCCAGATCTCCTCATTACACTATTTTCCCCTCAGTTTGATTTAGAACTCTTGTGCCGTTTCTACTATGATGTTCTTAACCATTTGCTGCACAATTTATCTGATCTTATTGGACCATTAACTCACTTAATTCAACAAATACTTCCTGAGTACCTACCGCGCACCAGGTGCCATGCCGGCCACCCAGGATGCACTGGTGTATGGAGCAGGTGCAGTCTCTGTCATCACAAAGCTCACAACTAGCGCACTGTCATCAGCTGGGCTAACACAAAACATCAGATCTACATTTTGAGCTTGGTTTCTTTCTGGCGGTTTTGATTCAGCCTAATATTTGTAGCTAGTTATAGAAACACTGATTACTATGTATTACCCATCAAGGCAAGGCACTTGAGGCTTTAAAAACTATCTTAAAGCTCGCTATTGCATCCTTACAATAACCCAATTATTCCCAGTTTACAGGGGAGAGAGTCTAACTCCATGGGCAGACGGCAGATCCTAACTTCTCTGTTTCATTGCTTTTCCCCTTGACATCATTAAGTGCATTGTGTGTATTTGATATTTTCTGGCTTTAGGATCCCTCTGGTTCTTAGTGGTAATTTTTCCCACCCACCAGACATCCTCTTGATCTTGATGTCACACCGAAAGGGAACTGATAAATCAATGGCTGCCAAGGAATTATGATAGCCCCTAATAGAGAGAGTAGGACCTGTCACTGAACCTGTCAGAACCTAAGGTCTTCATCTTCATGAAAGAACTTTCAGGTGCTGCAGCAAAGACAGTTTTTCAATAGGTGAATTTGCCCCTTTGTCCTTAGCAATGGAACACCCATGCTTTAGCTGAGACCATGACCTTTCAAAAGAAAGACTGTATCTCCCAGTCTCTCTTGCAGCTCAGGTGACCACATGATTAAGGTCTGGCTAATGGTATACAAGGAGAGTGGTCTGTGCAACTTCCAGGTAGTGTGCCCTTAAAGGAAGGTGATATGTCTGTTCCTGCTGGCTGGAACATAGACATGAGGGCTGGGGTTCAAGCAGCCAGATTGGACCATGAGGTTGATGATAGTAGAGCAGGAAGTTGGAAGGAGCCTGTATCTGATGATCAAGGAGTACCTCACCAGCCCTGAACTGCTTACCCTTGGACTTTATTCATGTAAGAGAGAAATAAACTTCCATGTATGTTTCTGTTACTTGAGTTTTGCATTACTAGCAGCCCTAATATAATCCTAATTAAACAAATACTAAGTTAGGCTGGTGGAAAATGAAAATATAGGCCAATGACTTTCCTGGTATCTCTGAGTCAGGTGGTTACTGGTTCTCCTTACTTATAACGTTTATCCATATGTTGTCCTTAAGCCAGAATGAAACTTGACACACAAAAAAGAGTTTATTAATGACCAGAATGCATTCAATTCAGAATGCCACCATAATTCAGGTGGCAAAACCCCTGTTCCTGTAAGATCCTGGGAGAGTTGCCTGGCCCCAGTCTGGGCAGCATACAGCTTTCCCCTCAGGAAGCTCACGTCTGTGACAGCAGCTATTGTCTCTGTCACCTCAACCCCGAGGAGTTATAAACTACCCCGTCTCAAACACAAAATGATTTTGTAAAAAGAAGCTCAGAGGACAGAGAACAAAGAACAAATAGCAACAGATCTGAAATTTGGAAATATTGATACAGAACGGATTTGGGGGGTGGGAATGGAAAATTGGGAGCAAGGAGAAAAATTAGGGAAGGCAAGGAAAGAATCCAGAAGACAAGCGTGGAGTGCTGGAGCTGAGGCACTGGGAGTAGAAGTGTAAAGCAACAGCTTAATGATAATTATGGGCATGAGATTATGCACTGATTATTCACAAAGGGAAAAGAGGGTAAGATTACTAATGAAGTTCCATTTAAAATGGGCAGAAGAATGAGAGCTAGAAAAAAAGATGGAGGAAGTATAACTACAGGGGTAGGAGAGAAACGGAGAGAGGGGCATCACAGAGCAGGGTGCATTTTGAAGGAGGAAGCAGTCAACAGAGTCAAATTCTAAAGAGGTTGAGAAAGATAGGGAGAAAATTCTATCAATTGGCTTCTCTTAGCATTGGCAACATGGTGGTCATTGGAAACTCTATCCTGAGCGATAGGTAGACCATGTGTGTGGAAGCCAGATTGCAAGTAGACTGAGGAACTAAACCCGTTCCCTTCTCCACCTTAGAATAAAGGAAGGCATGGGGTGAAGGGTTGTTTCTCTGGGATTATAGGAACTGCTGGAACACAGACATCAGGTGAAAGCAATTCTTCCAAGAACCTTAGGGTGATATTACAGAACACTTCCAATTCACGGTTATGTTGTCTTTGGCTCACTGGAAATGGTATGAATATAAAAGCTTGTCACTGCCTTCAACTATTTTGGACATTTTCACTACTACCCAGTCAGTTGGGCCAAAATCAGCTAAGAAATTATGCACATGGGTGTGATAGCCAAATACCAAATGTTTACTATCTGCATCAAGAGATAGAAATGAAAAGTTCTGCTAATTAGGTGCTGTTTATATTTCCATTATCATGGCTAATTACCTATTTTATTCAATGATATGCTTTATTAATTATCATTAGTGCTCTTGTTTCTCAGCCTATTTTAAACATCTGACAATGCTCTCTCTATCTTCTGGGTGTCCTTACCGGCCAAGATTTTGTTTGTATGAAGAAATCAATAGATATATGGAACACATGTGCAAATTACAGACTCTACCCCCTCCCTTTGCTCTTTCAATTGAGAAACATGGTCATAGGCTGGTGAAATTCTAGAGTTAGAAGGGATGAAATTGCAAGGATTATTTATGTAGCAGTTCTCACCTCGGCAGTGGGGAGAAGATTTCTTGGTGGAACCTGGGAATTTTATTCTAGGTACAAGACACAATTGCATGTCACCATCAACTGCATTTCTGTAATACTACTATAGTTTTGGTCCTTAAAACTTTTCACGTGTGGCTGCTATGACAACAAAATGTTTATAAAATGGTTTCTCAGAAAAAAGTAGAGTTTTGGTTTCTATCATGATAAATTTCAGGTGTTTGAAAGAGGGATCGGTGTTTTATAAGATAATTGGGGCAATACTTGCATTTTACCAACAGGAGATTCCAAACTCCATAAAGAGGACCGGGGATTTTTCTCAGAATTGCCAGTGATGGAAATGGCAAAGTCAGAACTGAAATTCTGTCTCACTTGGCACATGGTGATTACCCAACAAACGTCAGCTGCTGGCTGGGCACGGTGGCTCACGCCTGTAATCCTAGCACTCTGGGAGGCCGAGGCAGGTGGATTGCTCAAGGTCAGGAGTTCAAGACCAGCCTCAGCAAGAGCGAGACCCCCATCTCTACTAAAAATAGAAAGAAATTATCTGGTCAACTAAAATATATATATATAGAAAAAATTAGCCAGGCATGGTGGCGCATGCCTGTAGTCCCAGCTACTCGGGAGGCTGAGGCAGGAGGATCGCTTAAGCCCAGGAGTTTGAGGTTGCTGTGAGCTAGGCTGACGCCACGGCACTCACTCTAGCCTGGGCAACACAGTGAGACTCTGTCTCAAAAAAAAAAAAAACAAACAAAAAAAAACGCCAGCTGCCTTTAGCAATGTAGACCCAGACCTGGCTGTGGCTTTGCTGGGTTTACCCCAACCCTAGAAAAGAAAAAAGCCTAGAATTTCTGTAAGTGAAAATGTGATCAGTCTTCACCAGATTGTGATCTGTCAGCTCTTCATATACTTGCTGCTGGTCAGTTTTAACTTAGACCCAGTCATAGCCATGTTCAAACGTCAAAAGCATTTGGGTAAAAACATACTCCCTTTTTTGTTGTATTCTACATATGTATATCTAAATAAATTAATTGGTTGGCTACTACCCTATGGGACCCTCTGATTAACTGAGGCCAAACCTACTGAGGCTGGAGGGCAGAGGAATAAGGAGTATTGTGCTTCCGTTGTATTGTCTGAATAGTCACCGATGTACTTGGCAAATTACTAGACCTCTATGTGTCTCTGTTTCCTCATCTACAAAATGGGGATAAAACAGCACCTACCTTTTGGGGTGTTGTGAGGATAAAATGAGACGCTGCACACAAAGCCCTCAGCCAGAGAGGGCACACCGTAAGTTCTCAATTACTGGGCCATTAGCCTGGTTTCTATCCCCCCTGCCATCACTACCCTCTCATTCTAGAGCTTGGTTCTAATCAGGAACAGGATATACAAATATCCTCTACAATTTGTAGAGTTGCAGGATTTGATATTTTGCATTGCCAGTTGTGTGTTCATGTTCTGTCCTTTGGATATGGTCTTACAAGTTTTATTTATCCAAAAAGCAAAAAAATGTAGTGATGATCTCTACTGAGCTCCTCAAATCTACAATCTACTTTTTTTTTTTTTTTAAGAGATGGGGTCTCACTCTGTCACCCAGCCTGGAGTGCAGCGGTATGATCATAACTCACTGCAACCTCAAATTCCTGGGCTCAAGGGATCCTCCTGCCTCAGCTTCCTGAGTTGTTGGGACTAATAGGCATTTGCCACCACACCTGGCTAATTTTTTTATTTTTTGTAAAGAAAGTCTCGCCATGTTGCCCAGGCTAGTCTAGAACTCCTGGGCTCATGCAATCTTCCCACCTCATCCTCTCACAATGCTGGGATTATAGGTGTGAACCACCACACTCACTCCCCAGATCTACTATATTTATTTTTAGAAAATTATTATGGGTACATAATTGTATATACGTATAGGGTACATGTGGTGTTTTGATGCAGTCACACAATGTGTATTAATTAAATCAGGGTAACTGGGGTATCCATCACCTCAGGCATTTATCATTTCTTTGTGTTAGGAACATTCTAATTCCACTCTTTTGGTTATTTTAGAATATACCCTAATTTATTGTTCATTATAGTCACTGTGTTGTGTTATCAAACATTGCTCATTCTATCTAGCTATATTTTTGCACCCATTAACCACCTCCACTTTATAACGCCTCTCCTGCTACCCTTCCCAGCCTCTGATAACTGTCATTTTGCTCTCTGCTCCATGAGATCAATTGATTTAATACCTCAAATCTCCTTTAAATGCTGCTACATACACTCCTAGATTTCCAAAAGTAAAAGGGTTTTTTTTGGCAATGGGCAATGCTTTATGATTACAATCAAAAACAAAAATGTCTAAGACTTATCTATTATGTGTTATATGACTTCGACAGGCATCATCTCACGTAGCCCTCACAACACCCTCATGAGGGAGTGTCGTGGTCATTAGGGCTGTTCATACAGTTTTCTGCCTCTTTCAAGCACGGTAGGACTGTACTTTTTGGCCTCCTTGAAGTTAGGTGGGGACATGTGGCTTGATTTGGCCAATGAGCTGAGAGTATTAGTGATGTGGGTCACTTCCGAGGGAAGCACTTAATTGCCAGTGTGAGACAACACAGTGCTTTCTGATCCTCGTCTACAGTGACTGTGGAAGCACAGAGATTGAACTTCCGTTAACCTTGGACCCTGAGTGAGGACAACACAGAGTACAGCCTACTACTGATGCAGAAGGGGCAGGAAGTGTAGGTGAGAAATCAACTTTTTTGTATGATAAGTTACTGACTTTGTGAAGCTTTTGTGGAAACATCATAGCCTATCTTGACCACTACCAGGATTATTCTTATTCTTATTTCCATGTTGCAGATGAGGCATGAGAGGCACAGAGAGGTTAGGAAATTTGCCCAAGGTCACACAGGCAGGAAGAAGTGAATCAAGGCTCAAATCTAGATTTTTCTCACTTTTAAAATGATGCCTTTAACTACTGTACTATTCCTCACTTCCTTCCAATTAGTTATGGGAATTTATGGTTTCAATTGAAAATTTCTGTACTTGTCATTTTTAAAGTTCTCTCCTTGAAAATCCTTGTTTATTCTAGAAAGGGATCATTGTACAAAGTGATTTCATAGGCTTCCAGAACACAAGAGACTTTTGGGCAAGGCTTTCCACAACCAGTAGCTATGGTTCTGTGGTCTTCCTTTCCCTAAAGGAGCAGCCTTTCCAGTTTCCCAGATTCCTCTGTTCCTCTTTGATCAGAAAGATCCAGTGTCTAGTCTTGGTGCCTGGGTCTGAAACCTACACCTACACCTTCCCAGGCTGCCATGTCATTAGCTCAAGAACGTACCACTCTGCCTTTAAATACCCTCTTCATCTGACTTTATCAAGCCAGAAAGACTAGAATGAAAGACTTTCCGGTTCAATATAGTTACATATAGATTCCTAGATACTATTTATGCTATAAAACATAGAAATATTGTGTAAAATATGATAAAAAATAGTTAAGTATATGGCTGATCATAAAATAAGTAGAATTTAAATGATTCAAGAGATCAGAAACTATAATGAAAAATAGGAAGGTAAGACAAAAAGAATCTGCAGGTTTAAAAAACCATGCAAATAAATCTTTTATCAGTGAAAAAAATCACTAAATTAAAAAATGCAATGGATGGATTAAACAGCAGGTGGAATACAGCTGAGGAGAAAATTAGTAAATTGGAAAGTAAATCTGAGAACATTAATGAGAAAAGAGGTAAAGACCTACAGGAAAGAATAAGATCCCATTTTAGGTTTCTAGAAGGATAGATTAGAGAGAATAAGGGGAGTGGGAGAGTTGAAGAGATAATAGTTGAGAATATATCAGAAATTATAGAAGACATGATTCCTTATTTTAAAGTAGATTCCTTGGCCACATTTATGATTGTGACAAGACACTGCTACCCAAATGTTATAATAAATAGGCTGCTCATTTGCAAATTCTGCCTTGATGAGGGTTATTTCTATAGTTATGAGTCTACTTCATGCCAGTCCAATAGGATTATGAGTGAAACAAAATAAAATAGCTGCACACAGGCCTAAAGATGATAAAAATGAAGGAAAGTCACATATGTAAAGCAATAATTTCAACCCGTGGTGTGCATAGGGATGATAAGGTAAACTTGTAAAAATGCAGATGACTGGCTTTTACCCCCAAACCTCTGCATTCAGTCAATCTAGCCCAGCAATCTGCACTTTTTCTAAGCACCAAACCAGGTTATTTGATGCAGGATCATCCTTAAACCTCACTGTAAGAAACCTGGTTCTAGCCCACACTTGCGTCAATATTCTGTTGCTTTGAACCTTGTTGCTCAAGTATGAAAATATTGGCTCTGGCGTGCAGGGACTGCCTGTGTTCAATCCATAGTAGGGCACCACCCATCCTCCCTCAGCCAAGTCATTTCCTCAGATAGGCTTGAATGTCAAGAAACACTTTTAAAGTACATTGTTTGATAACTTTAACTTTTTAACCAAAAGAAGGAATAGAATAAAAGCATAGTATCTGAGAAAAAGAATGTGGTTTTAGTAAGAGATTAAAAAAATCATGATCTTAAGATGCCAAATTTATTGATTTGCTCAATTAAAGAAAACAAGGGTATTCAAAACCCAGTGGCCAATTCAGTGGGTTTTTAGAATTGATTTGTATCATGTAGACAAAACTTCCAAAGGTTGGAGGTCACCTGGTATGACCCAGAGAACACAGGTTATTTCTATCAGGAGACCTGGGTTTGAATCTTAGTTCCATCAGTCCAACCATGAGACATTATCCTCTTAGAGGCTTGGTTTCCCACTAGGAACAAGGGTGTGGCCAACACTAGTGATAGTGTATAACACTTGCTTAGCCCAGTTATTAGTATAATGTGTAATCATTACTATTGTCATTTATCTTCTCTTGTCCTTAATCAATAAGATGGAGAACATGATGATATTATCCCCTAACTTTGTAGTGAGGATTATTAAACTAGATGATTAATAGGTGACATATTTGGTGCTTATGATGTGCCAGGTACAGTTTCTTACATACATTAACTCATATAATCATCACAACAACCCTATGAGGTTCTCCCTATTTTACAGATGAGGAAACTGAGGCTCAGAGATACGAAGCCCATTACCCAAGATCACACAGCTCTAAGGGGTGAAGCTGGACTATTGTATGTGAAGAGCTCAGTCCAGTACCTGGAACACAGTAGAATCTTAATAATGAGCAGTGTTCATGGTGTTGTTTGTAGAACAAACCTTTCCTAAGAGGCTGTCTTGAGAGCGGCAACACTGGCTGGGTGGAAATTCCACATTGGTCTGCATATCAGTACCAATAGAACTTAATTCTTTCATGATAAATGGGTTTAGAGATGCATTGGCTGACAAAAAGAAATAATCTCTGAGCTACGAGCTGCAAACAAAGGTGGACATATCTTTAAATAGGGATTGGGCCAAATTCACCCCATGTGGTCTCCAAACTAATGATATCTGTCTAGGATGAAACTGAATAATTGTCATACTTAAAAGTTTTCCCTTTTAGTCCTGAGAGAATGATTATTTTGCAAAGATGCAGTTCTTAAGACAGGATGGGGGAAAAAACCTTCCCTGTAAGTTATATTTTGATGGGCCAGCATTTGATACAATAAAGGCAGTGATATTTAAGTTGATCAGGGACAGATGTTTAAAATATTTTATTTAAGGATTGTAGATACAGTTAACTGCCAAAACAGACTGTTTCTGAAAACATTGGACAGATGGAACCAAGAAGATATACTCCTGAGGAGTCTGAACTCCTCAAAGTGACCGTAATTAAAAAAATAATTAGTCTTGATCAAAGCACTTCAGTGATTTCCAATTCTTTTGTCTCTGTACTTTGTTCACTTTGTCATGGCTACAAAGGTATTTGGGATGTAAAACCTCCTCTCTCTCTCTGTCTGTATGTGTGTGTTACATATGTGTGAGTATTCCTGGTTTCAAAAACATACTTTGTTTTATTTTCTTTCTATCATTCACTGTGGGAAAATACAGTGTGTTGTGCACATTGTTGGCTGTCTCCCCAGCATCTGCTCCCTTCCCCTCTTCCCCACAGCCCCTGATTTCCATTTGGGGGTCTGAGTTTCCAGGGAAGCTGACTCCACACCCAGATCCATATCTTGTCAATACTCTGCTAGAAAGCCTCCCATTGCTCCCTTCCTATGCAGAGGGAAAGCCGAAGTTTCCAGGGGGCTGCAAGGCCCAACACTGTCCGGTCCTGTGAGGCCCTGATCTCATCTCCCACAGCTCCCCCCAACCTCTCCTCTGCTCTTTGCACCCACTCCCTTGCTGTTTCCCAGCTATGACAGGCAGGCTCTCACCTCTGGCCTTCTCTAACCCCTGATCTCTTAGGGAACATCCCACTGAATATAACAAGTGAAGACCTTGACTGAATTGAACAGTTTTCTCCCAATCCCTCATTTTTCTACACAGAAAAAACACTCCAATAAAATCAGATTAATGTTAAGCATTCACTGTTAAATGTTTCAAGAGGAGTTTGCACCAACATTCTGCCCTGGCAAGAATTTTAGAGGATGTGTATGAAGCCTTTCTTCTTGCGTTTATCAAGAACAATGTGCGATTCAGTTGCAGAGAGAAGGGGTTGTTGAAAGCAATTGAGAGAGTTATTTACTGGGCGGGGTTTTAGTCTTGTTGCATTGACATAGCATTGGCTACTCTGCTGATATTCACTTAATGAAAACTTAAAAATAAAAACATCTGGAAAGTGTGCCAACTGATGCCTGCTTCATCAGTTCAGCTTTCTGACTTGCCTCAAGTGATTTTAATAAAGTATGTTAACTCAAGCAGGGTCTTGAAAAAATTCATGTTCTGTAGTCTGGCCCTGTCCACTGCTATAAGAGTTTTGGGAATAGGCCCATGAATTTCATAAAATACTTAAAAAAATACTCCACGAGACTTAGCTCTTAATAATTATGCAGAGAGTTGTACTTCAGTTATATTCTATGTTTCTAAAATGATGCATTTTGCCTAGAATTCTGATTGTTGCACTTTAAAAGAGCTGTGGTTACCAGGATCAAATTTAAATAGTTTTCAATTCACAGATGACCCAAAATGAAATTCATGCAACTAACAGTTGGGAGGGATGGTGCTACCACTCTCTTGAGTTTGCCTTATAATGACTCTGTTTAATTTCCTGTTTTAAAGAAAGAACTTGAATGGAATTTCTTCTTAAGGGATTGTTTGGTTTAAACCTGATCCTCTCAAATGCTTTCCTAAATCCCTCCTTTGAGAATTTGGACTCCGGACTCACCTGAAGGTATCATTTCAGTTCTTGGATGAGAGACACAGTCTTCATCATTCCAAAGCAATCCAAGAAAGTCCTCTCTGCCACAGACGGCATCAGCAAGTGTACAAAGCCCACTTTGTTCTGTGAAAAAGAAAATGTATTTTTAACAGTTCATCCTTGGGCTAAAATAGGAAGACCCTCCACCTGGACATTAATGCAAGTCAGAATTATTAACGTTCATTAACAGTCAGCATTGCTGTTGATGCAGTTGGTATGCAATGTATCTGGATCTCGTTTTATTCAATAATACGATACTTGCACTTACTAGCAACCCAAATCTGGACTTTTTGCTATTATACTCAGCTAGGAAAATGAGTATTCAAACCAGAGAGTCTAAGGTCAAGGCCTTCATACTTCTTTTGCCACGGTAGTTAGTGGAGCAAAAGACCTCCCAGGCAATCCATCCACATTCCCCCACTTTCTAGTGGAAAATTAATTCATTGATAACAATAAAGAGTCCATGTGCAAGCAGATTCTTTTGGGATTATATATACATCTGTTTTAGCAATACAGGTAAGGATGACTCATTTTGAACCACAACACATAAGATATGTGCAAGTGTTGTTATTGGAAAGTTAACAGGCCAGACATACTGCTCATACAAATAGGAAGTTCTTAACTGTGAAGTGAAGCAGACAATCCCAACAAACTCAATCGATATTGTGAGGCTAAACCAAGAGTAATTTAAGATCAAAACAAAACAAAACAAACCACCATTAGGAGACACTGAAAACTGCAGTGAAGTAAGACAGCACAGTCCAATGTATTCTACCCCCAAATGATCGCATGGTATCTACACACACAGTAAGAGCTTCACAGCTCTGTGAAAATCTGCCTGGCAGACAGCTTTCTTAGGAGAATTCAGAAGTAAAAGCCAAACTAACCTTTTAGTTTCAATTAATGAATATCAAGTTTTAGGAACTCTGAATAACTCATTTAATAGGTTACTATTAAGTAGCCCTGAATCATATATAAAAACTCATGGAATGACAAGTCATTCATGCATGACACCTAAAAGAAAAAACAGGCATTTTAAGAAATCTAACTTTTTATTTTGAGATAATTATAGATTCACATGCAGTTGTAAGAAATAGTAGAGAGAAGTTCAGTGTAACCTTTACCCAATTTCCTTCAATAGTAGTATCTTGCAAAATTTTACTATAATATCACAACTATATTTACATTGATATAATCAAGGCTCAGAACATTTCTGTCAACACAAGAATCTCTCATGTTGTCTTTTTATAGCCATATCCACTTCTCTCCTGCTCTAACCCTCTCTTTAACCCTGGGCAACCAGTAATCTGGTCTTCATTTTCTATAATATCCTCATCTTGAGAATGTTAAGTAAATGGAATGATACAGTATGTGACCTTTTGGAAAAGTGCCAGATAGTTTTGCAGAGTGACTGCACCATTTGAGATTCCCACCAGCAATGTATGAGTGATCAGTTTCTTCATATCCTCTCCAGCATTTGGTGTTGTCACTATTTTGAACTTTAGCCATTCTGATAGGTGTGTAGTGATATCTTATTGTAGTTTCAATTTGCATTTCCCTAGTGTCTGATGATGTTGAACATCTTTTCATGTGTTTATTTAGCATCAGTATATCTTCTTCAGGGAAATGTCTTTTGCCCATTTTCTAATTGGTTTGTTTGTTTTTTTACTGTTGAGTTTTGAGAATTATTTTATAGTCTAGATACCAGTCCTTTGTTGGATATATGCTTTGTAAATATTTTCCTTAAGTCTGTTGCTTGTCTTTTAATACCCTCACATGACATTTTGCAGAGCAAAAGTTTTTAATTTTAATGAAGTCCAATTTACCTTTTTTTTCCATTTATAGATCAGGTTTTTAGTGTCAAGTCCAAGAATTCTTTGCATAGCCCTAGATCCCAAAGATTTTCTCTTTTTAAAATATTATTTTATAGTTTTATATTCTACATTTAAGTTTGTGATCCATTTCAGGTTAGTTTTTTTTATAAGTCATGAGGTTTAGGTTGAGGATCAGCTTTTCACCTATGGATGTCCACTTCCTCCAGCACCATTTATGGAAAACGCTATTTTTTCTCCATAAAATTGTTTTTACATCTTTGTCAAAATTAGTTGGGCTTACCATGTGAATCTATTTATGGGTTCTATATTCTGTTCCACTGATTTACATGTCTACCTCTCTGCCAATACACAGTCTTGATTACTATAGCTATTAATATATAATAAGTTTTGAAACTGGGCAGATTGATTCCTATTTATTCTTTTCAAAATTATTTTAGGTATTCTAGTTCGTTTGTCCTTACATATAAATTTTAGAATAATCTTGTCTCATTGTATGGGATCAACAGCAGATTGGAGATGACAGAGGAAAGAGTCAGTGAATTTTTTTTTTTTTAATTAACATTTTTTTTTTTTTATTTCAGCTCATCATGGGGGTACATAAGTTTAGGTTATGTACATTTTCCATGTCCCACCCATCCCCCCGAGTCAGAGTCCCAAGCGCGTCCATTCTCATTCTCCAGACAGTGCGCCTGGCACTCATCATGTAGTCATACCTCCATCCCCTCCCCCCCCACCTCCCCGGGTCTGCACCTTCAAGCATGACCATTCCCCAGAGGGTGTGCAACGC
The DNA here is from genome assembly GCF_020740605.2 of Lemur catta. Taxonomy (NCBI): domain Eukaryota; kingdom Metazoa; phylum Chordata; class Mammalia; order Primates; family Lemuridae; genus Lemur; species Lemur catta. Next base: position 24,923,679 of record NC_059145.1, on the reverse strand, counting down.
ACTCATCATGTAGGCATACACTCACGGATCAATAGAAATTAATATGAACAATGGAGAGAAAAAGTATATATATATATATTTTTTTTTTGAGAAAGAGTCTTACTCTGTTGCCTGGGCTAGAGTGCCGTGGTGTCAGCTTAGCTCACAGCAACCTCAGACTCCTGGGCTCAGGCAATCCTCCTGCCTCAGCCTCCCGAGTAGCTGGGACTACAGGCATGCACCCCCATGCCCGGCTAATTTTTCTATGTGTATTTTAGCTGTCCATATAATTTATTTCTATTTTTAGTAGAGATGGGGTCTCGCTCTTGCTCAGGCTGGTCTCGAACTCCTGAGCTCAAACAATCCGCCCGCCTTGGCCTCCCAGAGTGCTAGGATTATAGGCGTGAGCCACCGTGCCCAGCCGAGAAAAAGTATTTTTAAACAATGAACAAAGCCTCAAGGACATGTGGAACACCAGCAAAAGGTCTAACATTCATCAAAGTTCCAGGGAAAGAGAAGGAGAAGAAGTACAATGTTGAATAAATATCTGAAGAAACAATGGGTGTTAACATGTTAAGTTTCACAAAAGACATTTATCTACAGATTCAAGAAGTCTGGCGAGACTCAAACTGGATAGACCTAAAAGAATTCAAGATCAAACATAACCAAATTACTTAACTAAAGACAATGAAAAATTTCTCCAAAGCAGCCAGAAAAAAATAGTACAATACTTAGAAGGAAATAATAATTTAAGTGACTGCAGGTTTCTCATCAGAATACCATGGAGGCCAGAGGAAGTGGCACAACATTTTTAAAGTGCTGAAAGTAAATAACTGTTAACTCAGAATTCTATATCCAGTGAAAAACTCCTTCAAAAATGAAGGTGAACTAAAGATAATTTCAGCCAGCAGACCTGCTCTAAAAGAATATAGACTCAGGGATAAAGAAGAATATTAAAAGGATCAAATAATCAAGAAGACATAATAATATTGAATGTTTATGTACTTAATAACAATTTCAAAATTTGTAAAACTAAACACTGACAAAACTGCAAGGAGAAATAGGTAAACTCACAATTATAGTTGAAGTATTGAACAAACCTCTCTCAGTAATAGATCTCATAAATAGAAAAATTAGCAAGAATATAGTAAAAACTCAACAACACTTATAATCAATTAGATCTAATTGATGTTTATAGAACATTCGCCAAGCTACATAAAGATATACATTCTTTTCAACAACACGTGGAACATTTACCAAGACAGACTATATCCTGAGTCATAAGTCAAACCTTAACAAATTTTAAAAAACTGAAATATAAAGTTTTTTTCTCACACAATGATAAAATTAAAGTAAAAATCAATAAGAAATAACAGAAAAAGTTTTCAAACATTTGGAAATTAAATAGCCCACTTCTAAGTAATCCATAGGTCAAAAAAGAAGTCTTAAGGGAAGTTAGAAAATATTTTGAACTGAAAGAAAATGAAAGTATTAACAAAACAGAAATGTATAGAATGCAGTTAGAGCGGTCCTTAGAAGAAAATCTGTAGTATTAAAATACTTCTATTAGGAAAGCAGAAAGATCTCAAATCAATTAACCCAATTTTCACCTTAATAAATTAGAAAAAGGCAAAACAAATCCAAAGCAAAGCAAAGGAATGATAATAGCATAAATCAATAAAATTGAAAACAGAAAACAATAAAGAAAATCAGTGAAACCAAAAGCTGGTTCTTTCAAAAGAGTGGTAAAATTAATAATTCTCTAGCAAGACTGACAAAGAAAAAAAAGAAGAGAACAAATTAGCAATATCAGGAATGAGAGCTGGGATATCATTACAGACTCTACAAACATTGAAAGGATAATAAAGGAATGCTACCAAAAAAACCTCTACACATATAAATTCCACAACTTAGAAGAAATGGACCAATTCCTTGAAACTACAAACTACCAAAACTCAGCTAAGATGAAGTATTAATACATTATATGAATAGTCCTAAAACTATTGAAGAAATTGAATTTATATTTTTTGAAATCTTGCAAAAAATAAATCTTTAGCCCAGATAGCTTGACTGGTAAATTCTACCCAACATTTGAAGACGATAACACCAATTCTACATAATCTCTTTCAGAAAACAGAAGAGGAGCGACCACTTCCCCATTCATTTAATCAAACCAGCATTAGCCTGGTACCAAAACCAAACAGGCAATTTTAAAAACAGAAAACTACAGATCAATGTCAAGAACATAAATGCAAAAATTCTCAACAAAATATTTGCAAATAGAATTCAACATTGTATAAAATAGTATTTTAACATTATATTACAAATAAAGTTTATCCCAGGAATGCAATAATGATTCAATATTTAAAAATCAGTCAATGTGATCTACCATATTAGTAGTCTAAAGGAAAACCACATGAACATTTAATTGATATAAAAAAGTTTAACATTATAAGAGCAGTCAGAAAGCTAGGAATAAAAAACAACTTTCTAAACTAGATAAAGGCATCTACAAAAAAAAAACACACAAAAAAACTACTATTCTTAATAGTGAAAGACTGAATGCTTCCCCTAAGATCAGAAACAGAGCAAGGGTGTCCACTCTTATCAACCTTATTCAACATTGTGCTGAAAGTCCTACCCAGTGCAATAGGATAATAAAAGGGGAAAAAGCATACACATTGGAAAGGAAAAAATAAAACTGTCCCTATTTATAGATAACATGATTAGCTATGTAGAAAATAAAAACTATAGGCAAATACAATTGTATATAATACAAAATCAAAAACTCTCCTTTGAGTTTTTGATGGAAGATATATATACATATATATAAAACACTGCCTCCTGTAGTTCTAAATGTATAAAAAAAGAATTATTTAAAGACAGTTATAAATAGGAAAAGTTAATGGGACATAAAGGTAGATAAATTTCCAACACTTCACTCGAACTGGTGTAATGATGACACCAGTAGACTGAGAAGTTACATATATGTAATGTAATACCTAGGACATCAGCTAAAATAGCTATCAAATCAAAATGAAAATCTAAAAAAAAGTTAAAGTAGTCCATAAAAGGCAGGGGGTGGGAAATGGAGAAATAAAAAGCAGAAGGAACAAACAGAGCAAAAATAAATAAATTAAATGGCAGACTTAAGCCCTAAGATCTATAAATAATTCCATTAAATGTAAGCTGCCTATATAAACTGATTAAAAGGTTAGCAGCAAGGATTTTTTAAAAATGGCCCAACTATATGCTATCTACATAATGATATAGGCAGGTTTAAAGTACGAGGATGGGAAAAGATATATAATGAAAACATTAATCAAAAGAAAGCAGGAGTAGCTATATTAATATTGTATAAAGTAGACTTCAGGTGAAAGAAAATTACAGAACCAAAGAAGAACATTATGTAATAATAAAATGGGAAATCCACCAAGAAGACACAGTAATCCTAAGCACCAAACAACAAAGCTGCAAAATACAAGAAGCAAAAACTGGTAGAATTGAAGGAGAAATAGACAAATCTAAGATTATATTGCAAGACTTCAACATTTTTCTCTCAACAATAAATAGCACAACTGGACAGAAAGTCAGCAAGGTTACAGAAGAAACTCAACAATGCCATCAATCAGCATGATGTAATCAACATTTATAAAACAATCCATTTAGTAACAGCAGAATACACATTCTTTTCAAGTGCCCACAGAGCATTATACCAAGACACAGTATACCCTGGGCCATAAAACAAATACCAACAAATTTAAAAGAATTGAAGTCTGTTCTATGACCACAGTGAAATCAAACTAGAAATCAATAAAAGAAAAGTAACAGGAAAATCTTTAAAACTTGGAAACTAAAGAACATACTTTTAAATAACTCATATGTCAAAGTGAAAGTCTCAAGAGAAATTTAAAATTACAAAGAACTCAATAAAAATGAAAATATAGAGCTGGGCATGCTGGCTCACATCTGTAATCTCAGCACTTTGGGAGGCCAAGGCAAGAGGATCACTTAAGGTCAGGAGTTCAAGACCAGCCTGAGCAACATAGTGAGACCCTGTCACTACAAAAAATAGAAAAATCATAGGATACAAGATAAACATACAAAATAATTGTGTTTCTATATACTAGCCATGAACATGTGGACACCGAAACTAAAACACCAATTATAATCACTCAAAAAAATAAAAATAATGTATAAAACAGATATCTGTTGACTGCCTTTTTCATGTAATGTGAGATTTTTCTTATTCTTTGTATGCCCAGTAATTTGGATTATATTCTGAACATTTTGAATATATCATAAAACTGTGTCTTATTTAAATCTGATGAAAATTTTTGAAATTTTTGTTTTAGGAGGCAATCAAACTGCTAAATTGACCACAAATTCCAACCTGCCACTTGTGGGCACTAATTTCCAACATCATTTCTGTTTTCAAAGGCTTTCAAAGTGCTATTCAGATCCGTCCCACCAGTGTGTCACTAAGTGGTTAGTTTGAGAGCTTGGCCTTGGTCTATCTGTTCATTCAATTCTCAAATCTTTGGTTTGTTGATTATGATCAGACTCTTGCATGCACAGCTTGCAGTGAGCCCAACTGGTCATAAATAACCATAGGGTTGCTTTGCTGAGCTCCCCGTCTGTAATCTCCCTGGTACTTTATAGTTTCCTAGCGCTCTTCTTTTTTATCCCTCTGGCCTGACACCTGGGGCTTTAGTTCCTCTTTCTGCCATGTATGTCTGCAACTGCACCCACATCTGGATTCAGGTGGCAGGAGGATAGAAAAAGCATAAAATGCAACGGGGAGGGCAGTTGGCCCCTCTCTTGGGATCACATCTCCACCTATAGGAGAGGAAGGTGCCCCTCCCTTAGAGTTTTGGTTTCTGCCAGCTCTAGTCGCAGCCTCTGTCACTGTCCCCATTGGACTGCTTGGAAGATAGGTGGGAGAAAATGGACAGAAGGGGGAAAAAAGGGAAAATGGGATTTACAAACTGTTTCTGAGTGTTAGGAGCTCCCTTTCCTCTCTTCTAAAGCCAGGAGTAGAGGCTTCTTCTGGGGCCCTGTCTATATCCCAGTGCTTCTGTTTGAGTTCCAGGCCAGGGGATGGTGAAGGGAAAAAAAGTGATAAATTCACCTCCCTTTTGGTAGTACTTGAAATTCTAATTGTCTCCCTCAATCTTCCTGCTACTATTTACTTTTGAGAGTCCTCAAATAACTGTTCTATGCATTCTGACCAGATTTTCTAGTGTGTTCAATGAGAGATCCAGAGTAGAGTGTGCTTGGTCCATCTTACCTGGACTGGGAACCTCAAAACATGCATTTTAAAATTCATGTAACCCCTATCACCTATCATAACAAGCCTTACACCATACTTCAAGAATCACTTGTCAAAGGCAGGGTGGCTCAACCTCCCATTTTTCAGAAGAAAAGAACAATTGTATGTTTACCAGCCTTTTAGTCATGACACAAGTACCATTAATTAAAAACTTGTGACTCAAAGTCTCAGATTCTCTAAGCATCTCTAAAAAACTATATACCTGGATGATATTACTTTAGCTCTTGGTTGAAATGTACTCAAGACAGTGATTAAAAACAGACTTTGGTTTTTATCCAAAGTTGAGAAAAGAAAAAGTAATCTAGAGTTTGCTTTGTTATCTTTTGCCATCCTGCTTTGGAAGACATTGTCCATTTTGTTCAACATTGTTTAAATAAAACATTCCTCTTTGAATTTCACATAAAGAAAAGGTTCATCACGTCTTATGAACTCTTGTGCTTCTTATACGACTTAGGTTTTCTTTTTGTCCTGGATTTCAGGAATTTCAGAACCTCATATAATCTTTGTTCAGTTACACTGGTTCTCCTTGGCTAGGTCTCCTGGAAAAACTGTTTTTCTTCTAACATGTTACATGGATCTTTCTCTTTTATTCTTGTTTTATTGGTAGACACTAAGTCATAAATGAATATAATGCAATGGTAGGATTGTAGGATTATTAATCTCCTCCCTCCTTTTTCTTTGTCATTTCTTTTGTGCTTTTTAAACAACGCTTTTAAGCACATGGGATTTTATAGTAGTTATCTATTTTATATATACTTGAAATTCTCTATAATAAAAAATTAAAAGTTAAAAAAATAAATGAAATGATTATATAATGTGACACTGGTATAAGAATAAAAAGACAATAATTAAAATAAAATAGTCCTGAAAGAGACCCAGCACATTAAATTCTAACATATATGTTGAAGATGCAATCATAAATCAGCAGAGAAAGGGAAGATTTTCAACAAATAGATATCTGGCAATGGGTTAATTATCTGTGGGAAAAAGAAGATCTACTTCTCACTGGATACAAAACCTCAAGATTAATTCTAGGTACACTCAAAAATTAAGTGGGAAAAATTAAACAAAAAATAATGTAAAAAGTAAGTGATTATTTATTGACCTCTCTATTTGGGAAAAAACTTTTTAAGGTAAAAACAAAACAAAAGACAATAATTACAAATGTCAAAGACTTTATCACATAAATGTCCACACTTTGTATTTAAAAAAGCCCCCACAATTAATAATTCACCAACAAACTAGGAATAATATTTGCAACAAATATCACTGGCAAAGAGTAAGTATTCCACATCTGTGTTAAACTATGTAAATGAATAAAATGAACCATAAGACAAGCAGATAAATAGTCAAATGTCTTGATAATTTACAGAATAAGAAATGGATAATAAACATGTAAAAGCAGTGTATTTGCCATTATTAACCTAGTTGAGAGAAATCAGAACTATTAGACATTATGATTTATCTATGAAATGTGAGTTTTAGAAAGAATGTGGTAAAATAGCTTTTTAAAATAATAAAAATATTAAGCTCTTTGTTAAGAGCTTTTTTTTCTTTTTTTTATTGCCAAGAAATATTTATTGCCAATTACGTCTACGTGAAACAAGACATCATCCCTGGCCTACAGAGCTATCAAGCCAGTTCTTTGAGATAATTCTTTAGATTGTGATCTTTCTGTCTTTTGGATGTAGGCATTTATGGATATAAATTTTCCTCTCAGGACTACTTTAGCTGTGTCCCACAGATTTTGATAACTTGTGTCTCCTTTATCATTTAGATTAAAGAATCTTTGATTTCCTCCTTAATGCAATAATCATTCAGCTGAAGGTTGTTTAGTTTCCATGACTTTGTGTAGAGACGAGAGTTTCTGTTAGAGTTGCTTTCTAATTTTATTACACTGTAGTCTGATAAGATGCATGGTATAATTTCTATTTTTTTAAATTTTTTGAGTCATGCTTTGTGGCCTAGGATATGGTTAATTTAGAGAATGTCCCATGAGCTGATGAGAAAAACGTATATTCAGTGGTTTTTGGGTAGAATGTTCTGTAAATGTCAGTCAGGCCCATTTATTCTAGAGTTCTGTTTAAGTCCATTGTTTCTTTGTTTATTTTCTGTTTGGTGGATCTGTCTTGTTCTGTCAGAGGGGTGTTCAAGTCTCTGGCTATTATGGTGTTGCTGTTTATCATTTTGTTTAGATCAAGTAGGATTTGCTTTATGAATCTGGGTGCACCTGAGTTAGGTGCATACATATTTAGAATTGTTATGTCTTCTTGTTGAATTGTACCCTTCACTATTATATAGTGACCATCTTTGTCTTTCATACTTTTGTTGATTTGAAGACTGTTATCTGAAATCAGAACTGCCACACCACCTTTCTTTTGGCTTCCGTTTGCTTGAAATATTGTTTTCCATCCCTTCATCTTGAGTCTGAATGCATCATTGTGGGTTAGATGTGTTTCCTGAAGACAGCAGATACTTGGCTTGTGTATATTTATTCGTTCACCCAGCCTATGTCTCTTTAGTGGGCAGTTCAAGCCATTCACATTTATTGAGAGAATTGATAAGTGGGGCAGATTTCTGTTCATCCTGTTGAGTTGAACTTTGTTGCTTTGTTTTCTCTCTTGAGCCATTGTGGTATCTGGCCTTTGATCTATAGCTTTTGGATGATTTTACATTGGTGAGTGTTTATTGTGCTGATCTGTGTGTAACATTGTTTTGAGTACTTCCTGGAGGGCAAATCTTGTCTTGAGGAATTCCCTCAGTCTTTGCTTGTCCGAGAAGGTCTTTATTTCTCCTTCATATATGAAACTTAGTTTTGCAGGGTACAATATTGTAGGTTGGGCATTATTCTGTTTCAGAAGAGTGAGAATGGGGCCCCAATCTCTTCTTGCTTGTAAGGTCTTAGTTGAGAAGTATGCCTTTATTCAGATGGGTTATCCTTTGTAAGTTACCTGCTTTATTTGCCTTACAGCTTTTGGGGGGCCTCTTTGGTGGTTATTTGGGTCTGATGACTGTGTGTCATGGTATTCCTATTTGCGATTAATCTCCCAGGAGTCCTTTGAGCTTCTTGTAACTGGATATCTAGATTTTTAGCAAGGCCTGGGAAATTTTCCTCTATTATATCCCCAAATAGCTTCTCCAACTCTTGCGTATTTTCTTCTTCACCCTCAGGGATGCCTATGATTCTCACGTTAGGCCTCTTCACATAATCCCACATTTCTTGTAGGCTTTGCTCTTTTTTCTTATTTCTCTGCTCTATCTCTGTGACTGACTTATTTAATTGAAAGGTGTTATGTTCAATCCCTGAGATTCTTTCTTCTGTCTGATCTACCCTGGTCTTGAGGCTTTCCACTGTGTTTCATAATTCCTTAAATAAATTCTTCATTTCCAGAAGCTCTGTTTGATTTTTCTTTAATATTTCAATTTCTTTAGTGAATTTTTCTTCCAAGTCCTGGATTTTTTTGTGGTTTCTTTGTGTTGGTTATCCATTTTCTTTTGTGTATCATTGAGTTTTCTCACAATCCATGTTTGAAATTCTTTCTGTTTCATTTCAGTGTTCTGAATTTGGTTGATGTCCATTGCTAGAGAGCTGGTGTTCCCCTGTGTGGGTATCCTTTCAGTTTGATTCTTTGTACTTCCCGAGTTCTTTCGCTGATTCCTTCCCATCTGGATCAGCTGTTGCTTCTTACCTTTAGATTTTCGTTTGGATAGTGACATGCCTTGTTTAGTCTCTGAGCCAGCAGGTGGTGTTTGTAGGTTAGATTTGACCACACCCTATATGATGAGTCAGTAGATGCAGTACAAAGGTGTGCAGAATGACCTCCCTGCCAGTAGGTGGCGCTTGCTGGGAGGAGCAGGCTGCAGTGTTGTTTTTGGGTCCTGTAACCAGCTCTGGTTCCTCTGGAGAGGCACTCTAGTGCCTCACGTGGTGGGTGGGGTCCAGGGACTTCCAGGTGTGTCCTGATTCTCCACCTCAGTGGGGGTAGGTGGAGCGAGGCTAGGCAGAGCTGGGTTGGGTGAGCTTGCCCTCAAGCTCTGCAAATGTTGCTGTCAAAAGTCTGTTCTCTGCTTCTGGACAAAGCTGCCAGGGAGGGGCTGAAATGGCCCCACTGAGCTGAAAAGTCTGCCTGTGGGGGTGGGGCTGTCTGGGACCTACAGTCTGGAACAGGCCTCGCTCCTTTCCACCCTCCCCTATTCCACAGTTTCTCCCGGGCCTCTGCCAGCAGGCAGGACCTCAAGCCAGTGGATCTCCCCTGGCTATGGTGCGGGCTGGGAGGGTCCCTGCCCAGGATCGCAGCCTGAGCTGGGAGCTCGGCCTTCCTGTGGGAGGAGGGTTGCCCCTCAAGCACGCTGCATGCTGATCTGCCCCTGAAGGCACATAGTCCTCAGTAGGTGCATTCACAAATATCCCCTCTGTGCCCTCGGGCAATGCAATCGAGACCTGGGTGTACGGGATCTGGTCTGCAGGACTGTCCTCTGGGCTCTGGAAATCAATCTCTGACCCTGCCAGGGAGAGGAGCGCTGATGGCAAGTCACCCACGGGTGCACAATCTGGATCAATGTCTCTCCGCCTCGGGATTTGCCCCGCTCTCCTGGAATCAACAGCCAAGCAGCACCTGGGAGGGCTGGCGGGTAGGGAGCTCACAGTCTGAGTACCCCTCAGTCTGCTGTAGGGCCCCAAAAGGAAAGGTCTGGTTCCCTGCAGATGCCTCCGGGTGGTGGCTAAATTGTCTCTCTCGGCAGCGGCGGGTAGGGAAGGGGGAGGGGAGAAGGAAGCAATATGGCGCCTGCGATCAGTCGGGTCTGCGGCCGGGAGGTGCCCGAGGGAGCCGGGAGCCTGGTGCCCTGTCCGCAAGAGGCTCCCCGCTCTCTGGCGGCGGCCGTCTCCGGGCTGGTGTTGGCAGGTCTCTCCAGCCGCTCGGGGGCCCACCCGCAGTCCGACGTGCAGGGAGGGGAAATTAACCGCTCCACCTACCCTTGTCGCTGGTCTCCGAGCCTCTCCGGGGCCTTTCTCCTTCCAGTTCTGCTCCGCAGCTTCTTCCCGTGGAGTCTCCTGTAGCTTCAGGCACCTTCCTTTCGACCTGCATCCGATCTATCTTTGTCTGCCTGTTTATTTTTTTCACTTCTAAAATCAGTCTTTCTTGCAGAGACGCTCTGGCTGGCGGTTTTCTCATCCGCCATGTTGCCCCTGCTGGAGCCGTCACCTGTTAAGAGCTTTAACGCTTTAAAATAGTGAACATTTGATCCAGTAATTCACTACAAGGAGTCCATCTCCAGGATATAATAACACACATATAAAAATTATATGTAATATATCGTACAATTACACATTATATATGACTATTCATTATTAGGAACTATATGGTAAAGACTTTACAGCAGTTATTATAAAATGCTCCAGTAAGCAACTGCACACACATTGGAAACAAATGAAAATATAGAACATCTCAGCACAGAAATAGAAGACATAAATAAGAACTAAATAGAAATACAAGTACACAAACAGATATAGATGTTTGCTGTAGTCTTAGGAAAAAAATATCTATAAACAACATAATGGTCCAAAGTTATAATAATAGTTCATTAAATAATTGCATAGTGATATAAGTAAGCAATACTTTATAGTCAATATGAAATGATGTATAAAAAGTTTTCTTTTTAAAAAAATTTTTTATTTTTAATTATGGGTACATGTGGTGGGTGTTTTGATACAGGCATACAATGTATATTAATTAAGTAAGGGTAATTGGGGTATCCATCACCTCAGGCATTTATCATTTTTTTGTGTTGGAAACATTTCATTTCCATTCTTTTAGTTACTGTAAAGCATACCATAAATTATTATTGACTATAGTCACTTTGTTATGCTACCAAATATTGTTCATTCTATCTATCTAACTATATTTTTGTACCCATTAACCACCCCTACTATATCCCCCCAGATATACAGAAAGTATTTTTTCCCCAGGGACTGGGGTTATGAGAAGAGGAGGGAGGTATTATTTAATGGGTAGAGAGTTTCTATTTGTGTTGATGAAAAAGTTCTGGAAATATTGGTGACAGTTACAGAACATTGTCAATGTACTTAATGCCACTGAACTGTATGCTTAAAAATGATTAAAATGATAGTTTATGTTATGTATATTTCACCACAACAAAAAAGAATTATTTTGTGATATAGGAAAATTCTTATGGAATAAAAGGTGCTATGTTAAAAATGAGAATGTTTGTATACATATTATAGGGACTCCATTGCTATTTATTTATTTTCATTAGCATACCCTGATTCACAACTGGTGATATGTATCGGAATCACAAGAAGAACTTAAAAAAAAAAAAATCAAAAAATTTCCAAGATCCACCTCATATTTACTGAACTATCATTTCCAAGGGAAGGCTTGTTTCATTTTACTTTTAAAAATAAAATCTGCAGTTTATTTTAATGGATGCCCCTGATTAAGAACTATTCTTTTAGATTATGGTTAGTCTTAAAGATAAGGACTGAGAGGAAACAGAACAATTACAGTATAACCCCAAATGTGTCCAGGGAAAAGGAAAATAGTCACACAAACCAAACTTACACAGAGATTTACTGAAAGGTCATCAGCAGAAATCTTTGTCAGATGGGATAAAAGATAACTGATATTTCATTATTTATTGTGTGTGTGTGTGTGTGTGTGTGTGTGTGTGTGTGAGATTTCAAATTTTCTATAATGGGTATTAGATATATAATCCGCAAAAAATTTTTATGAAAAGTAATAAGCAAATCAGTGAACAAATTTCTTTTGAAGAACAGAGATTTCCCATTTTTAAACTGGAGATTACTAAAAATTCCAACTTCTGCTACACTGAGCATTCTCTTTGACATTACAGCCAAGTGTGTTCTATGTCCAGAGTCAGCTGAAAAGTGAAAAATAGAACCTAATTTTTTTGGGGTTGCAAGATGACAAACGACCAATTCCTTTCTTTCTTTTCCTTTTCTAACCTTGCCCACTAAAACCACCAACTCTCTGGCTCTTTTGGTTTCAGAGACTTATAAAGCTTAGGAACAAGGATGAGGCTACATAGGTCTTTAGGGCTGCTTTTGTCGGGGTAACATCTTTAAGAACTTGAAATAAATCAGGCAGAGCCTCAAAAAATCAGCTTCTGGCAGTAAGACAATTTGGCCAACCCTTCAGTTTGCTCATCACAAACTACCATGCCTACCTCCAACAGATTTTGGAAAGGAAGAGGCCTTTGTAGTTTAGAGAGTACATTAGAGTTCAGGAGAGTAGATCTTGAAGGGCAACGGGTCAGTTATGCTCTCTTCCAAAACACCACCCAGGACTTAGGAGCTGGAGAGTCAGTCATCTAGGAAAGGTTCTGGCATCCAAACCAAATGGTGTTTTTGTGCTGGATATTTTCCATTTGCCCCTCTGGGTCCACTCTCCATATTTCTCTGCCAGGCTCTGTGTGCATCTTCATGGCCTCCATCAATGGTCTCCTTGCCCTCTGACGTTCTGTTGAGTGCAGCCCATCAGGGGCATTGTCAAGAGATCTGAGAGTGAGGTCGTGGTGCCTAGTTCCCTTGTTCCTTCCTCTGAAGTTTGGTGGTGTCTTCCTACTGAAAGCCACACTTCCTGTCAGGCAGCGCTCAAGGACAGATAGAACTGCCCTCTCCTATTCTAGTAACTTCCTGGTTCCGTCCCCTTGTCCCTTCAAGCTTGGGGTGATACAGCCCTTCTGTAGCTAAGCACAAGGTTCTGACCCACCCATTGCTCTTTCCGTTAACCCAACCCACACTTTTATAAACAACTCTACACTTTTATTGAGTTCTCCTCAACTGTCCCATGGGAGGGAGCTGTGTATGTACCCCGCCAAGACTCCGAGCCACACCTTTTGATATTCAGTCATTTTTTTTCCCATTATGCCTTCACTGAAGAGCTAAGTAAAACGTCTGCTAGCTGAATGGCAGTGATGGCTTCAAGATGAGGCCTCGTTATGTGATCTTGCGGGGTGGGGAAAGCTTCGCCGCAGCAGAAGAAAAACATGTGCAGCCAGATGTGCACATTGAAGTCAGTCAACATGCATCAAAGGCATGATGGCAGTGGTCACCCCGACCTTCAGTGGTGTTTGTTCTTTTTTTTTTTGAGACAGAGTCTCACTCTGTTGCCCGGGCTAGAGTGCCATGTTGTCAGCCTAGCTCACAGCAACCTCAGACTCCTGGGCTTAAGCAATCCCCCTGTCTCAGCCTCCTGAGTAGCTGGGACTATAGGCATGTGCCACCATGCCAGGTTAATTTTATATATATATATATATATTTTAGTTGTCCATATAATTTCTTTCTATTTTTAGTAGAGACAGGGTCTTGCTCTTGCTCACACTGGTCTCAAACTCCTGACCTCGAGTGATCCTCCCACCTCGGCCTCCCAGAGTGCTAGGATTACAGCCGTGAGCCACCGTGCCCGGCCCTTCAGTGGGGGTCTGATCTGAGCAAGTGCAGCTTTCAAACTGTGGGCCATTGGTAGCCGCTCTCCACAGATCACACCCACAATCCAATCAGTTCAACATCCACCTTGTGAATCACTGAGGAGTTTTAGTTTAGGTAACCAACATAGAGTGTGTGTTTACTATGTGTGCAGCACCCGGCTCCTCACTCTACAAACCTGCCCATTCAACCTTCCCAATGCCCCACACAGCACATATTATTACTTTACAGATGAAGAAAGCAAGGCCCAGAAAGGTCAGGCAACTTGCCCAGGATACACCATGAGGACAAGAACCAGCATCTGACACAGGCCCGTGGGACTGCAGCCAAGCCTGAGGCTCTCAAGGTTTAGAGAATGTTCTTAGAGAAATAACTCTGGAGATGAAAGCCTCATATTTAAATCCAGCCTCTCCCGCTCTGGCCTGAATGGCTTTGAACACCTTACCTAACTTTTCTGAGCCTTACTTTCCATATCTATAAAGAAGATAAAACAGTTTCTACATTCCAAGTTAATTGTGACTGCTAAAGAAATAACATGGAGGAGAGAATTTTTTAAATTCTTAAGAGCTGTAAAAAGATGATTTATGCTTTTGATTGTATTTTTCCTAATTCCTCTGTGCCTTAGAGGTAGCAAATCTGATTCCAGTTTCCATTTCCATGAGAAAGCCAAGAATAGACTCAGTGAGGTTTGACTTTCTCAATGGCAGTGGTAACAGTAATAATGCTACCAGTAAAAACAATAATAGTTATACTTCTATTAATAACTCACATTCATTGACCACTTACCACATGCCAGGCACTTTGCTTGGATTATTTCATTTAATCCTCACACCTACTCTGTGACTAGACATTATTATCATTTTTGGGGGGTGAGAAATCCGAGGTTCAGATAGCTTAAGTAACTTGTCCAAGGTCACACTGATATTAAGCCCCGCTGGGATTTGGTTGTACCTACCGCTGGAGTTGCACTGTGGAATACTGTAGTCCCTCGTCATCTGTCACATGGCACCTGAAATGTGGCTGGTCCAAGCTGAGATGTGCTGGATCTTGAAGACTTAACATAAGAAAAAGAATGAACTATCTCATTAATAATTGCATACTAGTTACATATTTTGGATATATCAGTTCAAATAAAATATATTATCAACACTAGCTTCAACTGTTTCCTTTTACTTTTTAAAATATGGCTACTAAAAAATGTAAACTTACATATAAGTTTCTGAAGTGGCACAAAAGCTCTGAGGCCCCGCATTTGAGCTCCATGTACAGTAACAAAGACAAGTAGACATTTGCCTTCGATAACATTTGTGGGGCGCGGGTGAAGGAAGGGACCAGATCCGTATCTGTGTGGCTTCCAGAAAGCCACAGCTTTGCAGGTTTATCTTCACCAAGAGAGGGATCTGCTTCGTGGGGCGACGGCATGTGCTTCTCTAAATATACTGGTGCCTGAGCAAAACATTTCAAAGCCTTTGGCAGAAGCAGTTTGGAGAGAGGCTTCCAAGCCATCAGGCCGGCAGATGATGTTTACTTCTTGTGACAAAACAGTCAAGTCAAAATTTTATTTCGGAGCAGTTACTTTCATGTCCTGAGAATAGAAAAATCCCTTCAGATGACCGAAACGCCCCTGCACGACCCTAAACCCCATTACATAAATTTGTGGCTTTGCCTCTTTTGTGGAAAATAGGGCTTCGTTTTTCCGGTCAAGACAAGTCCCTTAGCCTCCCAAGGTGCTTCTTGCATTAGCAGAAAGGGCTGTGTGTGTGTATTTGTTTAAACAGATTGATTATGGCCGGGTTCAAAGATGTGCTGCCAAGTTCAGGTGGGTGATTTGAAGGGCCCAATGCCCTCCTGCAAAATGCTCGGCAGGGGACAAAAGCTGGTGGAATCAATAAGCGATGTGCGCCCCACATGAAGGGCTTTACACTTTCCAAAGCTCTGCATCCATGATGTCAATGGCCCCTTGTTCACATCTCAATGAGCGAGATGAGGAAACTGAGGCCAGGCAGGGTGTCAGCTCAGCACTGGGCAGAAAGGATAAGATTTGGAATCAGCAGGCTTCCACTTCAATTTTCCCTCTGCTTTTCCAGCTGTGTGGCCTTGGGCAAGTTACCAAACTTCTCTGAGCTTGCTTTGGCTTATTCGTAAAGTGTGGCTAACATAGAGAAAAAAGGTTATATGTTGTGTGATTTTATTTATATGACATTTTAGAAGAAGCAAAACTTTTTTAGTGGTTTCCGTAAGTCAGTGTTGGGTTCAGGGAGGGTCTGCCTATGAAGATTTAGCACAGAGTTTTGGGGTAACAGAACTGTTTTGTATCTTTGTGGTGGTGGTTATGAAAACCCAGAACTAGTGTACAGCAAAACAAACAAAAAAAGAAGTGAATTTTATTAAATGTAAATTCAAAAATATTTATAGGGTTAGGAAAAAAAAAACACTATGATAAAAAAATGCCCCTGTCAAAGGGTTGCTGTGGCATTTGGGTTTACACAGTAAACAGCTGGGTAACAACTGAAATGTACTTCTTTATAGTCCTAGCCTGATATTTCTAGGTTGCAACTGCTGAGTAGAAGTGTGAAAAAAATGGAACCAACCAAATTTAATTTCAACTCTTAAAAGTGGTGAAAAGGAAACAGGACAAAATCCAGGGCTCGAAACGGAATGCTGATGTGGTGACAGTTGAAAACAGGCAGGAGGTAGAAATTGGCGAATTTACCAATAAGACTCGAGAACCTTCTTTCTGTCCTCTCTTTGCCTGTCCATTTCATCTTCCATAGTAGCTCCCCCCACCCACCCCTTCCTCGCCCTACGGACTCTAAACTTTCTCACCAAGTTTCACACAGATCTGGCTGTTTCTCGGTTATTTGTTTCAGGCACACTGCCAGCTGGCTTGATCTGCCCCGTGCTACAGAAAACAAATCTCTCCTCCGTTTCTCATGTTATTGGCCTAACAAATAAACTACTGTCTAAGTTTTACACTGATTCATGCAAACCGCTCAGCCCTTTCCATGCGGAGTGCTCTCTGTAGGCTGGGGTTTGAAAAAGATGAAATACAACTGACTGGCAGCAGTGTGGCCCTCCGAGTGGGCACGAGTATTTTTAGCTGCTAGGTTTTCATTAATTACGCTGGCTGCCGCTCGCTGTGGCTTCTTGGTTTCTTCTGTCTTGCTGAGGGGAGCTGGGGTTGGCTCATGAATCCGAAGCATGTGGCTTTGAAACCTAATTAAATCTGTCTGAAGGGTCCCAGCTCTGGTTCTCAGGGATTTCATTGTCACATTTGCATTTTTAGGATGCTCTGAGTTTTGATGCTTTTGGGGTGGGATACGGGGAGAGAAGTGGTTCCCTCTCCCTCCCCACACCTTGTGTTCTCTTCCACCTTTGCTTGGGAAATGGGCTCTTACTTGCTTTATAGCACCTCCCACTCCCTTTAAAGAAAGTGATTATCCACGCATAAAACATAGAGTTTCAAGGCTTAAGCATGCTTGTGAAATGGAGTTGAAGATTTAGACCTGTTCTGGTGACCTCTGGGAACAAAACTAGGAACTTCCAGGGAGCTGATTTGTAGAGGCTTCTAACTAGAAGTGCCTTCCAATGCCTTGAAGTGTAGTGATGTCCCCATCAACAGAGGTATTCAACAGGAGGCTGGAGGGCAACTTGCTGAGGATACTTGAGAGAAGTTTTATGCATCCCCAAAGCCTTGGCGCATTCAAAGTTCCCCAAGCTCATGCATCTGTGATTCCACGTGACTCCTTAACTTGGAAAGTAAGATGCTGACCCAGGGAGGGTGTACAATCAATTGCTTCTGGAAGTCAGTTAAAACAGTATTGAGCTGGACATCTTCTGTCTGTCCTTCCCACTCTATTTTCTACCCTTCTAGATTCTTCTGTGTCCTGGGAGGCTGATACATACGGGTTACCTCAACAGGCTCCTATGCCTCCTAGCTTCCAAGTAAGTTTAGGGAACATTTATGTCCTTTCAGGCCTAGAGATTGTTAAACTCTCCTCAAGTCACTCAGTGTGAGTAGGCCATCTCTTTCCTGGCAAGTCCCTGCCTGACACAAATATTAAACACCTACTCTGTGCAATGGAGAAGATGATATAATTCTTGCCCTCAAGTGCTTTCCAGGGTGGTTCTGGAGGTAACACGAAGATCTTGTGGGGAGAAATGGACACATTTTTGTTGCGGTGCCCGGGCTCTTGTAACCCTAGAAGATGAGACCTGGGCTTAGATACATGAGCTAACCAGACCAACTCTTACAGGAATTCAATCAAACAAATGTTTTATTTTCTGGCTATCCAAAAAAAGTTGACCGGATGTTCCTTCTGGACTAGCTGTTTTGGCGTGGTGTTCAGACATGGCCTTTGACAGTGTTTGTGGAATGACAAGGTTAACTTTGCGGGAACAACATGCAGTGGGGACTGGTGGTTCCAGGCAGTCTCAGAGTGACATGGGAGGGTCGGGATCCGGGGTCACACGCTGGGACTGGACCCCAGGGTAGGTAAGGATGTTGCACTGTGGACCTGCACAGCTGCCTGATGACAATGCAGAACGAGGCTGACGTCCCCCAAGCGGGAAGCACCCACGGGATTGTTCATAGGAACAGAGAGTCACTGTCTGTCTAGGGAGGTGTGCAGCCGGGGAGAAAACTGTCCTCATGTATTCATGAAGACAAATAAAGATGCACACAGGGTTTCGTGCCTACACCCCGCTGTATGGCCTTATGGATTTGGGCAAAGTGCTTTGTACATAGAGCACAAAAAATTGTACATGGACAGCTTTGATTTTCTGTCAAACTCTCTCAGTTTTCCTTTAGACTAAAATCTCCATCGAATCAGGGGGTGTGCCACATTTGTTCACTTTGTCTCTAGGTCTTAACATAGTATCTGCTCCGTAGAAAGTGTTTAATAAAAAACTGTGAAATGAAGGTGGAATTGACACATTTTCCTTCATATATGAAACCACATGCCTCTTACTCCTCAAATCACACACTTTTGACTCACCTTCTTTCATCAGAGTATTCCTAAGGCGTTCGACCTCCTGTAGAAAGTCTGAGAATCCAAGGGGCATTTGCTGGCATAAGGGCTCATTCTTGATTACTGTCTCCTATAGGGAAGATCTTGGAAAGTGTCATTAATCTGCCCATGAAGCTCATGTTGTGCCACTGTTGTCATTGTTGCCACATAGCACGGCTCTTGATATCAAGAGGTCCAGAAATGTGGGGTACTCTTGGACCACTGGAAAAAATGTTTAGTTATGAAAGCACACACCATTGCTGGCCCAACAGCAGTCTTGCTGGAGCTCAGAAATGGGGAAATGAAGCCTTTCTCTCCATTGGTTGCATTCATCATATCTGGTTCTATGCATTCTAGAAGAGTCCCAGCCTTTCTTCCCTAGTTGATTTCTAACTCTTGACCCTGTGACCAAAGTCTGTTTTTTTCATGGCATTTATGACTACTTGAAATCATATTCCTTTATTATTTATACCCCCCTTCTCTCTCTCTCTCTCTCTCTCTCTCTCTCTCTCTGAAAACTAAGCTCCATGAGAGCAGGGACAACAGTATCCCTGGCATCTGGAATGTGCTGGGTACATGGTAGGTACTCAATAAAACTTATTGAATGAATGAATGAATGAATGAAAGATGGGTCACTTGATGGTATTATATGGTATTATATTGGAGTATGGGCTCCCAATTACATATACAATTCTTTAGTACACAGCTCTTTTACTATATAGGCATTCACCCATTTTTACCCCAAGACAATGTTTGTATAAGGGAGGATTTCTAACTTGCAGCCATATATCATCCTCAGGACTAATCTTTCCCTGTGAAAAACATAATCCCGGCTTTGAGGTGAATCAACAGACAAATCTATCCTATCCCTTATGGGAAATTTTCCACTGGGCTCCCTGTCCTCCTCTGATCTACCCCAGTCCATCAGGAATACTGGCTAAGGCAGCATCTCAGAAGGGAAGGGGCATCACCACTTTATTCCTAAGATTCTCCTTCATCCTTGAGTCAGAGATGACTGCTTGTTTATAAACTCATTTAGCTATTTCTCTGGGTACAAGATGGACTACATTTCCCGTTTTCACATGCAGGTAAGTGTGTCTACATGACAGTCCTACTCAAGGTCGTGTGGGCAGAAGTGACGTCCATGGTAAAAGCTCCTCTTCCGGAGTCTATTAGACTCAGAAGATCCGGCAAAAGCCACAGGCCATGGTGGACCAAAGATAGAAAGGGGCTGGATCTCCGATGCTGTCTCCCTACCTATTAATCTTTATGTGAGTAAGAAATAAAATTATTGAGTGGAGCCACTGAGATGTTCAGATTTATTGGTCATGGCAGATAGTTATGGTAACTAACAGAGTTCCTACATAAATTTGCCCCCCACCCCCCAGTAGTCTCTGAGCTCTGCAGAACCGGGGATGTGGTGCTAGCCTTTCTCAAGCCACGAGAAAGAGGCCTTAACTCGCCTTATATCTGCTGACTCCAAAGGGCCACTCAGAGGTCTCCCCAGGAGAAGAAATGTGGCTGGGTGTTTCCTCCACTACAAAGGGAAGTTCCCGGCAATGCCTACAAGAAAAAAAAATTTAAGTTTCATTTCATTGGCACCTCACTGCAAAAGAATAAATGTACAAACTTTTTACTGATGGAAAAACCTGCTGTAGGGTAGAACTGCATGATGTAGTAGAAAGCACTTTGGGCCAAGAGAGAACACCTAGTTCTAATCCTTATGGTACCTCCCTAATGAGCTGTGTGAAGCTTGGGCCCCTCTCTTCACCTCTCTAGGGTTCGTGGGGTATTAAAATGATCAAAGAAGATAAAACATTAAAATAGGGTCAGGTTCTTGATACTGTAATGGGATGGGTCATTCAATTCAACAAACCTTGATTAGGATTCACAGGGAGGGGTTGATGTAAATGAGATCAGCCATAGTCTGCCTTCCAAGATCTTCCAGTCTCCTGGAGGAAATAGATCCTTGAATAACAAACTACAGTCCTCGATAGGGTGAACTATCAGCACACTATCAGCAATGTGATCTGGGTGATTCATTTTGACCTTAAGAATGAGAAAGGCTTTAACAGTGTTCCTAATGTTCTTAAGAAAAAGGGCAAAAGTTCTTAATATGATGTACAAGGACATGCATGATTTGCCCCTCCCCCACACTCTTCTGAGGCTTTATCTCTTGCCGCTCCATAAGCAATATTCTGTGCTCCAGCCACAGACACCTATCTTGAGTTGTTAAACGGGCCACATTCTCCCCTCAAAATCTTTGCACCTCCCTTTATCACCTCTCCTTATATTACATAATGTGCACCTTTTATGCTTTAGCTCGTGCATCACCTCCTCTGGGAAGTCTTCTTTGACTCCCTCAGTCCACGTTAGATATGCATTGTATCACTTAGCGTGCCATTAGCCATAAGTGATAGATGCTGAAATAAAATGGTATTAATACGTAAGAAGAAATCTGAAGATATACTGAGCCAAGATTAGTTCTGTGGTATAACAATGTCAAAACTTGGATTCAACTTTTCTGCCATCCCTTGGCTTTTACCTCATGGCCACAAGATGGCTGCTGTAGCTCCAAATCATGCCCTCTCATAAAATAACTGAGAGCAAGAAGGAAGGAGGATACCTCTCTGTGATGCTCTTAATCTTCAAGGAAAATTCTTCCCAGAAATTCTCCTAAGACTTCCCTTTACATCTCCCCGGCCAGAAGGGGTTCTTATGTTCAAGCTCTAGCTGCAATGGAGCTGGTATTCCCAGGGGAAGAGGCTTTGCAAGCCCAGAAGAAATGGGAAGGGTGTGACTGCTACGTAAGCCAACAACAGGACCTCCCTCTGAACTGCCACAGCCCCAGGTCCCCCTAGGGCCCATCATTACCTTGTGTATATTAGTTTACTTGACCGTATCCACTAGCCTACCAGCTTTGTTAGAGAAGGACAAGTGTACTGGATGAATGAAAAAGAAATATGGCATTATAATTACCAATTCTTCTAATAACAAAAACAAGAAATTGAAATCACTTCAGTCGGTATCTCTTTTAGTAACTCTTCACTGTGCATTGGCTCCCTGGTGAAATCCTATCAGGTGAGACCTCAACCCCAGGGGTTACCGATTATAGACAAAATACAAAAAAGCACAATCCCTGAGTCTCCACCAGGTGGTAAAATGAGGTGGGGTTAGTGAAAGCAGAAAATTTGAGAGCTGGTAGAGGCCGATCTTGAGAGTTGAGGTGGCCTGGTAGAAACCAAACCAGAATGTGTATCATTTGATTGCAGGAAAAAGAAAACCCAAGTCAATTTATACAATAAGGAACATTTACTCAGTAAAAGTCGTCTCAAGGTGAGGCAGCTCAGGGTTAATTCTGCCTTGGCATCCATGGCTTGGCTTCCCCAGGGTTGCAAGGTGGCCACCATAGTTCCAAGCTCCACGTCAACAGTGTTCACAGAAGGACACGTTTCCCCCTATGCTTCTTTTTAAGGGAAAAGATACCTTTTCCAGAAGTCTCCCAGTAGACTTCTCTTTATTTTTAATTGGGCAGCTCTGGGTTACATGTTTATCCAGAAACCAATCACTAATATGAATAATGAGATAATCATGACTGAATTAATCCAACTAAGCTTTTCCTCACTATACGTGGATACTCCAACAAAGTTAGGGGCTCTTCTTCATGGAAAAACAAGGGGAACCAGAATGGCTGTTGCACAGGTAACCAATGACACCTGTTATAAATGGCTACCTTGGAACCCAGCAAATTCCAACTCTGGAATGAATAAGTCTTATAAGGCTGAGTATCAAATTACACCCAGTACTGCAAAAGCCCTGCAAATGAAAGAACAGCCTAGGCTAGAATATTTGTCCACTGGTTTCTTCTGCTTCAGTCTTATATAGAGATCCTTATCATGATCTTAGAATTCCTAAAACAAGGATGGAGAATAATTTATTACAGTCACACTCTCTGGGTTGCTTCTTTGCAGAGGGGCCAGTTTAGTCATTTCTAAACCCCAAAAGTCATATACTCTGAACTGTTCCAAGAAAGGAAGACACAGGCGCTCCCTGTCTGCTCCTGGGGTTTAGGTCTGAGTCCCTCATCCTACTTCACTGATATCTGAGCAGCATCTCCTATCTTATCACTTTGAGGAAGACTTCCTTATTGCAGACTTAGAACTCTGCTTGTTTCCAATCTATAAGGCAATGTCTTCATTAAAAGTTTTCAATTTGAGAGAAGGTGTTTTCCCACGAGGTGGGAATAAAACAGCTTCAGAATGGACCTTGGCCCAGTTGGTCTGGATGGACAATTAGTGTTGTTTACTTTCCATTACCCAAGGTTCAGGCCAGGAACTACTTCTAAGCTGAACTTTACCCACAGACACCTAATTATTCTGCTGCCTGGTCATCTGGGTCCTTTTTATTTGATGTTTTGAGATTCTAAGTCAGGGTTCGGCAGACTACAGCTCAGTGCTCCAAATCCAGCCTGCCACCTGTTCTTGTGAATAAAGTTTTATTAAGACACAGCCATGCCCATTCATTTATGCACTGGCTATGGCTGCTGTTGAGTTACAGCTGCAGAAATCCTATGGCCCCCAAAACCTAAAATATTTACTATCTGGCCCTTTCAGAAAAGTTTGTTGACCTCTGTCCCAGAGGGAAAGAGCAGGTGAAAAAGCATGAAGTTTGTAAAAAAGACAGATGCTCAAACTCACACTAATAAACACTAAACAGAAGCTACAGAGAAGTTAGAACAGGTTCAGGTGGTTTAGAAATGACCACGGTGGGTAAAGCTGGGCCTTACAAGGACTCTGCTGAGCCCCTGATATATGTGGGCAGCTCACAGGGTGCTGCTCCAGTGCCACGTCTCCCTGGGAAGAAGCACTGCGCTTCACAAGTGTTTGTGTTCCCAAATGTGAAACCTGGAGACAGTTTTCTAAATAGGACTTTAAATGCTCCAGTCTGGGTGTTTTTGCAATCTGACACAACATCCATTAGAGCTGCTCCACGGAGCCTTCTGGACTGACCGTAAAACACTCAGCCACAGACCTCCTTGGTTTTCAAACAGGAGCCCAAGAAAGACCACAACAGAAACCTGTTTATACAATTCAGGTTTTCTTAGTAACATAAGGCAGACATCAGAGGAGTCTTAATCACTCACTGTAAGAATTGATTGCTGCTGAAACCTAAGGCAGACAGACTCAGCTGCCTAGGGTTCTGGTTTCTTACTGTTTCTTAACCAAAAAATGAAAAAATATAATAAAGTCATGGAAGAGAACATTTATTAAGCACTCTAGTTTTAGACATTGGACTAAGCCCTTTACGTGCATTATCTCACTTCATCTTTACAATGATACTGTGAAGAAGGTATATACAATATTATCTCCTTTTCAGAGATGAGGAAGGTGAGGCTTAGCTCAGTGTTCCCTAAATCTGGAAAGCTGGTTAAAATACAGGTCCCTGGCCCATCCCCCCAGAGATTCTGATTCAGCCTGTCTGGGGCGGGACCTGTGATTCTGCATCTCTGACAAGTTCCAAGGTAGTGCCTGGGCCACATCCGGAGTGCACTGGCCTAGCGGTTAAGAGAACAACTAAGTCTCTCGAACATCTGAGGCAGGGCCAGTTCTCAAACCCAGATTTGGGCGTGTGACTCTTTATTTTTTCCATCGTTTTTGATAAACTGCCTCCCATGGGCTCCAAAATGAAGTGAGTGAAAGGTATTTAAACACACACCCAGGAAATCATGTCAAAAATTCAGTGAATGCTATTTCCAAAATGACCCAAGTCTTTCTCAATTGATGTCTTGCATTTTTGGCCATCTTGGGAAGTGACGTTTGGACAGTATACAGCCACACAGCCATATAAGTAATTAAATTGGAACTTTGGCCTAGAATAATAGATCCATTAATCTTCTCAAAATTATTAATTCTAAGAAGTCTTTCCCAAACTAACCTTACCCCCATGCCTTTTTAATGCACTCTCAGGACTTGAGAAAGGGGATATTGCCACATGGTCTTGCTCAATAATTTCAGCTCTATACATCAGCCCTTCTCTTCCCATAAAGAACAGAAATTGCTCAACATCCTAATGTTGTATTGTGCCTGAGTAAACAATATTCAAGATTCTATAATATGTAGAACATCTGGACACTATGGCATACTGTTAAGAATATGGGTTTTGCATTCAAATTTTGAGTTCATATACAAGCAATGTCACTTATTATGTGACTTCGCTCAAGTTCCTATACGAAGTCTGCTTCCTTATCAATAAAATGGAGATAAAAATATTAATACCCCCATAAAGTTGCTGTATCAAATGTAGAGTACTCAGCCATGACATATGGAGAGACCTAAAAATGCTAATTACAAATTATTATACAATTTAGTATGTACACAATTAGATCATGTAGGTATACGTGTGTATTGTATCATTATATATTGATCTTAATCAATATATTATTAACATAATTAATTATATTACTACTATATTAATTAACATTAATTGTATAGTAGAATCATTATTATGTTATTAATACAGATTAACATTAACATACAATATATGTCACACATAATTATATATAATTATAATATTATGCAATTATAAATTATTATTTAAGCTCTAGAAAAATGTGTTGACTAAATGCATCTTTGAATCTAGTTCGGTTTAGCTGAAGAAATGCACAGTAGCTTGGGTTGGATTTGTCAATAAATGTTAGCTCCAGGCAAAGATGTGGTGAAGAAGTTTCTGGGCTCATTCGTCCCTATTCCTTTACTAACATTATTTTCTTTCTGGAACAACCTCTTCTTGACTCTTTGCTCATCCGTTCTTCAACTCTTTCCTCTGCTCTGAAGCCTTCCCAGACCATGGTCATATTCTCTCATTTCCCTGAACGTACCATCATTTTGGTAAATTGTGCAGAATAATTTATATTCTTCTCTATTTTTTCCCACATATGATCTATTCCCCTCAGCCACAATCTACCCTCCTAGAGAGCAATTATTCATGTCTGACTTGTTTGGTGCCCACCGCACTACTCGGTAAGTACGTGAATACAAGCATGGGGAAACACAATAAATTTAAATGTATTCTTTGAAAAGAAGCAGGCTCTAAATTGTGACGCAAGCATGTTAAGTCCTTGCAGAATAATCACTAGTCCTATTTTGCAGAATAACATTGCATTCAAACCAGTGCAAGTACAAAGCATGCTTAGGCTTTATAGCTCTAAAGAGGTTAGACGGAGAAATAATGAGGCCATTCTACCGTCCTGCCCACAGCAAAAACACGATTTGGCACACGCTGGAGACTGGTGGTATAAACATTTCTTAATGCAGATCTTAAAAGGGGCTGTAATCCTAAACTCACCTCTCCTTTAACAAAGTTATTATGTTTTGACGTTAGGCTAGATTAAAATGTCATATGAATTTAGCAGCTGAACTTTGGATATCATAAAGATGGACATTAGGGACATTGTGCTCTAGAAAGCACAATGAATTTTAAAACTATCCGCGGACAAGGTTTTATATTTTAATACTAGCATGTAACTCTGTAGCTAGAGAATTTTCAGCTAACTTGAAAAACTGATGTTGAGACAGAAGACTGGTGACAATGATTACGTGTTCATGGGAGAAAACCAACACTACCCCCTGGATTTATGTAATCACATTGCTTAGATTCACTTGACTCAGATCTGCTAACCCATCTTACTGCTTTGTCAGTAGTCACAGGAGAGACAAATTCTACTCTGACAACTGACAAGTAGGGAAAGGCTTCTTAAACTTTAATGGGTGCACAGATCACCTAGAGATATTGTTAACATGTAGATTCAGAAGTCTGAGGTGTGACTTGAGAGTCTACATTTTTAACATCCCAGGTAATGTTCATATTCCTACTCCAAGGACTGTACTTTGAGCAGTAAGGGGGTAGAGGAGGCTGGAATAGTTAACGAATTGCTGCATAGACCAACAAGCCTGGATGCAGCAATGAGGCAGCTGCACAGTTTTAAGGGAGACAGAAACAAGAACCTTCTAGAAATGAAGATCAAGGAAGGAATTCAGCAGACTTTACGACAAGCATCATACCTAGTGTCTTTTGTCAGGGACATCAGATTCACTCCCCCAAAGAACACACTTTCCTTTCTAAACCTGCAAAGCAATGGCTCCAGATAAGTTGCTAGTTTTAACTAGCGTCTGGATGGCAAATGAGCGTTTCTGTGGGCAGTGCACTTGAGCCGGGAGTCAGACAGTCCAGCTCTGACACACAACCATCAGCTGTGCCCTTGGGAAGATCAACTTCTCTTCCTAAGCCTCAGTTTCCAAAACTGGAAAGTAGATACAATACTGTGGGGCTGTCGTGAGGACTAAAGAAAGATCCCATGGAAAGCACTTCATTCTATGAAGGGTACATACATGTCAATAAACTGAAGTAATTTTTTTTTTAAATTAGGAAATCAATCAGTCAAGAATGATTGAGTACTTGCTCAGTGAACACTGTTTTGAGGCATTCCTAGGGAAGAGAGAGTGAGAAAGAGAGAAGGAAGAGGAAGAGGAGGAGACACAATCATAGTTCAAGTAAATTCCAGAATATACCTGGAGAGGCAAACACATACACATGTGGAATGATTTAATATTTCCACAGCAACACGCCAAGACACATCGCAGATAGAGTTATATAGCACACATAAGCCATTTGGAGAAAGCAAATGTTTAAAATGATATCACTGGAGACAGGAAACCGAAGGAGTCCCTAGACAAAGTCGAGCTGTATAAAGTTTTTTTTTTTAATGTTTCATTTTTTAGCAGGATATTGACACTAGCTGCTGTCATATGGAAACTATTTTTCACAAACACCTGGCAGAACTAATTTAAGGGATTGATTGTTTTTTTACACAGATTTAACATATAACAAACTACAAGGCGTGTCTGTCATGCAAGCCTGGTAAGAGATTAGATCACTAAAGATAAATTTACCTTAATTTCCATATTATTTCTGAATATGACTTGAATGGACTTTTTGGGTCACAAGCCACTATTTGCAAAGAACCGAAAGACATTTTTGTAAGGCCCATAGTCATCAGAAGCCTCTGTATTTTGATGTTTTTCTTATAAAGACAACTCTGCAAAAGGAAGGAAGGAAGGAAGGAAGGAAGGAAGGAAGGAAGGAAGGAAGGAAGGAAGGAAGGAAGGAAGGAAGGAAAGAAAACCTTATTACTCTCATAAAATTCCTCCTTTAGTTTATTTTGTGTTTAAATTTTCCTGGCCCCACAGATCAGCCTGCCTGCCTGCAACAAGACAGCATCATGGCTCCCGAGGAGGGTGGACATAGGCGTCTTTGAGGAAGGAGCACCGCAGACATGACTGCTCTAGCGGCTATGCCTGAGCCTGCAGATGCGTATGATCATTCTTGTCCGGACAAAATATCAGGGAAAGGATCACACTTACAGTCGAGTCTCAATTTGTTTCCATCTTCATAGTTATTTCAGATACGTTTTTCAGATGAGTGGCTTAGAGTCATTGTTTTACTTTTATTAAGGAAAATGTTGAATTTCATCCTAAAATAGTTATTTCCACTACCTCTTCCTTCTCTTTCTGGGTTCAGTTTCTCTCCTTTTTTTTTCTTCTGTATTTGGCAACTGCCTATAGCCTCACCCGGATATTCGACAGGCCCTGCAGACTCAGTCAAGCTCAGCCGACACGCATTGACTGAGACGCTACGGTGCACTGAACTGGCACCGACACTGAGATGTGGACCCTTCCCTCAAAGAGCCTGTTGTTTAACACATTAAATGCCATGTGAGTTGTATTTAACTCATGCTAGTTTTGAGCCTGGGGCTTTGTGAAGCATATGTAACTCACACGTCTCCTCACCTTGGGAGCCATGAGAACTATTTTTCAAGTTGCATATAATTTATGCACAGAAAACAATAAAAAAATAGCAAATTTTTCATTAAATTAGAAAAGATACTTTTGTTTTCAAAGTTTATACTCTATTTTTGTGGTTTTTTTGTTTTTGTTTTTGTTTTTGTTTTGAGACAGAGTCTCACTCTGTTGCCCGGGCTAGAGTGCCATGGCGTCAGCCTCGCTCACAGCAACCTCAGACTCCTGGGCTCAAGCTGATCCTCCTGCCTCAGCCTCCCGAGTAGCTGGGACTACAGGCATGTGCCACCATGCCCGGCTAATTTTTTCTGTATATATTTTTAGTTGTTCATATAATTTCTTTCTATTTTTAGTAGAGTTGAGGTCTCGCTCTTGCTCAGGCTGGTCTTGAACTCCTGAGCTCAAACGATCCACCCGCCTTGGCCTCGCAGAGTGCTAGGATTACAGGTGTGAGCCACCACGCCCGGCCTGTATACTCTATTTTTGTAATAAAACACTGTGGCTGGAGGAAAAATATTTTTTTTCTAATGTGGAAGTCAACATGTTAAAAATGCAGTCCCCAACGCCTGGTCCACGGCCTGTGAGGAACTGGGCACACAGCAGGAGGTAAGTGGCAAGCAAGCGAAGCTTCTCTGTATTTACAGCCACTCCCCATCGTTCACATCACCACATAAGCTCCGCCTCCTGTCAGATCCGCTGCGGCATTGGATTCTCATAGGAGTGTGAACCCTACTGTAAACTGCGCATAGGAGGGATCTAGGTTGCACGCTCCTTATGAGAATCCGATGTTTGATGAGCTGAGGTGGAGCTGAGGCAGTGATGCTAGGACTGGGGAGTGGCTGCAAATACAGATTATTATTAGCAGAGAGGTTGACTGCACAACAAATGTAATGTGCTTGAATCATCCTGAAACCATCCCCTGTCTATGGAAAAATTGTCTTCCATGAAACTGGTCCCTGGTGCCCAAAAGGTTGGGAACCGCTGGTTTAAAAGGCAGACACAAACATGGGTCACTTCAAAACAGTATGGTAATGCCCAGTTAGCATGACACCCAGGACAGTATGAGAAGCACGGAGAGGGCACCCGTCTTAGAAGTTTAGAAGGATGGAGTCTAGTGGAGGAAGAGATGGCGTCGGAACTCAGTACTGAACAAGGAATAATTATAACTGCAATCACTTTTGTAGCTTTTACTCTACGTGCCTTAGTTTTCTCATTTGTACAATGGTGATAATAATCACAACCTTTAGGTTGTGGGAGGATACATAAATTAGTAAACACATGTAAAAATTTGACTGATGCATGGCTCATAGAGTTTAGATAACTGGCTGAGTCCTGCAGTGAGTGATGGTGGAATCTTGAGTCCATGCTATCCTGCCAAGGGAAGGTGGAGAGAGATGAGGAAGGGCATGGCAGGCAGAAGGAAGGGTGTAGCAAAGGCACGGGCAGGGGAAATAGCACAGTTGTGCTGGACACATGGAGTCCTGACTTTAACATTAGAGTGTAAAGTCCAAGGCAGAGGGTGCCGGGGGCCAGGCTGGGACACGGAGGGCCCATACCCATGTTAAGGAGCTTGACTTATCTCCTGGTCTGACTATCATCAATTATCTTCTTTAATTATCATCTGGGCAATGGGCTTCATGCCCGGGGTGCAGGAGGTGTGTGTGTGGGTGGGTGGGCAGATCTCCAGTTTTGAGAGATCACTCTTGCAGTGGCCAGAAGGATGAGCCTGTGCGCAGAAAAGCTGAAGATGGCACGGCCAGTTAGATTGAAACTGCAACAGACTGAATCTGAGCTAAGCACACGCACTAGGGCAGCAGAGGTGAGATGGAGATCAGGGCGGGATTGGAGAGATGTGGAGGCTGACCGGCAGGACTTAGCAGCTGTGATGGCAGCTTTTGAGCTGGCCCCCAATGAGGGCCACCTCCTTATATTCACGCTCTGTGAATTCCCTCTCGTACTGTAACAGTTGTCAGAGTGACCAGCAGCACATGGAAGAAACGGTGATAGGTCACTTCCAAGATTAGGTTACAAAAGACTACATCTTCCATCTTGAGCTCTTTCTCTTGGATCACATGCTTTGGGGGAAAACAGCTGCCATGCTATGAGCTGCCCTAGGGAGAGGCCCACGTGGCAGCCTACAGCCAGCAGCCAGCGAGGAACCGAGGCCTTCCAACAACACGCATGAGCTGGGACATGGATTCTCCAGCTCCAGTTGAGCCTTGAAACGGCTGCGTCCCCAGCGACGGCTTGACTGCAGCCTCACCTTGACTGCGTCTTAGCTGTAAAATCGCAAAAGACCCTGAGCCAGGACCACTCTGCTCAATCAGGACTGGATTCTTGACCCTCAGAAATTCGGCAAGATAATAAGGGGCCATTGTTTTATGCTGCTAAGTTTTGGAGTAATCTGTTATGCAGCAATAGGTCACTAAAGTAATTTAAGGAATGGTGGAAAGTGGAAGACACACAATGACTTCAGGCTTGGGTGGCTACGTGTGTAATTGAACCAGGCTCACGTCTCCATCTTAACCCAGGCTTCCCCCGCGGATGGGCTCCTCTTCCTGACTTTTCCATCCTGTTAATGGCACCCCTGTTAATGGCACCGTGGTTCTCCCATCGACCCAGACTCAAAATGGCAGAGCCACCAAGGCCTGTTGCAGAACTGATGTCCAGGTCTGCTGGTAATACTTTCACATGGTTTCCACTCCTGTCTCTCCCATTTTCCATCAGGCCGACTGTACTTCACTTCCTCACTATATCTTATCATATCTTAGCTGTAAAATTGCAAAAGCTTCTTTAATTAATCCCCTTGCCCTTAGTTTCTTTTTGCTTTACACGGTTAAAAGTTCATCTTCCTAAAGTGCCATCTTCCACTGCCTTACTAGATAAACTTCGACCTCCTCAAGCTCGAGTTAAAGTCTCCCCGTTCTTTCTCCCGATCTGTCAGCTCAGCCCCATCACCAGCTCGTCCCCGCACCTGCCTGGCACTTTATTCACACTGCAAGAACTGACCAAACCTTTGCTTGTGTTCTGCCTCTTGCAATGCTCTCTTTCCTTTTGGTCAAACTTTTAGTTCTCTGTCATAGCCCAATTTGAAATTTGCCTCTTTCGTGTAAACTTTTTGTATCTAAATAACTAAATGTGACTTTCCTTTGAACTCTCACACGACTTTTATACGTCTCTTGTGGCACATGTACTATTAACACGTTGGTTGTGTATGTGTGTGTTCTTGCCATGTCTCTCTCAATCGTTTTCAAGCTACATCTTATTCATTTTTGCATGGAACATAAAAGATTGCTCAAGCTGGGTGCAGTAGTACATGCTTGTAATCCTAGCTACTCGGGAGGCTGAGGGGGGACGATTGAATGAGCCCAGGGGTTTGAGTCCAGTCTGGGCAACGTAGCGAGATCCCATCTTCAAAAAACCCAAGAAAAACAAAACAAACAAAGTGTTCAGTACATCTTTGCAGAGTGAATAAGTCTTCTTTCATGGCTGAACCCCCCTACACTGAGTCAACTTACCATGATTTGCTATGCTATTTCTTATCCTCTCTTTAGTCAAAATTTTATCATCCAACTACATAAATATACTATATGAATACAGTAATCAAATGAATGTAATTCACTGTACTTGCATCAAACTCAGTGCCACAGTGATCTCTATCAAACAGAAAGAAACATAAAACCAATATAACATTTGCTGGTCTAGAAAAATCAAATCTGTTAATACACAAGAATAAAACAGTTTTTAGCTACCCTAAGCTACCACTTACAGACTGCTTTCTATGTGCCTGGCATGTGTGGGTGCTCCATAATTCACATAAATGCCATATTCAATTCTCACAAGAAACATAAGACTCTAGGACTATTTTCATTTTCATCTCATGGGTGGAGAAATCAAAGCCTAGAGGAGTAACTTGCCTAAAGCTGCACAGCTAGGAAGAGGTATAGCTGGAATTTGTTTTGTTTTGGAGACAAGATCTTGCTCTGTCACCCAGGCTGGAGTGCAGTGGTGCTGTCACAGGTCACTGCAACCTTGAACTCCTGGGCTCAAGTGATCCTCCTGCCTTGGCCTCCCACAGTGCGTGGGCCACCGTGCCTGGCATGTAGCTGCAATCTGAACTAAGGACTTATGCTGTTAAATCCGCCTTTCTCTACTGCTGTAGAGCTGCACTTAGTTTCATGAATGTTTGTTTTTGGAGGAGGTTGCATGCTTCTGATATATTTTTCAAGAGAATTTGCCCTAATCAGAGACTGGATCCATAAAGGGAAAGCAGGGTTTATGTCTTCTTGGGCTCGCTGGATATGCAAGAACGTTCCTCATCAGCAGCTGTCTTGCTCAATCTTTACATGACTACCTTGATGCGTTTCTCCCAACACAAACTCCCTCCTCTTTCTTTTTATTTCTGTCTCTCACACAGGCTTTCTCAGAAAACAACCCAGCTTGCCACAAGCCTGAATGTTGGTGTAAGAGCACATCCAGAAAGACCCAATGTTGGGATACTTCATGTTATTTTCCTGTCTCTACTTAAGAGGCCTGAATGTCAACGTGACGGAGGTGAATATGGTTCTGGTCCCAGTCCATACCTCCAGCAAGTAATCATGGCTCCCAAGATTTGCAGCTTTAAGGAAATGATGATGCCTTTTCCATCACCGTGTCTTCTAGCGCAGTGCCTGGTAGAGAGAGCTCAAAAACTATTGGACCCTATCGCAGGGTTCTGGGCCAGTGCCATTCACTGGAACTTCTGTGGTGATGGAAACGTCATTGTTTGTGCTGTCCAATATGGTAGCCTCTAGTCCCAGGTCGCTACTGAGTACTTGAATTGGCTAGCACTAAAGAACTTATTCTTAAGTTTTATTTAAATTTAATCAATTTAAATTTGAATAGACTCATGTGGCTAGTGGCTACTGTATTAGACAGCACAGTTCTAGTCTATAAAATCAGGAAAATAATTCCCAATCGGTTTAGCTTAAAGTATGTGGTAAGGAATAAATGAAATGATGGAGATAAAAGATAGTTTCATGTGATGAAATCAGAAGACCTGGTTTAAATCCTGCCTCCATAACCTGCTATCTCTGTAACCTTTGGCAACTTTACTTAGCCTCCATGAGCCTCAGTCTCCTCATCTGAAAAATGGATTTAAAGGTAACTGCCTCTTGTAGGTAGTCAAGTAGATTAAATAAGATAATAGATATAAACTGTTTAGCCTATCATCTGGCACAAAGTAAGCCCTCAACAAATAGATATTTTTTAAAACAAAATTAAGAGTATTCTGGAATGCACAGAGCTCTGGATAGGGGCACGATAACGATAAGATAATTAGCAGGAAATGACATGACCCAGGTTTGCTCCCCTGAACTATGCCATCTTCTCTGCAAAGGACGTGGCTATACTGGCTTCTCCCTTTCACGGCCACCCTATGTGGTCATGTATCAGCTCACAGTTATCAGCTGCTGCAGATGCATCCCTGAAAGAATCCTCAGCTCCTGGAACTAGCTTGGCTCCCCTGGAGTGACACGCATGCTGCCCCCGTCCCGTGGAGGCTGTTTGGGCTCCTCTGCCTGCCTCCTGACACTGGGTTGGCTTTCCTGGGAAGCCCTGCAGTGGAGACGAACTTTGTCTGGACAGGCAGCGGCTGGTCTGGCTGCCGCAGCAGCAAACATCCTCAATTGTTTCTCTCCGTGCTGGCTGTGCATCCCCTTCTCTGTTTATCCCTTCAGGAGCCGACACTCTGGGAGTGCAGCACGGGGCTTGGGGAGAGGAAAAGCAGATATTCTTGGGACTTCCATTGCCACGGACACCAGCCACGTCTGTCGTGCTGTTATTGATATGGCCCCGAGACGGCACAAGCATCTAGTTGTCCAGGACAGCCCACTGGCTCTAGTTACTGCAACTGCCACCAATATTTTACAGCTCCCTGCCAGCTACCAGCCTGGGAAATTTCAAATTGCTCAAAAGAAGCACCTCCTTCCCCCCCAGCCTGATGCTGCAACAAGTGAGCTACTCACAGTGCCTGAAATATATCCCAGTTCCCATTGTTCCCCTGGTCCTAACAAATTAACCCTGAGACCACTGTGTAGGTCTATTCTGCAGACAGGGACTGGTTCACAGACTTTGATCATTCCTTCCACAAATAGTTGCTGAGGGTGGCAGGGCGAGCCTGGAAGCCAATCCCCTGGCATCTTACTGTATATTGACTTGTTTATTTACAGTCTGCCCCCGCCAATAAAGCACAGGGACTTTGTCTATCTTGTTCATCTCTATAACCCCATAGCATGGCACATAGACACTTCTTAAAAAATATTTGTTGAAGGACTACTCTTTCCTTACTGATAAATCTTTTAAACAAAACATGTCTTCAGAAAGCTCATGACTACAGATCTGCTTCCAAAAGAACCAGATATATTGATGTGGAACACAATGACTCATCAATTCAATGATGCTTGATAACCATCTTCCTTCCTTCCTTGCTTCCTTCCTTCCTTCTTCCTTCCTTCCTTCCTTCCTTCTTCCCTTCCTCCCTCCCTTGCTCACTTTTTCTTTTCATTCACCTAATATTTATTGAACATCTATGAGTAACAAGGCACTCGGCAGTGTATGTGGATAACACCGAGTCTTAAATACATTTGTCTTTGCTTATCCAGTGTATTTGGGAAAAAAAAAGAAAAATAGGGACCTCTCTACTGTGTGAAGGATAAAGGTTTATTGGTGCTTGGAGAATTTGTTGAAAGATGGAATTAAATCTAGAGATACAAGTGGAACTAGGCAGTTTACAGAAATGTCCTGAAAATCACCCGAGGGAAAAAAATTTAAGGTTAGAAGTGAAGATATAATTTTACTATGATATTTTCATGGTAGGAATATATCCTGGACTAAGCCACAGGTTCAAAATACACAACACAAATCCACTGTATTGAAAAGGCAAGCTAAGTTCTTTTTTAAACAATTTATTTTTAATTATTATGGATACATACTAGTACATATTTATGGGGTACGTGGGATGTTTTGATGTAGGCATACAGTGTGTAATGATCAAGTCAGGGTAATTGGGGCATCTATCACTTCAAGCATTTATCATTTCTTTGTGTTAGGAACATTCTAATACCATGCTTTTAGTTATTTCAAAATATACAATAAATTATTCACTATAGTCACCCTATTGTGCTACCAAATACCAGATCTTATTCATTCTAACTGTATTTTTATACCCATTAACCATCCCCTTTTTATCCCCCAACCCACAGACTACCCTCCGTAGCCTCTGATAACCTGGTAACTATCATTCTATTCTCTATCTCCATGAGTTCAACATTTTTAGTACCTACAAATGAGTGAGAACATACATTTGTCTTTCTGTGCCTGGCTTATTTCACTTAACATAATGTCCTCCAGTTCCATCCACGTTGTTGCAAATGACAGGATTTCTTTCTTTTTTATGGCCAAATAATATTCCATGGTGTATATGCACTACATTTTCTTTATCTATTCATCCCCTGATGGACAATTAGGTTGATACTATATCTTGGCTATTGTGAATAGTGCTGAAATAAAAACGGGAGTGCAGATATCTCTTTGATATACTGATTTTTTTTTTCTTTTGGATATAGACCCAGGAGTGGAATTGCTGGGTCATATGGAAGTTCTATTTTCAGTTTTTTGAGAAACTTCTGTACTACACGTTCTCCATAGTGGCTGCACTAATTTACATTTCCACCAATAGCATATGAGGGTTCTCCCTTTTCCAGCATTCGTTATTGCCCATGAAAAGACAGACTAATTTCTTCTTGCACATGAAGAATATGATGTCAGCTGACAACCTAAGTAGTTGGGGGTCTGGGGTGACCAAGATAGAGAGTATACATATACATATATTTTTTTGAGACAGAGTCTCGCTCTGTTGCCCAGGCTAGAGTGCCGTGGCATCAGCCTAGCTCACAGCAACCTCAAACTCCTGGGCTCAAGCGATCCTACTGCCTCAGCCTCCCGAGTACCTGGTACTACAGGCATGTGCCACTATGCCCAGCTAATTTTTTCTATATATACTTTTAGTTGTCCAGCTAATTTCTTTCTATTTTTAGTAGAGATGGGGTCTTGCTCTTGCTCAGGCTGGTTTCGAACTCCTGAGCTCAAAAGATCCACCCGCCTCGGCCTCCCAGAGTGTTAGGACTACAGGTGTGAGCCACCGTGCCAGCAAACTATGGCTCATGGACCAAGTCTACCCCACAACCTGTTTTTATAAATAAAGTCTTATCGGAAGGTGTGCATGCTCATTTGCTTCTAAATTGTCTATGGCTGCTTTCACGATCCAACAGCAGAGTTCAGTAGTTGTGACAGAGACAGTATGACCTGCAGGCTAAAAACATTTACTATCTGACCATTGACAGAAGAAATTTTCTGATCCTTGGTCTAAAGGAAAGATGCTCCGATGCCCAATGAGATCGTTTGAAAGAAAACAGTCCTCACGTTGGTGTATATACACCTGCTTTCCCTATCAATGAAGAGCAGCCGGCAGTTCAGATCCTGACATCATCAATGCCAATATGTTATTGTTCTCCTAACTATTTCTGCAATATGGCCACTAAGTTAATGATCTGAGATAGTTTTCCATAAATGAAATAGTCGAGCGATCAAAGTATTTTCACTCTGGGCTTCCCAGTACACTGCCCTTTTGCTCTCTCCTGCCAGAGCTGCATAAAACACTCATATCAACTCATGTTTATCCTGAGGCTTGACTTGGCATACGGCAGCCTTGCAACTGAAGATTTCTTCACCTGTGTTTGCTTTGTGGTTACAGGTCTCAAAATGCCCATAAACTTGATTAAACTTGTCCCTTCTACGCCTTCTTATTTTGCATGCAGATTGTTTGCAATTCCAAGTTACATAATTCTAGGTTTCTCAATAAAGAAACCAGCAGGTGGGATGCCTTTTTGTTTTTAGAGTCACCTCCCTGTGTAAAAATTTGAAGCCAGGTGTCTCTCACTAAGTTCAATAGATCCAAGCATTCAGACCTCCTGGGCCTGCTTTAAAACCCAGCCCTGATCTTAAAAAAATGTAAAATAAATATTTTCAAAGACAGGACAACTTTTGACTGTTCTGTCTTCTGTTATTGCAACACGGAAACTCAAAAATGGGGTCCTCTTTGCCGTTTCTGCAATGAAGGCTTGGTAGAAAGATAGTAATTTACACAGCAGTTTCCAGACACACATTTAATATAATCCTCACAATCCACAGAATTATTGTCACCCCTTTACAAATGAGTAATCTGGATGCTTGGAGAGTTCCAGTCACTTACCTAAGGACACACAACTATTGAGACAGAGGGGCAGGATTCAAACCCATTCTCTTTCCACTCTGTTATTCTTTTTCCCAACAAAACCATGGAGATGAGGACTATAGAGTTCCCTGTGATTGATACCTAGAGAAATAGTTGATTTTTCTACCCTTCTTATAGTTGGAAATGTACAGAATCCTATTACTAATGGAAGCTGGCTTACATAATCCTAATGAGTATGCAATGAACAATTACTTTGTTGTCATTTCGAATGAAAATGGAGATGGTTGAGCATTTGGAAGGTGATAGTAGAATACGGAAGAAAAAAAATAGACTAAATCCAGTTTTCATTTGGAGAAGCACTGTCAAGGATGAAGCCAAATCTGTATGACAAGGTGAGGTGTGGTCAAAGCCAGCTTTAAGGACACAAACATTTTTTTAAAACATGGGAAGCTCATTAAAAAATAATGGATCTTACCTAAAGGCTGGTGATCATTGCTCTATCACGTAAAGTCCCTCCTGTCCTGTTCTTCCTTGTTTTTCCCCTTTCTTCTCCTTCTTATTTCTCTCATTCATTCACACATTTATTGAGCGCTGACTGAAGGCCAGGGTTTATGTGAGAAGTTGGGAATGTAAGGACAATATGGCATGTGTCTTGCTCTCTGGCACCTTGAGTTTAGGGTTTCCATGTTGAAACCATCCTCCTCATCTCCCACTGGTGAGGATGAAGAATGCAGGGGACACCCCTGAAATGCATATACCGTGGTGCACAGAGAGAAGCTTGCCCCTCACTTTGAAGTTTTGTCCTAGGGATTTCCCACCAGGCATCCCTTTCTGCCTCATCACGGCTCTTTCTTATCTCTCAGCCCCTAAAACCACAACTCCAAGTTGAGCCCCTTTGGTCCATGGGCATATCGGTGGAGGGAGAGTTGGGGAATGGTTGGTGTATTTCAGCTTCCTAAGCAACCCAGGCAGGGAGAAGAGATACAAATAAAATATTGCTATAGTGAGTGAAACCCACACTCTCCTTTCTAAGGATTCCTCCTCATTTAGGGATCCTAAGGAGACTGGGGTAGGTGGAGATGATATCCTAAACATCATTAATAACAGACTATTTCATTAATCTGTTCTTTAAAACCTTTAAAATACTTTTATTGTTTTTTTTTTTCAAAATCATACACGCCCATAAAATGTACAAAAAGAGTTAACCCTGCCATAATCTATGAACTTTGGGTGATAATGACGCATCAGTGAAGGCTCATTGATTGTAACAAATGTACCTCTCTGATGGGGATGTTGGTGGTGGGGGAGGCTGAGTGTGGGGAGGCAAGGGGTACATGGGAACTCTCTGTACCTTCTGCTTAATCTTGTTGTGAACCTAAAACTGCTCTAAAAAATTCTATCTTAAAAAGTGAGCTGGGTGTAGCAGCTCATGCCTGTAATCCTAGCACTTTGGGAGGCAAAGGTGAGAGGATCTCTTGAGGCGAGGAGTTTGAGACCAACCTGAGCAAGAGCAGGACCCTGTTTCTACAAAAAATAGAAAAATTAGCCTGGCGTGGTGGCATGTGCCTGTAGTACTAGTTACTCGGAAAGCTGAGGCAGGAGGATGGCTTGAGCCCAGGAGTTTGAGGTTGCAGTGAACTGTGATGATGCCATTGCACTCTAGCCTGGGCAACAGAACAAGACCCTGTCTCAAAAAAAAAAAAAAAAAAAGTGTAGGAATGTATCAAAAGGAAGGTAAAAATCACCCAGCATTCTTCTGTCCCTAATGTGAGATGAGCAGGGTTAATGATTTAGTGAACATCCCTCAAGGTTTCTCTGACCATATCTGTATGTGTACAAATTTGCATAAATAGAGGTGTGTGTGTGTGTGTGTGTGTGTGTGTGTGTGTGTGTATTTCACTCAACCTATTTTCCTGACTGTGAATATTTATCTATACTGTTGTTAATAGCTGCATAATATTGCAGATGTGAATGTGCCATAACTTACCCAACCAGTCACTTATTTGATAGCCATTTAGGATTTTTTTGCTCATACAAATAATGCTACAGTGAATATTTCTGAACATACGTCTATTGCCTGTTATAATCTCTTTTGAATCTGTGTACCTGTCCAGTCCCTAGCACATCTTAGAGGACATTATGAGCCATATATACTCAATATGCACTGCATGAGGTGGTTCTTCTTTACACAAAGTATACATCTAGGCAGAAACCTTTATTAATTCTAGTTCTGACATTTCTGTTGGAGAAAAAGAGGAAAAGAGTCTGACCATGAGATCACATATGTAATGCCTGTAGCTCAGGGCTTGGCATATAGTATGTGTTCAATAAATAACAAGTGCAAATATTATTATTGCTGTTATTTCTTTTGCTTTGGTCCAAATCTCTTTCCTGAAAAAGATCTGAGCCTGGCCCAGGGTGACCTGAACAAGAAAAGAAGAGAAGAAAACCACATTTCTATTCCTTAAACATTTCTGACTCTGGATATAATTAACTGTGAGTTTTGGAAACAAATGGTTGCTCCAAGAATGCAGTTCCCTCAACCATCCTCTTCAGACACACAGTGAAATGGCTGGAGACCACATGCTCTGTGGTAGCCGGGATAATGGCCAGACGTGTTTTCTCATTAGTGATAAAGAAAAGGAGCACAATTTTTCAGGCTTTTGATACAGTATCATCTTGATTCTGACTTTCTTATTCCAGGGATATAATAAGGCATGCTGGACGTTTATAAACAGCACTCCCTGTTGGATTCTGCCAGCCGTCACTCAGTGTAGGAGCTTAAGGTCAGCACCAGACCAGTCCTGAAGCCTTCAGCAAAAGCCTTCTGCAATTGTCTACTGCACCCCCTTTACTTGTAATGTAGTTGTTAAGATTTAAAAAACTCTCCCACAAAAAAATTGCTTCTGCCCAAATCTACCATGCTTTTCATGGGCCCCTGTGTGGTTTCTCCTCATGATACGATTTTTGAACATCATCTTCAGGGAGAAGAAAATTCTTGCTATTGGTTTAGGCTGAGATTCAGGGCTCTGTTCTTTGCCCTGAGGTGAGATGAAAGCCAATTGATAAGGTTAGTTTGGGGCTGCTAGAGGTAAGTAACATGAGCCAGTTTTCAGTAACCTCAGATCAGAAAACCAGGAAAAAAGTTAGATGAAGAGAGAGAAATCAAGAGGGCACTCTTGTGTCTATGGGCACATCGTTTGTGTCTATAATAGAGTTCATTTATAAATGATAAGCAATCATGCTTTGTTAGCATCAGAGAAAACAGAGTGGATTGTATTAAAGTGGATACCAGAAATATTACAAATAATAGCAAAACTATTTTGCCCTGGTACCTCCCTGACTCCCAATCACCAGCCTTGGCACCTCTCCCATCTTGTAAATATAGTAAGAATTTCTGAATCAAAATCTTGTGCCATCTCAAAGAAACGTAATTATAAATAATACTTAATATTACCATTTATTGAGCACCTATTGAATGCCTGGCACTGTACTAGGTCCTTTGCACATTTGAGTCATTAAATGTTTACTGAGCACCTACTATGTGCCAGCCATTATTGTAGGTCCTAAAATTATAGCAGTGAACAAGACACATACAGTCAAAAGCTTCCATTCAAAGACAATCAACAAGTTTATAAACAAACAAACAAAAAAGATAGTAAGTCCTATGCAGAGAATTAAAATAGGGTAACATAACAGAAAGCAATTGGGTGGGCAAGAAATGCTTCTCTGAAGGGGGTACATTTAAGCTGAAATCTAAATTTAAAAAAAAGGAGCCAACCCATTTGGGACGAGTGGGGAGAATTTAACCCTCTTGGTAACCCTACCCGTCCCATTCCATACAGGAAGAGAACGAAGCTTGGAGAGGCAAGGTCACTCTTCATGGTAGGGTTGGGATTTGAATACTGCTCCCATGTCCATGAAGCCCTGTGGTCTCAGGAATAAGGATGGTGTGGTCTGTTTCCAGATGTCTCAATCAAGAGATCACAATGAGTGTGGGCCGCCACAAGGTGGGAGGGAAATACAGAAGAGAGGTGATTTGGGAAATGTAACCTCAGCGTTTATTATTTCAGGTGTGACCAGCCTGAATGAAATCAATTTGGAAAGGGAAAGTGAGCTGACCTTCTGGTGAGCATCCAAAGAGCTTGTCCAGTTGGAGAACAGGGAATGTCCAGAGTCCACACGAGCTGGGCCAGGCCAGCGCCCGAGCAGCCAGGGTTTGGTCCTGGCTCGTTGTGGGTTTGGCACCTTCTGTTTGCCTCTCTGGAGGGATTTGCTTTGGGCTCCCAAACATCACATTTAAAATCAGTCTCTTCAAGAGGAATGATCTTTGAGAAGACTGGCTGCCTTTTGGGATTTTCCTGACCTGCTTTCTTTAGCTCATTAGTTTACTGTGGCAAAGAGCAAAATACGAAAAAAAAAAAAACCCAAACATAATTCATTAGACTTAAAGTCTCACATATTCTGGATTCACTGGCCGTCTCTACATACTTTTGGGGGTGTCTCTATTTTCTGCAAGCTCCTGAGCAGGGATTTATGATAAACTTAGACAACCTCTTTAGAGCAGGCACTTGTTTTTTGTTAACCTTTGTACATCCATGTCTAATCGAGGACAGGGCATAGAATGGTTTCTCCCCGAATGCCGAATACAAGGATGAGTGAATCCAGGTTCCAGCAGGAATGGGAGGCAGGTACCCCTCAGTCTCCAAATGCTGGTCTGGAGTCCACACCTGGCCACAATTCCCAAGGGAATGATTTAGTTCATTTTGAGGGTGACTGCTTCCTAGTAAAACACAAGGAATGGCCTCCATTCATTGTCTGTGTATTAAAAATAAGTACATAGGTATTATAGGAAGACTGTCCTTCCTAGATGACAGTTATACATTCTTACCTAACCTTCATTTCTTGATTTTGGGAATCATCTTAGTGTGAGGATCTGAGACCCTCTGTGTTGGACTCTAGGCTTCTGCCTCTCCTTCCCACTAAGCCAATCTGCTTTCATAAAAGGCAGGTGGTTTCTGTTTACACAGTAGGTGATACCCAAGCACTGTAACCTTGGTGTCCTCAAAATGGCTCTGTGGATGACGTACTTCAAATCACCTGGGTGTATGTGCATGAGCGTTTGTGTGGGGGCGGAGGTGTTGGGGGTGGTTATGAACTTGTTAAAAATGAAGCTCTCTGGGTCCCATCTCGGTACTACTTAATCTCAGTTCCTGAGAGTGGGCCCAGGAGCCTATATTTTATTACCAATAAGCACTGCAGGTAAGTCTTAAACACATTCACGTTTGAGAATCTGGTCTAGGATAGTGGTTTTCAACCTTGGAAACATTAGAGTCACCCAGTGAGATTTAAAAAAAAAACCATGATGCTCAAACTATATCCCAGTCTAATGAAATCAGACTCTCTTGGGGGTGAAGCTAAGGCATCCATAATTTTTAAAGCTCCTTAGGTGATTCTAATGTGTATTCCAGATGAAAGGCCTCCTTCTGGCATAACTTGACATAGCACAAAATGTAATGTAGGGAAGAAGTCAGCCCTGAATCACATCTATAGAGGTACGTTACTTCAAGTTCCGAATAGCCTCCCTTATAAGCATTAATCATACTCTGTCCTTTGATCAGAAAGGTAACTTTACCAAACAGGTAAAGCTTGTATACCTACAGCTGTCTTTACAGCTATGTGAACATAAGAATCCCTTGGGAAACTTGCTAAAAGTCAGACTTCTGACTGCTAGGTATCGATTGATTCGGCAGGGCCAGGGTGAAGCCTAGGATACATCATTTTTAATGCCACTTAGGTGACTCTGATGCAATTCACCTTTGGTCCGACTCTGAGAAACAACACCGTAGATGCATGCTTCCCAACCAGGATGACTTTTCGCCTTTGAAGGACATTTGGCAATGTCTGGAGACATTTTTGATGGTCACAATGTGTGTGTGTGTGTGTGT
The DNA here is from genome assembly GCF_020740605.2 of Lemur catta. Classification (NCBI taxonomy): domain Eukaryota; kingdom Metazoa; phylum Chordata; class Mammalia; order Primates; family Lemuridae; genus Lemur; species Lemur catta. The sequence goes on along the minus strand of NC_059145.1, from coordinate 24,879,819 downwards.
GTGTGTGTGTGTGTGCATGTGTCTGTGTCTGTGTGTGTGCTACAGGGATCTAGTGAGGGGCAGCCAGGGACACAGTTCAACATCTCACAACAAAGAGGACAGCCTCCCATACCAAATAACATCCAGCCCAAAATTTCAATAGCACCAAGGTTGAAAAATGCTACTTTAGTTTAATGTCTTCTCTGAATCACCTTCCCTCTCTGCTAGCCTCAAAGAAATGGCTCTTTAGAACTTCCATAGCTCTTTCAGGACTTAAAAGTCACCAGTCTGTGATTCATCTCCCTGACAGAAGAGAATTTTCCTCAGGCCAGAATCCCTGCTTCATTCATTTCTGAGTCTGGCCTCATTTCTCCTCCAGCATACCCTCCAGCATACGGTCCTTACTCCATAAATGTTTCTGCCATTCCAAACAAAATTAACATACTCACTGGGACTGACCACAAAATGGCTTTGTGATTGGTAACCAAACACGGTGTCTACAGGGAGAAGGCAAACCCAGGGGCCTAATTTTCACTCTGAAAGTTTCATGCAAATCTACCAGGCTTCATCTAAGAAAATGGCTCTCCATGTATGTTTTCCAACATAGACCAAATAGTACAGTTGCCCTGGATCTGCCTGGCGTCTCTGTGGGCAAGTCAGCTATGCGAACGTGAGGACCACCCATGGAGCTCACCCATCACATGAGGATGGGCTGTGTCTGCTGCAGTGTCTGGCTACCAGTTGGCAACTGCAAGCAACTAACTTGGTCCCTAAGCCAACTCTGAATTCCAGGAAATCAACGTCTAGCAAATAACTCTACACAGCTCTGCGAGGGAAATGCACAAGGAAACAGTACTTTCAATGGCTCTAAAAATAGCCAGGTAATTACTTTTGAAGATCTCTTAAGAAGATGAACTTAACTGTACAATGTGAAGCAGCAAATGGCTCATTTATTTGTTGATAGGAGTGTCTCCATGTAGTCAGCAGACTTCAGAGTGTTGGAAACCCAATCAATATTTGGGTCCTCTGGAGTTACTATGCTACTGGGCTGACCATAGTGAAAAACAAGAAGCTGCCCTTAATAAAGCTGACCTGACCACATTTTTTACTCAATTGATCATGCTAATTTTCCTGACTTTGATTTTTGTTCCAATTTTAACACTTGGCACAAATGTGGTGGTGAAATGTATCACCTACTTTTTCACTTTCTGTGTTGGAGCAATCTATCAGCGCCATCAATTCGTTAACTGCTACTTTAGAGATATTCCACCTTCAGCAAGATTGCTGAATGTAGAAATGGAATATATCACGGATTGGTGGTGAGATTCAACCAATTTAGCAATTTTCCTCCTGTGGTTAATCGCCCACGGAATACTTTGCTCTTTTTCTTCTTTGTGCTTTAATTTTCGGTCTTGGCAATATATGCTAAAGTGACTTGGAGTTATGAAAAGTATGAAAATGTGTTTGTTTCAAATAGTTGGCGGGGTTTCTTCATCAGCCTGAGGCCTCACTCAGGTGTGAATATTTTTTTATAATCCAAACACAGCAAAGTAAACAGTCCCATTCTGCACCCCCCTGTTTTTCCCCACACAATGCTTTAAATATTTTCTTTGTGATGGTCAGTGACTTTGTTTAACTTAAAAAAAGGCTGAATGGAAGAGAAGGGCCTGGAGACTTGCAACTGTTTGTACAAGGGCCTGAAGTGCGTGATGCTAAACTCAGCTGGGCATAGAGCCCTGACATTTTGTCAGCTCCCACAGGAGGCAGATGTGACGTCCACGACTCACCTGTCAAGTGCTGATAGAAAAACAACTGTGTCACACGTAACCTGTAAGGCTCCACACGTGACCTCTAACCCCAGAAGCCCTTCTGGAGTTTTCCACCGGGTATCAAAATCCTTTCAAATATTTCCAGCTGGGCATCTCCTTGAGCTGTAATTGCAGCTCAGCATTTTAACATTGGTGGTCATTGTTGAGAGGGTTTCTCCCTTTTTTTTTCTCCCCCATGGCAAAGACCAGTTCTGAAATCTCACTGGTAGCCAGAGGGAGGGGCCCCTCTCATTGTTTAAAACTCAGTCTCTGCCTCCCAGTTGCATACAAGTGTCCTTCTGAAAGTAGGATATTTTTGAGGCCACTCAAATTCCTGTCCTCATCTCAGACCTCTGAAACCCTTGAAAGATCTTGTAAGACAATAAACTTTTCCAGGAGATGAGGTTCACTGTCTTCCAAGGGCTTGTTTTGGTTTCCGTTTGCGAAAGAGGACACAATAATGAGGAAGAAACTCAGATGCCTCGACGCCAAGATTTGGTGTTAAAAAAAACCTAGAAACTGAATTTCAAGATAATGTGCAACTTTTGATCTATATTTTCTAATATTATAAAAACCACCAAAGCTTATTTAAAAAAAAATAGAGAAAGAAAAGAAAATAGAAGGAAAAAAAAAAACCCAACATAGAATATATCCAGGAGAAGAGAATTCATGCCTAAAGCAATAAATTTTCTACAAATGGAAAGGTACCTCTTTAGTCAGCATAGCAAGAAAATAAGTCAGTTGATTGAGTCCATTCAGAATAATAACTAATGAACTTCATGGAGGAAAACAAAATCACCTCAAAATTATGTCACTTGATCTCTAACTAGGTCTAGGAGTCCTTGGGCTGGTTACAGCACTTCTCAAGATAAACTAAAATGTCCTTGGACGCTATCCACAAGGCAACAGATCTACAGCAGTCTCATCTGAGCCAGAATATTTCCACTGTTCCTTCCAGAGACGGTTCCTTTTTTTCTCTGGTTTCCCAGATTGTCAGACTAGGGGACCTCAGCATTTGCTCAGCACATGGATGCTCATAGCTTCTCTATAGAAATTTCCACTGACATGAGCTAAAAATAACCAAATGAAAGGAAAATCGTGGCTTGTATCTTTAGAAAGTATTAACATCATTTCCCTTATTTTATGGGTGAGGAAATTGAGATCGAGAGAAGTAAAGTGGTTTTTTCCCCCAGGTTGTAGAGCTAGTAAGTGACAAACTCTCAATGAGGACTTGACCCGCCTTGTTTTCTTTAAAGCCCCAAGCTTAAAAGTCACTGCTTATTTTTAAAGCTAAATTTTGACATTATTATATCCTACTGATACAACCTATTTCATAACCTGTGATTGTTTAGAAACAAACTAGTGGCTCATAATAATTATATTTTCAGGAAAAAATACACTGTTTATTACAGAGTACTACTGTTCCCGTGCTATGGATAGATTAGGTAGCACCATTTACAATAAAAGCTCCTTAGGATGGGAATGCTAACTTAGCCAGTTCAGGTGCTTGAATTAGCAGAAATCTTTGTACAACCCGATACCTGGAATGTCATGTTTGTCTGACTCTTCTAGGACATAGTCTATAATAAATTGAGCCATCTGTCCAGCTTCCTTGGCAAGTTAGGTTAGCTCTTCTACCCTCCCTGTTGGCTACTTACTTTTTAGGCATTTTCCTCCCATTTTCTTTGAAAGGACTTGTGTACCATCAGCTCGAGTCAGTTCAGCTTTCTCAGTCACCAAAAGCCCTAGCTGCTGGGGCTGGGAGGTCAACCCAGCTGTCTTGTGTCAGCGTATTGGTCACCTACCTTGTTATTCATATGCTTAGGTGATTTAGTCTGACGAGCTGGGAAACTGGAGGGAGGGAAAATGTGTCAATCTTTGGAAGGAACAATAGATATGTTCTGGGTCAAACAATATTTTTGTAGATATGTTGGGTTGTGAATACTGTTTCTGAGACCATGTAGCTTATTGTGAGAAACACTGTTAAAGGATGATGTACTATCTTGAAATCTTGCTTCTGCCAAAGGCTTTGAAAGGTTTGCTCAGGCTGGATTCAACTACCAGGATATTTAGAGAAGCACATGCCGTCGCCCCACGAAGCAGATCCCTCTCTTGGTGAAGATAAACCTTCAAAGCTGTGGCTTTCTGGAAGCCACACAGATACGGATCTGGTCCCTTCCTTCACCTGCTTCCCATAAATGTTATCAAAGGCAAATGTCTACTTTTCTTTGTTACTGCCATACGCGGAGCTCACAAGCAGGGCCTCAGAGCTTTTGCGCCACTCCAGAACCATGTAAGTAAGTTTAAATGTTTTAGTAGCGACGTTTTAAAAAGTAAAAGAAAACTTACGTTCAACAAAAGACAGCAAAAGGAAAACAAAAAAACTCAAAGTTTTAAAATTCATTTACTGCCCAGGATTAGTATCTAGAATATATAATGAGGTCCTACGTACGGATTAGGAAACCCCTCCAATGTAAAGAAAAGGGGTAATAGATGCAGCAAAGCGAAGACCAAGAAACATGAATGTCCCCCAAAATACGAAAAGATGCTCAAGCACACTAATAGTCAGGGAAACACATGCCAAAACCATAGTAAATAGCATTTCACACCCAATTAAGAAGTTGGATATTATTAAGTAGAAATGATAATATGGAATGATGGAAACTTAGACTCTTAGGGACAATATAAATGTTTACAACCACACAAAAGAGCAATTTGGCAGTATCTAGTCACGTTAAAGAAGCTCTTACACTACGACCCAAGAGTTTCACCGCTAGATGAGTCCAGAGCAACTCTTACCCAGATGCATAAGAAGATATGCACAAAAATGTTCACCAGAGCACTCTTTGAAATGAGACAAATTAGAAATGACTTAATGTTCTCCAAGAGGAAAAAGGATAAATTGATTGTATTTTCATATGATGAAAAACTATGCGGCAGTGAACACGAACTCTCTCGCTTTCCATATATTATATGTATGTGTACGTATACATACATATACATCAGCTTGGATGAATCTCACGATTTAATGTTGAATGATAAAAGCATATTGCAAAAAATATATAGAAAAATATATAGTGAATCATTTATACAGCATTCTGAAACATGAACAACAAAGCTTCACTTAAGGATACATGTCTATGTAGTAAAAATACAAAGCAATGCTTGGAAATGATAAGCCTTATGTTTAGGACAGGGGTATTTTGGTGGGAGTAGGAAGGGGGACGAATCTATGAGGGTTTACACAAGAGGCTGCAGTAGTGTTGGTACAAGGTGTTATTTCATAAGCTGAGTGTCAGATACAAAGGTATTTATTGTATTTTCTTGATACTCTTTTGGGTGTCTGAAATGTTGATTAGGATTAAATTAAAGTAACAGAACTTTTCTTTTGAAGACCACATAACTCAGTTCTATCACCCATTTCCCACTATTATCCCAGCACACATTGATGAACTCTTATCCACATCCAGCCTGCAGTTTTCCTCTCTGTCCTTCCTACCATCTCCTGCACGACTCCGGCAGTCCTGCTGCCCAGCCATCCAATGGCCTCACAGTTCCTGGGTCTCCTACACTCCAGCAACCTTGATCTTTCCTTGCCCTAGTAAGTCACAAGCTGCATTCTAGATCTCGTCACCCAGGACATCTCTATCCAGTAGCCCCTGAAACTCTCCCGCTTCTTCCATGCCCTTGGTCAGCTAAACTTCCTTTTCACCTCCTGGGGACTCACTTTCTTCCCCCAATCCTCTCCTGAGCTTATTCTTTCTTAGCCAACCTGGACTCACAGACAACATCTTAGAGCCTTGGTCACGCCCACCTCACCTAGTTCCAATCACTCGCTTTGTCTAATCTGGGCTGAGGGTGCTGAACGACGCTAACAGAAATCATGCAACGGTCTCAACCCCCATTATTTCAAATTCACTTTCTCCGGAGCAGCTGGGCTCTAGGTCCTGACGCCAGTCTTTTCACTCTTCCCGAGTTGAAATCATTTTCAGCCTTGACTATCAGCCACGGCTCCCTTTGCCTTGAATGGCGAGTTGACCGTGGCCCGCAGAGGGGAGGTTCCAGGAAGGTGGTGCAGGAGGAGAAGGCCTCTCTGGGTCCCTGTCCTCACTTCAGTCAGAGACGGTCTGCTTCAAGCATCTTAAATATGGGTCTTCCAAGTAAGAGGTCATATAATAATAATAATAATAATGAGGGAGTCCTGCTCTTTAAAACCTTTCAGTGGCTTTCCACTGCACTTGGCATAAACACACACCCCTTAGCGGGAGCTTGTGGGACGTAGCTCCCTTCTCTTCTCCAGCCCGGCCTGGGCTCCTCATCCCTGTTTCCCATGCTGCAGTCTCCAACCTGCTCCCACCTCTGGGCCCAGGTGTTGTTCCACCTGCTCACAAACCTGTTCCTTTGTTCTTTGTGTGCCTGACTCCTCATTTTCAAGTGTCTCCATAAGTGTAAGTGTCACCTGCCTTGCTCTTCCTCATTACTCTCTGCGACGCTGCTTTATTCGTCTCCTTAAGAGCTCCTCTTGCCGTCTTTATCCGATTGTTTGTTTGCTTCCTCGCGTAGTGTCTGTTTCTCCCATTACTAGATTGCAACCCCGTTGAAGGGAGGCATCCTGTTTGGTTACATGTAACACTTAGTAGCAGCAACCAAGGGGTGGCTTCAGCCCCTCTTCAAATCCTCAGAGTAGGACCTTCACCCCAGACCACCTCAAATAAATAACTAAAGGAGAAACAGTACTCTTTGGCCCCGACCAAAGGCTTCCTGGAAGGTGCTGCAGCCCTGCCCTTTCCAGCCACGTGCTGCCCCTTTGCCCCGGAGAAGCCCTGGGGCTCTGCTGGAATCAGCATGTCCCTAGTGCATCCTACTCACACACACAGGAGGCTCTCAGGCAGTAGTTTGTGCAATGAATCAATAAATCTTTGCAAGTTTGAAAATAAAGTTCACCTCCCCTAAATCAATATGCGGAAGAAAATTAACTGGAGGTCAGTTTTCTCTCCCCTCCTCATAGTCCATTACCCAACCACTGTCCTATTCCAGGACAAAGGACAACAACACAACACAACAAACGAAAAGCCCTGCCCTCCCACATGTGTGCTACATTGACTCTTCAGCTATGATGAGTGGAGACACTCGCAGAGATAAGTGTGGAAGGAGTGAGCTGATTCAGAACAAAGTCGTTAAGTACTTGTTTCAAGTGACAACTTAAGTGTCATCAGTCCACCTTGGAAGAAGTGGCCAGCCTTTTGACAGGCTGGAATGCCTGTAGTTGTCGCAATATGCAACTGTACTGCAGGACACAAAACGGTAGTGAGTTACTTCAAACATATGAGGCAGATTAGATATGATCAGTAGTTAAGAAAGCCAAACCCCAAACAGAAAAACCTCAGTTCCAGCCAGGTGTGTACACAGGTTGTCATGGCTGCGCCTTGGCTTGGCAAGGGCAGCCAGGCACAGTTTCTCCCTAGGCTGCCTTTCCCCTGCCCTGCTGCGCTTGTCCGCGAGGCTTACCAGGAAACGCAGTGCGATAGCAAACATGTGGTCTGTGTGGGCGTATTTGTCCTTCTGTGCAAATACACGTGAGTCCTTTACAAGAAATAGATAGCAGGAGTTGGCTTCACGCAAAAAATAGGGTAGGACATGAGGGTAAGAGAAGCAATGCTGAAGGTGGGTGTGTGGGGGGTGCTCAGGTATAAGCATTGGGCATCTGGGGCCACACAGAGATTGGAACTGAAATAAATGGAGGTTACTGGACCAGGGTGGACGAGTCTGAGGATTACGATAGCTACATTTTTTTGAATAACTCTAATGAACCAGGTACTGTGCCTTTTACTTAAGTTTGCTTATTTAATCCTTTCAGAAATAGGTGCTCTTATTATCCCCATTTTACATAGGAAGACACTGAAGCTCAGAGAGGTTAAGTAATTTGCCTAAGGTCACACAGCTAGTGCCAGAGCCAGGATTTTAATCTAGGATTGTGTACCTCCGAAGTTTGTGCTCACAACCACGGTTCCATGCTCTGCCCCCAGCTGGTACGATACTCTGGAGCCCAAGAGAAAGGTTAAGCTTAGAGCTGTAATTATAGGGGAAATTGCTTAGAAGATAACAAAGATAACAAGGAGATAATCAATCTCTGGCAGCTTCCCCAAGGTGTATAATAAAGGAGAGACCTGAGGAGCTTTGAGAATTTTTATCAGAGAAAGAATGTTCTGTTGTTCCTTAATTTGAGGATGTAATAAAAGAAAAGCAAATCTGTGGCTGAGGTGAAGGGAAGAAGAGTAAAAGATACAGAAAAACAGACAAAACCCAATAACCATTAAAATTTGCTGGCTAGTTTACTAAATGTTTAGAATTGCTGAAGTTGGGTTTTAGATCAAGTTGCTTTTTACACAGGCAACTCCGTGTAGCTGGGTCCAGGGTGGGAGTTTCTTAAGGGATGTTATTTGTTTAACTCTAGTTAATGATATTCCTGAGTAGAAGGGAGGAGGTCAGCTTATTATCCATAAAAGAGAAGTCAATAAAGACCACAACATAATGTGTAATGCCTGCCTCACTCTAGGTAGAACAGAAACCTTGGTGATTCACTATGACCAATGCCATTTCTCCTCTAGAACTTTGCTGTTCAAAGCGTGGTCAATGGACCATCAGCATCACCTGGGATCTCACTCCACATTTATTGAAACAGAGCTCGCATTTTAACAGGCTTTCAGGTGAGTAAAATTTGAGAAGTACTGTCCTAGAATATGCATTGTGCCATATTGGCAACTTGCTGAACTCCTATTCAGCCTTCAAAGCCCATCTCAGATATCTCTCCTTTAAAGCCTCCTCTAGCAATACCTGACAGAGTTAACCACTCCCTCCTCTCTGCCATTCTCTGGAGCTCTTACGTATCTCTATCCTGTGCTCATCACATTGTGTTGTTGGCTCATTCTTGAGGAGGGATACATATGTACCCCTAGAACACTCTTTGTATTCCAGTGTCAGTCAACTGTGTCCCTTCAACAAGATAGATTCTAAAAAGTATTCAATTATTCAATTTAGTTATTGTTATTCAAGTTAAATCCTTCTTGGACAACGGTTTTTAAATTTTCCTGTACATGAAAGTCCCTGATAAGCTTGTTAAACTGGAGGCCTGTGGGCTCCACCCCCATAGATTTTGATTCTGCGTGTCTAGTTGGGCCCCAGGAATCTGCATTTTTAACTAGCAGCCTAAGTATTTCTAGTACAGATGGTCAATGGAAAACTCTGATTTAGAAATATTTCCCAGTGCCTGGGATATTTGAGCATCGGGTCTTGGTGGGATGTGACTGTCCTGCATATTGTACTGGTCCCTATGTCCTCCAGGTACCAAGAGTGCCTCAATCAGCAGCAAGGGAGCAACTCAAATATGTCTGGACTACGTATCAGTAAGGATGCCTTTACAGAGATATGAGAATGTGCCACACTTCAGGCCATACCAGTTTGAGTTATTCAGTCTGGACGGGCAACTGTACTGTTGTAAATGTCTCTCCTTTGAAATTGACCCACTGGATCTCAGGAGCCATTCCAGTATGTCGGAAACACATGAATACTTCCCACATTTATAGTTTTGTGTGAGTGCTGCTGTGTGCCGAGCAAGGTATGATAGGTGGGTACAGCGATGATTTCATTTGATTCACATCACAATGCCGGGAAGTGAGGGACACTATCACTCTCTTAATGATAAGGAAATGAAGTTTCAGGGGTTGTTGCTTCTTTCCTGTTTGCCTGTCTCTCTGTTTCTTCAACTAGACTTTTCTACTCATTTTCTTTTCTTTTTTTTTTTTTTATTTCAGCTTATTATGGGGGTACAAAAGTTCAGGTTATCTATATTGCCCATGTACCGCCCATCCTTTTCTACTCATTTTCTATACAAAACTCTGAAGGGATCTGCAGAGGGCTGGGTTGGTTTTAAACCTTCCCCACTGAACTCTGCTTCTAAGCCTCAATCATAACCATTTTTCTCCAGCTGTAGAGTATACCTGTACTAAAAGAATGTCTGGAAATCACAAAGAAGTGATTTCTTTTCTTTCCTAAGAGAATTTCTAACTAGTTTGACTTTTCCTTAGCTGGTGCTGCTTCTAAGTCCCTACAGACCTTCGTGGCCAAAGTAACAGACTCAGGGATACATATTTTTGAGTTGTTATAACAACAGAATCAAATCACAGTGAAGTGGAGACAATCAATTTTTGCAGTTGATTGGAAAGACAATTAGGAAATTGGATTGTCAGGGCAATAGCTAATTTAGTTACTGCTCCAGAGTTCTCAGAGGACAAAGCAAAGTTGTTTTTTCTTGGTCGGGGGTTTGTTATTTTGGGAGTTAGGAGGAAAGAATGGGTTAAATAAATTATGGCATATCCATAAAATGAGACATGATTACTGCTGACTTTTTTCAATGCCTACTATACATAGGGCACAAAGATGAACAAAGCAGGCAAAATTCCTACCCTCATAGAATTTACTGTATATAGAATAAAGTAGAACTATGTAGACTTATATATACTATTGTTGGAAGTCATCCAAATGCATTGTAAAAATTCAATATGTAAAAAAAGTATATGTGTTTATATACAATTATTAATGGCAGTTATCTCTGAGGATTAGTAATGGGTTCAGGTTGGGAATGGGGGAATGGACAGGAATGGTGGACTTTATACATTTTTTGTGGCAGGGACTGCTAACTGCCTGCCCTCACATCCCTTCTTCAGTCAAAATGAAATGAAACAAAACACACCAAAAACAGACCAACTCCAAACATTCCCCAGACTCCTGTGGCATGGCATAGTCATGTGACTAAGTTCTGAGCAACCTGTAAATAGAAGTGTTGTATAGGACAGCTAGGAAGGCTCCTTAGAAGGGAAGGGACTAGCCCTTTTGCTCATGTATCTTTCTGCTGCCTGGAATGTGGATTTGTCATGTGGCCCCAGCAGCCACCTTGGACCATGAGGAGATCTGGAGGGTGGAAGCCATGAACAGCAGAACACTAGGATGAAGGCTTGAGTCTTCTTCATACCAACCCACTACTGCTCTGCTGTCTACTATGGTACTAGCACTAGCTACATCCGGATATTTTAACTTCAATTAGAATTACATAAATAGTGTTCAAGTGCAACAGGGCAACTATAGTTAACAATAATTTATTATATTTCAGAATAGCTAGAAGTTTTCTGATGTTCCCAACATAAAGCAATGATAAATGTTTCAGGTGAATCATGTCCCAATTACCCTGATTTGATCATTATATGTTATATGCTTGTATGAAAATATAACATGTACTCCATGAATATGTACAATTATGTATCAATAAAAAATTTTAAAAAAGAATTACATAAACAAAAAAATTCAATTCCTCAGCCCTACTAGCCACATTTCAAGTGTTCAATAACTACCTGTGGCCAGTGGCTACTGGACTGGACAACAAGAACGACAGCATTTCCATCATCACAGAAAGTTCTATTAGATCGTGCTGCTCCACTGCTTGGTTCCGGACTTTACAAGAGCAAATAAATCCCTGTATATTTATGTCTTTGTTACTTGTAGCTGAATTACACAGCATACAAATTCTTTTTTACAATGAGCATACATCAATTTTATGATATAAAACTAATATAGTTTAAAATACACAAACATCAAACATGGATTAAAACAGATAAAGATAGATTATAAATAGTCTGGTTTGATTATTTAAAAAAACAGAGGAATATTGAGTCAAAAAATAGAATTTTTTAAACCCTAGGTATATAAGAGATCTGGAAAATTATAAATATTTAGATTTGTTTCCTTGTTCAAAAGCAAAAGGCTGGGCATCGAAAGTTTGTATAACCTTCACTTTGAATTGACAAAGACCGCACACCAAGTAAGCATATACATTTCTATAGAGTTGTTGTCTGCACATTCAGCTGTGGAGCATATTAGGAATGTTCTGAGAGATACAGTTAACATTCACGGGAGACACTTTTATAAGGATAAGATACGGTCTGGCGCTCTTTAGCTATTCATCAAACTCTCTGCTGTTTGCATTTTGAAAATATACAATGACATTACATTTTAAATACACTAAGCGATATTGTTCTCTCTTTGAACCTGCAGCAAAATTATGATACCATTGTGTATTTTTAAAGATTAAACATTTCTCATATTTTTGCACTACAGCAAGCAAACCAAAGGCTTTTAGCGTTCCACGTCATGTACACTATTTCAACAAGGTTGTTTATCCTTCGTTCACCGTGTGCGGGATACAACGGAATCGTTTCCATTCTTAGAATAAGGTGCCACCCCGGTAATCCTTGGCACGTCAATGTCAACGCATATTCTGATCTGTCTGGAAAATGTAGCGTATAAAACCCATTTACCAGACTGAGGTCACCAAAGGCAGAGAAACCAAGGCTCTGTGGTAGGTGCTTAAAACAAAGTAGAAAAACCTTACCCTTTCTACAGGCCACCAAATGTGGTAAGTCCCTAAACCCCTCACCTGGTACTGTGCCAGCACAAACCCAGGACATGTGTTGGTTTTCCCCCCCTCACCTTGGGGGTGTGTATGTGTGTGTATTTTATTCTTCAACTTGCAATGATTTGACATATGTGCTGTTTCGGCACGCTGCTATTTTCTAGCTCCAATGAAAGTCTGAAAGGCTCGTTGAGATGAGAGTCAGAAGTCAGGCAAGTGTGCTCTTGGCAGGCAATGGGTGCTGTTATAAAATCCTTTTTAAAAAAAATATCACTGGGGCAAACAGTAGTTTCAATTGTGGGCTTTATTCGTCCACACCTCATTTTTATTTTTGCCTGGGAAACAAATGGATGAGAGCAAGGAATGAAGGTGGTCGAGGGGAAGAATTTGGAGAGAGGGGTTCAGGTCCCATTCCGAATATTAATGTGGCCTTTCAGCGTGTTGTTTATGTTCTTCCATTTCCATCAACAGTGGTGAGTCTTTTTTTTTTTTTTTTTTGAGACAGAGTCCCACTCTGTTGCCCAAGCTAGAGTGCCGTGGCGTCAGCCTAGCTCACAGCAACCTCAAACTCCTGGGCTCAAGCGATCCTCCTGCCTCAGCCTCCCAAGTAGCTGGGACTACAGGCATGTGCCACCATGCCTGGCTAATTTTTTCTGTATATTTTTAGTTGTCCAGCTAATTTCTTTCTATTTTTTTTTTTAGTAGAGTCTGGGTCTCGTTCTTGCTCAAGCTGGTCTTGAACTCCTGAGCTCAAATGATCCAGCTACCTCGGCCTCCCAGAGTGCTAGGATTACAGGTGTGAGCCACAGCGCCCGGCCAGAGGTGATTCTTAGTGCCACTGTTAGGAACTTGGGCTACTGTTCCATTCAACACAACACCAAGTTCAACATTCAGAAAATATTGAAGGGCAATTAAAATTTTCACTGAAGCCTCTTGAAACATCGAGCAAAGGGGATTCCATTCCTAACCTACAGAAACGTTGTGAAGTCCTCTTTCTCCCTTTTGCCCCATCATCTCTGGAGTGCAGCCCACTCTTGCTGCATCTCCCCAACTCCCTACTCTTTTCAAACTCTCTCTGGCATGGCTCTGTCTTGACTTCTGCCCCTCAACATTCTGGATCAGTTATTTTCTTTCATGAGGGACTTCATCTTTTCTAATGTCGAGATTTTCAGCATATTTTGCAATTCTCTTTCTGCTATTCCCAGCATTAACACAACCACAGGCCCCAGAGGGTGAGCAGGCCAACCTGGAAGCTGCCTGGGAAGCAGTGGGAAGGGGAAAGCCTGAGAAACTTGCATGCTAAGATTTTTGTGGGTCTCTGCTGCAAAACCTCTTAACAGCCTGATTCATCTCCCTTTCTTCCGACCTCCGTGCCCCGTTAATCTTAGCTGATCTGCAGCATTAGCTAGTTTCTTTCCAACTACTCCTCCCGTCCCCAACGCTGGCATACAGTTGGTACATACGCCTGTCCCCGCCCTCCGTCCTTCCCTCCCTACTGCCTTTGCTACCTGACCTTGAGCTACTCACCTCCCTTGGCAGAGCCTTGGTTCTCTCACATGTAGATGAGGCACCTGTTCTAGCAGGTCCCTAAGGGGCCCTCCTCTTCAGAGGCTGTGAGATTCAGGTCATGTCTGCTCAAGAACAAACACACCTGGCTTGGCGAAACGTGAACACCTGAGCGTGGCTTGCTCCTTCTCCTTTAAAGTATTTTTTTAGTAGCACAAGTAACAGGTACATGAGTATATGTTCCTACACAAAATGAAAGCATTAGGGATGAGACTCAGGTTGTCCCCTCCTCTAACTCCAACCCATACCACCTCAATTTTTCAAGAGACTCAAGAAACAGAATAAAAAAAACCCAAATTTTATCCACTTCACTTCTTTAGGGGTTTGGTCTATGCTTTTGCTGACAGTTTTCTATGTTTTCATACACATATTTATATCCAAAGAACTGTATAATATTGTTTTATGAAGATTTTTAAAAATATATAAATGCTGTTTCTGCACATTTTTATTTTCCGGTTCCACTGGAATGTCTGAGAGGCTTGTAAAAATGAGACAAGGAAGGCAAGTGTGTTCTCGGTAGGCAATTGGTGCTGTTATGAATATAAAAGTAAAAAACACAAATGGTATATTAGGATGAATCATATGAAATTGTCATTTTTATGGTCCAAAAATAAAATTGTCCTAATTGTTGTACTTTCCTCATAGAAATATTGCAAGATATTAAAATAACAAATTTCATTTTACTAAAAAAATACAGAAATACACTGTTTGTTGTTTTGCACTTGCATTTTTTGCCCTTAATATGGTTGTCACTACAGAATAACATAGCTCATTCTTTTTAACAGCTGCAGAGTATTCCATGTAGTCATAAGATTATAATAATGATAATAATAATTAGCAATTATAATGATAGCAGTGACAATTTATGGACTGCTGACTGTTTGCCAAGAACTGTTCTTACTGAATCCTCAAGGAACACCATGATATAGAGAGCTAATATTGGTTCCCTTTAACAAACAAGAAATCTCAGAACAATACAGAATTACCATGCCTTATTTCATCTACTGCCAGACATTTAGGTTGTTTCCAATCGCTTGCCCTGACAAATGTGCAACCAGATCTCCTTGCCCAGGTGTGGGTAGGATGCGGACGAGAAGAGGGACAGCAGAGGGGTAGGGCAGGTGTAGTTTTAGGTTTAAGAGATGCTTCCATACTGCCCTCATGATCACATACCTAGAGACGGAACACTGAGGACGACGGGGGTTGGATACGGAATGGGGAGTGTGCTGGCAGGATGGCCAGAAAGAGGATGGGTTGGGGACACCCCAAACTCCGACTTCATCCATTTTTCAATTGTGCACGAGGGCAATCCCGGGTAAAAGCAGGCATTTGCCATTATTTCTCCCAACTCCCCTAAGCCGCAAGGCATCTTCTTCTGCCCTATCCCCCCAGCCCCTAAGACCGTCTACCCACCCTGCGGTGCATCTGGGCGCCAGCTGTGCCAGCTTTGTTAGGTTTAGGAAAGATGTCAAGCCTTTCAGTATTTACTTTATCCCGAGAACATTAAGGCAGGCAGACAGGCCTCCGTCCCTGCGCACCATTTACACAGATGTCAGGCTGTGGATGTGGGTTCATTTTTCATTCTTTAATCCACAGGTATGAATTAAACCATAACCTGCCTCACCGACACCACGGCATCAATATTTTCTCAGACTGGAACATGGTCTCCCTGTTCTTATCCACCATTTAAAAATAAACTTAACACATGGTGTTTGTCTTATGGCAAAGGAATGCAATGTGTTTTTCTTGACATATGACTCAATTCAAACACTGAGCAAAACTTTGAAATTTCAGAGGAGGTTGCACGGAGAGGGCATATGATGGCTACCTTCCCCCATTACATAGATTAATCCCTTGAGGCAAATTTTCCGGAATCTGAGATGTCCCAAGTTTCTCAGATAATTGAGTTCCTTAAACCAAAATATGTGTTGCGCAGACTCAAGGGTATTGTTGGATACTCAATAAGACCTCTTAAAATCGCAAACTGATTGGTAAAATGCATGCAAGCTGGGAACCCGTGAAGACCCTATAATGCTTGGCCAATCATTCAAACACATCCCAATAACACCACACACGGAAGCAGGGGAAAGACGACCATGGAAACAGTAAAAGCTTGCAAATGGGGCAAACATTCATATACAAGCAAAACCAATATTCAATACTCGCAACAGTCTTCTGAGGTTGGTATTGTTACGATCTCCATTTTAAATATGAAGAAACTGAGATTTAGAAGGTATAACATTTTGCCCAAAGTTATATAGCTCTTAAAGGATAGAACAGGGATCCAAATCCACTTCTGTCTGATTCTAGAGCTTGGCCCCACTCAGTTCATAACAGATGCTTATAATGAAATGACATCAGAGACAGGAAGTTTTAAGTCCAAGCTTTCAAATACTACGTAACTACAGTTCTGGGCATTTTCCCTCTAAACAACATTTCAACTTTCTAACCTGCCTTAGGTCAGGCACTGAAGTAACCTCCTAGCTTCATACCCTACTTTCCCATTTCTTCTCCTAGGCTACTGGGAGAGTGATCTTCCAGGGAAAAAAAACATCATTGTGTGTTCACTTGCTCAAAAATCCTCAAGGATTCTTACATGTAGCTCCTACTATGACGAGGACGGTGGCCCGAGACAATGAGCGCTCAATGGGCACCGACTGAATGACTAAACATGTTCCAACTATCTCCTTCCTTTTCCTGGCACAGTTTCTAAAATTAGGTGTCCTGCGTCACACGTGTAGATCGGGTGATGTTAAATACTGGAAAAACTCCATCTGTAGAGTCGGAAAGAGTTGAGCTCTATTTTTCTCTGTTCTGTGACCTCAGGCAAATTCCTTCACTCCTCTGATTCTTTTCCTCCCATGTCCCTCTTACCCGGCCAGTGTAAAGTTAGTGGCGGTATCTGCCCGAGGTACACAGGATTCTAATACTGTTATTAATAAACATTGTAGAAAAATGTCATGGCTCCTTTACACCTTAGCAAATCAACCGATGTGGACCATTCCCCTTGTGACAGTGAGGTGGGAGCAGAGTATTCAGGGAAGAAAAGATTTTGTGAGTCGGAGGAGAAGGCCCTCTTAGACACGGAGCCCTGCCTGGTGGAAGCCTGGTGGTGACCATCTCTGCTTGTGGTGGCCCTGGCATTTTAGGAGTTTCTCTAGGGAGGACAGAAACTCCTGGAAGGACAAAGAATACTTAACAAGAACTTTCTGACTTATCTCAAGATTATAGTGAAAAAAAAAGAAAGAAAGAAAGAATAATTAACAAGAACAAAGAAAGGGCCAAAGCCACGCTGGATTGACATCACAGTTTTGACTAGCCCGAGAGACCCGGATTGAGCTGTGGGTGCAGAAGAGAGAAACACAGTGAGGAGGACACGGCTACCTCAGCCTCCTGTGTAAGCTCTTTTGGACTAAAGCAATTTGTTACTGGGGACTTTGGAGAAAATTTTTCAGATACTGATTGCTGAGAATCAAACCCTCCCCAGACAGCCATGACTTATTAGTTTTCCCAATGTGGTGAGCTGGTGATCTGGGCAGTTCTTCTGCTGGTCTTGCCTGGGGTCACCCATGTAGCTGCAGTTATTTGACAGCTTGGCTGGGGCTGGAGGGCCGAACGGCATCATTTATGTGTCTGGCAATGGTGCCTCAGCTCTGTACTGCACACGTTCTTATCCTCGCGTAGGCTAGACTGGGCTCTTCATAGCATGGGTTCTCTAGGTTTTACAAGCATGAGACCCGAGGCTGCAGGGCCTCGTAAGGCCCAGGCTTCAGAGCTTGTGCACCATCACACTTCTGCTGCATCTGTTGGTCAAAACAAGTCACAAGGGCAGCACGGATTCAAGGGGGTGGAGCCATGGGCCCACCTCTGGTTGAAAGGACTAACAATATCATATTGCAGAGATGCCTGGACACAGGGAGGCATGATTTGTTGAGGGCCATTATTGAAGAATTTATGACAGTCGCTATTTCCAGAATGTTCTGCCCTCCACGAGCCCAAGGATTTTACCTCCAGATTATATGGTTATTCAGTTTCTTTGGGTCACCAGGATAGTTAATGGCCCTTGGTCATGTGGTTGGTTACTGACCAAATAAGGGGCAAGGCCAAACCAGAAACTTGCTCCCAGCGTCTTCCCGGGTCTTTGGCTCTGCTTTTTCCAACTCCCTGCTCCTTCTCTTCACTGAAAAGCATGGTGCTAACCTAAGGCCTATACAGTATGAGGAAAAAGAAAAATTATTTTGATTCTGTAAGATGTTTTTCATTATCTTCAGGAAGGGGATGCAATTTAAGGGCTGTCCCGTAACTGTAACACAAGCCAGCATTCCACAGGCCCAGTCCTGGAGCAATGTCACATTTAAAGAGACCAAAAGTGTAGGTCATTCCAATCTAAACTTGCATTTCTTGAGGAACAGTAAAGAGGATCCAACTGCTGAGCATGGTGTTCTCTACGGTGCTAACTCCCTCACACCATGAAGATGCCATGTCATCCCTTTCTCGTCAATCCCCACTCCTCATTTTCTCCTCAAACGCTCTCATACTCCCAAATGCTACACCCACTCTTCTCTTCCCCCACTCTTTCCTTTCCCCATCAGTTTTTCTTTCCCCTCTAGAAGTGTCTCTCAGCTCTCTCGGAAATAAATTTCCCCATCTGAGTCCTTCCCACTCAATAGCTTACATTTTTGTCACCTTGCTACTAATGATGTTTGGGGCTATATAACTTTTTGTTGTAGGAGCTGTCCTGTGCATTGTAGGGTGTTTAGCAGCAACCCTGGACTCTACCCACTAGATGCTAGTCCAAAATGTCTCTAGATGTTGCCAAATGTCGCCTGGGGGGCAAAAGTGGTCCCCAGTTGAGAACCTCTGTATTAGCCTAATCTGTATTTGAAAGGCCCTTGGAGGCTGGGCATGACGGTGCACACCTGTAGTTCCAGCCACTTGGGAGGCTGAGGCAGGAGGATCGCTTGAGCCCAGGAGTCAGAGGCTGCAGTGAGCTATGATGATGCCACTGAACTCTAGCCTGGGTGACGAAGTGAGACCCTGTCTCAGAACAAAAAAAAAAGAAAGAAAGGCCCTTGGAGACTGGGGAGCAGCGGCAAAATACTTTGGGCAGTGACCAATGCCAATTTTCCATAATGGGAGTCAGATGGAAATAAACCAAAAATATTTAACAACATTTAATAACTTGTGTCTAGTGTCTCTATTACCATAATCTAGCAATGTGGTCAGGAAGGAAAAATGTCTCAAATGTAAGGAAATCATGCATCTGCACTGCAGCCTGAGATAAGCATGGGATGTTAATATGAGCAGTCACCTGGTGCTATGGAAAAACCAGAGCAGGTGGCTTCAGGTCTGAGATCTGCCACTTGTTATTAGGTTCGGCAGGCCTGGGCTGGGGCTTAGTTGAAAGGCTGTTCGTGTGTTTGTAACGTACACGTCTGGTTGTAGCCACAGTGGGAAGCCTGCTGGAATGGGAGACGAGAGACCTGAGATCTCTACTAGGTGGTTCACTAACTAGCTGTGTGACCTTGAGAAAGGTATTTTACCTTCTGGGACTCATTTTCATCATCTTCCAAACAAAGGGTTGGACCACATCCAACCTTGGATGTTTGTCAAAATGCAGATATCTGCATCCTGACCAACATTTAATAAATTGGAATCTCTCAAGGTGGGGGCCCAAAGATCTGCATTTTTAAAGTACATCCTAAGATTTTGCTACAATAAGGACAGCAAACATTTAGAGATTATTTCTAGGTACAGACTCTATGATAAGCTTTTGTTATTTCCATACCTATGATGTGTTATTATGATACCCATTTGACAGATGAAGAAACTGAGACCCACACTGACTAAGCAACTTGCTCAAGCTCTCAGGAATAGTATGTTTGGGAAGCCAGGTTCTGACCCTGCGCTGTAGCACCCTAGTCCCTAACCACTGTACACTCTGTCCCCCTTCTGAATACTGATTTTTGGGAGCATCTGAACTTGAATGATTTCTAAGGCTCCTAACACCTTGAAAATTTTGACTAATTAAAAATTTTCCAAAGTATTTGCCTCTACCTATAAGCAGTGATGGCTTTGTAAAGAGGCAATGTTTTATTTGGGGGAGGAGGGGCAGAATAGGAGGATTCACTGAAATAAATATGACAATAACACAGCTTCTAAATATGAGCAGCTCTTCTTATTAAGCATATTTCTCCAGGCTATCATGGCTAATTTATTGCCATATTTCATAATAGAATCTAACTGAAAGGTTGTAAGTAAGTACTTTTCAGTTAGAGGTTGCAGTTAATTTCAACTTCAATAATTATTAATGTTCCTGATTTAATGCTGATTGATCATGAAATTCTAAGTCACATGGAGCCTGGTTTGCAATTTTATACTCTTCCCTTCTCTCCTAGATAGTCTATTTCAACCAGCCATATTGGAGAGTCCAGGAGAGGCATTTGTTTTGATTTCCTTCATTAATGTTTTATCCGTTCAGGATACATCACGGAGAATGTATACCAGGCCCAATATTGGCAAGGAGAATCTGCAAAATAAAGTCAAATTCAGAAATAATTTGGTTACCCCAATTCATCATGTCTAGCATTACTGACAATATTCAGACAATATAATTCCTATTACACCTGCTTTTAGAAAAAAAAATCCAGTTGGTTACCCTAAATTAAATTAACATTTTTAGTGTATATAATTTGTAGTTCAGAATGAGCTATAATTATCATTTAGGGAAAACCATATGGAAGGCATTACCAGCCTTCTAAGTCTTGGGTTTTAACAGTGATCCATGACTCAAAATGCTTTATCCAAACAGGTTGTAAATTCTGAGACAAACAAGATACATTTGAGTCATTTTTATATTAATTCTGAATGAAGAATTCATTGTCTTTTCAAATTATAATAAATTGAAGAGCAATTTCCCACTAAACAAATCAAGGAAATTGAAAAATTACTTCTCTAAGAGCTGTTTTCTGCATCCTTTTTTTTAAAGGCTCTCTCTTTTTTTTTTTTTAGATGTGGTTTGATTACTCTTGATGTACACTAATAGACATCTGCATTGCCAAAACTATTTTCTTCCTCTTCTTTAAAGAGGAAGGTGAACTCTGAAAAATGTTAAATGTTCAGTGTAATTTCATTCCAGGGGGAGTCTGGAGCCTGCAATGAGAGCTCATATTTAAGAACCTCAATTATTTAGAACATTCGCTTCCAAAGCTACTGCCTTTCTCTCTCCGTGAGGCACTTCCTTAGGAACTGCAGAACTGCCAGTCATGTTGAAGCCAAGGATTCCCCCAAGCTGTACCTTGTGGGCACTCAGATGTTCTTGAAATTCTTGGGACTGTTAAATTAATCTGAGATTTAGATGTACATAATAATCTTGTCAAATACTGAGTAAACGATAATGAGTGAAGAACTGTATTGAAAACTAAAATGAGGAGAAGAAGCCAAAGCCAGAAAATGGCTGGTTTTTTTTTTTTTTTTTTGAGACAGAGTCTCACTCTGTTGCCTGGGCTAGACTGCCGTGGTGTCAGCCTAGCTCACAGCAACCTCAAACTCCTGGGCTCAAGTGATCCTCCTGCCTCAGCCTCCTGAGTCGCTGGGACTACAGGCATGCACCACCGTGCCCGGCTAATTATTTCTATATATTTTTAGTTGTCCAGATAATTTCTTTCTATTTTTTAGTAGAGACAGGGTCTCATTCTTGCTCAGGCTGGTCTCGAACTCCTGACCTCGAGCCATCCTCTCGCCTCGGCCTCCCAGAGTGCTAGGATTATAGGCGTGAGCCACCGCGCCCGGCCCAGAAAATGATTTTTTAAAATGATGTTTACTTTGCTTTTTGAAAATCTATTTCTTCCACCTCTTTTTCCCCCCCTTTAGGTAGAGGCATGGGGACATTCTTTGATGAAAGGAGAAGAGGGGCATATCTATGTACTGATATTTCTTACTCAACGAATCCAGCAAAACACTTTTGTTCATTCTAAAGACTGACTTGGTCTCTATTTAGGTTATCTGGACCCAAGATTCTCTGTGCAAGGCCTATTTTTGTGGCTATCAGCACTATGGAAATTTCTGACTGCATGTCATGCTGCCTTTTGGAAATTAGTTAGAAGCTTTCCATACTACAGCTAGCAGCTTCTCCAAAGAGACTGGTTGGGAGGCACTTAGACCAAAGCACCTTCAATCTGAATAACAGTTTGTTCAGTGGGTCTCATCTGGGAAAAGTTTATTGAATTTTAAAGGGCTTTTCTGAGAGTGCCATGGGTTTCTCTAAAGGGCACCTTGCTGGCAGGATTTTGGCTTGGGTTGGTCACTGGACATTGGTTGGGATATTTTAACTTCGTGGTTCCCAAGGTGCAACAAATCAATTGCCAGAGGTATGACATCAAACTACCAGTTGAATGACTGTTGTTTCCCATGGAATTGTCCTATTTTCTGTAGCATGAAGGCAGACTTCTTTCACTTCATTTTTATACTTTAAAGTTGTGTTAAGAAGAGAGAACACCCGAAAGAATAGTTTTTATATGGGAAATAAGAAACTGCCACCATGTGAAAAATTTTCCTCATTGTTTCATAATTCCAATCAATCCTCCCAATTTGTGTCAATACAAATACAGACTTCTTGGATTTAATGGTAAAGTCATACGCCATCTGTATACCAAGGACAACTAAATCCAAAGCTAAGTCGTGGACTGTGTTAGAGATCAGCTGTAGAAAAATGGTGGGATTTATCCCAGATGGGAACCAAAGAGAGTTGGCTTTTCCCAAGAACAAATATAGCTTGATGGTAGCATACACTTCCCAGAGGATTTCTAGGTAGTTTGGGTAAAGATCATGAGACAGTTCATTATAGATCTTAACCAAGGGTGGGGAAGAAGATATCTTTTTCTTTTCTTTTGTTAAAAACTTTTCTGGGTGGTATTTGAATCATAAGTTTTTTTTTCCTAAATAAAAATTACTTCTAAGTCCACAGTAATAAAATCTATACATTTGGGAGTAAATCCAGGGTTAGGCCCAGGAATAAAAAGAATTTTCTTTTCCCATTACCTGACATCTTTTTTCCCTCCCTTCCATATATTAAATAGTTCAGACATAGTAACAATTTAAAACTACTGGGGAAATGTTTAATATTTTTCTCTTGATTCTCAGAGTAGTGATCTACACAATTGTGAAAAAAAAAAGCCCAGAGATTCCATCTCATTTCTTCTATGTCTATATATAAAGTGCTTGGATCAATGCTGGTTGCATTGCAAGTATTAGAAATAAGTTTGTTATTATTTTAATGATTATTGTGAGAAATAAATGAGATGATGTGTACAAATCTTTCAGCAAAATGCCTGCCACATAAAAATGCTCAATAAATGGTATTGGATATAGATATAAATTATTATAAGTGATATAATAAAACATCTAGATACTTATTGTCTTTGCTTGGCAAACTCCTATTCATCCCCCAAAATCCCAACTTCAGTTCACCTTCAAAAAAGGAGCCTTCCCTGCCACCCGCAAATAGAATTCATTATTCTATTTTATACGGCATTTTGGCACTTAAATATTGTATGTCCTAATTTCATTATATTATAATGAATTATTCACTGTTGTGTCCCATTTGATAGGTCGCGAGCTCCTTGAAGGCAAGGGTCATGCTGTCTTCCGGCATCAGACTTCCTACACTCCCTGGTACAGTGTCTGGCCACGTGGTGGGTGCTCGATAGACATTTCTCAAATTGAACAAAAACACTAGGCTTAGGGACAAAGGGAACTTGCCCATTTTTATGCCCAAATGAAGATGGGAATGTAGAGAATGTTTTTCTTTGAAAAAAGGAATCTCGGGGGCTTACTTGAAAATCGGCCGAGTACTTACAGAAATGAGTGCCAAAAGCAATGTATAAGCAACTCCAGCCTGGGGCAGCCTGAATGCTAGAAAACATCCCAGCCTCCTCCTTTGACTCAGCAGCTGCAGAACAGATGGGCACGACCATGGCTGAGTGACACAGCCACTGGACTGGGGAAGAGGGACCAGGCTCCGAAAGGAAGAGAACATTTTCTCCCATTTGAGATTGTTTTTTGCAGATCACCACCACTATAGCAATATAACTCAGCGTGAGTTTTTGTGCTCCCAAGGGGAAGGGAAGTGTCTACAATGATCTCCACATACCCCTCGTGGCCCATGTGAGGCTGAGATGTGAGCCATCTTGCCTAAAGATGTCCTTTCATCTTCCCCAAGGTCTTGCATTTTTTTCAACCCACAAGGTGACGTGAGTGGAACAAATGTAGTCAGAGTGGCGGGACGGATCTGAGCAGAGATCTTTGGTCCAGAAAATGTCTGTTTATGGGGCTGAGTCTGCAGAAAGTGAAATACTTTGGCCCCAAGCCACTGCCACACAAGCAAAATTCCAAGCAGCTGTGTATGCCAGCCCACCCCCCCCCCACTGCCCACCCACCCCTAGGCTGAGAGAATGGTCTACATCTCTACTGCCTGACTGCAAGAAAATTCTCCCAGTTAGCCGGACATTCTTATTCCGTTCATCATAGGCCTCATCCCCCATCCACAAAACAAAGACCATCTTGTCTTCTTTCTGTGATTAATAAAGTAATTGATGCATCCATTCAACATCAACTAGAGTGGGTACAAGGCATGATGGGAGGTGAGGTGACAAGTTTGCAGAAGTGGTTGTCCTCAGGAAACTCCCAATCTTACTGGTGACAGAGATTGTAAACATGAAATTATAACACAGTTCTGATAAGTCCACAGAGAAAAATATGCTAAAATCATTTTCAACAGGGGCACAAGCAAGGTAATTCTGCTTAACATTCTTGGTGCATTGGCAAGACGAGGAGATTAGCACCAAGTATGGATTCTAGAAAAGGAACTCGGTATTAGAGCAGAGGCCATTTCTTTATACAATACCCAAAGAGCTATCAATTATATGATACATCTTGGGGGGAATAGCTTGTTTGCTTTGAGCTTTCCCTCATAAAAGGGGGTGCGAGGTTTGCAGGATTTTAATGACATTTGTCTAGCACGGTCATCGTCTTAACTGCCTCCAGGTATTAAATGCTTGCACACATGGTTCCAATCCAGAAGATTGTTGCTGTATGATAACCATGTGCCCCAGTCTCCCATTCCTTGCATAGCTCAGCAGAAAGCACATCTAAGCTGGATATTACATTTTCATGCATTCTAAACAGCTATTTGTTCTAACCCTGTGAAGCTACTCCAGGCCCTGCAAAAAGATCTACATCCCTTGAGAAGCTGGTAGCCAGGGCAGAGGGGATTCAAGACAGTTGATAGGAAGAATGAGCTGTGTTAACGTCCAAACACAAACCCTGCTGGCACTGCATGAGGAGAGACGGGTATAGAAAGTGGCCCATGAACAGAAGAGTTTGTGGACCTAGTCTAACCTCTGGGGCAGGCTCACACTGTAACAGATTGGTGGAAATTGCGGATTCTTGTGCCCACTGGAGACATTCTGATTCAGTATACCTCTGTGTCTTTCCGGGTCTTTAGATTGAAGCATCTTCTAAGACAAAGGCCAATAAGGACCATCTTTTACTGAAATATGCTGGTGTATTATGATGTTAGCATTTCTTTCTTTTGTTTCTCTGTCTTACCAAAAATCCCTTTTTCTTTACTGGGGATGTAGAGAGGTGGGTAAGAAGGAATAGGACATTGGCAAAGAAAGGGAGGGAGATGGAGAGAAGAAGGGAGGGAAGGAGAGGAAGAGAAAGAGAGTGATTAAGGGTGGTAAGATGGGACAAAAATTCCATGTTGTCATAAATGTATCACAAGGGGAACCTAATAAGCAGGTATATCTCAAGAAGTTTTACTCTTTAAGAGCAAAAACTAGTGCCAGGAGCAGTGGCTCACGCCTGTAAACCCACCACTTTTGGAGGCCAAGTTGGGAGGATCGCTTGAGGCCAGGAGTTTGAGACCACCTTGGGCAACATAGCAAGACCCCATCTCTACAAAAAAAAATTATTAAAAAATTAGTTAATTAGTTGGGCATGATGGCATGCACCTGTAGTCCCAGCTACTCAGGAGGCTGTGGCCGGAGGATCGCTTGAGCCCAGGAGTTTGAGGTTGCAGTGAGCTATGATTGTGCCACTGCAATGGAGACCTTGTCTCTTACAAAAGAGTAAAAACTAAAAATGAAGACAACATAATTCTGACAACTAAAAATTAATACAAGTTGTAGGTAAAAATAAAACTCACAGGGTCGGCAAACTTTTTCTATAAAAGGCCAGATAGCCTCAGATGATAAATGAATGAGCACGGATCCATTTAGCTCTTGGGCAGTTGTTTGCAAACCCATGCTAAAAGATAAAATAACAACTTCTATTTCACTAGCTCTACATATCTTTTGATTTAAAGGAGGAAAGTGTCTTGGGATACATTTCCCATCACCTTTCCAATGTTCACAGGCCACAGTTGCGTGTTGTCAGGAAATTTCATCTTTTCTCTTTGTGATGGAAAACTCCAGGGCGTGACTCTTTCCCCCAACTTCTCATTAGTTCTATAAATTTGGATCCCATTTGTCTTTTAAAAAGGGAGGCATCTTTGTGCCTCAAGTGAACAAAAGAACAGTGGATTTTGTGCTATCTCCTGGAAGCCCAGGGCAAGGACATTGTGGCCATGTTGATGGTCATTTTCCGGAAACACAGCTAAGCACCTGGGGGAAATGAGATATTAATATAATGGGCTCAGAAGATTCACCATCTATTTTCTGTTGTTGCAAGAATATCTCGTACTGAGGCTTTTTGTAATCTCATTAGAAATCTTAACCTTCAAAGGACATTGGGTTCATATATTTGTGTCCATGTACATCCTTGAGCTCGGTGAAAACCTGGGTCAGGCATCAAGTTACAGAACCTACTCTGCAAATGGATAAAATAAAGGGTGGGAAAGTTGAGAGAATTTCCCTTTGGGGAATTCCAGAAAAATAATGTCCTGAGTATATTCCAAACCATTCAGCACCCTGTCTCTGGTTTTTGCTTTTCCCTTCACAGAAATGTTAAAATAGAATGACTTAGATGTCAGATAGGTTAAATTACAATCACCACTTTGCAAAGATAATCCCTAAAGAGCAAAAAATGTTTCCAGGCTCCAGCCATTGGTCTATTTATTTAAAACAATATTAGATAAAGCAAAATTCCTGCACAAGAAAAGAACCCGACAAGGCCCTCAGAGGTCACTTCAATAGGATTTCTAAGCCCTGACAAGTTTAAAGGGTCCCAGTGTATCTAGAGAGACATTTCAAAGGAGGATTTTTTTGTTGTTGTTCGGTCACAGCAATGACTCACTGTGAGAACAAGTTGAACAACAAAAGCCTAAGAACCTGACAGTTACCATAGCAAGGAAGGGAACTTTGACAAACGGAACCTTTTTATGATAATTGCAACAATGTAATCTGTAAATGTGTTTGAAACTCCACCTTAGAGGCTGGGTGCCAAGTTCGGGGGCTGGCCAGAGGACACTCTGGTCCAGAACTCTGTGGGTCACACATTCATACTTTGATTTTTCCATGGGTTTTCTGCCTCTAAAGATGAGCAGAGAAATTTTTTTGTCCAAACTACATTTTGTAAAATCTTATCTAAACTTCAGAAAGAGCAAAAAATGTTGAGAAATAAACCTATATTGTTAGAAAATGTTGGAACAGTGTACAAATTCTACTACCAGCTCAAATCCTTTGCCCCATCAGCCATTTAAATTTCTTCTGCCTATTCTTATAGCTCTGTTTTTTTTTTTTCTCTAAACAAACTTTATACCTACAGAGAAGGGCACAAAACATATTTGGCTCAATGAATTTTTAACAAAGTGAAAGCACATAATTAGCTAGCACCAAGATAAAAAAGTATCATTAGCATCCTAGAAATCCCCTTTGGGCCCCTCCCTGGACCACCCACTCTTCTAACACCGTAGGTAATTTTGTATCAGGGCTACTCAACATAGGGCCATCACCCCACCCTTGGGCATTTGGCAATGTCTGGAGGCTTCGTTGGCTGTCATACATGGGGAGCGGGTTCTACTGGAGTCTAGTGAGACCAGGGATGCTCCTAAACATCCTACAATTCACAGCACATCCCCCTTACAACACAGAATCACCTGGTCTCAAGTGTCACTAATGCCAAGGTTGAGAAACCTTGCTTTACATAAATGGAATCACGCAATAGGGGTTTTTGTGCAAGTGTCTGGCTTCATTTGTTCACCATGATATCTGTGAAATTTCATCCGTGTTGTCATATGTATCAATAGTGCATTCATTCTCATTGCTGTAAGGCATTTCCTCAATCATTTTTTAAAAAGCTTTTTTTTTTTTCCCAAAGAATTGTACTTGAAGATATGTATCAAAATATACGTGGTCTTTTTCAAAATTTCAAATCTTGATTCTATACCTTTGCTTTAGACACCTTGAAAAAAATCGAAGTGCTGGTTTATGATGACAAAAAATTAACACGTTGCTTGCTTGCTTCTTTGGCTGAGTAACTGGTTCATTTGTTCCTTTGGTTTTTCATTCATTCAATAACCAATAACCATCCAGTTTCCTCCCTGGCTCTTGGAGGTACTAGAGGGTATAGAGATAAATAAGGGACTCAAGTTCTGGCACTTGTCTCTGGGTGCTTGCAGAAGTACTCTCAGGTTCTAGGAAGGAGCGGGCTAGGGGTGGTCATGCTTGAGAGCAGAGCGTATGGGAAAAGGATGTCATCTCTGGTTACCTTTTCCACCTGTTGCCTGGACTTATTTTCACACTGTTTCCTCCTACATCTGTCATCATCATCATCTTACAGACCACCTTCAAATTGTTAAAAAGCACTTTTGGAATATGTGCTTAGGGGAAAGCAACTGCCTCCCACAATATAACTCCCACCTCCAGGCCCCGTGCTTCTGAGTCCGTACAACAGATTTACCTAACAGGCAAAATAATAACGTCCATTTGGTCCTTCAGTCACTCAGTGGCTAAGGGGGATTCCAAGTTAGCCTGTCCCCATTCAAATTTTCTATCAGTTCCTAAAGCAAATTGCATTGCAGTGATGGCCTAGACTAGGGTTTCTCAACCCGGCATTATTTAACATTTTATGCCATTGAATTCTCTGTCATGGGGGGGCTGTTCTGTGCATTATAAGATGCTTAGTTGCATCCCTGGCCTCTACTCACTAGGTGTCATTGGTGCCACTCCCACTCTCCAGTTGTGACTCCTAAAAACGTCTCACATTGCCAGATTTCCCCTGGCAGGGGATAGGGTGTGCAAAATCATCTTCAGTTGAGAAACTACTAGTATATAGGACACATTCCTTTACCAAGCAAACGTTTCCAGTATTCTACTTACTATATAGGCCAGTTAAACTAAATCATTGAGCCTTGACTGCAAGCAGAGGGAATATCTTTGGCATTCATTCTATTTAAGACACAAAGCAGATTCAGGAACTAGAATAAACATACGGATCAATGAAATTGTCATTTGAAGATCAGACTCCAAACAGCTATGGCCTGGCTCCTTAGCTCTGTTTTCAAACACAGGCCTTCAGAATGTTTAAAGGTCAGCTTTCAAAGATAAACCTTTCAATTCATAGCCTCCGCTTTGGCTTGGACACAGGTTTAGTCTGGGATGGCTGGAAGACTGATATCCGAGGGCATTTCCCTGTTGCTTAACATTTTGGTTGATAATGTTTTATTGCGCCTGAGTATTCCATCCTAGGATAATGGTTCTCAAAGCTGAGGTTATTAAGCCTCATAACATTGGAGGACAATCAGCTCTTGACAGATAGGGAAGGAGATAGCTGCAATTTATTGAACACTTACTGTCTTCTTGGCACCATGCTAATCACTTTACGTGCTTATCTTATTTAATCCTCACAATGATCTAATGGGGTAAATATTATTACTTGCATCTTACTAACGAGAGAACTGAGGTTAAACAATTTGTCTAAGGCCAAATAGTTAAGATGTCGTCGAGCTGGGGTCTGAACCCAAGCGAGATGAATTAAAGAGGGCTGTAGATTCTTTGCTACTCCTCCCTTTGAGTGGTAGGACTGATTTTTCCTGACCTGGAACCTTGGCTGGCTCTGCAATGAGTTTTGATGAAGAGAGTAAGGCAGGTCTTAAGAGATCTGCAGTCTCTGCCTTTGCTTGTCTTGGAATGTTCCGTCACACTCATGGCAGCCAGATGCCATGGGAGAAGTTTGATTATCCTGAGGCTTCCATTCTGTGAGGAAGCCTAGCTAGTCATGGTGGGAGAGAGGGAGGGAGAGGGGATGGGGAGGGGGAAAAGGAGGGAGGGAGAGGAGAGGGGGAGGGGAGGTGGGGGGGAGGGGGGAGGAGGAGGGTGGAGTGGGAGTGGGGGGTGGTCAGAGATCTGTGGTCCAGACCTTGCTTCTTAGCTGAGTGACTTGGCCAAGGAAACCCTCTGGAGAAGCAGCGAGATGCCAGGAATGTGAATGAAGCCTTCTTGGACCTTCTTACCCAACCTGATCTTCAGCTGAAAGAGGCTGAACGACCCCAGCCGACACTGCATGGAGTAGGAGCATCATCCTGCCTAGTCCTGCCCACATTCCTCACCCACAGAATTGTGAGGAAATAAATTGGTTGCTGTTTTAGGCCAGTAAGTTCTGGGGAAGTTTGTTACACAGCAATAGATAAGTAAAACACTAGTTCGGCTTGACTCCAACACACCTGGTAGGTTATAGGAAGACTAGAGGGCCAAGATCAGGAGAAATGACTTTGTTCTACTGCCATCCATCCACGAGGGGAACGGGGCACATTCTCTCCCCAGGCCCTCAGGTTCCGTAGCTGTGGCTGGGTTACATTCTGCTTGAAGTTATAAGAGCCTGATTCTAAATGTATGCACATATAAATCCATCAACTATGAAGCACTGTCAGTGCTTTGGGTCAATTTCTCTGCTCCACCAATCTCTAGTTGAGGGAGCCAAGCAAAGCCTGCACCTTTGACAGCTTTCTTTACAATTTCTCTTTCTTGTGGATATTTCCAGCATTCAGAGATCCCACTAACAATCAAACTCTGTGGAATTCTAGCTAGACAATTAAAGCAATATTTCTCAAACTAGGAAAAAGATGTTATATGAATACACTTAAAAACTGGTAATTATTTATTTTATAGCTACCTTCCACTGGCAAGCAATACTAGCTTCTCATTTCTGTCACTAATAGAAGTTTTCAGGCAAATTTAGGCTAAAGCAGTAAATTGATTTAAAAAATATTAAGTCTAGGGCCAGGGGCGGTGGCTTACACATATAATCCTAGCACTCTGGGAGGCCGAGGCTGGAGGATCGCTGGAGGTCAGGAGTTCAAGACCAGCCTGAGCAAGAGCGAGACCTCATCTTTACTAAAAACAGAAAGTAATTAGCCAGACAACTAAAAATATATAGAAAAAGTTAGCCAGGATGGTGGCGCATGCCTGTAGTCCCAGCTACTCGGGAGGCTGAGGCAGGAGGATTGCTTGAGCCCAGGAGTTTGAGGTTGCTGTGAGCTAGGCTGATGCCACGGCACTCATCATAGCCTGGGCAACAATGTGAGACTCTGTCTCAAAAAAAAAAAAAAATTAAGTCTATAATAGTAGTAACAGTGGCACTAAGACAAGGCTAAAATAGTGAAGATGACAGTTGAGGGACCGAAGTTTGGGAAATTCTCAATGAGATAAGGAAAGATAAAATGGCATCATAGGCCATCTTTCTGTTTCTTTCTTTTTGGCCTGGAGAGCCAGAAAGGGGCTGGCAGGTTTTTGCTGATCCCATAAAAGGACCACTCTTGCTACACAAATCAGTCCTCCTCCCCACGGCAGAAATACATCTATTGCTGAATTTAGTGTAACAAAATCCAGAGGAAGAAGAAGTAGCATACAAGGACTGAAAAAAAGAGAGATTATGGAATATTAGTTCAACTTGGAAAGCAATGGGTTGAGGCAGTAGTGTTACGTTTCATTTGGAAAGCCTGAATAATAATTAGTATGACAGGTCTTGGCTACAAGAGTAGTAGAAGACAGGGAGAAGCGCCCATCCAGAAGTCAGCTAGCAGGCTCTGATGACACGTGGGCGTGACCAGGCTGCGTCTAAGATTGGTTTGTAGACACCACTGCAAACCCTGCCTTCATCACCACTCTTGGGCAATCTTATCTTGGATACTGTCTAACCTGCAATTGGATAGTGATTCATACTTTTCATATTTATAGTCATATAAACATGGAAATAAATCTGCATGTATATGCATCAAACTCCTCACAGTAGTTACCCGTGGGGTAGGAATAGATGGGGTGTTCGCTTCCTAATGTTTGAATTTTTTAGAGTAAGAAGACATTACATGTCTAGGCAGAAAATTTTAAAAAGATAAATAATAAAGTAAAATTAGGGTTAGGAAGATGAAAAGTCAGAGTGAGTTCTAAGATCAGACTAATCCAGGACTGAATTCCAGCTCTGCTACTTACTAACTGGGAGACGCTGGGCCACTTAATTAACCTCTCTAAAACTCAGTTTCCTCATCTCTGAAACGGGGATGATGATAGTCCCCACTTCATAGAGGGATTGTGAGGATTGAACGAGACATTCCACAGTAGTCACTCGGCACAGTAGTAAAGGAGGAGGGACCCAATAAGTGTTGACCATTATTAAATTAGTAAATTATATTAAATACTTAAACTATTATATAAATGGTTATTATCATAATGATAATGATAAGAATTGATATGTTTCAGTAATGCTTGAATTTTTACTATAAGTATGCATTACTTTTATAACATAGAAAACACTAATGGTTAATTTTAAAAAGTAGTTTATGCAATTAAAAACAATTATAGTTGAACCTTGAACAATGCAGGGGTTAGGGGCCTGAGCCCCCTTGAAGTTGAAAATCCAAGTATAACCTTTTTCTTTTAAGAGATGGCATTTTGCTAGACTGCCCAGGCTAGACTCGAACTTCTGGGCTCAAGCAATCCTCCCGCCTCAGCCTCCAGAGTAGCTGGGACTAAAGGTGTGTATCCCTGTGCCTGGCTCCAGAGTATAACTTTTGATTCCCCAAAGACTTAATTCCTAATAGCCTACTGTTGATCCAAAAGGTTACCAATAACATAAAAAGTTGATTAATACATATTTTATATATTATATGTATTATATACTGTATTCTTATATAAAGTAAGCTAGAGAAGAGAAAATGTCATTAAGAAAATCATAAGGAAGAGAAAATATATTTACTATTCATTAAGTGGAAGTGGATCATCATAAAGGTCTTCATCCTTATTGATTTCACATTGAGGAAGCTGAGGAGGAGGAAGAGTAGGGGTTGGTCTTGCTGTCTCAGGGGTGGCAGAGGCAGAAGAAAATCCACGTATAAGTGGACCCGTGCAGTTCAAACCCATGTTCTTCAAAGGGCAACAATATTTTCACAACTGTGATGGTTAATTTTACATGTTAGCTTGGCTAGGCTATGGTACCAAGTTGTTTGGTCAAATATCAGTCTAGACATTGCTGTGAAGATATGTTTTAGATATGATTAACATTTAAATCGGTAGAATTAAATCTACTGTGAGCAAAACAGATTAGCCTCCACAATGGAGCTAAGCCTTAATCAATCAGGTGAAGGCCTTAAGAGAAAAGATTAAAGATTGAGGTCCCTGAGGAAGAAAGAATTCTGCCTTCAGACTGCCTTCAAATGCAAGACATCAACTCTTGGTGGAATTTCCAGCCTGCCCTGCAGATTTCGATGTTGTCAGTTTCCACAGTTACATAAGCCAATTCCTTAAATTTCTCTCTCTCTCTCATATATATATACACACACACATATACACACTATATATGTATATGTTATATAGCTCTGGGGGCATCAGTTGTCATGTGTTATGTGATGGGCTTCCCGTGGAAGTCTCCTGTCCACACCACTGACAGCATCCCACTCATACACAGGTGTGGCCCATATATCTCCTCTCCTTCTTTGTGGAACCTGAGCCCTGGAGGTCCACTATCTAGCAAGTTATTCTGGACTCTCCAACAGATAGACTTGTCATGTGCTTAGGCCTTCACCAAAGCTGGCTACTTAAAGGGGAGAATAAGAACACAGTCAGATTTTGTGTTTATATACATACAAACATACACATAATTTTTCTACTGGTTTGTCTGTATGGTAGGGGGCATGGGGAAACCATAGTCTTTTGGTGTTAAAGACTTATAAGGGTCTTAATTCCCACCTGCTCCTGTGCTATCTTGCTTAGGAACGCACTGTTTTCCTTTAGCGCTTGGGTTGTTGTTGTGTAAAGAAACCATAAGCAGGTTTCTGTCTAATTACCCAGTCGACATGACACATCTTTCTGGTTTTCTAGAGCTGTTAGGTCCAGCTCCATTTCCTTCCTCCATCCTTACCTGACCCCAAGGCCAAACAGTGTGGATCAGAGCTCTTGGTGATAGGGGGAGCAAGAACCATTGTTTTAGGTTGGCCTGGGTCTCACTCTCTGGAGTTCAGCAACTACTTCGAGGCCTTTATCCTTTATTGTCCATCTCAAGATCATTTCACAGGTTACTAACATCTTCACACAAATTTGCATTTGAGATCCACAGGATAGTAATCTCAAAGTAAAGACTATTTCCTCCAATACGTATTACTACGCTAAGATTCTGAGAGATAAAGTGGTTTAGCTCAATGGCATAGCTAGGGAGTGGCAGATTGATGTCTGAATATTCTATATCCAAGGCTTCCTTTTTGATACCACATCGCATCTTTCATTCAATCAACAAATACTTTTTCTAAAAATGCCCTATTGTATGCTGGATACAGTGATGAATAAAACTGACATAGTTCCTGTTCTTATGGAGCTTACATTCTAATGAGGACTCTTTCTGAAATAAGTTATATCGGTGGTTTTCAAGCAGGAGTGACTGTGGCCCCCAGAAGACATTTGGAATGTCCAGAGGAGTTTTGGGTTGTCATAACTTGCGGGAGGTGATGCTACTGGCATCTAGTGGGTAGAGGCCAAGGAAGCCACTGAACAGCCAATAACCCACAGGACAGTTCCATTCAACAAAGAATTATCTGCCCAAAGTGTCAACAGTGCTGAGGTTGAGAAACCCTGAGGTGGATCAACTATTTTCTTCAATCTAAGTATGAAAAATAGAATTTAAAATTCATTTTAAGTAAGGATCCTCAAATACACATGATGTTGATTCCATCATATAGAAACTGGTTCATGACTTGAAATAGGAAGTTGAAGAGATTTCTCCAAAAGAAAAGTGTTAAAAACATGAAGTCAGATAATTCAAAGGAAGATTTGTCCAGCTACACATAGTACTGACAAATTGCTATAATTAGAGCAACATACCAACATGCTACATGTGAATAGTGTTTTCATGTTATTGTGCCTCTGAATTTCCTGATAATCCAATTAAGGAAAATGAGAACCGTATATTCAGATAACTAAAGACCTGCTCTTTCCATGAAATTGGAACACCACTATTGCATATTCTGGGAACTGACTTTTTAATTTAAATGTCTAATTTCTGCAAAAGCAAAGAGTCCTTGTATGTAACAAATGATGTCTCAGTAAGACAGTGGGACAGCTAATTCTAGAGTTGAGAGCTGTTGTTTTTTTTTTCCTCCAAGCAAGGAGCATAAAGTGGAAGAGAGTTTATTTTCCTGAGCCTTGCAACTGTGACCCTCAGGGCTATCTGGTTACCCAAAGTGACATTGTTTACCAGGGCTTGGTGCAACGGCTTTCTCAGGCCGTGACAGATAAGAAATAGCTGGTCCAATTGAGTTTCCCTTCTTTTAGATAGTAACATGCCAGGCTTTTTCTTAAACACAAATTTTGTGATGCTAATCAACTCTCATAGAAAGAGTGAGCAGGAAATTGAACAATTGTAAGTTAATCAGTAGCTGGGAATAAATTTTAAGATTCTGTTTCACTCATAAACATGTGTGACCTTGGGCAAGTTATTTCCCCTCTTTGGCCCTCAATTTCCTCATATGTAAAATGAGAAGGGTGGATGAGATGACTTATGAAATCCTATGAATCACATGTTGACAGAATAAATTATGCTCATTGTGATTAAGAAGTGTTCAGGATGAACCCTCCTGAAAGTCACTCGAAGCGCTGTCTGAGCTGTTAATCTTTCCAAAGGTGGTAGAGGTCGCAGTTAAGTGTGGAGATGTCCTCAGGTTGCATCTGGAATCTTTATTTTCTCTTGGGTGTCTGTGTTTTGTGCTTATGGCTGGGTTGATCCTGTCGGTTTAGGAGGGTATGTGTGTTTGGCACGGGCCTCAATTCAAAACCAGCAACTTCAGTTGACAGACTTTCAATCCACAAGGTTCTTCTGGAGACAGTTCTCCAACTCATCCTAAATTCTAGGGGGATTCCAAAAAATTACTACCAAATCCAAGAAGAGAGTTGCTTTCACTGTCTCTCTGCTGAAGATGATGGCAGGGCCCGCCATGGGTGTTGGGCAAGGTAACCATGTCCCCTGGCCCTGCCACTCTCCCACCCACTTGAGTGAAGGAGGTAACTTCTGGGAAATCCCTGGGCCCTGGGGTTGTTGCCCCCCAACTGGCTCCCAGAGCCTTGGTTTTTACACCTCACTGTGGTCTGGGGAAAGCCTTGTCAGCAGAACAAAGCTTACTGTTTGTCAAGACAATGTTTCTATCAGTCTCTGGACCAAATCAGCAAGGAGGCAATTCTCATTTCAGGGATTCACAGGAAAATGGAACTTTCCTTTTTCAGGGCAGGAATAAAATAGGCAACTTATCATCCAGCAATAAGGCTTAGATTCATAAATACCAGTTGCTATTTTTTGGCCCTTAAAGAACAGGTCAAGCAAACTCTATGCCCCCAAGTAACCCCGAAACCAGGTGGCTCCAGCTCTTTAGGCTCCTTTCCCAAAAATTTGTACAGCAGCTTCCTGGAGCTGGCTGGAAGTTGCTGAGACTGTTGGAATGTGGCCTGGGTTTGTAAATCTTTAGCTAACAGGGGCCTAATTCAATGCTACTTAAAAAAATCAAAAAGACAATGAGTGTTATTTTAAATCATCCCAGGGTTTGCGATCCTTTTGATGTCTTACTCTCTCTGCAGAAGACATTCATTTTTCTCACCAGCGGTGGCACCTCTCTAGGTGAGCGGTAAAATATGCCATGCCTTCAAAAAAAATGTCTCATTGTCTGAGTCTCTCATACTTGTCTTTCAGCATGCTGATTTGTTCTGGCTACACTTTTGGAAACTGGCAGCCTTAGGGAGGATTTTGTGACCAGTATTATGATTTTGTTGTGAGCTTGCCAGTCCTCTTCTGATTCCGGTCGAGTCAGTCCTGTTGGGTCTTGATGCTCATTCTCTTTTTGTTTACTCCACAGGGGATTTCATCACAGGGCCTCCGGGAATGGACTGCACACAATTTTCTGTATAGACGATGGGACTCAATCTTAAAGTGTATTCCAAGTATTGGGCAATCCCTCTTCAACCTCCTTCCAAAATGGTACTTTTGTTCTTCTTCTTCTTCTTTTTGTTTTTTTTTAAACCTGCTTTCAATGGCAGGTTTTGCTTCCCCTGCACAGAAAAGAAGTCTGTGCTGGATTTTCTAGCCCTGAATTGAGAATGATGTGGTTTGCGGGCTGGAGAGTGACTTTCTGGGGAGGCTTCTTTCTTTCTTTCTTTCTTCATTTCTACCACGTAAAGGTAGTGTGGTGACCAGTTTGAGAAGGAATCAAAACAATGGGGCTCAAACTCTATCATAGGCTGGCTGTTGGGTTAGATTCATCCAATCCAGGTCTTCATGAGAGCTGGTATCTTTTACCACTTGAGGCTTTCCAGTATGATAAAGGAGAAATCTTCCAGAGACCAGATCAGATCACCTAGAGATAGGGGTTTTCCTATACTCAAAGGAACAGAACAGGGAGGCCTTTTATCATTAATCAACATCAAGTATATTTTGGGAAGTCCCAGTTAGTATTTCAGGGTCCACGAAAACCAAGTCTGGGCTAATTCCAACCCCCCCAGGGATCCTGGTGCAAGGTTGCTTCAGCCCATGTGAAATCCTTTCCGAGAACATGGAGAATGTCTGCAGGTGAGGCCGGTCCCCATGTCCTGAGCACGCAGCAGTCATTAACATTGATATCTTTGACTTGGCTCATTGGTCCTACTTTTCTTTTCTACTGTTATGATTCCTCGAGGAGAGATTCAAGTCTTCTTATTTGGTTTTGGAAACAACGATGTGTTCGGACTATGTCTGCATTTTACTTCCAAAACACAGTATCTGAAAATGAATTCACAGGACAAAAAGTCCTAGCATGTATCACCCTGTTAGTTCTCTAACTTCTGCCACGGCTCCCTCTTTCCCTAGGGGTAAACGCTAAGATTCTCACAAGGACTCCAAGGCTCAATACTTCTGACTCCATTGGGCTTTCTGACTTTGTCTCCTGTGACTGGTCCCCTCGCTCATTCCTTGCTGTTTCTTGAACACGCCAGGCGTGTGCCTGCCTTAGAGCCTTTGCTCTAACTGTTCCCTCCGAATATCCCCAGGTATCCACACTGCTCGCTCCCTTATCTCCTCCGAGGCTTTGCTGATGGCTTTTTCAGTGAGGCCTTCCCTGATCACTCTGTTTAATACCCTACCTGCCTCCCTAGGCCTCCCAGCCCTCCCTAGCACCCTACTCTGCTGTACTTAGAAATACTACGTAACTCAATTATATCTATTGTTATTTATTGTTTGTTTTCCTCCACTAGAGTGTAAACTCCATAGAGAAGCAATTTTTGTTGGTCTGCTGCGTGCACTGATAAATCCCACATGCCTAGACCGGTGCCCTTGTACTGGGGACAGGGAAGATACTCAACAAAATGGTTACGGACGACCCAATTTACATCGTTCTGTATTTACAAATGGGCTCCCGAGGCTTCTCATAAAGATAATTTATAATTAAATAATTAGGTAAATAATTTGGGAACTAGTTTCTTACGTGCATGTAAATAAACCCACACGGTGTAAGCGGTTCTTTGGGGCAGCATCGTTATGCTGGGGACGAGTCTCATAGACAGAGAAGGAGCTGATAGAGACACAAAAACACGAAGAATCAGAAGATGCAGAGCCCAGAAAGCCTACAACAAAAGAATTAGCTGAAGGCTTCCATTTCACTGCAGCAGGATTTGCTGAGCTTGAGGAGCAAGAGCCTAACATGGAGCGGTTTACAAAGGTTTCCTGTGGAGTCAGTGAGATCCTCAGCTGCTACAAGGCTATTTATGATGAAAAAAAGAAAAAGGCTGTGCGAACAACCCTCGATAGCTTCCTCAAGTAACCGACTTCAGTGGTCAGCTCCCTCCTCCAGCAACAGAATCAAATCCTGATTCTCCAGCACCCACTCTCCTCTCCCCATCTCCATCATCATCTTCCGATTAATGTCAGCTGCCTTTTTGCCTCAAAGTGAGCAAGACATTGATGCCACATTTGGTGAGTGTGGACCTTTATTACTCTTTTTTGAAATTTCTCCTATCTAAATTTTTTGTATGAGTTTGTTTTTATCTTCTGTTTGTTTGAATTAAAAGAAAGAGTACAGTAGTTCCTATAACTTATTATTACAGTATATAGGTATTATTATTATTACAGTATTACACTGTATTATTATCACCACATGTGAGCCATCATAGGAGTAGGATTATTATTACCATATATGCACTGTTCATCAGGGATCCGAGTTACACACAAATCCAACCTAAAGACGATGTCAGGAACCAATCTCATCTGAATCCTGGGGACCACCTGCATACAGTAAGTCCTCACTTAACATCATTGACGAGTTCTTGCAAACTGTGACTTTAGGTGATTTTACCTCAGGCTAATTGACATGAACAAGAGTTAAGTTCCTACAGCATATTTCTGGTCCCAAAAACATCAACAAAGTTCTAAGTAAGGACCAAAAGTCTTCTAATATTAAACATGGAAATAAATGGGAGCTATATATACATTTAAGAAAGATTAATCAAAATAAGCAAGATAATTATTTACCACTTATTCCAGTTCAGGGTCCCAGGTGGCTGGAGCCTGTCCCAGCAGCTCAGGGTGCCAGGGGGGAACCAGTCCTGGACAGGCCATCCCATTGCAGGGCCACTCACACACACACCCACACTCACTGGCCCTGGGTCCACGTAGACACAACATATAAACCTAGTGGTCTGGCTGGGAAGTGACTTTTTTTCTTATCAACATTATAACGAAACAGTGTTGAACGAAATGATGTTATTTGAGGACCCGCTCTGTGTGTGTATGTATATGTGTGTATATATATTTTTAAACGATTCAATTTCTTCAAGCTATAGGTCTTTTACCTCAAAGCAACCTCTTCAGCAGTAGGAAAATTCAGAACTCCAGAGATTTTTGTCAGGACACAGTTGCTTGGTTTAGGTTGAGGTTAGTCTGGTTAACCAAAGAAAGAAAAAGAAAAACCGTCTGCATGTGTCAAGAGAATAATATGTTAAGAACACATAGCAAATACTGTTCTCAGTAGAGGGCTTGGTGTTAGGGCTACCTGCTGAAGACCTGGTCCATTTGAAGAATAGCTCGCATTATAGTAATTCATCTAGGGGATGTATATTGGGGTACAAGCAACAGAAAACTCAACTCACACTGGTTTTATAAAGAAAACGATATACTCAGTCATTGGCTCATTTCCTCTCCAGGTATCTATCCCAAAGAAATAGAAACATACGTCTACAAAAGACTTGCATAAGAATGTTCACAGCAGTTTTCTTCATAGCAGAAAAAAACTAGAAATATGCAGGCAACCATCAGTAGATAAACAGATGAACTGAGGTCTATTCATACAGTGGAATAGTGCTCATCAATAAAAATGAATGAGGTACAAGTAACAACATGGATAAATCTAAAAACTATTATGTGAGTAAGAAAAGCCTTACACGAAAAGTACATACTATATGATTTGACTTACATGAAATTTTGCAACTGTTAAAAATATGTGGAAAAATATCAGAAATGTGGTTGTCTCTGCAGGTTTGGGATAGAGAATGAGCATAAGGGAACATTCTAAGGTGATGGTAATGTTCTATATCTTTACAGGGGTTTGGGTTGCACAGATGGATGCATTTGTCAAAACTTAGCAAATGTGCAACTAAGATTTGTGCATTTCATGGCATGTAAATTTTATTTCAAAAGAAAAATTGCCAACAAATATTGATGATCTCTAGTTAATATAGATGTTAAAGTATTTCTGTGAGACACATCATATGAAGCATAATAGCATAATAGTTTTTAGATTCACTCATATTGTTACATGCAGCTCATTCCTTTTTATTGTATATGTGGTATTGTATGTGCTATGTGGATATTGGCAACTTGCTTTGAAAATGCATCAAAAATAAGATCAATTGATGGATTAGTAGAAGGATGGATACATGGATAGATATATGATAAAGCAAGTATCATGAAAACTATGAGGGAGAGCCTCTAAGTGTTCTCTGAAAAAGTCTTTTGACTTTGCTGATGTTGAAGTGATTCATGATATAATATTGGAAAAAAGGATAAAGTGAAATCACTAGCTCATGTAATCAGGAAAGTGAGAGGTGGACCAGCTTTCATTCAGCCACTGGCAGGAATGAAAATGGGACTGTGTTCACAGAGGTACAGGTGTCCCTGGCAAGCCCCTGCTCCTTTGACAGTATTAACAGCCTCACCACTGCACCGGCCTGCACCAAACGCTTCCACTGGGCCCCTGAACTCACAGCCACTGTCGGCAGAATCACTCACATCTTTAACTTCTTCTCTACATGTTCCTTTCACCTTCTCTTCCAACTGAAACTGGCTCTCCTGAGGACACTATTTCCTTGTAAATGTCCTCTCAAATGTGGCTGTTTTCCACAGCTGTGGGGCCTGGAGGGGGTAGGTGTCCTCTTTCCTCCCCATGCCTCTCCCTAATCATTCTTCTCTCCCCAAGCTTTGTAGCTCTTGCCATCAGACCAGATCATTTCTCCTCTTAGAAGAGTTTAGTTGTCCCTCAGTATACTTGAGGGACTTGTTCCAGGACCAGCCCCTTTCTCACATACTCAAATCTACAATACTCAAGTCCCAGAGTCCACCCTGCTCAACCTGCATATTCAAAAAGTCGGCCCTTGGTGTAAGCAGGTCTCACGTGCTGCAAATTCCGTCTGTGTTTGGTTGAAAAGAA
This sequence comes from Lemur catta, assembly GCF_020740605.2. Classification (NCBI taxonomy): domain Eukaryota; kingdom Metazoa; phylum Chordata; class Mammalia; order Primates; family Lemuridae; genus Lemur; species Lemur catta. The sequence continues at coordinate 24,837,866 of NC_059145.1, read as the reverse complement.
TCCCTGTATAAGTGGACCCGTGCTGTTCAAACCTGCGTTGTTCAAGGGCCAACTGTACCCTAGACAACTAGTTAATACCTCCTTCTCTTGCCAACATGCGTTCCACACTTAACCCTGTTAGCCAAAGATCTTACGTCCAATTTGACTGAGAAAATACCTACTCATCTATTTTTGCCCTCTGTTACTTTGGTCCTGTTACTATGGATAAACCATTTTTGCTCCTATCCGGGACTGATTTTTGCACTTCGTACTGAATCTCACCTACTCTCATCTTTCAAAAACACTGCTGAAGAAATTTGTCACTGTCTCTTTCACAACATCAGGTTTTTTTTTTTTTTTTCCTCTCTCTTCTGGATCATTCCCCTCAGCACATAAACATGTAACAAATATATATAATATCTCTTATAAAAACGAACTCTTCCTGATGCTGCATGCCTCTTCACAGATTGGCCCATTTCTCTGTCTCTTTACAGCAAAGCTCCTTATCAACAGCATCGCTTACTGTCTCCACTCTCTCTCATTCTCTCCACTCCAAGCAGGTGACCACAGCCACTGCTCCTCCCAAAAGACTTTTGTTACCATCACTAACAACCTTCTTTTTGCCAAATATACTGGTCAAATCTCAGGCCTCATCATACCTGACTTAAAAATTGCTTTGTACACCAATGATCGCTTTCTCCTGGAAACATTTTCTTCCTTTGTATGCTCTTGGTTTTCTACCTGGGGCTGCATTTTTTCAGGGCTTTTTTGCAGGATACTGTTCATCCCCCTCACCTCTGGGAATGCTACAGAGCTCAGTCTCCCACCTCCCTTTTTTTTTTTTACTTTATCTACATTCAGTTCCTAGTTAATGCCATCTATTCATCAAGAATTTCCAAGCTTAGGCTGGGCTTGGTGGCTCACGCCTATAAACCTAGCACTCTTGGGAGGCCGAGGCGGGTGGATCGCTCGAGGTCAGGAGTTCGAGACCAGCCTGAGCAAGAGTGAGATCCCGTCTCTACTAAAAATAGAAAGAAATTATCTGGCCAACTAAAAATATATATGGAAAAAATTAGCCAGGCATGGTGGCACATGCCTGTAGTCCCAGCTACTCGGGAGGCTGAGGCAGTAGGATCGCTTAAGCCGAGGAGTTTGAGATTGCTGTGAGCTAGGCTGATGCCACGGCACTCACTCTAGCCCCAGCAACAAAGCGAGACTCTGTCTCAAAAAAAAAAAAAAAGAATTTCCAAGTTTATATAACTCCAGGCTAGCCTCAGTCCTAAACTCTAGATTCACATTTCCAATCATGTCAGTTGTCTACTGTGTCATCCTGAGTGTCTAATAAGCTTTTCAAACTGAGTGTGTCTGACTTCTGATTCCTAGCCTTCCCTCTTGCCTTCCTGCAGTCTTTCTCATCCTCATGAATGAAATGCCATGCTTTCCATTGTTTTAGGCCTAAAATCATGTAGTCATCCTTGACACCTTTCTCTCATTTATAACAGCAAATCTTGGTGATGGAATGATCAGAATGTATCTAGAATTTAAGTACTTGTCACTACTCTTGTTACTGCAATCCCAATTCAATTCTCATTCTTTCTCACCCAGATTATTGTAATCACCCTCAAGTTGGCTGTCCGGTTTCCACCCATGTTCTCCTACAGTCTGTGCCAAATACTGGAGCTAGAGAGATTCTTATAATTCAGATCACGTGTTTCTCCACTCAAAATGATCTGGTGGCTTTCCATCTCACTATGAAAAGCTAAACTTCTTACATTGACGTTTGGGACAGTTTGAACTCTATCAACTTGGTTAAGCTAGAACTGCTTTTACCAGAATCCTCTTCCATGAAGGGTTCTGGGTCAGAGTTGACTAAAGAGGAATTTGTGCAAGATGTCAAAGGCAGAAATGCAGCCATTACTTTTCAGAGATCTTTGGAGTCAAATATGGTACAGGACAAACACAGATGCATCTAGAAAGTTCCAGGTGCTTCTCACTCTCTTCTGCTCCGTGTCTAGTTTTTCCCGGCTGCTGAGCAGCAGTTGCCCCAGGCCCATCACCGGATGCTTGCCCGAGGGCACACAGAGGTGGTGAGTCTGCACAGACGGCAGCTTTCCTCTGCCAGCCCCGCTTCCTAGTCCCATGCCAGCAACTGGGTGTGCCTGGCTCCTAGATCCACCTTGTAAACTCACTTACCCGTACCAGGGCTGCCTAGGGACTCTTCTCTCACACCCAGTGTGAGAGACTGTTACTTCTCCATCTCCTCTGACAGTTGTGCAAGGTCTAAATTCCTATAACAAAGCCCTTATTCCAAAGTACCATGGTTCTGCTTCCCCAGTAGAGCCTTGGCTGGCGTGATCTACAAGGCCCTTGATTCTTCTCTGACGTCACCTCTCACCGTCTTCCCATTGCCTCACGCTGTCCGATCACTGCCTCCCTTCCTGTTCCCCCACGTGCCGAGTATGATCCCGTTCAAAGCGGCGGGACTGTACTGGGTGCTTCCTCTGCCTAGAATGTTCTTCCTGCAGGTAGTCACAGGGCTCACGCCCTTACTTCCTTCTGATCACAGTTCTAATGTCATCCCGGAGTGGCATTCCTGACAGAAAACAGTAGCTCTTCCTCTTCCCTACGCCTGGCTTCCTGGATCCCCGTTTGGGTTATTTTCCTATATTGCACTTACCACCACCTTCCATGCTATTTATCTGTTTATTTACTGCCTGCTTCCCCACGAGGGGTTTTTTACCTAGAGTCAACCTGGGATTTCAGGAGGTTGTTGGCCAGGAAAATAATCATATCATTATTTTGACTATCCTCTAACTGAAACGTAGCATTTCCTTTCATCGTGAGTACAGACAGCAAACCCATGACTTAGCAGTGCCTGTGGCTCGTCAACAGGAGAGCACAGATGTGTCTCCTATCGCATTACAGTTGTTGCCAATTCCTTGATATACCCTTTGTGCTCATCATCACTTTGAAATGAGGGTAGCCGTGCGGCCCATGCAGTTAGACGGCAGGTGATTGCAGCCTTGCTGCCCAAGGGTCCAGCGGGCAGCTCTATGCTTGGTTTTCATTCAGTCACCACGTGGTGAAAACACAGCTTCTCAGGGTGGTGACCCAGACGCTTCCTTGCTTTCTAGTCTTTCCTACTTACAGTGTTTATCAATCCATTGAAGGAATGAGTTGTGTCTGCTGTTTGTTTAAAATTTTGTAAGACTGGACGGTTCAACTCAGAATCCTTAATTCTCCCTAAGGCTGCATGGTCTTTTGCAGCAAGGATAGGCACGTGGCTAGGAATAAAGACCAGACACGTTCAAATACATTTGATAGTTGAGATAATCACTGAAGTATGTGCTTTAAAATAGCATTGCTAACAGACTGAGCAGATAGGGGTCAAGCACAGTGTTGCAAGGAACTGAATTTGAATATAATTGGTTTTCTTTGGATTCTGTGCGTTTTATTTTACACAGTTGAAAATATTTTGAGAAAGAATCTTTAGACTTTCCAAAACTGCCATGGGGTCCACGGCACAAGAAGTTAAAGCCCTGTACTAGAGTGCAGGCTGTAGGAGGGTACAGACTTTTCCTCTTTCGTTCTTTGCAATTGTTCATCTCTTCTGCTCAGGAGTCTACCCTTGGTGAGATTTGATTCATTTCAAGAACAACCTGAGGCCAGATAGAACTCAGTTATTTATAGTTTCTCCTCTCCCTGGCAACCAGCCCCTTACGTTTCCCCAGGGCCACCCTCTCCTTTATTCACCCTAGGTGGCATATTCATTAAAGGAATTGCATCCCTTTGCGATGACTAGAGACAGCATTCCTGAAAATCCTGCAGACAGGTAAGGGCTTTTCTGGACACGATGGCAAATCTTCAGTACACCCCTGTTAGGAGGTAATAGTGTAAAAAAAAAAAAAAAACCTGAAATATTCTCACAAGAAAGAAACCCAGCAATAACTCATACTTTGGGGATTTCCAAGTTGCTTTTTTTCCCTCCATGAAAGAAACATCACATTGTATTCTGAATTGACATTTTCACTGTTTTAAGAACACTAACTCAAACTACCTTCTCCCAACAGGTCTCAAGAATTCTGAAATGACACATTTTTCTCTACTGAAAAATCCTCCCTGCTGATTTCCTCTACTGCAAACCTCCGGCATCAGAGGAAGGCTCTCGGGGCCCCTCTTGCTCCACTATTTGGATAAGGAACGTGTGAACACTTTGCATGTTGAGAGAAAAAATCATAAAAGAAAATGTAGTTTTAAACACTGTGGTTCATTTCAACGAATATGACCGAGACACACAAACCGATTTACATGCTATAGCAGGGCCTAAGTGTTGTAACCGTATCCGCACCCGTGTGTGTGCAAACTTTCTAACGCATGTTCGATCTTCCCAACCTCCAGCAAAGGTGGAATAAGCTGTTCCCAACAGATCAAAAGGACCCAGTTCCCGAAGTATCCCAGTTTCTTATGATGGGACAAAATGATGGGATAGGGGCTTTTCTAAAGAAAATTATATTAAAATTATAATTATTAATTATAATAATTAATCAAATTATTAATATTTGATTAACAGTGTTCTCATATCCAAGTAATAACTTTCCTAGGGTTTTTTTTAAACATCTCTATTTTCTTATAAATATTTCAAGAGGAGAGAACTGACATTTACTGATTTTTTATTCCTTCCAGGTGGAGTGCTTGTTGCTTGCCAAATACTCCATTTGAATTTTCCCAACAACCCTATAAGGTCAATATTAGGGGGACTAAAACTTGGAGGGGTTAGGTGATTCCCCCAAAGCCACACTCTTTCCATCACGACATGCGGCTCAGGAGCTCACAGAATTTCCCAGATTTTAGCCATTTTATACCATCTTTATGGTTCTATTATTTGCTCAATGTTGTTCTTTAAATTGACTGGCTTAGAAGATTAAATAAACTTATTTAAAAAGCAAACTTTGCATTGTTGCTGGTACTGAATAAATAGGATCACTTGGCACAGGCTGAAGGTAATTATAAAAATAAATACAATGAAACCAGGACAACGTCAGAAAATTTCCGCCAAATGCAGTTGTCAGTAAACATTCTAAGCCCGAGGCTGATTCTCTCTGCTAAACTGGAAGCTAGCTAGCAAGTATTGGAGGTGTAGTAAAGCCATAATTAGTACCAAAATGGGACTTTTTCCTTGGATAATCAGAAGGGCTGAGAGAGGAGCCAAAAGAAAGAACTTCCCCACCATATGACTCAGTGTTATTTAAAGCCACGACCCAGAACCATCTAAAAACATCTCCTGAACCACTGGTGGTACTTGTCCCGTGCTTTGGAAAACATAGTACTGTGTACTCTACCGTAGATATCTCTGGCAGACACTGCTGGCAGATCCCCTTGGCCCATGCCGGACATCATCTGAAATTTTTGTACAATTCCCTTGCATGCAACTGGCTTCTGAACTCAGCCTGAGGGCTTTCTGTGGCCCACAGGAGGCTGCTTGGCTAGTATGCATGAGGGCCAGGCCTGAAGCCCAGAGTAAATCCCCCAAGAACAACAATCAGATCAGAAGCTGGTGGATAAATACCCCTGCTTCCTTATGCTTCCTTATGCTTTGTAGGGCCAGTTTCAAGGGTTGTTCTCTCCAAGAGTCTCCAGCAAAGTAGAGTCTCCAGCGAAGTAGAGCCCCAGTTGCCCACAGCATCGACCTGCTCACCAACATGCCCTGCATTCCCTTCCCTCCTACAGGTCTCACTGTGCCACTCCCTTGCTGGCCTGGCTGGGATTTCCTCCCCAGATGATTTTCTTTCACCTAAATCCTTTTCTAACAGCCTTCTTTTAAAGAATACTATCAAAGGGTATATCTTAAGGTTTTGCATCTAAAAATGAAAAAAAGAAACAAAGAAATAAGATAAAAGAAAGCGATCTACTTGCTATCATTTCCTGATAATCAAGCCTAAGCCTGTGCCACTCCTATTCTTAAAACAGGGAGGTGAATCCAGATGCAGCGGCAGGCAGGGAGATGGACTGACCTCTCAGAAACTTTTTAATAACCAAGAGTTTGTAGAGCCCTCATGTCGGCCTTGATTGTCATTTTTGATGATTCAATCTTTCTTCTCATTCTGGGAAATTGAAATTTGATGCTTAATAGGGCCTTAGAAACCACAGTGGATATGCTGAGTTTTTTCTTTTCTTTCTGGTCTTTATACACGGCAGGGGATCATTTGATTACATCTTATCTTTCTTTTGGAGATTGAATTGGTTGTTGAGTGCATTTTCGGATGATAAATTTAAAAGAAACCCCTCTGCCAGGAAAAGGAGAATAACCAATTAATTGCTCCTTTTACTTAAAAAAGAAGAGCTACGCTGACGATGTGGAGGCTTGACTTCAGAGAAGAATATGAACAGAATTCCATGCATACCTTTAGAATATTCTCTGCAGAAGTTGTGTAACAGATGTATTACTAGATCCACAAATAAGGCCACAAACCATATGAATTCACTGAGGCTTATGATTCCCATTAAGGTTAAAAAAAAAAAAAAACTATGTTAACAAAAAAGGATAAGAGAATGATATATCAGGTGCCCGCTTACCCACGGCAAAACTTTGTGAAGTCCTAACATTTTGCCATAGCCTCCTTTTTCCTTTTAGAGAAATAAAACATCACAAATATGCTTGAAACTCTCTCTTCCCTCTCTCATTCCTAGTCCCTTCCTTCCTCAGATGGATCTTGTTTTTATCCTGCATTTTGTTTTTATCATTCTTAAGGATGTTTTAATATTTCTACTACACATGCAATATCATAAACTACAGCATTGTTTTGCATGGTTTAAAACCTTATATAAGTGGATCATTCTGTTTGCATCATTCTACAACTTGATTTTTTTACTCAATTTCTTATTTTAGCTACTTATCCATGTTTATATGTGGAATTTAGCTCACTCATTTTAACTGTTGTAAAACATTCCACTGTATGAATAAACCACTATCTGTTTTTCCATTTTCCAGCTGATGAACATTTAGGTTGTTTCCAATATTTTCTTATAACAAACAATGCCTCTACAAAATAGTCTTGAACATGGTTCTTTGTGCATATGCAGACATTTCTGTAAGCTATAAGCCTAGAAGTAGAAATACTGGGTTATAAACTATGTGGGGCTTCAACTTTATTAGAGATTGCCAAATTCTCTGTAAAGACCTATTTATAATCCATCAGCATGTTTGAAATTTCTCTTTCTCCCACATTCTTGCCCACATTTGGTATGGACAGAATAAAATTTTTTGCCAATTTGAGGGCTGTGAATAGTGTTTCATTCTTGTTTTAATTTGCATTTTTGTAATTACTAGTGAGGAAAAGGGATTATTTACATATTTTGGATGCTAATCATTTGGGGTTTATGTACATTACAAATATTTCCTCCTAGTCAGCGAGTTTTTTTGCACCTTGTTTTTGGTGTCCTTAGCTGAATGAAAGTTCTGAATTTTAATGTAGTCAATTTTATCAATCTTTTCTTTATAGTTTGTGCATTTTTTTTGTGTTATTTTTATTTTTATATTTTTGAGACAGGGTCTCACTCTGTTGCCTGGGCTACAGTGCAGTGGCATCATCACAGCTCACTGCAACCTCAGACTCCTGGGCTCAAGCCATTCTCCTGCCTCAGCCTCCCGAGTAGCTGGGACTACAGACGTGCGCCACAGTGCCTGGCTAATTTTTCTATTTTTAGTAGAAACAAGGTCTTGCTGTTGCTCAGGTTGGTCTCAAACTTCTGAGCTCAAGTGATCCTCCTGCCTTGGCCTCCCAGAGTGCTAGAATTATAGGCATGAGCCACCATAACCGGCCTGTATTAATTTTTACAGGTTTCAGAAATAAAACTTGTTCTTAATCCCAGCCTCTCCAATATTCTCAGATTAAGAGAGAGATTCAGGCAAAGATTAAACCCAGGGTAAAGCCATAAGGTATTATGTTAAAATCTCAGAAATACCTAAGGCAGTGGCTCAAGAGCTGTTTTGTTCAGACCAAGGGCCTGCTGAAGATATTCCAAGAGTGCTTCACTTCTTGAAGGAAGATCCTCTCTGTTAACCAATATAAATCTTAAGAATGTAAAAAGAGTGTTATCCTTCAGCAGCTTGACAGCAAATCAAGAAAATCTTGACAAGATTTATCAGTGTTTTATAATTTCAAAATGGGTGTTTATAGTGTTTTATAGTTTTACCTACACTGCTAGGTCTAAAATCCACCTAGAATTAGAATGCAGAACTCTTATTTTTTTCCTTACAGATACCCAAATGTTCCAGCACCATTTATTGAAAAGATTATTATTTCCCCACTGCTCTGAATGGTCACTTTGTCCTAAATCAATATGCATATGTCCAAGGGGAGAGCTCTGCATTCTCAAATCTGTTTTGCTGGTCTATCTCCCTGTGTGACAATTCCACAGTATTTTAATTACTATAGCCTTATAATCTTGACATATGCCAGTGCAAATATCTCCTTCCACATCCCACTTTATTCCTATTTGTAATTGCCTTGACTTTACATAGCTATTTCCCCATCCACATGAATTTTAGGATCAGCTTGGCCAGTTCCAGGAAAAAAGATCTGCCTGATAAATTGGTAATTAGCGTTTTTGAATGTATAGATTAATTTAGGGATAATTAGTATTTTTATGATATCAAAGCATTCTATCCATAAATATACCCTTATTTATTTTGGTTTTATTTTAAGTGTTTCAACATCAGTTTATCATTACTTTCATATGGGTGCTACATTTCTCAAGTTCTGCCCCAAGGGAGGAGAAACAGATTCCACCTCTTAATGCGAAGTGGCAAGGTTCTGAAAAAGTATGTGGCACCGGAAATATTACTGTGGCTATTCTTGGAAAATACACTTTGCTATAGTCTATCCTCTGGCCACAATAATTCATATCCCTGTCATATGCAAAAAAACTTACCCTCTACCCTTGGGTCTGCAAAACTCAGATGTTTTTGGAAAACACACTTGGTATACTTAAACTATTTTATATAGGGTTGTGAGACAGGCCTCTCTAAAGGTGACATATGAATGTATAACCATAAAAGTAAGGGAGTGAGTCATGTTATATTTGGGAAAGAGCAGTGAAAATAAGTGCAAATGCCCTGGGGCACTTATGATTGATGTATTTGAACTAGTGTGGCTGAAGTCGAGTGAGAAAGGAGAAGAACAGTAGCGGGAAGTACGGAGAAGTAGCCAGGGGCTTATTTTCTAGGGTCTTGTAGGCCAATGTAATGATCCTAACTTCTATTCCATGCCATGAGGGAGGGTGGTTAACAGAAGACAGACTTTATTAGACTTAGGTTTTAAAATGATTACTTATCGAGGCACAATGCCCAGGAGTTTATGGTGTAGTTGCTATCACTGTGCAGACCGGCCACATGGAGATAAACTAGAATGGACTTTATTGCTGTATACCCAGCGTACTCAATTATATTTGAGCCAAGAAGATGAGTGATAAACCTCAGGCTCTTGTAAATCTCTTTCTAGAATCTGCATTTGGTTTAAAGTTGCATTTGTACTTTTTAGGCATTACTAATATTTAGCACTGTCCCCAAGCAAGCATTTTCTGCTTTTGAAAACTTTTCCATGTCTGGGGTGGCAATTGTGCTGGATCTGTTCCTTCCACCCTCCAGATCCACAACCCCTCCGTGCTGCCTGTCCTAGGAGCCATTGCTATGGACTAGTTCAACAGCCTCCTGGCCCTCTGGCTTCCAGGTAGATGGCCAATGGAAAGTTCCAGCGCATAAAAGGGAGGCAGGAGAGGGAGATCAGGGTACTAATTCCCCTGGCTCCCTTTTTCCTCAACTATGTCTTAAGAGAAGGTCACAGCTTCTCTCCAGGCAGCCTGTTCTACACAACCCTCTCTCCTTTCACTTCTAGTAGCCTGTCTCCCCTTTAGGCCTATGGGTGGTGACAACGTCACTAAGGCCAGTCCCTAGCTTATGTGCTATCCCTTGTGTTTCCCTACATCCACCCCACTGTAAACAGACCTTTGGCGAATAAAACCTCCTCAAACAATCTTATTTTGCATGTGCCATCTGTCCTTGCTGGGACTCTGAACTAAAGTAGCAATACTGAATCTTTTAAAATTTAAACTAGGATAGTTATTCATTTTCCCCTCTCCTATTTGTCCTCTTTTCTCCCTTCCAAGTCTTATGACCTATGAAAGTAGAGGAATATGTATGGAGACATATACAGAATTTCAGGAGGTAATTTATTCAGGAGTTCAACTCTTTAAATTTGAACGTAAACTTCACAAATAAATGTCCACCTAAAAGTGCCTATTTGGGCGTTAAAATCCATGTGAAACTGGCACATGGATCCTTATGTCAACCGGAGAGTATCGACTGTGACACCTGTTACCATCTTTCCTCCCCACTCCCCCCACCAAACCATTGAAAGTAAATTAGTACCTATCAAAATTTTACAAAGAAATTTGAGCAGGGGGCTGACAGAAGTGAGCTGTACTTACATCTGAGGACAAACTCTAAAGATGTGCAAAAGCCCTGGGAGTGGGGTGAGGGTTTGGGGACAAGCTTAGAATCCACGGCTTTACAAATACATTTTCTAAATCCCTCCTGCAGTCAAATTTAACATTAGTAGATCTTTCTCGCCTGGTTCTTAGGCCTTTATATTTTTCTTTTGGTTTCCTAATTTCTCTTCCTTAGCCCCTTTCTGTTTCTTTTTTTCAGAAAAGAGCATTATAGAAAAGAACTAATGGTCAAGATTTCAAGCACAGGGCACATTTCTACTTTTTTAAAAGAAAATTATTATACAATTTCTCTTGACTAAACAAAATCACTTGGACAAAGCCCAGTACTGGTCTAAGTAACTCCTTAGTCAACAATTATTGAAGGAATGGCAACATCTTTCCTATTAGAGGCCAATTTCACATCTGGCTTAAAAATGGCATTTGGCTTGCAGGCTGTGAGGCAGCCTTTTCTTATTCCCCAACAAAAGACTTGTGAAAACTGAGGAAAATGCAAAGGCTTAAACAATGGAAAACCTAATGGGAATCATTCCCTTGATGGAGTCGGACCAAGAAAAATCTATAGAAAATTTCCCTCATGGTAAGCTCAAGCTTGGTGATGCCCAGAGTCAGCCAGATTAAAGGTGGGATGGAGAGCTGTTGAGAGCATGTGCTGGTCCTTTTGTAATATTATTAGGTAAGAGCAATGTTCCTGTTACTCTCACTACATAACAAATTAGCTCAAAACCTAGTGCTTTCATACAATGGCACTCATTTATTATCTCTCACAATTTTTGTGGGTCAGGATTTCCAACAGGTCACCATAAGTTACAGCTTATCTCTGCTCTATGGTGTCCAGAGCCTCATAGGGAAGACTCAAAGACTGGGGGCTGGAATCACCTAAAGATTCATTTACTCATATTTCTGGTGGTTGATGCTGGCTCTCGAATGGAAGCCTCATTGAGGCTGTCAGCCAGATCATCATACAAAGGTATGAGCTTCCTCACAACATGGCGGCTGGATTCTAAGGGAGACCATCCCAAGAGAGAAAAAGAGGTAGGTAGAAGTTGTATTGTCTCTTATAATCTGGTCTTGGAAGTCATGCAGTATCACTTTCTTCACATTCTTTTGGGCAAAACAGTTATAAGGGTCTGCTCAGGTTCAAAGAGAGGGAACACAGATCCCCACTGCCGGATGGAGGAGTGTCCCATACCTTGTAAGAAATCATGTGGGATTTGGTGTCGTCATCTTTGGAAAATACAACCTGCCAAGATGGAGCCTCCCAGGTTAGATGGCCTGGGTTGGAATTCTTGCTGTACAGCTTACTAACTGTTTGACCTTGGGCTAGTCAATTACTTGAACTCTCTGTTCCTCAGTTTCCTCATAGGGTTGATAAAAAGATTCAATGAGTTAACAATAAGCAATTAGAATATTACTTGGTACATATTTAATGCTAAAAAACATTAGGTCTTATTAGGCAATGTAGCAGGGGGTTGCTCTGTCCTCACCGCCCACTTCCATCTTTTCCAACATCTAGTAGGAAGGAAGGGTCTTTAGCATAATAACAAGTTAAGTTACACTGTGAGAAATGACTGATACTGGCAAAAGGGGGAGAAAGTTGTTAGTCTTATACATTTTCTCTTCCAAGGAATCTGAAACCCTTAGGCCTCATCCAGGTCCCTTGGAGGGCTGTAGAAACTGCTGACTACAGGGAAAATACAATGTGCTACAGATAAGGGCTCCCAAGTTAGAGGATCTGGGTTAGCATTTACACTCTGTTACTAAGTATAGGACAGTAGCAGTTTGCAGGACAGAAGATGAAGCTAGAATCTGTGAAGAGGGGGGCAGACAACGGGAGGGAAAACAGAAAGAAGGAAAACTTCCCATAACATCTCTGAACCTGATTTTGTGTGGTTCAAAAGGCAACACAGTAGGATTCCATGTTCACAACATCCTGCTAACGAGATTGGTTTCTTATGGACCTAATGGCTGTGCTCACCTGGTTTCTAGGTATTATGGACATAGGGAAGTTGCCTGTCTGTCTACTTGTCTGTCCAGAGGAAAATGCACCAAAATAGTAATGCTGGTTTTCCTGGGTGGTGAGATTAGAAGTGATTTTTTAAAAAAACTTTTCCAAATCTTCTACCATTTCATAATTCAAATAAATGTTAGGGAAAAAAATGACTTCCTGATCCACAGCAGTTGTGCTTCCACATCAATAATGCTTCTGAATATCAATTACCAACACACTCTCACCAGCACTTTAATGGGAGGAAATGAGCTGAACCGACCTCTGTAGCTTGCTTTCTTCAAAAGAGAGGAAAGTTGGCAGAGTTTCTCTTGAACCTAAATCTGCAGAATCCCTCAGATGGGGTGACTTATAGGATGGTGAAGAGGTCTGCTCATGGCCCAGGGTGGACCGATCCTACTCACTGGCTGCCTCAAAAACCCAAGGCCCCTCCAGGTTCACTTGTGGACATTAATTAAAGAATCCAATGAGTTTCCCAGTGACCCAGCTCCCCGAGATTTGAACATGGTTTCTGCTATTTCAATTGAGACCACTATAGCTCACAAAAACACAGGCCAGGGGGAGGGGTGCATGAAAGATCGCAGAACCCAGCCCAGTGCACCCCCACCCCTCCTCTCTATTGCTTACAGCACACCCAGAGGTCTTTAGGGAGCGGGAAGTACAATAAGAAAACACCTGTGAATTCCTTGCAGAATTTCCCTCATGGCTACATTCCGCCCTTTCCTCTCTTACAAAAGATTCCATTTGCTCCATCTCTGACCCCAGGGCATGGACAAATGGATGGAGGCCCCTGCTCTTGGCTGTGTTCCCTGCACCAATTAATCACTGTACCCCAGCCTGACAGGCCCCACTCTTCACTGTAGCTCATCCTCTGCTGTTCCGGTGATTACTCTAAGGCCTTCCCCAGATGCAAGAATTTGTCAATGTTTTTTTTCTTCCCTATTGCTCCAACTCTTGTGCTGGCTACTGCACAGACAGGGGTCATGGTTCCCTCCCACAGAGCGGACTGTGGCAGTAAGGAACCCTAAGGATCCTATTTGAGTCCAGGCTCTGTTACCCACTTGCTTCGCCATCTTGGATGTGTCACTTGACCTCCCTAAGCCTCTTCATCCTTGGAAAGATTCATTCTGAATGATTCTAATGCACACTCAAGTCTGAGAACTTCTTGATTAAGGGCAATTGCATCTATTATTATTATTATTCTTGTTTGGAGAAGCAGAGCTCTTGTTCTGGACAGCTTAGAGGATGGGCATGAAACCACCTATATTAAAATAATGTAAGGCCATAAGGCAGGAATAGTGATAAAAGTCTGCTTTCTATAGAAGTACAGCTAAAGTTAACCAGCCATTGTTCCCTAACTTCCCTACTGCTGTAATTGCTTACTGCTTATGTGTCACGTAACCTTGACAGGTGCAAGATTTGTGACTTCCACAAGCACTTCTATAGATAACATTGCTATTGTAAAACCTGAGACTGGTCTTTGAGATATCTTCCATACTCTGCATTCGGTGGGGGCGGGAGGGGACCAACCAATGTCAACTGGACTGTGGCTATGCATGGGAACCAATCCAAAAAGTCCTGTGACCTCCTATTCAGGAACTGTCCCAGCCAAGAGGTCAATTTCTGCCTCCCAACTCTATGAGTTCATTCCCAGCCAATCAGTAGACACAATTCCCTAGGCTTTTGTTCACAAAACCACCTTTAAAAATCCTAGCCCCCAAATTCTCAGGGAGGTGGATTTGAGAAATTTCTTCCATCTCCTAGCCTGGTGCCTTACAATATGAAACCCTTTCTCCACTGCAACTCCTGCTGTCTTAGTACACTGGCCTTTATCTGGTGGCAGGCAAGGGACCCAGCTCAGTAGTAACAGGCACAGAATCTTCTGAAAACTTCCCAGCTTAGTTATTACCTGAGCCCACATAAAATACACCAGAATCTATGCTCTAAGGGGGCCCTGTAATTTTCTTCTCAAACATCTATCATAACTAGGACAGTTGGGAAATAAATATCTCCACTTAAGGTAGAATCCCAGTTCTATTGTCAACTTGGCTCCACAGGGACCCTTCCGGGAGTCACAAGGAAAAGCCCTCACACATAAGGAAGCAAACCACCAACAGCCTGTGCCCAGCATCCCATCACAGAGATACATTCTGAAGTGTCAGGAGAGTGACACCCCAAACCTGAGATACTCCAGACGTTCAGGGTTGGATGGGGGAAAGCAAAGGAGACCAAGGGTGGAAGGGAAGTAGATTGTACCATGAGAAACCTCATATCATTTTGGTGACCCTTTCCCAGGCACAAAGAGCCCAATTCAGGGATCTGTTACTCAGGCACTCAGGTCTGGCTAATGATTTCTGGTCTCAGAGGTAGGGCAGATGGAGCAGAAAAAACATTGCAGATTGTGCAACTTGTAAGGAGACTCTGCCTGGCTCATTCTGCAAAAGTATTTCTTTCTCTACTCAAGACCTTGATGCGGGTGGGGAGCAGAGGGGAGAAGAGATTTTTCTCTTCCCAGAAAAAGATGGAGACAGAATGGGCAAAAATGATCTCACTCAGGAGGAACCAATGATTTGAGAAGACACCTGCCCTGCGCAGGAGATGGTGGGGAGATTGAGTGTGTGTGGTCGGTAGAGGGGGACACAGAAGAATACTGGGAAGTAGTTTTCTCAAACGCCCATTTCTTGAAGGTTTCAGCAGGCTTCTGGGAACGTCTGGCGCCTTCTCCATAGTATTTTGAGGGGATGGTTCTGGAACCATTTCAAAGCTTTTATTGGTGCAGATATTTACAGATTTCTTCTCCAGCTGCCAGGGATGTTAAACCCTGGGGAATGCACGCCATGTGGCGGGAGCGTGGAGCCACGTGAGCGGAGCCCTCATGTAGGTGCCTGATGTACACCCGACACCAGCTCCACTTTCCTCTGCCCCCACCCCCAACAGCCCCCTTCTTTCCACTTGCAGACTGTCCTACTCTGCAGAGACGATCTAGGTGACTTTTTTCAGGGAGAGGTGATTTGATCTCTTCCATTTTCTTTAAATCCACACAAGCTGGGCTCAGTTCCCTGGTTCCTTCCGAAGAACATGTGCTAAACACTTGGTCCTCCCAAGTGGCCTCCTGCCTTCTTTTTGTACATTCTGGGGAGAAATAGAGCCTAAATCGGGGGAGAGCAAACTTTGGCCTGCGGGCCAAATTCTATTGCTGCCTATTTCAGTAAATAAAGTTTTATTGGAACACAGCCATATCCATTTATTTACTTGTTGTCTATGGCTGCTTTTTAGCTACAAAGGCAGAGTTGAGCAGTTGCAACAGAGATTTTATGGCTTTCAAAGGTGAAAGTGTTTTCTATCTGGACCTTTCCAGAAAAATTTTCCAAACCTCGGCTTAAATAGAGGAGGCATGGGTCAGAGCAGCTGAAAAACAGAAGATGCAAAGAGTTGAGGGAGGACAGCTGAATTGCTGATCTCAAGAGCAGAAAAGCAAGAAAAATAGCTTGTGGTTGGCAATACAATTAGGAACATGGACTGAGTACTTTCCATGTGCCTAATCACGGCACCAAGTGCTTTACCTACATTTTCTCTTCTTAATGCTACAAGGGAGGTACTATTATTATTCCCATTTTACAGCTGAGAAAACTAAAGGCCTGGAGATGTTGAGCCATTTGCCCTGGGCATCCAGCTAGTGGGTGGTAGAGTGAGAATTTAGAATCCCGGGGTGATTCCAGAGCCCAAAGTCTTGGCCATGAGGCCATCCTGCTGACTGGCTCCATGTCATAAGGATCACGGGAACAGCTGTGTCCTCAACTGCTCAGATCAGGGGTCCCCTAAGTCTTTGCATGGGTAGGCGGTGGCAGCAGGATTGTAGGAAATTTGGATTCCTTCGATCTTCAGTGGGGCTCTGAAGCTACACTGAAGATGTGCTGGTGGGGGCGGGTGGGTGGCGGGTGGGGTGGCTTCACCGCTCAGCGGTTGCTTCCCTGAAGAGGAGGAAACGCTAATCTTGCCAGTCACGTTGCTTTTCACTACTTGAAGAGGTCAGGTTGGAACATCCAAAATTTAAGCCCCAAATTGGCATAATAAATAACTCTTTTTCATGTTTCTGTACGGCCTTTCATCCAAAACTCTTAGACAATTTCACAAGCAGTTACTATTTACTATTAGATTACTCCCTCGGGGCCTATAACGGAGTGCGGCTGCTTGGAGTCCCTTTATTTTTTTTTTTTTTTTTTTTATTTTTTTATTTTTTTTTTTGAGACAGAGTGTCACTTTGTTGCCCTGGATAGAGTGAGTGCCGTGGCGTCAGCCTAGCTCACAGCAACCTCAAACTCCTGGGCTCAAGCAATCCTACTGCCTCAGCCTCCCGAGTAGCTGGGACTACAGGCATGAGCCACCATGCCCGGCTAATTTTTTCTATATATATTTTAGTTGGCCAGATAATTTCTTTCTATTTTTAGTAGAGACGGGGTCTCACTCTTGCTCAGGCTGGTCTTGAACTCCTGACCTCGAGCGATCCACCCGCCTCGGCCTCCCAGAGGGCTAGGATTACAGGCGTGAGCCACCGCGCCCGGCCTGGAGTCCCTTTAAATTGTATAATTTTCTCCTGGCTTTCTGGCTAAAGCAAGCACTTTCACTAATATTTGAAAGAAAAAAATGTTGTGAACCCAATATCTCTTTTTGTTTAGATTGGCATTTACCTAAATTAGTACTTCAGGCGCAGCCTGTTCAAAAGACTGTTGTTTATGCTACTGGGCATAGTTAAAAGAAAGAAAAAAAATACCCTCAAGGGCAGACTATGATATTATAAAAGCAAAATAGCACTCAATTCACAATCTCCTTGTAAGGACTGAGGAGTGCAGATACGCAACACCTTTAGCTCAGTGTTGGCTACGGTGATGGGAGTGCCACGCTCAGCTATTCTTTAATGAGGAAGTTGGACATCTTCAGGTCCACCGACCAATAATTTCATGTAAAAGTGGCCATTTAAAGTGTCCCATCTCAGTGCCAGCTCCTTGCGATGAGCCGTATCAATGGCCTCTGAAGAGTGCGGTGTGAAGAGCAGAACTTCTGATTTATATTTATTTTTAATCTTATCCTGTTTAATTATTCTTGGTTTATGCTTTATACTATCATGTCATTCAGTAACGCACAACTATGATTAATCAACAGATATTCAACACGTTTTAAATGAAGGAGCAAGTGGATAAAATCACCACTTTCCATTCCTTATCTCAGCATTTGACAGCACTAGACCCTCAAGGGTTGCAAACTGGATGCAACCCTTGCATCCAGGGTGGGGGAAGACCACCCACTCCGGCCAAGTGTCACCATGTGGAAATGAGGACCCGGGCTGGCCTAATCTTAGGTTTTTTCAAAAGAAGCTGAAAAGTTAATTTTGATGTGAAATCTTGTGATGTATGTGTGAAATCTTACTATATTTAAATATAGGAAACTTTTAAAAAAGCAACACTGTGTTGGCCAAAAATCTACATCTGTAGGCCAGATTTGGGCCATGGACCACCAGTTTGCAACCTCTACCCTGAATGTTATAACAAAAAGATTTCTGTGGTTAAATAAATTTGCAAGATGCAATAGAATGGGGTCCTTCGTAGAGATTCGTAATGAAGGTCAGTATATTAAATGTTCTCAGAAGGAATGCAAGGAGGGAGCCTGTTTGGCTTTGTTTGAATGACTGCCTCCCAAAATCATCAGCCTGAGGGCCTTCTGTGCGCCCCACATTCCAATAACCTGTGGGAATGTGGGTGTTAAGACTGGGAAACGCTGCACAGTCCTTAATCCTGCCAAAAAGTGTGTAAGGCAGGTACTGCTATTATCATGCCCATTTTATACGTGAAAACAATTGAGGATCTGAGAGGTTAACAAAACTGCTCAGGGTCCTACAGCTCGTGAGGGACGGACGCCATCTCTGACTTTAAAGCTGAAATGGTTTCTATTATGGTACATTTCATAACTAAAGCCTCCTCCCCCCAAAAAGAGCCTGTGGATTTTGCTGTGGATTTTGGTTTCTTATATGACTGGTGCAATAACAATTTTAGGATTCAGAATGCTTTTGGTAGGATTGTTTGTAAAAAACCATATTCCATAGAAATATATCAAATGGCACCAGTTCCAGCAGCCACACGGGCACAGGGGTCTCATAATATAGCCACAGGCTCTGATTAATATCATGTCCCAGGAGGTTTAGTGGCTCCTCTCCCGGACACCTCGCCCTGCCCTGGGTGAGCTGAGGCTCCCCTGCCCCTCCCCTCTCCCTCCTTCCTTGCACTCCTCACCTTTCTCCACCCTACGCCAGCCCTGGCTCAGCCCGGCCTTGGCCAGCTCCCTCTGTACCCGACCAGTGGCAGCTGGAGGGTTGGGGAGGTCAGGGCCTCAGATGAACAGCAAGGAGGTCTAGGGGACCTTGTGTGGGGTGAGACCCTGGAACTGGGGTGAGACCCTGGAACTGGGGTGAGGGTGAGAGGCGGTGAGGGAGGTCCGGTTCCTGGCCTGGCCCCTCTCATTACATTTGGACGCCAGATGCGGAGCGAGTACTGCCATTTGTATAGGCTTCAGCCAAACCCCATTTTCAGGAGTGAGGCATCCCTGCTGGGTCTTAAACACTCCACAGAGGATCCTGCATCCCCAAATGGGAATTCACCCCTCCCTTGACAATCACATCCGGGCTTTACTAACCACCCTTCACGGGGGAAAGTTCATCCCCAGCTCCGACAGAAACTCTCCCCACTGTGTTTCTTCTCAGTATTTCTCCAGAGGCCCAGGACAGATGGAAGTCACTGCCCTCAATGTATCAACCTCTGATAAACTTGAGGACAAATAAACAGAGCAGAGTAGCTAAGAGCAACAGACAGAACTAAGTTTGAGCCCCAAAGCATTAACTAGCTGTGTGACCTTGGGCAAGTTACTTAACATCTCTATACCTCAGTTTCTTCATCTGTAAAACGGGGTAAAACACAGTACCTCCAATAGGAATTAAGGCATACATCCATACAAGAACTTGCACATAAATACTCATAGCAGCATTATTCATAATAGCTGAAAAGTGGAACCCATGCAAATGTCCGTCAGGTGAAGATGGATAAGCAAAATGTGAATATCCATACCAGCACCATTATTTAGCAATTATTTCACCGTAAAAAAGGATGATGCACTGATACATGCTCCAACATAGATGATTTTGGAAACATTATGCTCAGTGAAAGAAGCTGGCCACAAAAAAACATGTATTGTTTAATTCTATTTCTATGAAGTGTCCAGAATAAGCAAGTCTATAGAGCCAGGGAGCAGATTAGGGTTGTCTAGAGGGAGGGGGGAATGGGAAGTGACTGCTAATAGGTCCAGAGTTTCCTTTTGAGGTGATGGAAATGTTCTAAAATTGATTGTGGTGATAGCTGCAAACTCTGCGAATACGCTAAAAAACACTGAATTGTATACAAATGGGTGACTTGTATGGTATGTGAATTATGTCTCAAAAAACTGATTTTTTTAAAAAGGAGAAAAAAATTCCATAGTGTCTACATCATAGGGGTTATTGTCAAAATGAAATAATACAATGCCTCTAAAATGTTTTGTACAATGCCTGATAAGCACTCAATAAATGTTGTCTTCAACAGCAATAACAATATCAGTAATAATAAAAATACAGTTAGGTTTATATCATATACAACAATAATTATGATATATATAGTGATTTGTAACTATATGTTAAATCTGTATTATCATACAGTAATAATTATAAAAATAATAATGATTATTTTCAGCCCTGTCTCCTTCTCCTCTTAAAACTTTGTCATTTTGAAATGAACCTCCAATTTTTTTTTTTTTTGAGGCAGAGTCTCACTCTGTTGCCCAGGCTTAGAGTGAGTGCCGTGGCGTCAGCCTAGCTCACAGCAACCTCAAACTCCTGGGCTCAAAGAATCCTCCTGCCTCAGCCTCCCAAGGAGCTGGGACTACAGGCATGCACCACCATGCCCAGATAATTTTTTCTATATATTTTTAGTTGTCCAGCTAATTTCCTTCTATTTTTAGTAGAGATGGGGTCTCGCTCTTGCTCAGGCTGGTCTGGAACTCCTGAGCTCAAATGATCCACCCACCTCGGCCTCCCAGAGTGCTAGGATTACAGGCGTGAGCCACCGCTACCAGCCTGGACCTCCAATTTTTTAACATTATCAATATTATTTCTGAACATTCTGAATGTTAGGTTATATAAATAATATATAGTATATTATCATAACTATAATATATACACTTACGGGATTATTGCTATACATTACCATATATAATAATACATATTACATACTATATTATGGTTTATAATACATTAAATTGTATATTATATATTATAATTATTCTGAAATATTGTATTAGCAGTAGTGTTCACCCTGTGACTCCTCTTCCTTTTTACCCTTTCTGAATTTGGAATGGTTTCCCTGATTCTTTGAACATTTCTTGGCCCCTGATATATTTGGAAAGAAAACAGCTCTGAGTTTGGAGAAATTAAATTACAATAATGACTCTAATTCAACTGTCTCAAGTAGTTCAAGCCAGAAAATGGAAAAAATACCCCAGGGCACGCCTACAGCCGCCCCTCGGAGCCCTGTGGGTGACAGAGCCCCCCATGAAGGGTGCAGTGACACTACCCAGCAGCTAAAGGGCCAGTTTCTTCCCAGGCCCCTCTGGAAAGCCCTGCTGCCTTCTGAAAGGGGACCTGGGGGACTTTGGGTCCCAGCTCTGGGGAGCACAGAAGTGCTGCCACGCAGGTGTCCCATTTTCATTAAATTGGCCTACTCCATCTGACAACAAAGACGTCATTGAAACCGGGCGTCCTCTTTCTGCGGCCAAGCAGGGGAGAAGACAACGATTTCCCCAGGATGTGTTCACCGCCTGGCTTCCCCACTGAGCACGCTGGAACGATTCCGTCACGGGTGAACGCAGGACTTCTGAGAAGCCCCAGCTGGGGCGAGTTGCTGCGATGCCAGGACTGTTTCCCCCAGTGTGGGCCGAGGCCTTCTGCAAGGAGGCAACGACAGCACCCCTGATCCCCACAGCTCGACGCAGTCCGTGTAGTTTTCAAAAACAGAACTCAAAGGGCCTGTCGGCTGGACCTGAAATTCTCCTGCAGCCTCAGTTCCCTAAAGCCCTGCTAGCCAGACACCTGAAGGTGGATTGCTATTCATTTTCATTCTTTCCATTTGCTATTTA
Source organism: Lemur catta (assembly GCF_020740605.2). NCBI lineage: Eukaryota > Metazoa > Chordata > Mammalia > Primates > Lemuridae > Lemur > Lemur catta. The sequence goes on along the minus strand of NC_059145.1, from coordinate 24,816,166 downwards.
CTAGACAAACTTCCTTGTTCATGTGTCATCTCAATCAATTAGGATGAAATAAAGAAATAGCCTTACCTTGCAGGTATCTTTGGGATGCTTGGAGGTTGTGCCTGGCATGGTAACAACTTTCCTATAATGAAATGTGTGTGTGTATATATGTTTTTGAGGAAAGAGAGAATACATTTATGAAAGTTTTTTTCAGAGAGGCTGCAAACTCATTTAGAGGAAAAGACTTAGAGAATTTGACGCACAGAATATCAGAGCAGGACCATGCAGCTACGGTGAGGGTCACAGGTAGCCCCTACTGCTCCTCTGTGTGGGTGAGAAATCATCGCCATGTCCCAGCATGAGGCTGCTGAGTGGAGGGTGGGCTGGACTTAGTTCCTTACTCACCCCATCGGCTGGGCATTGATCTGGTTAGACTAATGGTAGGATAAAAAGTGAAAAATTTCACGTGACTCAGATCACATTTTAAATGTGTCTCCAGTAACTTACACTTTAACAAATTTCAGGATAAAATTTGCTTTGAACCTAAAAATAAAAATCCTTTTTGTCAAATGAATAAACATCTCCCAATTTGACCTGTTGTATGTGCTTGGATTTAAGTATGGAGGGTTTTCTGAGAATAGGTTCACTGTGTTTCCTAAAGAATTATTTTTGTGGGACCTAACATGTTCTTTGAGATCATTTTTCTCAATCATGACCCCAGAAAGAAGAATTTATGTCCTGCTAATGGTACAAACAGATACTGAGACATGTGTCCTTGAGGGATAGCTTTCTTTGGTGGTTTCACCACCCAGATGCCAGTATCTTTCAGTAATAAGATCCACAACCATGTAAAACCCATCCTTTTCCTCGCTTGGTATTTAATATCTGTGTGTTCTTCAATTAGTTGCATTCAATTCTCTTACACAGTTGCTGAACCGAATGGAAAATGTGGTCCTGTTTGGTGCTGGGAGCAGCAGTCAGCTTACATTCTTGGGTGTGTGCTTGCTCTGAAGCCAAAGTGGAATCTGGGACAGGGGTCACAATAGGCCTGAGAGATCTTGTGAATACAATAAATATCTCCAGACAGACACTCAGAAAGCAGGGAATACTTGTCCACTTGTTTTGAAAGGTAGGAAAAATTCCATGAGAGGGCTTCTGAGGCCAAGGGAAGAGGGAGAGTGACGAGAGATGCTGCCAACAGCAATCTTTCTGCTCTGTCTTCATGCTCACACCTGGACTGTGAAATCCAGGCAAGGAACTTATTATGTAGCTAAAGATACTTCCAGTGAGCCCAATATAACTAGCTTTCTTTTAAGTTATCATCTGATATAAAAACAATGGATGCCAAGTTTTATTTGGCGTTTACTATGCGGCAGGCACTGGTAAAAGCATTATCTTGTCAGTTCTCACAATCAGCCGATGAAATAGGGCACCATTGTTATCCCCATTTTACAGATGAGGAAGTGAAACACAGAGAAGTTACGTTACTTGCTTTAGGTCACAAAGCAGAGCCATTACTTAAACCCATGTCTCTCTGACTACCCAGGCAACCGTCCTAAGTAACTCCTGTGATGGTTAATCTTATGTATCAACTTGACGGGGCCATAGGATGCCCAGGTATCTGATCAAATATTATTTTGGGGTGTGTCTGTGTGGGTTTCCAGAAGAGATTAGCATTTGAATTGGTGGCTGAGTAAAGCAGATGGCTCTCCTGGGTGTGGGTGGGCACTGCCCAGTCTGTTGAGGCCTGAATACAGCAAAAAGGCAGAAGGAGGGGGAATTCTCTCTGCTTGAGTTCACGAGCTGGGACACTTCTGCCCTAAGAATGGTTCTCCTGGTTCTTAAGCCATTGAACTTAGACTGGAACTACATCACCAGCTTTCCTAGGTGTCCAGCTTGCCAGTGGCAGGTGTGGGGACATCTCAGCCTCTATCACTAAGTCAGTTCTTCATAATAAATCTCTGTCTATCATCTATCTACGTATCTACCCATCTATCTCCTATTGGTTCAGTTTCTCCCAAGAACCCTAACCTCCCAACACAACCACCATGCTAGATTACCTCCCACTGGATGTACTGAGCCTTCAGTAAGAGAGGGTGCACTTGAACATTATACTCTCCAGGCTGCAGAATGTCTGAATGACAAATTCAGTCGATGACAGTCAATGTGAATTTGACACTATGTGGCCTCCTTGTTATTCAGACTTAACTACGTGGGCCAATTTGCTGGGTGAATCAGTAAAAATAAATTCTCAGCTCCATTTAATAACAATTTAAGTCTTAAAAACATCTCCCAATAATTCCCTTAATGACTTCCAACATCAACATTGGAGATGATGTCCAGAAGAACACGGGGAAAATTAAAATCTGTTTGGAGAATGGCAAAAAGCATACAGATAATATCTACCTAGTATGCATAAGAATGTTGTGGCCATCCTGTATAAAAATAAACATAAGACATACATGGGACCCATTCTGCCATTCACTCATTCATTCACTGATTTGGCAGGTCTTTACTGAATCCCTAGCATGTGCTCAATATCATTAGGAGACAGCAGAGCATGGCAGGTAAGAACGTAGATTCTGGAGCCAGGCTTCTTGGGTTAGAAACCCAGCTCTGTGACTTATTGTCTGTATGACCTTGGGCACATTACTTAATGTTGTAGTGCCTCAATTTTCTCATCTGTAAAGCAGGAATTACTCTCAGCTGCCTAAATCATAGTGAGGATTAAATGAATTACTATTGAGTTAACATATGTAATGTAGTTAGAAGTGGGCATGGCCCATTGTAAGCACCATTTAAGTCCTCTCCATTATTATACAATAAAGAATGTGCTGCCACTATTTGCCCAGTAGCTAAGGCCAAAATCCTAGGAGCATCCTTCATTTTTCTCTTTCCCTTATTTCCCGTGCCCCTATCCATAATCCATAAGCAAGTCCTTGCCTCTGTAGCTCCAAAGCATATCTCCCAAATCCATCTACTTTCTCCATCTCCACTGCTACTGAGTCTGCGTCACCATCATCTCTTGCCTGGACTGCTGCAATGGCCCTGCTTTTGCCTCCTTATAACTCATTCTCGACAGTAATCAGAATGATATTAGGAAAACATAGGTCGTCCCACTATGCCTCTTAAAACCCTACCATAGCTTCCCATTCCAGACAGAAGAAAATCCAAACTTCAGAAGATGTCCTAGGTGTACAGCTCCCAGATAAAAGACAGGACTCCCAGTTAAATTAGAATGTCATGAAAACATGAATAATAATTTTTTAGTGTAAGTATGTCTTCAATATTGCATGAGACATACTTATAAAAATTACTCACTGGTTGCCTGAAATTCAAAGTTAACTGGGCATCTGGTAATTTATTTATTTTGCCAAATCTGGCAGCCCCACTGAAGAGAGGTTCCGAGATGGAGCTCTGCTCACCACACCCCTCTCCGCTCCCCAGCCCCACTGGTCTCCTCCACTCTCCTTCCATCCTTCTGTCTGATGGCTTTGTCTTTGCTGTTTCCTCTGCTGGGACTACTCTGCTCCCAGCTGTTACCATGGCTGGCTGCATCTTGTTATTCAGGTCTGACTTCAAATATCACTTCCTCTGACTGGTCTTAGCTGACAACTCAATCTTTATTTGGAGGAGGGGGTGGTGTTCCCTTTTTTATTTCAGTTAGGTTTATGGGGATAATGGTTACACAATAAAAGTCATTCTTTTTAGCGTACAGTTCTATGAGTTTTTACAAACGTGCAAAGCCCTGGAGCCATCAGCACACCCAAGATGTAGAACCCTTCCTTCACCCCCACAACATTCCCCCATGGCCCTTTGTAGTCAGCCCCTGCCCACTTGCAACCCCTGCCAACTGCTGATCCCTTGCTTATCCCTCTAGTTTTGCTTCTTCCAGAATGTCATCACAGTGGATTCATACAGGATGTAGCCTTTTGAATCTGGCTTCACATGATACATTTGAGATCTCTCCACGTGGTTGCATTTATCAGCACAGTTGTCCCTCGGTACATGCCAAGGATTGGTTCCAAGAGCCCCCCACCCTCGCATGCCCAAATCTGCACATACTTAAGTCCTGCAGTTGGCCCTGTGGAACCTGCTCATACAAAAAGTCAGCCCTCCATATAGGCGGGTTTTGTACCCTAGGAAGCACTATTTTCAATACATATTTGGTTGAAAAAAATCCTCCTATAAGTAGACTAGCAATTCAAACCCATGTGGTTAGAGTCAGGTGTAGTTTCCTTTTTTTAAAATTGCTGAGTAGTAGCCTGTTGTATGGATATCTATTGCCAATAGAAGAAAATCTGGGCCCTTTCCAATAAAGCCACTAAGAATAACGCAAATGAGTAAAACAAATGTTTATTTGTATATAGGTTTTTGTGTGAGATTAAGTTTTTATTTCTCTAGGGTACATACTTAGGAGTGGGATGGCTGGGTCATATGGTTAGTGTATGTGTAACTTTACAGGAAACTGTCAAAGTATTTTCCAAATACTTTGGAAAGTATTTGGAAACTGTCAAAGTATTTTCCAAAATGGCTGTGCCATTTTGCATTCCCACCGGCAGTACCTGAGAGGTCCGGTTGCTCTGTATCATTACCAGTAGTATTGTCAGTTTTTTAAAAAGCCATTTTAATACCTGTGTACTAGAATCTCAATACTGTTTTAATTTCATTTCCCCAGTGACTACTGGTGAGCATCCTTGCACAAGCTTGTTTGCCACCTGTATATCTGCTTGGATGCAGCATCTGTTCAAATCTTTTGCTCTTCTTAAAATTGGGATGTTTGGTTTCTTATGATTGAATTTTGGTAGTTTTTTATATACAGTCATGTGCCACCTAATGATGTTTCAGTTAACGATGGACCTCATATACAACAGGGGTCCCATAACATTATAATGGAGTTGAAACATTTCTATCACCCAGTGACATCAGGGCCAGCCTAATGTCGCAGTGCAACATATTACTCACATATTTGTGGTGATGCCAGTATAAACAAACCTGCTGCACTGCCAGTCAGATTAAAGTCTAGCACATACCATTATGTACAGTGCATGATACTTGATGATAATAAACAACTATGGTGCTGGTTTAGGTATTTACACTATCCTTTTTTATCATTATTTTAGAATATGCTTCTTCTACTTATAAAAAAAATTAACTGTAAAACAGCTTCAGGCAGGCCCTTCAGGAGGTGTTCCAGAAGAAGATATTGTTATCATGGGAGATGGCAGCTCCTTGCATGTTATTGTCCCTGAAGACCTTCCAGTGGGACAAGACATGGAGGTGGAAGACAGTGATATTGATGATCCTGACCCTGTGTAGGCCTAGGCTAATGTGTGTTTGTGCCTTCATTTTTAACAAAAAAGTTTAAAAGTAAAAAATAAAAAATTTTAAAAATAGAAAAAAGTGTATAGAATAAAGATATAAAGAAAAAAAAATATTTTTGTATAGCTGTATAATGTGTTTATGTTTCCAGCTAAATATTATGAGGGAGTCAAAGAGTTAAAAAATATAAAAGTATATAAAGTAAAAAAGCTACTATAAGCTAAGGTTAATGTATTATTGAAGAAAAAATATTCTTTTACAAATTTAGCATAGCCTAAGCATACAGTGTTTATAAAGTCTACAGAACTGCATAGTAATGTCCTAGGCCTTCACATTCACTCACCGCTCACTCATCGCAACTTCCGGTCTTGCAAACTCTATTTACTGTAAGTGCCCTATACAGGTTTACCATTTTTTTCTTTTATAGAGTATTTTTACTGTCCCTTTTCTGTTTAGATATGTTCAGATACACAAATACTTACCATGTGTTACAACTGCCTACAGTAGTCAGTACAGTAACGTGCTGTGCATGTTTGCAGCCTGAGAACAATGGGCTATACCACAGAGCCTAGGTGTGCAGTAGCTGTACCATCTAGGTTTGTGTGAGTGCACTCTACAATGCTCACGCAATGACAAAATCACCCAGCGATGCATTTCTCAGAACATAGCTCCATCGTTCGTTAAGCAACACCTGCCTGTATTCTGGATACAAGTCAGATACGTATTTCATAAATACTTTCTCCTGGTCTGTGTCCTATCTTTTCATTTTTCACCCAGTCTTAGCTCATTTCTTCCCTGTACCTCTCAGGTGCAGGACTGTTTTATTATCTCCCCGCCACTTAACACTTTCCGAAATGATCTTGTTTATTCCAGACCACCCCTCATCAGAATGCAAGTTCCACAAGGACAGGAACCTTGTCTGTCTGAATCACCCCTGTATTCTCATGCTTGAGGTCTGTGTCTAGCACATAGTAGGTACACAACTACTACTTATTTAAAAAATAGTAATAACATCCATGAATACTTCCTGAGTACTTATTAGGCTCTAGGCACTCTGCTAATTACTTCACATGGTTTACATCGTTTAAATCTCAAAATAGCACTGTGAGGTAGCTTCTGCTATTGCCTCCATTGTAATAATAGTAAGTCTGTGCTGGTTGGAGGTGTTAGCTCCAAACCTTCCATGTTCTGCCCTGTGATGCCAGGGCCATCAGCGCTGTTAGTTTCACCGATAGGGGGCGCTGGATGGAGGTGGGAGAAGGGACTTGTCCCCTGGCTTGGCTTGCTGCTGCTGTCAGCATCTCTCCATCTCTCCAGCACTGGGGGTTTAAACCTGGCAAGTTCTTGGTTCCAATAGGACAAGTTGGTCCCAGGTTGTCTTTTTTCCCACTGTCAGTCCAGGTGCATCAACCTCTCTCAGAGATACCAGCACCAGTAGGTATTCCCTCCTCAAAAGATTGAGTTCCAGCACTGTGGGGCCCCTCTCCCAACCCTTTTCCCCTCTCCCCCTCCCCTCCCTTCTCCACCCCCATCTCTCCCTTTTAAGGGTTTCTATTAAGTTTTAATAATCCCAGCCTCTTTGTTCCCCCAACACTTGGGGTGATAACTGCTTCCTGCAGTTACTTCCCCTGTGATGCTTTAGGGCCCCTTGCTTGCCTTTTCAGCTTTCTGGTTAATAAGACTTTATGTTAAATTCTTTCTAATAAAACAATCGGGACCTTGACTGATACAGGAAACTGAGCACAGAGAATTAGCAACACCAACAGCTGAGAAGGAGTAGATGCTTATACAATTAGCTTCAATAGAAGGAAGAAAGTTAGAAATGCCCCCAGAGAGGAACAAACAAAAGAAAAGGGCGATTTGGCAGTATCTGTTAAAATCCGTTACATGTTTCCCCAGAGAACAGGAACATATTGTACGGTTTTGGCAGCTCCCACTTGGACTGGGGAAGGACAGTTCTTAGAAAAGGGATGCTGGATAGACAATCTAATAAACGTCCTTTTCATTACTGTTCAAGACCCACACCCAGCATGGCTTCTCCCGTGTACCCTGCTGCGGCAGACGTTCTTGGATGCTCCCCAGCACCACAAAGCTCCTTCTTCCTAGCCAGTGTTCCACGACACGGCGTGGAAAAGTCAGGATCGTGCTCTTACTGTCACCGTGTCCCTTGAGGGGAAGTGGGAGAGGGCCAGGACTTATGGCCTAGTTCTGGCCAATGAATTAGAAGAAGAAATTTCTCGGGGAGGCATCTGAGAAGTTTTTTTCAGAGATGTAAAGAGAGTGTCCCTCATCAGAAGCCCCATGTTTCCCTGCCCTGGCTACCTTCTGTTTCCTGCCCTTGAATGTGGCTGAGATACTTGAAGCTGCGGCTGCTGTATTAAACCGTGAGGTGACAAGCCCAAAGATGAAGGATTACTAGGAAGGACAGGAAGCATCCGTATTAGCCAGAGTTCTCCAGAGCAACAGAACCATTAGGATCTATCTATCTATCAAGAGACATTTATTATGCGGTATTGGGTCACGCAGTAATGGAGGCTGGGAAGTCCCGTGATCTGCCATCTGCGAGCTGGAGACTCGGGAAAGCCAGTGGTGTGAACCAAAGGCCTGAGAGCCAGAGAGCTGACGCTGTAGATTCCAATCCAAATCTGAAGTCCTGAGAACCAGGAACATGAAGGGCAGGAGAAGGTCAATGTCCCAGCTCAAGCTGTCGGGTGGAGGAAGGGCGAATCCAGCCACCTTCTGCCTTGTTCTTCTATTCAGGGCCTCAGCAGACGGGAAGATGCCCACCCACGTTGAGGGGCACCACCTGCTTTACTCAGTCTACCAATTGAAAGGCTAATTTCTTGCAGATACACCCAGAAATAATGTTTAATCAGTTATCTGGGCATCCTGTGGCCCAGTCAAGTTGACACAAAATTAACCATCACAGAACCTGTGACCTCACTGACATGTTGAGCTGCCTAACTAGGTTCAGAACAGCTAGCTTCAGACTTCTCGCTAAAGAATTAAACCTTGTGGGCTAAGTCACTGTTAGTTCATCTTTTTTCTTGCAGCTCAATGTATTTGACCTGGTACATCATCCAGCTTCTCAGCTGGAAGTATCTTTCTCTCCTCTTGGTTTATCAATTCTTCTTTTGAATTTCCCTATAATTTTGTTTTAGGGTCTGGTTAACTTTCTTTTGTATACCAAAAACATGTATAAATACATCTTCTTTCCCCTACTAGACCTCAAACTATTAAGACCAGAGACTCTAATTTATCTGGATACTCCACACAACTTCTAGAGGCATACCTAACACATGGTAAGTACTTAACAAATGCATATGCATACCCTGTATTTGTATCTGTGAATTATAGCTACATCTTATATCCACTGCTCATAAGTTGTATTGTGAGAAGAATCTTAGTTAAAAGCACCACCTCTGGATTCAGATAGAACTGAGTTCTTATCTTAGCTCAACCCCCTATTGACCAGGTGGCGTTGGGTAAATCCTGACCATTTCTGTGTATCACCATATCCCAAGTCCTAATTCAAATATCACCTCCCACATGAAACTACCTGTGCTGTCTCCCTCCCAAATCTGGAAGTATTCTTTCCCTCTTCTGAACTCATCACTGCCTTTACTGAAACACAGATTTTAAAATTAATTTTGTACATAACCATAACCATTCTACATGTATTTTTCTGCTACTTGCTTTTTTTCACTTAATGTGTCTTGAAAAATCATTTTTTAGTTCGACATATATAGATCCATCTTATCTGCATAGTATATTTAATAGCATAGATTTATCAGAATTCATTTAATTATTTCATTATTAATGAATATTTCTGTGCTTCCAATTTCTGCACATTATATAAATTTCACAAGGCACATGCTTCTTTCTACTAGTGTGCACGTGTTTCTCTAGAGCAGACACTGAGATGCAGAATGACTGGTAGATGGATAGATGTATTTAGAAATTTCACAGACCTGGACCACATGTCCTCTAACTAGGTTGTAACAGTTAATAGGAGTTAAAGTCATTCAACTGATCTTTCTTTGACTTATCTTTTCAGATTCTGGAGCAATAGGAACACGAGGCTTTTCAACTGGTCAGAACCACCTGTTGCCCCGTCACCCTTCACCTGCCATTCTCCATCTGTGGGGCAGTTTGGTAGACAGGACAGAAGAGCATAGACTTTGTAGTCCACCAAATGGCTCTGGCACATTCTGGCTGTGTGATCACAAAAATGTTGCCAGACTTCTCTAAGCTTGTGTTTCCATATTTGTGAAGTTGCATGAAAAGAATTCCAGGGGACTGAGGGGACTGAGCTGATGCCTAACCAGCTTCTTTGCCTTATTACCTCCTTTCTCCTGCCTCCTCTCCTCCACCCTTTCCCGACACCTTCTATTATTGGAGATCTTGGGAAACTGACTATATTGATACTCGAAATTGGGACTGCTAAAGTGAGTATGAAATAAAGATAGGCATTGATCATTTATTAAAAATGTCATTCTCTGACACCGTTTGCTTCTACAACCGGGGTGGACGTTCCACATTCATCTCTAAATCAGGCCAGCATTCATTCTAAGTAAATCCCACCTACTGCAAGCCCCAACTGATAACTGTGGAACAGCTAAAGGGATCCTACTGTAACTACAGCAGCTCCTGGGCAAGGCTTTTTTGGGGTCAGAGATTTTTTAAAAATTAGAAACGAAGCCAATTCCTACAGGTCATTTTGAGAATAAGACAATCGAGGTGTTAATCACTTCAATCTAGGGATGCAAATTTCTCACCAAAACCAAAGAAATTGTCTGAGATCAGCACTAAGGAAAGGCAGAATGAAGTTCAAAAGAATCCCGTGCAATGCCAAGGAGGATGCAGTGCTGTGAGAACAATGCCATGTCTTGGAGAGGTCAGATTCGCAAATCAAACTGATTGATAGGTCTGCTGAAGAAAAGCAGACGGGCGCTTTGGGACTGCAACACGAGAGAACCATCTCCGGGCCACGTGCCATCCTAAGATCCTAAAAAGTGTCTAGAGAAAATAGGACTTTACAGCTCTTCCGCCTCTTTGGACAATGCAGCTGGTGTGGGGAACCTTACATTCAGGCAGATGAAATATTAATACACAGATTCTTCACGAAAAACCACAACATTAAGAAAAACTTTCAACAACATTTCAGTTAAGTAAAAACTGCTTAGGTAGAGGCCTAAAAATGTAGCATATGATGAAAAACTCCTTGCTGCCATTTTAATAACTTGTGGGTTAAAAATTATTACCTCCCCCAAGGGGAAAGTTTTAGCATACATTTTATAAAACCAAGGGTGGGAAACTTTTCTTAAAAACCAACAACCTCGGCCGGGTGCGGTGGCTCACGCCTGTAATCCTAGCACTCTGGGAGGCCAGGGCGAAAGGATCGCTCAAGGTCGGGAGTTCGAGACCAGCCTGAGCAAGAGCGAGACCCTGTCTCTACTAAAAATAGAAAGAAATTAACCGGACAACTAAAAATATATAGAAAAAATTAGCCGGCATGGTGGCACAAGTCTGTAGTTCCAGTTACTCGGGAGGCTGCGGCAGGAGGATTGCTTGAGCCCAGGAGTTTGAGGTTGCTGTGAGCTAGGCTGATGCCGCCGCACTCTAGCCCGGGCAACAGAGTGAGACTCTGTCTCAAAAAAAACCAAAAAAACAAAAAAAACCAACAACCTCAGAGTATCAATTGGAATTGAGCTTATAGGAAGTTTGAGAAGCAACTAAAGTCACCTAAACATTTACTTTATTAAGTACTTGTAATAACAACTATATTATAATGATAAATATAGCATAAGCATGTATAATTTACATAATTATACATATTTAATAAAGTATATAATTATGCCATAGCTATGTTTATCATATGTAATATGAATATAATATAAAATAATAAGAAATAAAATAATATAATTTAATATTGTTATACTAATAATGGTTAATACTTATTAAGCACTTTCTATGCTGCAGGCCCTGTTCTAAGCGTTAAAACAGGGAAGTGCTCCTGTGTTTACACGAGGAGACCAAGACTTAGGAAGGCTGTTAACTTGCCCAGGTTCACATGGTTAGTAAAGGAAGAAGCAGGAATTTTAACCAAGGTGATGTGACTTTCGAATCCACTCTCCTAACTGTCCCAGTTTATGAGGTTCTGTGGCTGGGCATTACGAGGCATGCTGGAGACTAAGCCAACCCAGCTTCCAAGATATTAGGGTCCAGCTGGGGAGGCACACCTGGACAGGAGAAATTCCAACACCAGGCAGAAGAGATAACGTACCAAGAAGAAATTCTCATTACAAGCAACAGAAACTGTCCGATTTAAAGAATTAATGAGTTAAGGAAGTTACTCTAAGGATGTTAGTAATGTCAAAAAAGTCACTAAAAAGACTGATAACTATCATGAGAAAATGGGCAGAGGCAAAGTGAAAGTAGTCTGGAAGTGAGATGCTCATCACAAATCCTCCTTTAACCAGCTACTGACTACATTTAATATGGAAAGAAGAAAACCTGGAGATGTAAGGAAAGGTTTTCTTAGTTTGCTAAACGCGTCGTATCCGGTGTTAACCTCCCTGAATACGGTTTTAGAGTTTTCTGAACTGTCTCATGTGATTGAGAGTCAAAAGGAATTGTAAGAGCCTGGTGGATTTTCACTTAAGGGTGTTAAAAGGTTATATTTGGGATGTCTTATTATTACCATTGAGCTTTCTGTCAGAGTTTTCTGGATTTTGGACAGAGGCAAGGCAAAGCATAGGTGAAAGGGATCGTCATAGTTCCGGAAAGAATTTAAGTGCCTAGTTAAGTCTCCCTGACTTCCCTGAACATCTAACAAATGCCGCCCAATGACAATGATGATGTCATAAAGCAAATCTGTGATCTTTGGGGAATTTTTTTTTTCTTTTTAGAGATTATTATGGCACTAAGATTGATGCTCCTGAAACTTTAGAAAATGTCCCAGGCAGAATGTGAAGTTGGGGAAATGATTTCCCCCTGACTTTGAGTTTTTGCCGCGCTGGCCACCGTACATATTTTATGGATCTGCCATCAGCACCTTCCTCCTCTTTCAAAAAGTATAACGATTAAATGAATTTCTTCCTCCTTGAGCACACACAGATGGCTTATCAGCTCTGGGGTTTTGATTATGTTTTCAAGTCCCTACTTGTAACTCCTCAGAACCTATCTGAAAATCATCACCAAAGCTGCAAATCCAGATTTGCAGATCAGGAAATATTCCCTGATTTATGAATTGTACACATTGGGTATAACTGACAAAGCCTCATCACTCATCAGAGGCTATTCCTCCCCAGATCACTGTCTGTCTCCCTGTTTACAGCTTGGAAACCTGGTTTAAGATGAGATTAGAACAACATAGCCTCATTAACCTTGGCAGCCCGGCAGTTGGCATTGGCCTTCAACCCCTGAGACCAGCCAGGGAGCCCTGGTGCCCAGTGTATTGATCAATGTTACATTCTCCAAAATGCAAAGCCACAGCCTGAATTTTTTTTTGTGAAATTCCATTCCAGGCAAACACCTGGACTCACCCTACTGATTGGACTTGTGCAGACATTTGTCTGTCTTCTGAGAATTGCTCTGTAAATGCTGGAACACATCAGGGTTTATGAAGCTTCAAATCCAAAATAAAAAATGAGATCTGGTTTATATGCTACAAATTGAAAAGACTTTACTACTTCTCATACGTATGAGCCCCTAATGAGAATACTTCAGTTTCCTCTTTCCCTTTCTCTTCTGTTTGACTTTGGATTCTATTTCAAAGTTTCTATGTCAACAGTACAATCAACTCAACTTAGAAAAACTTCCTGCTCCTGACAGAAAGAGAAAAAAAAAATCTCTTTGCTTCTCCAGTGGTGGGGGAAGAAATGAATCTCCCAAAGAAAGAAAATCCTCTGACAACATTTCCCAGGCTTGAGAAAGAGCAAAACTATAAGGTGGCTCTTCTGACTTTGAATCCATTGCATATGCTGGAATTGCAAATCCAGGTGTCTATAGTAGCCTGGCAGGTAATATAAAAATTGAAGTAGGCCATATTTGTCTTATAAGGGCACCTGTGGCCAAATGGTTACTGCTTCACAGACATTTTATATGTTCCTCTCTCTTTCCCAGTTTCTCTTGCAGTTACATTAGGGCTATGTGACTAGTTCTGGCCAATGAGCAGTTAGTGGAAGCCACTTGTATCACTTCTGGGTCAAGGTTGTTAACAGCTGGTATGCCTTCTCTATCTCCTTCCTCCTCTACTGTGGTGACTTTGGAGGTCACATCTTCCATGTAAGAGGGAGATGGCCCTGGATCTATAGTCCACATTACATGAAGTAGAAATAAATCTCTATTGTAAAGCTACTGAGATCTTTGAGATTTGTGTAGAGTGACCACTAATGTTAATTACTCAAACACAGCATCTTAAGTTGTATGTTTCAGCATAAGACGTACTTTGTTTATTAAACATGAAGACATGTTCTTCATTGTCCCAAGAAAATATTGTCTGCTATTTTTCTTTAAAGTATCAACAATGATAGTGGCTAATATTTATCTTATCCTCACAATATCCCTTTATTATCCCCAGTTTATATGTGAAAAAACTGAGGCACAGAGAAGCTAAGTAATTTGCCTGAGGTCACACAGTAAATAGAAGTAGGGTTCCCAGATTAAGCAAATAAAAATATACCTTTCACAATAGCTACAAAGAAAATAAAATACCTAGGAATATATCTAACCAAGGAGGGGAAAGACCTCTATAGGGAGAACTATGAATCACTGAGAAAGGAAATTGGAGATGAGGTAAACAAATGGAAAAACATATCATGCTCATGGATCAGCAGAATCAGCATTGTTAAAACGACCATACTATCCAAAGTGACTTACAGATTTAATGCAATCCCCATCAAAACACCAATGTGATTTTTTGCACATCTAGAAAAAATAATTCTATGCTCCATCTGGAACCAGAAAAGAGCCTGAATAGCCAAAGCAACCTAGAGCAAAAGGAGCAAATCTGGAGGCATCACTTTAGCAGACTATAAGCTTTGGTTACTATAGCCAAACCAGCAACAAAACAGCATGGTACTGGCACAAAAATAGAGACATAGACCAATGGAACAGAACAGGTAACCCAGATATAAAACCATGCACATATTGCCCTCTGATCTTTGACAAAGTAGACAGCAGTATACATGGGACATAATTATACCAAAAAATTATTCATTGTTTATGTGAAATTCATATTTAACTGGGTTTTCTGTATTCTCCCTGGTAGGATGGGATACCAGAATTTGAATCCAGATAATCTGACTCCAGAAATCATGAGCTTAGGTGTATATTATCAGCTACTTCTCAGACTATTTTTAGTTTTGCACTTTTACTAAAAATAGTTATTAGCAATATGGGTAAAGGAAATATTTTATTTTTCTCTCAATTCTATTTTTGAAAACAGGCAGACATAAACAGAGCAAGCACCATGATAAATGGCCACTGTGTTTGAGCTACAAGATCAGACAACAATAGGGAGTGCCGGAGACTGTGGCAAGTTCGAGAACATATACTCTATATAAAGACAGCAGTCACTACTAAGATATTGTAGATTGTTGCCATGTGGGAACCCAGGCTTCTTCTAGAAGAAGTCAGCAATCTAGATTTTTGCATGAAATCTTCCTATTTTAAGATGTTGTTAACTCAATTAAAAAAAGTATAACTGTGCATGGGTCCATACACTTTAAGGCAAAATCAATAGCTCTGGAGGCTGGAATCAACTTCTGAGTCATCAAATTTTGACCTCTGCATTCACACGAAGAATCTTCATAAGCCATTGTTACATTCGTCTTTAGGGTGCTGGGAAGCCTCTGCTTCTGCACAGCCTTCTTTCTACGCTGAAGCCAGTCTTAGGACTGTAATTTAAAACTTCAAATCATTATTAGGTGTATATTTAATTGCAGCCAATGGCTAGTTATTGAGCCTCTGCTAGAGCAAGGCATTGTACTAAGCACTATAGGACTATAGATATGAGCAAGTTACAATACCCGTCGTCTCTCCCATCTCATAAGTCCTAACAGGACAAGTAAATGCAACACCATGGCAGATTGGGGGTAAGCAGTTAAGAGAGGGACAGACCTAGCACTAAGTGTATATGAACAAAGGAGAGGTATCTGGCTGTGTCAATTTGGAAAGATTTTTGTTAAGAAGGTGACACTTATGAAATACCATGGCAGGGCAAGATTTCAGTAAACTTAAGGAAGGGGATGTATGGGGAAAGAGAACAGTATTAGATAAATGAGGGCCTAGACTTGAGACAGTTTTCAGGCACTTCATATTCTATATTCCAAAGCCTTCACTGATATTTTCTCAATTTGTCCCCATGGGTAGCATAGCTATTACTCTCTCTGCTTTACATCTAGGAAAACTGAGTCAGAGAGGTTAACTGGTTTTCCCTAGTTAACAGAAAATCAGAGAGAAAGGTAAGATTAACATATAGATTGTCTAAATTAAGGGTTCTCAAACTTTCTGTAAAGGGCCAGATAGTAAATGCTTTAATCTCTGTGGGCCAGACAGTCTCTGTTGAAACTTTTTAACTCTGACTTTCAGGGTGAAGGCAGCCACAGATATGTGAATGAATGGGTATGGCTGTATTATATTAATAATAAAACTTTATTACAAAAGCAGGTGGCAGGCCGGGTGCGGTGGCTCACGCCTGTAATCCTAGCACTCTGGGAGGCTGAGGTGGGTGGATTGTTTGAGCTCAGGAGTTCGAGACCAGCCTGAGCAAGAGTGAGACCCTGTCTCTACTAAAAAAACAGCAAGAAATTATCTGGACAGGTAAAAACATGTAGAAAAAATTATCCAGGCATGGTGGTGCATGCCTGTAGTCACAGCTACTTGGGAGGCTGAGGCAGGAGGATTCTTTGAGCCCAGGAGTTTGAGGTTGCTGTGAGCTAGGCTGTCACCACAGCACTCTAGCCCGGGCAACAGAGCAAGACTCTGTCTCAAAAAAAAAAAAAAAAAAAAAAGCAGGTTGCAGGCCAGATTTGGCCATGACTATAGTTTGCTGACATCTAGTCTAAATTTTTTTTTTCATACTGTGGTTTCATAGGTGCTTTGGGAATTTGTCTGCTTTGTTCACTGTTGTATTCTTTGTGCCTAGAACAGGGCCCGAAATATTACAAGGGCTTAATATGTACTTGTTGACTAAACAAAGTCACATTCCATGAAACTTAATATATACATAAACAACCTGATTTAATACAATACATTTGGCCTTGAAGTCATCCTTCCTATTGCCTTCCGCCTCTACCCCATATTCAATTGCATCGAGCCCTGCTAATGTTACTTTTTAAATATCATTCCCCACATCTACTGCCTCCACCATCACTTCTTGCCTGAACTATTTCAGCAGGCTCTCAGCCTCCACAAATACCCACGTCCCCGACTAAGTCAGCCTCCATAGGGAAGCCCAATCCCAGCAGCAGGCACCCCCTGCTTACAAGTCCTCAATGGAATCTCACCTTATTTTGAATAAAAGCCCAACTGTTAGTCTGAAGAGTCCTCTCACAAGCCAGAGGGGTCCTGATGACTCTCTAGTCTCATGTGTGACATTCCCTATACCCTTCATCACTCCAGTCACTGTGCTCTTTTCTCAGATAATAGGGACCTCTTTCCTGCCGCAGGGCCTTTGCACAGAACATTTCCTCTTACTCATTTCCCCTTTCTCTGTTTGCCTGGTTGATTCTCTTTTTAGCGTTCAAAGCTCAGCTTCCTGGCTCCCTATAGTAGGTCAGATACCGTGTCTGCTCTATCACAACGATCTCACAATAACCTCTCTTATATTACTTGTAATCAAGTAATGAGTCATCTGATTCATTGCTGAATGTCGGTCTTCCCACTGCTTTTGCTCACTCGTGTGCATCCTAGTGCCCAGGACAGTGTCTTCCATGTAGTATGTACTCTGTTAGTCCTTCTGAATGAAAGTACAACATCACAGAATTTTAGCCTTGGAAAAGTCCTTACAGGCCATCTACTTGAGTCTTCTGCCCTACCAGTGTCAACAATTTAGGTGGATTTATGAGGTGCAGGGCTTGTCCCTTGGCTGTAGCAATTTAAAGAAGCTCTATTTTATGTATTTGTTATATCCTAACAAGAACTTTTGCGAAAAATGCTATTCACAATCACCAAAAGTGTTAAGATCAAAAGCATTAAGGTTTATGGTAATTGTGAATCTCTCTCCTATGGTGGATGATTTCCGCAACCCTCCCATCTTCCACTCCATAATTTCCCACATTTAAAAAATTTTTGTAAATGGCTCCATGAACAAAAATGTCTTTTTGTAGTTCTCTCATATTTCAAGTTCCCAGGCCAGTAAGATTTGCTGACCACCTTCCTTGCTGTAACAAGATAATCATGAGGCCTTTCACCACCCGATTGTTCAGACAGTCAATGAGCCGCACTCCACCACAAATCGTCCCCAAGGTCTTGCCGAGCAACATGCATGTGCACAAAACCAAAAGGATGACCAGTGTTACCCCCAGCTCATTATACTACTAAAATCTTCACCCTGGGAGGGGCTTATGCACCATTTTTTGATCATGCAACGTATGTGCCAGTATGATTTCTCACTGCGCTTGCGTGCCTTGCTGTCCACCCCAAACATGTGGTTATGCTCACTCATTTCACGCATTACTCATTTCATCTCTAGAACAACCCCCAACCCCGTCCGTCAGGGAGACGGATTTGAGGCAGTCTTCCCCCCTCCCGGCTGCTGTCCTCCACAATGACTCTCCTTTCTTCCTTGACAAGCCTCCTCGTCCCGGTCACTGGCTTTCCGTGTGGCAGGCAGCAGAGGGAAACCCCCTTCCAGGTTTGTTAACATGATCAGGCATCACTTTTATGAATAAAGGTTTTATGACGTTATCTTGAATTATATATTGCCTTTTCTTCAAAACACAGCGATGCTTATTGAAAATTATTTAATGTTTAATTATGAAATATTTCAAACACAAAATACAGCATTTTAAAGAGATATTGGAGGGGAAAAAAAAAAAAAACCCACCACAGTATTTTTCCTACTCTCACACAGCCAACACAGAACACTTCTGTCACCTCTGGCCACCAACACGTGTGGGGATTTCTCCCCACCAGCAGCCAGTCAGTTCTCCCGTGGTCTCTCCAGCAAGTTCTCCAGCGACACCAGCGGAATGTCCTCTAATTCGATTCGATTCTGACACTCTCTATCTGGGGGGATCGCACCAGATTCAACAGGTGGAGGGCTCAGTCCCAACCAGACTGCCCCCACTTCAGATGCCAGTCCCCAGCACAGGTTGTGGCCTGTGCTTCTGACCAATCTGCTATAAATTGAGGTTCCCAAGACCACCTCCTCAGATTCGATTAACTTGCTAGAGCAGCTCGCAGAACTCAGGGAAACACATTTACCAGTTTATTAGAAAGGATATTACGGAGGATCAAGATGAAGAGATGCGTGGGGCAAGGCAGTGGGAAGGGGCATGGAGCTTCCACACCTCCAGGAACCTCCATGTGTTCAGCTATCCGGAAGCCCTCTGAACCCCGTCCTTTTGGGGTGTTATGGAAGCTTCATGACATAGGCATGATAGATTAAACCGCTGGCCATTGGTGATCAACTTCATCTTTAGTCCCTCTCCCCTCCTGGGAGGTTGGAGGTGGGGCTGAAAGTCCCAATCCCCTAACACTTCCTTGGTCTTTCTAGTGACCAGCCCCATCCTAAAGCTACGGAGGGGACACCAGCCACTAGACATCTCTACAAAAGACACTCTTACCACTCTCGAGATTCCAAGGATTTTAGGAGCCATGTGACAGGAAACAGGACAAAGATCAAATACACAGTTCACAATATCACAAGTATGAAAAATAAGACTGTATCTACAACTCAAACCTGGTGCTTTGAAAAAATCTGGCTTTTTGTTTACTCGTAATTAATACAAGAAACAGACATTATTATATTTAATTCCATTTTACAGGTGGATTAATAAGCAAAGAGAGTTTAGATGACTCCTCTATGGCGATGCAGGAGGACAAGGGAAGGAACGGGGATTATATTCAACACAATTCGAGCACCCACAGGCTGTATCATCTCATATTCTCCCAGGCTCTGCGATGCACAAAGAAAGAGTAGCTCTAATTTTCCCTTCACTACATTGCTCAAAGCTAGTCACAATTAAAGTCTTTTTGAGGGCATAATATAAATTGACCTAGAATGCAAAGCAACCTTTTCTCTTGAGACATCATCAAATGTAATGATTCTTTGGGGCAAGGCACTATTACTTCTATCTCACAAATGTAAAATCTGAAACAGAAACAAAGTGTGTGGCTCTCTGGAAGTTCATGTCAAACTTTCATTCCAAGTAGATGACTTGTGGCCTGTTAGACTTTTGCTACTTCTACGGTGCTGAGTTGTATATAAAAGGAAGATTTCAATCCTAGACTTTAAATTTCAGATATTAATATTAACCCAAATGAGCAAAAGAGCAAAGGGCATATTCTTAATTGGCGATCTGTTTTCTCTTTCTGTAATCATTTGTCATTACCCACAAGGCACGAGCCAGTCTCTGAAATGCTAGTTGGGGTATCTTGCAGCCCTGTGTGAGGTGCTGAGAAGTCAAGACAGCCTCTAAGAGTGTAAAAGAAACTTGTTGATAAGTGGTAAGTGCAGCTATTTTGAACTGTACGATTTTCCCCGCTGGGCGCGCGTTAACTCTAGCTAAACACACTAGTGCCACCTATTGGAAAAACATATTTTAATAAAAATAAAGCCGCAGGCTTCAAGTCTGCAATATTGGAAAACGCCTCTCTAGAGGCAATTTCCCCTGCCAAAGAAAAACAAAGTTAAGCCAGCTCACTGAAGGAGACTTAGGTGATCTCTAGGTATTTTGTTCTGGGGGAAAAAGGCTTTCATTTTTCAACCTGATAGTAAAAATAAATAAATTTTTTTAAAAATGAAATACTAGACCAACAAATACCATAGTTCAGGAATGGGCTTTTCTATGAGTTGCTGCATGGTGACCCCTGACAGGGGCCGAGTTTCCTGGGGTGTAAGAGAAGCATAGAGGGTCCTTCTGACAGGCTGGGGGGCTTTCTCTTTTGAGTTCTGATAAAGAAGGACCCAGAAATCTGGAGAAGAGGCAGGAATTACCACAGGGGCTTTATCTTTTTACAGAAGGGGGAATAAAAGATTTCTTTTTAATTTTCCTCCTTCTTACTAATTGAGAACATAATTTATTTGGTTACAAAATATAAAATGTCTTTCCATTCTCTCTCCCCCCATCCGCCCCTTGAAGCACTTTTAACAGAGTTGTATGAAATCTGTACAAACATCCCTGGGGCCGGGGGTGGGGAATGGTACAAGGAGATAAGCAACTAATTGGACAATACAGATATAGGATGTGTGTAAATTAAAAGGAGGAGGAGGAGGAGGAAGATGAAAGGGAGGAAGAGGAGAAAAACAAAAAGATATAATAATGATGGCAAGTAACATAAACATGTCCCTGAAAAGAGTCAAAAATAAAAACAACAACAAAAAAATCTATTAACAGAAGTTCCATTCAGGGAAAATGAAGTAGGGAGGAATAGAGGGTTTTGCTTTCCAGTTTATATTTCTGTACTTTCAAATTTCTCTGATCACATACACCTGTATTATTTTTGTTAATTAAGAAAAAAATAGGGCTGGGCACAGTGGCTCATGCCTGTAATCCTAGCACTCTCGGGGGCCGAGGTGGGACGATCGCTTGAGGTCAGGAGATCACGACCACCCTGAGCAAGACCCCGTCTCTACTGAAAACAGAAAAAATTAGCCGGGCGTGGTGGTACACACCTGTAGTCCCAGCTACTCAGGAGGCTGAGGCAGGAGGATCACTTGAGCCCAAGAGTTTGAGGTTGCTGTGAGCTAGGCTGACACTACAGCACTCTAGCTTGGGCAACAGAACAAGCCTCTGTCCCCCCAAAAAAGAAAGGAAAGAAACGCCAAGGCAAAACTAATCTATGCTGTGAGAAGTCCAGATTGAGATTGATTTTGGAGGTGGATAGTGCCTATAAGGTGCCAAGGAGACCTCTGAGGGGTTGATGATATTTTCTCTTAATCTGGGAGCTGGTACCAGCTACAAGGGTGTGTTTCGTTTGTGAACATACATCGAGCTGTGTACTTCTGATTCATACATTTTCCTCTACATGCATTAAGCTGGGATAAAAGTTCCAAAAATGGTGTCAAGAGAAATTCTTGGGCAGTAAGGTTATAGCTCACTTGTTTTCTTTGTGTTTCTCTGTATTAAACTAATGGATGTTATCAAAATAAATGAAAATGGAATTAACTCAATTTTGGTATTTTTTCCTCACTGTATGTTTCAAATATATCTGTTTACACATTGTTGTTAGAGTTGATGGAGTTAGAGAAACTGAATAACATCTGTGCTGAAAGTTTCTTCTGCAAGAGCTGAAGGAGCATTTCTCTGGGGAAGCCTGGGACACGGCCTTGCCGGCTTAGCCTGGTCTCCGATGTCCTCGCAGGGAGACACCACGGGCCCTGACTGGGCGCAATGCCCACATGCCCAGGCTTTTGATAACAACGCAAAAGCTTCTGTGTTCTTTAATGGCTGGCAGGTCCAGCATCCACGCTCTGAATCAGGCAAATTCTTCTCTTCCTCTCTGGCAAGGGGACCTCAATTGCTCCCTGTCTGTAGGAATCCGCCAGTTCAGATTACCTATTTACCAGCGAACATTTGATGGGCTGGCAGATACCTTGGCAGATAAGTTTTCAAATGACTATGCCTGCCATGTCCTTTCTTTGGAAGAGCCACGGTATACCCCTGCAGCTGGCGAACAAGTGCCCTGTATTTCCTATCAGCTCTGATAAGGCCGGGGAACACTGAAGACCTAGGTAGGGTTACAAGGCAAGTGTGTGGCTTGACAAATATCACACTACCACCAGTTTTTTGCATTCATAGGATTATCAGCTGTGCTAAATATCCAGGTCAGAACTTTAATCTTGTTTCACTTAGCTGGCAGATAAAGTTTGTGTGAAACCAGTAAAGACTTTTTCTATCACCCCAAAGAAACGAGTATTAGGGGCTGAATCCTTTGCTTTTGTAATTTTCCATGATGTTATCCTTTTCTTTTAAAAACTGATTGAATTCTCATTTGTTCTTATTGATGGCAACGAGTATTCCACAGTGGGTTTATAGATTTACATATCTGAAAACCTGGGGCAGAAAAGGAAAAAATAATCCAGAATTTAAAAAGGTTAATCATCTATTTCTTGACATGGTTTCCTAATTTTCACTTGAAAACCATGTGGGAAATGGACTTTAACAATAAAAAGGAGTAACAGTCATGATTATAGCAATACTAATTATAGCAGCTGCCATTTATTGAACACCTACTATGCCCCACGTGTTGAAGTTCTGCTTTAGTATGTGTTAGTTCACTCTGTTTCCACCACATGCTATTCTCATTACACAAGAGGGGAAGTAAGTCCTGAGACATTTGCTAACATCACACAGGTCACATGGGAGTAGCAGAGACGGGATGTGATCTCAGATCTTTTTCACTCTGACACCTCCTTTCTTTCTGTATATGTTAGTTATGCCGATGTGTTGTTACGGCCCTTGTCACTCTTGAAAGATTTGCAGGTAAACAATTTGAGGCTAACAGTTGACTTGTTAGCCATACACTCGTGAGAAACATAGGAACTGACCACTTCACAGCCAACTGTAGGAGGTTAACAACTTACGAGATAAAGTCTTTTAACTCTAGTTCAAGGAGTCTTGATGGATCTTTGTGACAATTAAGTTATTCTAGATTCTCATGGACAGAAAGAGACTGAAGAATGGCTTTTGATAGTCTGGTGGTCTTTGTGGTGATGGTGGTGGGGCGGTTTTCTAGAATATAAATCTCCCGGCTAAGACGGGAGGAGCTGGCTCAAGCCATGTCGGAGATGTTTGGAAAACCAGGTGGTGAGGGAATTCCACTTTTAAGGGGGTTGGGGAGGTGGTGATTGTGGTAGGAACCATTTCCTTCTAAAAAATCCAATCTAAAAGCACACAATCCCAGGCCAAACTATCTATTATATCTTCTCCAAGGGACTAAATTTATACATATAGAAGAGATAGATATCTGAAGTGAATAGATATGTATTAATCTAGAAATGGTGTATTCTTAGGGTTGTGTCATTTTTGATAGACAGGCTATCTCTGAAAAAGTGAAATGGGAAAACAAATACTCACTCCACTTAATTCTTGGGGAATGGGATTTGTGTGTGTACATATTTTATAGTATTTCCATCTTCGCTTGGCTTGGCATCCAACCCAGCATCAGTATGAACTTTGAGGTCAAGTGGTAATTTGGTCCCAGAAGTTGCCATAGGAATACTGCTGCCCACAGAAAGATGACAGTTTTGAACAGCGGATTCCCCAAATGCAAGAGGTCATATGAGGCAGACTTTACAAAGTTTACATAACAAAGAGCAATTCTGTTAACTAAAATGATTAATTCCCGTCAGTACACATCAAACAGAACTGTTACAAAACATTATTGTCTGGGTTCACATTGCATAGTAAGGGTTTTTCACAAGTTCCATTTCCAATAACTCTTTTGACAAAGCCAGGGCTTTTTTTTTTTTTTTTGGAGGGGGGTGGTGGTAGCAGATATTAATTTCCAGAGGAATCTATGAATGGGGACTGAGTAGGCTGCTGTCTTAAGTGTGAGATATGTTGCACTGATGTTGTGGCAGGAAAAAGACAACAGCCCTTCTGAGGAATGGAGGAATGGGGGCCTTCCAGGGATCTGGGATTGATGAAAAATGCCCCGGCAGTACAAAGGCTGGATTGTCCTTCTCTTCAGAGACAATGGGGTATTTAAAAGACTCACAGCATCAAAATTCTAACTTAGTCCTTCAAGACATTTTCAAGCTTTGTGGCTCACTGCTGACAGTAAGAATGAGTAGAAAAAGCCTGTTTTACGAACTCTCTTGCAAGGAAGTAGGCAGCCTTATTTGAAGATGCCATTTGCCTACAAGTACAGTTATTCTTGAAAGGCCTCATGATTTAATGAGCCTGTTTTCTGCTTCTTAGAAAGTAGCAGCAGGAATAGGAAAAACGCACTGAATTCCCAAATCAAAAGGTCTGGATTTGGGTGCTGATTCTGCCAGTTGCTTGGGTGACCTTAAGGCTGACACCTATACTTTCCTCATTTGTCAAGAATGATAATTGCCCCTGAGCCTGGTTCTCAGGCTTGCTGTGAAAATCAAAAGCAGTGATGTATGCAAAGGTGGTTTATTATGATGAGCTTCAGAAACATAAATGATCATTATCAGTGATATGTGTATACTGATAATTCTCTGCCTTAGAAGATTTTGAGAAGGAGGGTTTCAACAGCAAGTTAGGATCTTTTTCTTTGATTAATCCCCTGCTTAGGCTATTGAATTGCTTCAGCTTCAGGGACATTACTTAATTTATCTGCTCCAAAGTGACCACAATAATAGGAATAATAGTGAGTTTTAGGGTAGGGGAATACTCAAAGTCTAACGAGATCCTTACACTTTCCTCATTTTCCAAAGCTAGTACATTGCTCACCAATATGCTTTCTATTTCCTTCCTCTTTGGCCAATTTAGTAAAAGTGAATTGTCAACATTAGTCTAACTTTTTACACAGAAACGACCTGCACTGGCCTTAGCACCTAGGACCTAACACCTCAGTTGCAAAAATAAAATTCCAAAGCTGAAAGAAAAATACCACATTAACATTTAAAGGCTGCACGGTTTTCTTTAGACGCCAGAATACACATGGACAGTTTACACGGCAACCAAAACAAACTGTTCATTATATTTGGGTGCATGTTCCATATATGTTGTGCTAACTCGCATTTACAGAGCTTTAGGGGAGGGGGACAGTTATTTAAGAGTTGTTCAAGAATTGTTTTCTTTTCTCCTTCACTTTCTTTGGTTGGTCCTCTCTAAGAATCAACTGGAAATATCACACCAGACTCCAAACTTATTTTTGGCAAAATGCACCATCCTTACATGGATAATAAACAGACAAAAGAAATAAGAATTTCCTATTAATATTTGGATTTCTAGAACGGGTGATAGAAGGTGCCTGGGAGTTAGAAAAATTGTTCAATGTCCTTGGTCTAGCAGAATGTTCCAAGTATTTGTTTGCCCTTTTGGAGAAGTCACCTTGGTCAGCCTTAGGAAGGGAAATTACGCCTAAGGCCAGAAAGGCGCACCCGCCCCTTTGTAAGGAGGTTTGCAGGCACTTGAGGCCAGCTCTCTTAGGAGGTTATGCAGCACACTCCAATGTTCAGGAGAGGGAGAATAAGAAAATATTTTGTTTGTGAAGCTTCCAGATCACTAGGGGTGACTTGTAGAATGAGAGGTTGGTAAGGATTCTAACAGGTGGCAGATGTTTGGCCCACATAGACCCAGCCTCGCAGGACTCACTTCCAACCTGGGAGATGGCTGAGCACGTGAATGGTGGAAGTTTTGCCATGAACAGTCAGATTTAGGACGTGCCGTACAACATCCAGACTCTACACTCCACCAGATACCACCCATGGGGCTTCACTCACAGGTCAATGCTCCCCCTTGTGGTGACTTCTGGAGTTGCTGTCAGCCACCAGCTAGGTTGCGCTCAGACAGGAAGTGGGGACGCCTGAGAACACGTGGTCTAGGGATGCGTATTGGTGCCGCTCGACCTGAAGACGGGGTGATAACACTGCAGTTACATGTCTGTTCCAAAGAGTACATATGGCCTTCTCTAACTTTCAGGGTTTTTTGAGACATTTCTTATACTAGCTGCTTTTAAATTCTCTTGCCTTTGAAATTCTTACTTGAATTCCCCCCACCCAGAAAAATACTTTTAACTAATCACATCTCTTGTTTGGGGTGAGTGGAGATGAAATGACACATGGCCTGATTGATTATGGTGTGATAACTGCACCAGATGTCACGTCGGCTGAACAGCTTGAATGTATTTTCATGAGACCAAACTATACTTGAACTTGATTGTTTCTTTTAATGTAGTCTCATTACCAACCTATTTTAAATGGTTCTTGTGTATAGTTTAAAAGACTATGCGTTATAGCTATGCAGAGGGCATCTATTTCATGTTTATTTAACGACAGAAGTACCTTCTTTTAAAAAATGGAATCAATTATTGGATATGTCAATTATGGACCAATTCCTCCAAGTACTCATTCTGCTTGCCCTTAGCTGTTCCTCCAATAGTTATAACAGTGGCTCTGAGCACCAGGAAGACCTTAGCAGATGAGTGACAAAGCATGAGTTTGGCCTCTGACCTTGATTATAACATGTTTTGATGTAATGATATGGATTTACCTTGACCAACATTTGTTTGGCCACTGCCCCAGGTGGTGGTGTTTCAAGTCAGAAGAAAATCATTTACGTGGAGGAAAACATCCCATGAGTTTAAGTCAATACATTAGGAACTTGGCCTAAAACTAGATTTTTTTTTTTTTGAATCAAATAGGAACAAGTCCCATGTAACACACATCTAGTATCAGGGCTAATAGACGTATTATATATTTATTTAAATCAAGTCAAAATCATTACGAAGCACCTACTATGTTTTGAACAAGTCTAACAGCCTTGGTAAACATTGTTTTTTTATCCTACATACAACAATTTTAATAAGTTCCAATCAATATTTGTTTTCCACTTATTAAACATTGAAAGTTCTTTCCGCATGCCATGTAATTTCACCTAAGTATTTGCCCTTTTCCAGGCTTAACAAAACATTTTAGACACAGACTATCAAAGAACAAGGACTATACAAATGTCTCCCTTTGATAACAGGACTCAGTGGCGACTTTAGAGGCTCCAAGTCCTAGGAAAGTTTCCACTGCCTCCCTGGCGCCCTCCTCCCCACATGGCTGCAGGAACACGGAGTGGCTCCAAAGACAAAGACCAAGGTGACTGTGCCAGCCCTCCAACACGAGTCTCTTGAAGGCCTCTGTGCCAGGGACATAGGGGTGGGGTCTCTATGACCATCTACTCTCCATTGTCTTATAGGGCAACTCCTTTGTATGACAGATGAGGAAACTGAGGCCCCAAGAGAAGTGACTTGTGCAAGGTCACACTGCTAACATATTGCTGCACCAGCACCGGAGCCCTGGTCCTGGGACTCCCATCCCCAGGCTCTTTTCTTTCCATTAATCTAAATCATCTTAGTCGTTCAGATTTCTGGATGAACTATATCATTCTCACCTTTGAGCTTTAACATACTGGCTGTTTCCTCTATATGTAATTCTACCATCTCCCCATATCACCCTTGGACCTTTACCTTCAACAAGTACCTAGTTTACTCTTAAGATCCTGGTTAAAACATCACTTCCTCTAGGATGCCCTTGCTGACCCTCCAACACTGAGTGAGGTGACCTTCCAGTGTGTTCTCCTATCATTCTGTACCGATGCCAATTCCAGCATTTCTTACCTCGTTGTATAATCACCAACATCCCCAGCACACTGCAGGTTCAGTGGGGACAGGGACATATGTCATGCCACAGTTGCATCCCTGCTGTTGAGCAGAGTGTCTGACACTCACTAAATGGATAAAGAATGGATAAATGAATAACCAAGCAAGTGAGGGTTGAAGGGAGAATGCTTGCAAAGGATGGGGGTCCAGTTTGCACAGTTGGAGAACTGGTAGAACGGGGGATGGGTTTGTGATGTCTAGACCTCAACTGAACCTTTCTCTGTGGTTACCCTCCTTTGAACCTTAGGATATCTGCTCTTCAAATTAGAAAGATTTTGAATTTCTGGAGAGGCTTGCAACAAAGCCATGAGTAGTTTAGTAAGGAAATGCTTAAGAAAACCCTGTATATCATTTCTCTCTGGGTCTGCTGGAGAACTCTTCTTGTAATAGGCCACTAAAGGCCTTCTCAAAGGCTGCCCTGGGATAGAGTGGGAGTTGGGTCTTTTATCTGCAGGTGTGTGGTTTTTTTTAAATCCCTGCAGATGGCTGCCAAAGGCGAGTTATTGTTCCAACTCACTACTGTGCTGCAGCTCACCTGGGAAGGGAAAGAGAAGTATATTCTAATGTCCATGGAGTTCCAAGGGTGGGCAGCTGAGTCTTAGCAGAGGTAGTGACTTCCCAGGACCCCTCCTGGGGCCAGCTGGCTGGCACAGCAGTCACAGGGAGCCTTCCTGGCAGAATTCTGCACTTGGGTTGGAGAGTGGGTGTTCCCTGCTGTGCCTGGAGTAGGTGCCTTGCTCTGGAATCAGAGACTGTGGGCTTTGATATCTCCAGAGCAACAAGTCTCTTGCCCCAGTAATGAACTTCATAGCGTTGGCTGTTCTATATTCCAGGGTGATCCTCCTGAAAGCCCAGAGCCCAGCTTGGAATTTCAGGGCTGTGGCAGGATTTGCTGACACAGGACTGCTACTTAGTACTCTTGTTTCGGAAAAAAAAAAAAACCGAAAACAATTTTTCCTCCCCCTGACTAAATGACCTTCTGTACTTCCCTTCTGGCATCAGGTTCCTCATCTGTAAAAGGACAGATGTAAATAAAATCACCTCAAGGTGACTCAAGGTCTATCTTCTGAAATTCTTTGATTTTTATAGTCAGAGTCCCCAGTTCCTCGCTCAGTATATTTTCTCTAAAATGCTAGTTTCCCAACCCACTCGGATGTGCCCAAGATATCTCAAAGGAGCAGGTCCCTAAAGTCCAAGCTTACTGACTATGGAGGCCTTGTCATCCTGTAGTCAACTTCTTGCTCTACAGTACAAGCAGCCCACCCCTGGCCCCCTTCTGCGGACACACAGGGCATCCAGCTTCCCACAGTCCTCCCCCACCGTGGTATCTGAGTAGCTTCAAGCATCAGCCTTTGTTCCCTTGAGCAGGAAGTTCTTTGCAGGTGGTGTCTGCCCGGCCTCCAGGCACTGTCAAGAGCCTGGCCTGCTGCTCCAGGAACCAAGCCCTCCCTCCGATCTGCCAAAAACAGCAGTTCCCTGCTGAGAGCCACGCCAGCCCTCCTTACACCAAAGCTGGGTGTGAGCCCAGGGTAAGGAGAAAAGAACGACTTTTCCTTATTTCTGATGCTCTGCTGGGGAGGCCCCAAGCAGGGGTTCTCCACTGCTAATTTGACCCAAAACTTAGGGAAATCACACTTTCACTATTTACCAAAGCCCCTCTCCCTAGGCCCTGGACACGCCCTCAGCAGACTCCTCTGGACCTGAGTCGCTGGAGTAAAGGTCAACATGCCCCAGCGTGATCTTTTCCTTCCTCTGACGCTTGGGTTTGTTACTCAGTGTATTGCGCCGCTTTCCTCTTTACTTTGAGGGGAGGCTTCTGGGAGGAAACTAAAAAGCCCAAATTCAAAGAAAATGTGGGGCTCCCTCATCAGTTTGCTAGATGTGCCCCAGCATATCTGGGTCCCAACAGTGGACACGGGCATGACAGGCTCAAGAGAGAGCCTGGCTGCACAAAGACTCCTGCACTCTTGGGAGCTCAGGGGTCATTTTCTCTAGTCTGGGTTTTATTTCTTCTTTGTCCTGTTCTTCTGTTAAAGCAGGTATTCTGCTTAGTGGTTTTCCTTTAGTAACCGATGGACCGAGAACCAGTTGTATTCATCTGGCCGCGGGCCTCGGTTGAGTGTCCGCACGTGGTACTCAAGGGGCCTTTAGAGAAGATCTCGAGGACACGGCCCCTGCCCGAGAGCAACAGGAGCTGTGGAAGCAGAAGGAGTGTGTGGAAGACGGTCACAAGTGTCAGGAGGTTTGCCCGTCCGAAGGGAACAGGTATGATACTGAGGGGTCAGCCACAGAGGTGCTCTCGGGGAAAGAGCCTTTAACTATGATCATTGCTGAGCTTTCTACCTAACTCACCCTTTCAACAGATATTTACCAAGTGTCCATTGTGTACCAATTACAGACTATATTATTGTTCTAGGCACCAGGGAGAAAGGTGAACAAGATGTGCTGACAAAACTGGGTGGGGGAAGGCCTTCCTGTTGGACGCCAGAGACAGGCGGATCGTTTAAGAAGGAATATTATTTTACACTCCTATGTTGAAAGACTACTAGTGTGCACAGCTTCACAACTCAGCCATTCCAGAACTGCAAATACGGGGCCTTGGAAAGTATCCCCCTAGGCGACCACATATAAGAGGGAGCACGTTAGACCGAAATGTCTGCTTTATGAGGGAGATGAGATAACATCCTTTACAAAGGCAGACTGGGAAATCACCTTTGCTGGGTATATCCTTAAAGCAGGGAGAGACATCAGCCTGGAACCACGGTGCTGACCTCTCGCCCTGCTTCTCCCAGGCTGCGTTGCTGGTGAACAGGGCAGGGGCTCCAAGCCTGCTTCCTGGCTCGGGGAATGGGGGTGATTTGAAGTTTCCTGTTACTGATGACCAGCGGCCGAGATTTAGAAGATGAGGCTGGAGGGTGAAGTCTCTGCCTGGGGAACAGGATTTATCTAACTGATAGGTACAGAAATTAGATTTAACCCCACAGCGCTGACTTGCAGATACATCAGGGCTGCTTCCTGCAGCCTCAAGGTGCGCCTGCTCCCAGGAACTGCTCACAAAGCGATACAAGTGATTTCAAATAAGAGGGGTGGGAGGGGCTTGGGGACAAATAAATTTGAAAAATGCTTCGTGTATCAAAGTTTACCAAGTGTCCTTATTGCAGGCCTCCTTGGAGTCTTTAATGTGAACATGTACTGTGTGAGGCATTGTGGTGAGGGCAGGAAAGAGTTTGGGGCAATTTGCAAACACATTTAGGACCATGGGACCCTTCCCTAGAGGTGCGCCCATGGGGCCATTGTTCTTGGAAACCACTTTGGAAAATGCTGGCTTAGGATGACACTGTCATCAGGCTTGAGCTGCCATTCAGCAAGATTAAGGGTGATGTTTGCCCTTTCTCTTTCTACTAAGATTTGCATTTTAATTTGATTTCCTTCAGCACTTTAATATTTTTGAAACTGCCATGGTTCTCATTAGAGAAAATACCTTAAGTCAAGCAGAATAAAATCAAAAACAAATAAACACACCCCCCATGTGGTCCATTCTATTTCAAAAATATATGTTCTTATTAGATTTAATGAGGGTCAAAAAAAAAACCTTACTTTTGGATAATGTAGTTGTTTTTTTTCTGTTTAAAAATATTTAGCATTTGCATTGTAGAGAATTTTTTTAAGTTAGCTAGATATAAAGATCTTTCTATATATCATCTGTATTTATAGCTATTTATTATTCTATTATGTTTATATGGTCCATAAGGTAAAGTACGTAACCCTAAGAAGGAATTAGCAATAAAATGCAATCTTTGTAGAGAAACATAGAGACTTGAAATAGTCAAAAAAAAAATTTTAAAAAGGAAGAAATACAGTACAAACTAATCTATTTAAAACACTTTAAAATGATATTTAAACTATAATTTTTAATATGTCATTAAAGATTTGGTAGGATTGCAGCAATTCCACAACAACCTGAAGGCTGGTTGAAGATACCATTTTTTGAGGCCCAACCTCAGAGATTCTGACTCAGGCCCCACTGTGGCTGGCCTGGGGACCTGCGTCTTTAACAAGTTCCCCTGGTGATTCAAATGCATGAGAGAAACTTTGAGAGAAACTATTAATAGGATGGAGGTGAAGAAATAATACTGGGTTATGGGAAACATGACTAAGACTTTATATATGATAGACTTGACTAAATGCAAATTCTAAGTAGCCAGTATAATCTTATTTTTTTTTTTTGCCATTTACCATTATTTCTTTTTTAAATTTTTATTTTATTTTTAAAATTTTTTATTTTTAATTATTATAGGTACATAATAGTTGCGTATGTTTATAGGGCACATGTGATGTTTTGATACAGGCATACAATGTGAATTAATCAAATCAGGGTAACTGGGGTATCCACCATCTCAGGCATTTATCATTTCTTTGTGTTAGGAACATTTCAATTCTACTCTTTCAGTTCTTTTAAAGTATACACTAACTTATTGTTGATTACAGTCACTTTGTTGTGCTATCAAATATTTTTCTTTCTCTCTGTCTTAACTATATTTTTGTACCCATTAACCATCCCCACTTTATCCCTTCCCCCACCCCACTACCCTTTCCAGCCTCTGGTAACGGGAGTCATTCTATTCTCTGTCTCCATGAGATCAATTGTTTTAATATTTAGCTCCCACGTATGAGTGAGAACATGCAAGATTTGTCTTCCTGTGCTTTGCTTATTTCACTTAACATAATGATTCCAGTTCCATCCATGTTATTGCAAATGGCAGGATTTCATTCTTTTTGTGGCTATATAATATTCCATTGTCTATATGTACCATGATTTCTTTATCTATTCATCTGTTGATGGACACTTAGGTTGATTCCAAATCTTGGCTATTGTGAATAGCGCTGCAATAAATGTGACAGTGCAAATGTCTTTTTGATATACTGATTTCCCTTCTTTTGGACATATACCCAGCAGTGGGATTGCTGGGTCATATGGGGAAATGCTTCAGGACATTGGTCTGAGCAAGGACTTCTTGAGTAATACCCCCAAAGAACAGACAATCAAAGCAAAATTGGACAAATGGGATCACATCAGGCTAAAAAGCTTCTGCACAGCAAAGGAAACAGTCAACAAAGTGAAGAGACAAGCCACAGAATGGGAGAAAATATTTGCAAACTCCCCATCTGACAAGAGATTTATAACTAGATTATATAAGGAGCTCCAACTACTCAATATGAAAAAGTCAAATAATCCAATTAAAAAATGGGCAAAGGATCTGAATTAGATATTTTTTGAAAGCAGACATAGAAATGGCCAACAGGTATATGAAAAAATATTCCACATCATTAGTCATCAGAGAAATGCAAATCAAAACTACAATGAGATATCATCTCACCCCAATTAAAATGGCTTTTATCAAAGAGACAGGCAATAACAAATGCTGGCAAGGATGTGGAGAAAGGGGAACCCTCATACACCATTGGTGGGAATGGAAATTAGTGCAACCACTAAGAACAGTATAGAGGTTCTTCAAAAAACTAACCAATATAATTTTTAAAAAAACATTTAAAAATTACGCTATATCATAAAATGTTTCCAGGCAGCTGAGGTTCTGTGATGGGCATTACAGAGTGAGTGAATGTGGGAGGTGAAACAGTCTTACCGTGACTTTCCCTGTTGTTCTCCTTTGGTGACAGACAATGTGTTTCTCGTGTCTCCAGGTTATCTGCTTGGGGAGGAAAAGAGATCGGTCAATATTTGCAATTTCAGGAACATTTCTCGTCTGCTTCACGTGTTTAGTTTTATGATATATAATGTTATAAAACATTTTCCTCAATAAACACAGTTAACAGGGCAGATTAGATTGGCCTTTCTGACAGATTAGATAGGTTTTCATCTTAGCCTTTGATGAAATGCAGCAAGAGCACAAGGGACACAGTTTTTAAAATGTTATCTGTATAAAAGGTTCTGGGATTAGCCCCTGACTCCACCAGCAGCCAGGAGGAAGTGAAGGAGTCAGTCGCCAGGGCATTCCCAGCTATCAATAGCAGTTACTCTTCTGCACAATGACAGGAACAGCAGTTCCTTTTCTCCCAGGTTAAGACGGTCGTTGCTGCCTTGTGCAAAGGTGCCACGCTGTTAACCAAAACAGGGGATACATGTGTAAACTCTGAGATAATTTACCACCACGAATCCTAAATTTCCTTAATTAAAAAAAAGTTCTAAAATTAGCTTCTTTCTATTCAGTTATATACCTTTGCTTTTTCCCACCACCTAAAACTGAGTTTCTTAAATTTGAGGGACCAGGGACTCCACTGTACCATTGTACATGAGGAAGTTTGTATGTTTGCACACTATTTGTCTATTTGATTTGTGAGAGAGAAAGGCACATCATGTCTTCTGTGGTTGATGCTGTTTCCCTGCTATTTGGTATAAAATATAAACTCAAATTAACCCTTGCAACAGCCGGTTCTCTGGATGAGGAACTTGAGGCACAGAGAGGTTAAATAACTTGTCCACAGTCACACAGCTGGTAAATGATGGAAGAGGATTCAGACCCAGGTGCTCAGGCGCTATGGTCTGTCCTCTTGACCAGTATTCTATATGCTTTTTTATCATATTAATATCACTAATATAGGTCATAGGGGTTCAGAGAGATTGGACTGGAAGGGGAAGAACCAAGGCTTAATAGGAATGAATAATGGTTCAATAGAATTATTAATAAATGAATGTCTTTTAATTTCCAGCATGCCTATTTCTCCTTCAATATAAGGCTTCGAAAGACTGAATCCTAATAGCTCCTGGAAGGGGGAGTGAGAGTGGAGACAATAAAAAATAAGGGCATTCCCAGCTACCAATTTCTTATTTCAAAAATAAGAAATAATAATAGCAGAATGGTAACGGCCCTCGTAACTGCTCACATGTGCTGTGTGTTTACTCTCTGGGTGCTTCCGTACAGACTCCACACAGAACATTTCACATACATCATCTTTAATTTTCTCAACCAACCCATTTCACAGATGAAGAAACTAAAGCTCAGAGAGAGCTGGTATGATGTGCTCAAAGTCATATAATAATAAGTTGCAGAGCCTGAATTCACCCAGGGAGAAACTATGTTCCTTTTCCAATAAAGTGAGTAGCTCATTTCTGAATCTCTTTCCCAGAGGCCCAGAATTTGTATTTAGAACACCATAGACAGCTGGTTTTGCAGCTTGTCACTTGCTTCAGTGTGGTAGCAATGCGTGCTATTTGCTAAATACTTTCCAGTTTCTACCTTCTGAGACTTAGAAAGATTGTACTAATTCCCCGCTCCTAGCTCCTTCTGCCCACCCTTGTGACTGCTAGGTCTGGCCACAAGTGGTGAGAAGCAGTTCTGTGTGTCACTTCTGGGCCAGTGCTGGATACTCCTAAACTCTCTTTCCCTGGTGGGGTGGGGGAGCAGGGGTGCTGGCAACATTCCAGACAGGAGCTGCTCTGAGCCTTAAGTAGGACACAACCCAGAGAAGAGCCTTCAGCTGACTTGGAGAGGCAAAGTAGTGTGGGTGAGAAAGAAACTGTCGTGTTTTATTTTGAGATCATCACAGATTTCCAAAAAGTTGCAAAAATAGTACATAGTATCCTAGGAGTCCTTCATCTAGCCTCCACCAATGGTGACATTGCATATGGCTATAGCATGATATCAACCCAGGAAACTGACACTGGTATAACACTGTTAACCAGACTGCAGACTCTATGCGGTTTCCCCTTTTACAAGCACTTCCCTGTGTGTGTGTGTGTGTGTGTGTGTGTGTGTGTGTGTGTGTGTGTGTGTGTGTTGAGGGGTCCTATGTAATTTGATCCTATGTACAGCTTAACCCCATTACTGTAAGATTTTGGTGTTAAAATCAACGCAGGGATCAGCCTACCCTGCCTGATCTACCCAATCTCTTCCATATTTAGGTGCAACCTCAAAAGGCCACCTGATCCCTCCAAAAATAATCCTTTTGCCAGAAGTCATCGATGAACATGTCTCATCTGGTCACTTGGAGATCTGAAGTGACTCTAGGGTGTTGGTAGAGGGGTGGAGGGAGACATCTCTACTGTTTTTTTTTACTTTTAGGTATTTAGAAAACAATATATGTCACTTGAATTAGGTTGGGGAATTCAGGCCCAGGAAATTTGGTGGTTAAAAGACCTGATAAGAATGTGAGAAGAAAGGTAGTAGCAGGAGCATACAGGAGCTTATTATGTAAAAGGTAAAAAAAAAAACATTTTAATGCCAACACTCCCCGCCTGGGGTGAATACACATGCCGATTAGGGACTCCATTTCACAGCCTCATCCACACAGTATGGCAAGATATTCTGAAAGCAGGAAGAGTGAAGAAAAAGAATTGTGCTTTCCCAATATTAACATTTTCCTTCTCCAATACTGTAATTTTTGTGGCAGTTCTTCAAATGACCAATCTACTTTGGAAATTACTTTTTTTTCCTTTTGCCTTAGAGAACTGTCACCTTAGATTATTTTGATCCACTCTTCAGCAGTAATCTCAGGACATGGAAACAACCAATTTGCAGATAATGTCATGTAAAATTTAAGTCTGAACAAGCAGAAAAAAGTGGTCAAGAGTCTGAAGCCATATTCAAATTTCCATTGCAATGTTTGAATTCTTTAACCATTGTTTTACATACTCTTTTGCTTGAAAGCTGTTATTGCTATAATTGAAGATTCACATTTAAGTGTAAGAAATGACACGGAGAGATTGATTCTGTGTACCCTTTAACAAGTTTTTCTGAATGTTAACATTTCTGTAAGACTATAGTACCATATTATAACCAGGAAATTGACATGGATACAATCCACCAATTGTATTCAGAGTTTTCCAGTGTTGCTTGGACACATTGGTGTCTCTCTGTGTGTGTATTTAGTTCCATACAATTTTATTACTTGCCGGGTCATATATTCACCATCCGGTCATATATTCATCACTGCAGTCAAGATAGAGAACCATTCCGCCACAAAAACCCTTCTCTTACCCTCTCATAACTACCTCCAACTCCCTCTTTCCCCTCCCACCAGGGTTCCCCCTACCAACCACTAATCTGCTCATTTCTAAACTTTTTGTCATTTCAGAAATGTCATATAAATGGAATCACCAAGTATGTAATCTTTTGGAAATAAGTTTTTTTTTCCACTTAGTATAACTCCCTGGAGACTTATCCAAGTTATTGCTGTATCAACACTTTGTTGCTTTTTGTTGTTGAGTAGTATTCCCTGATGCATGCATCTCAGTTTGTTTAATCACCCACTCATTTAAGGACTTCTTGGTTGTTTCCAGTTCGAGGCTGTTATGAATAAGGCTGCTATGAATGTTCATGTACAAGTTTTTGTGTGAATATACATTTTTATTTCTCTGGGATAAATGCCTAAGAGTATGATTGCTAGGCTTTATGTTTAGTTGTATAGGAAACTACCAAACTGTTTACCAGAGAGAATGTACATTGCCATCGGCAATATATGAGTGATCCAGTTTTTCCTCATGCTCCCCAGAATTTGGTGTTGTCGCTATTTTTTATTTTAGCCATTCTTACAGGTGTGTAGCGATATCTCATTAATTTGCATTTCTCTTATGGCTAATGATATTGAACATATTTTCATATGCCATCTGTATATCCTCTTCAGTGAAATGTCTATTTTTGTCTTTTATTCATTTTCTAGTTGGGTTGTTTATTTTATTTTTTTAGTTTTGAGAGATCATATATTCTAGATATCAGTCCTTTGTCTCTAGTCTGTAGTTTGTCTTCTCACCCACTTTCTATGGACTTTCTCAGAGCAGAAGTTTGCCTTATAATTTAAAGGTGCCTTTCAAAGGCATAACTAATTATGCTTATTTTTTTCTTATAATAACTTAACATTTGTTGCTGTTGAAACTATTCTTTGTTTCCCATTCTGATCTGCAAGGCTAAGGCATTTTACCTGCTCTGGATTTTGTAGTATATGTTTGCAGAGAGTTTAGTTAATCTATTCAGCTTGGGATTTCTTTAAATTTCTGTCTTCTAATCTAGGTTTAAGATTCTTAAAGGATATCTTATTAGACTAAGTGCTTAAAAAATCAAATTTGTGATATAATACTTCCCATACAACTCTATGAAAATGTAAACACATAGATACTTATATACCACATATCTAGTGACTTTAGTACTTCTGAACTGCATTAATAGAAGTTGTATAAAATATGTGAAGGTTATTCTAGTATAACTTTCTCACTGTTTAAAAAACTATTTAGAAGAGATAGAGTTTTCTAGTCACTTTCTATACTTTCCATTCTTTCTCAATGTGAAGACTGACCTCTAGTGTTCTATTCTTTTAAGAATTAATAGACTAAGTCTGGTTGTAAATAGACATTTGGATATAAATTGCTTTAGAAATCAGTCCCACAAATATTTGTCACACATCTACCGTATGCTGAATCCTGGTGATTAAAATCTGCCTTACTCTATAACTGCTTCAAACTGCGCTGGTTCTTTTGAATGACCTCTGTTAGGTACACATTATAAGATTGAAAAAAAGACAACATTATGGAACTAAGAGTATAAAATAAGGGCTGGTATAAAGTAAGAGTATAAAATAAGTAAAATCAAGATACAGAGAAAAGTCTGCACTCTCCTGTTCACATATAGTCATATGTCACTTAACAATGGGGATATGTTATGAGAAATGCATCATTAGGTGATTTCGAACAGCATAGAGTGTACTTACAAAAACCCAGATGTTACAGCCTATGACATACCTATGCCACATGGTATAGCCTATTACTCCTAGGATACAAACCGGTAAGGCATGTTACTGGACTGAACTCTGTAGGCAACTGTAACACAATTTGGTAAGTATCTGTATATCTAAACATACCTAAAAATAGAAAAGGGACAGTAAAAAATATAGTATAAAAGATAAAAAATAGTACACCCGTATAGGTCACTTCCCATAAATGGAGCTTGGAGGACTGGAAGTTGCTCTGGGTGTGTCAGTGAGTGGTGAGTGACCGTGAAGGCCTGGACATTACTGTGCACTACTATAGACCATAAACACTGGATACTTGGGCTACACTAAATTTAGAGGAAAATATTTTTTCTTTTTCAGTAATAAATTAACCTTAGCTTATTGGAAAACCACTGTCATATATGTGCTTTGTCGCTGAGTGAAACATCGCTATGCCATGCATGACTGTGTTTAAAATAGTTATTTCCTGAAATGTTTACTCTTATGAACCATCGTATTCAGAGATCGGTTCCCAACAAAAAGCCTTTCAAAGATATAATTTCTAAAAGATGCCAACATTTTAGTGTCATGGATGGCAGTTTTCCATGAGAATGACCTAATGAGTCTTAAACATATTTTATTAGAGAAAATTCCAAACATTCACCAGAGTAGAGAGAATGGCGGCCTAACCCTCTGGGACCACCACCCAGCTCAGCCTCCATGGCTATCCTGCCAATCATCCTGCCAATCTCATTGCATCCGTATTTTTCTCCGCCATTCCAAACCTCTTCATTTAAAATGATATTTTAATCAGTTAAATCAATTGTCATATTTTGAACATCAAAACTCATCATTTCAGTGCTTAAAACCTGCTTTGAAACAGTAGTCAGTGTGCTGATCTCTATTTGCCTGGGGGGAGAAGAATGAAGTTAGAGCAGGTTTGAGGGCCATAAAGAACAGTACTGTAAAGGGGATATAAAAGTTAGCTGTGAGTTAACTCTTAGTAAGGCAGAAAAAAATACATCATCAAAAAAAGACAGAAAGAGAGACACGGAGAGAGGGAAGAAGGAAGAGAGAGAGGAGAGAAAAACTTAAAGAAAAAGAAAAATTTTTTCTTATAGCCAGCTCCTTCAAGAAGCCTTGGGATTAACCACCCTTTCCTCAGCTGGCTTTTTATTATTTCACTGTGCCTCATTGTAAATGAAATGCCGCAAATATGTATTTTCTGCAGTAGCTACACATCTGTTGAGGGCTAGACTATGTCCTCCTTTCTTTGTGGTGTTATTTCTCAGGCAGCAGTCAGGGTGATCCTGTTAAAACCTGACCTGAATCACGTCACTCCTTTATCCAAGGAGTGATATAAAGGCTTTGCAGGTAGAGTAAAGCTGATGTCCTTACAATGGCCCCAAAT
Source organism: Lemur catta (assembly GCF_020740605.2). Lineage (NCBI taxonomy): Eukaryota > Metazoa > Chordata > Mammalia > Primates > Lemuridae > Lemur > Lemur catta. The sequence continues at coordinate 24,776,217 of NC_059145.1, read as the reverse complement.
ATGCGGGTCCTCTCTGCCTTGGGGCCTTTGCACAGGCTGTTTCCCCTGCCAGGAACATTTTTTCCCCCAAATACTCACTTGGCTAATTCACTCACCTTTTTCAGGTTTTTGTTACAATATGACTTTTCACTTTCCTACTCTAGCACTTCCTACCTTTACTTAATTTTTCTCCAAAGCAAGCATCACCAAATGGCTCCATCTGCCCCACTGGAGCATAGGTTTCACGTGCAGACTGTGTCTCCATTGCTTGGTGTGCTCAGAGTGTGCTACAGGGGTGACACTCCAGAGGTATCTCTGGGATGAATATTGAATGAATCATGTCTTACATCATGCGCTATATAGTTGGCACATTTACCAAATGTTTGTTGAATGAGCCAATGAATGAATTCTGATCCAAACTTGTTCTGAAAAACAAAACTGCCTGAGAAAACAGGGGAGACATACTCAAAAGGGAGGCCAACGGAAACTAAATTCTAGAACATACAGCCAATGGCTCTATCAACTTTGAAAAATTTATCTGTGAATCCAGAGTATGAATTGTGAGAAATCAAGTGAAATGTCCTGCCTCGTTCCGTTTCCATACCCACTTTTAATTCTGAAAATTGCATTCTAAGATTTTCCTTAACATCTAGCTCTGGTTCAATTCCTTTGAAAAGAGAAGTTAGCAATCCTCATCCATCTCCAAACTGGCATCCCCTAAATCAGGTGTTTCAAAACAGGCTTCTCACTTACTTGATGTTTTCTGTTTAATTGTTTCTCCTGTTAGGTGGCAACACACACCCTTTGCAAAAGAAAAGTTTTCTTCTTGGTCACCCTGCAGCACTTTTCTTGGCAACAAAATGATAAGTATAGAAATACCAAGGGAAAAGCTCAAAGGCCCTTCTTCAGTGGGTGGTCAATATCACTTTAATTCTTCATCATAATCACAAACCCAAAGCCCTGTGAACTATTAAATTACTATGGGGATTTCCTCTGGGCTCCTTGCCCCAGCTGGTCTCAGGATGTTCTCGGCAACAGGCAGCTTGGGTAATGTTCCCCGAACACCTGTCACCTGCTCAGTACGATAATCTAAATAGAATGTGAATACAAAAGACCTATTATCAATTATGCAATGATCAGTTTGGCTCGGGCTGTGCGTCTGTGTGGCCTCCTGTAGAACGTGCTGAGCATTCCCTGAGCGGGCACATCACAACACGAGAGACAAGAAAGGGCATGAAGTGACGGTTGCTAACTCAGTATTTCTAGGTTTAGTCAAATGAATCTGAGCATATATGGAGGCGATCAGTGGGTGGAGGCAGATGTTTGTGTGAGGCTAAAGGAGGAGATCTGGTCAAAGCCTGTGTTAGCCAAGCTCTGAAATATATATATTCGTGTGCATGTGTGTGTGTGCATGTGCCCAGACACATTCAGTCAGCAGTTCTTTCTCCTCTGATGTTATACCAAATGGTATTCAAACTGTTGGGGTTTTTTTGTTGTTGTTGCTTTTTTAAACAGGGTCTTGCTCTGTCTCCCTGGCTAGAGTGCAGTGGCGTCATTGTAGCATGCTGCAACCTTAAACTCCTGAGCTCAAGTGATCCTCCTGCCTCAGCCTCCCAAGCAGCTGGGACTACAGGCACACACCACCACTCCTTGGTAGTTAAAAAAAAAATTATTTTTTAAAGGAGACGGGATCACCCTATGATGCCCAGGCTGGTCTAAAACTCCTGGCCTCGAGTGATTGTCCTTCCCTGGCCTCCCAAAGTGCTAGGATTACAGGCATGAGCCACTGGGCCTGGCCAAATTCTTGGTACTGGAATCCTGACTTCTTACCTTCCTCACCATCTTGATGCCTGGTGGGTCCAGGGTAACCAACTGTCCCCATTGTGCAGAACTGAGGGAACATGGGACTCTCAGTGCTCAAAGTGGGAAAGTTCTGGGCAAACTGGTACAGGTGCTCAATCTATGTTTACATGGCATCTATTTTCAACTCACTGGTATATACACAACTGGCCAATGATTCCAGGGGAGATGAAAACAAATATTAAAGATATTCAGGAAGCAAGACCACAGAAGGGATAAATATGAAGCCAGTGGTATGTCAAGGGATGGGAGTTTCCTCAGGAACAGACAATAATGGGGTACAATGTCTGCAGAGAATGTTAAAACGATAATAAAACTGACTAAGTTAGTCTGCTTTGAATTTTCGGCCTGCACCAACAATTCTAAATGAAGTCACTGAAAAAATACCCCTCCCGGCTGGTGCAGATAACCCCATTGCACACTTCCCTTGGTATGCTACTGTATGGACCAGAGATACAGTCTGTTATCTGGAAATGTCTTTTTCATTGAGGGCTTGTTATGGTTATGCTAAGCCCTTTACACGATTTTCTCATTTAATCTCCTCTTGCTAACATATAAGGAAGTTACTCTTACTTTACCCATTTTGTAAATGAGGGACTAAGAAGTACAGATGTCTCTTGCGTAAGGCCCCACAAATAGCAAGTTGGCAATTGGAATCACAGGCCTATTTGAGGCCAAAGATAATGCTCTTAACCCCAGTGCTATGCTGCCTTTGCATGCAGCTCCTGCAAGAAGACCAGGCTGAAAGCTGACTCTCTGACTGCCCACACCCACGTGGTGGGCAAGGAGGTGGCGCTGGAGTTTCAGATGTAAGAGTTGCTTAACAAATATATGTGTTCAGTAAGTAAAGGAATGAGTAAATACAGTGGAGGAAAACTCTGGTAGCCTAATAGGTTCCAGTGAGCTTCATGTTCAAGCAAGACAAAATCTTTTTCATTTTCCCATCAATTGAGAGTTGCCTTCAAGTCTAAGGACTTAGAGCATGGAGGAAAGACCTGGTTCCTGTCCCTGTCTCTCTCCTCTTTGGGGGAGAGGCTTACACGAGTGGACACTCAGTGTTGGACATGAGCTGGACCAGGAAGCGCTAACATCTTTGCAAGATTATTCTTTCTACGACTAGCTTACTTCAGTTTATAAGGCACATGGAATGGAGGTCCCAGGACTGAGCTAGCTTCTGAAGGTTTGCTGCAGGCTGTGAGGGCTCCACTCGTGGGATTCCCAGGAAGTCCCACTTTCTTACACATCTGGCCTGATGTGTATCAAGACTGATGCTTCCTGCTTTTCCCTAGGACAGTCTAATCTGAAGACTTTTCCGTGGTTTCAGGGGTGGGTTCCAAACTAAAGATTACATACCGATGTTCTGCAGCCTACATCCTGTTAGTAAACCTGTTTTTGTTTGGCCTGCGCTGTGTTTCAAACTTTTTCTAGTTAGTTGACACTTTAAAGAATAGGGAGACTTTGCATGAAAACTTGCATTTCTGGCTTTTCCTGAAACATTAGAAGAGCTGGACATACACCTCCTTAGCCACATTGGCTGAGGCTGGCACTGGCTGAGCCCTTCAGACAAGACACGTGTCTGTAGCTTCCACAAGTCCCACCGACCCTATCATCTACTCAACACATTTCACTCATTCATGTTGCCCGTATCCTTCCTCCACGCCCTGGAGCTTGTGGTCCTTACTCTAGATTTACATTGTCTAATATAGTACCCACGTGGGGTTAGTTACATTTATATTTAAATTAATTACAATCAATAAAATTTAAAATGCAGCTCCTCAGTTGCACTAGGCACACTTCAAGCGCTCTTTAGCTACATGTGGTTAGTGGCTACCAGACTGGGCAGCAGAGGTGACGTTTCCATCATCCCAGGAGACTGTTGGACACTGATGTTCTGGACATTAACTATTTCCGAATCAAGGCTGGCACCTGGTATAAAATTCTCCCTACCTCACATCACCTACCACCCACCAAACGGATTTTACACCCTGAAAATTATGGTAAGAGCAGGAGGAGATGGAGGAGGAGGAGGAGCAGGGTGAGGAGGAAGAACCATTTATAGAGCGGTTACTGTGTGTCAGGGCTATAATAAGGACATTCTATGATTCGTCTCATTTAATTCTTTCAACAGTCCCATGAGATAAGGGAGATTATAACTCCTCCTCATTCTAAAGATGAAACAGAGGTTTAAAAGTTCATTACATTGCAGAAGGTCACATTGTTAATACATAGTGAGCCAGGATTTAAACCGAGGTCTGTTTGATCCTAGAACTCATGATTCAATGATGCAGGGTCCACAGAAAAGGCTCCACAGTCTCCGTGAGCAGTGAGCCCACTAAAAGCCAAGGGGAAGCTTTCACCAAATTTGTACAATTAGATACCAGTTATATTCTAGGCCAATCCTAATGCCCACTTTGATTAAAAACTGAAACATGTCTGTTTCAATGTTGACAACTATTTCTTTATTTCTGTAGCCATTGCTGCTGCTTTTCCTGGAATGGACTGAGCAGTCACAGCTGCCAACTGTTAGCTGATTATAAATATTCTCATCTATTCCCGTCTGTTTATTAAGAAGGAAATTTATTTTGATATTCAAATGGAAATCATGCTTTTTTAAAGAGGGTTTATTATTAAATATGTTGTTCCACCCTTATTTAGAAGCATCATTTTCACAAATTTCACTTATTTAATAATGTTATATGCCTAGAATGGGAAAAAAAAGATAAACACTTTAGCTTATGCTTACTATGTGATAATAGGAGTGACAGATCACTTGGAAAGAGAGAGGATGTTAGGCTAATTAATTTCATTCTGGGTAAGATTTTTGGCATTACTTGCCTGTCTTTGGGCAAAGTCCATTCTTTAAAGAATGCAACACATAAAATGACATCAAGAGTTACCATTAAGTGAAGAAGAATAAAAGAATGTTTAATTGGGTAGGATTATTTTTAAATGTAAAGGTGATATAGTCATTGGGTTTGTCAAGTTTTTCCATGTTCTATATTTGAAAATTATTTTGTAGTTTTCCAAACTATGAACATTTATCAGAAATATTTTTATGACAGGATTTGCTTTGCCAGGGACCATAATTACCATCCGTTTTGCTTGCCAATGAAGAAGAATGCTTTTATCTGGATGAATTTATGCATGGGATACTGGTAGGAGATTCTTTTTTCCAGGGAGATTTTCATCTATAGCCTAGAGGCTGGGGAAAAAGCTTTTTTAAAAAGTAGATGGAAGATTTGATCCATAAAGTTTTTCAATTCAATTACAACCACACATTATGCTGGTTCCCCTCTAAACGTAGTGGCCGGCATTCCATTTTTTAATGGAGCTTTAAAATACTTCTGCTTTACTGTTTGGACTCATATTTATCAAACAAATTTCCCATCAGTTTAGGGAGAGTTTTCTTAGAAAGAAAATACACTGGAATCAGATATTGACATTAAAATCTGAAAGGAAAATGATTTCTTAAGGTAAGCACACCATACTTAGGAGTAAATGTTTAGCTGAGAAATGTATTTATTTATTCTTTCAATAAACATTTGCCAAGTGCCCATGATGTGGCCCCCACTAGCCTGAGATTTTGCATTTCTAGCAAGCTCCCAGGTAAGGCCAATGCTTCTGGTCCAGAGATTACATGTTTAGTAGCAAGACTCTTGGCTTCAGATATAGAGATGAACAAAATACAGCCTTGTGAAGGGTTCTCGAGAAATGAGTAAATGAAGAATTATAAAAAGAGTAGGAGGGTTTTGGTTTTGGTATTGTTTGAGTAGTTTTTAGGTGACCAACACTCCTGGAGATAACAATTTTCAACTCTGGACAAACCATGACCAAACAACTATCTAAAGACGTGGGGTAACAACCAGAAGAAAGCAGATTCTATAGTGGAGTTGACACTTGAAAAAAGGGAATGCCCCTTGGTGAGTTTCCCATATTTTGATGGTTTTAGCCTAGTCTGCTACACAGGGCAACTCAAACTCAGAGAGAAAGCTTGCACTTATACTGGCTTGAAAAATTAGATGTAAGAGTTCAGGGTGCTGAGAGCAGATGGAAAATGGCAGAGGGGTACATAACAGAAGAGAGAGAGCCACAGAAAAGGTGCCCCAAATTTTGTGTATAAAACCTGCCTCAGTCTGTGGCTGGTCCCCAAGTCATATATGCATGGGTCAGACTCCCAGACATCCAGCTAAGGCCAAAAGAACTGAACTGAGATTTCAGCTGCTGCTCATAGCAGCGGGGACAAGGTTTACAGTGTTGAGTTCTGCAAAGTTAACTTTCTGCTTACAAAAATAACCAATAGTTTTTAAAGGAACATAACAGAATCCAGAGCCTCTTCAACACATCATTCCCAATATCCAGGGTATTAACAAGGGTTAGCAAACTGTTTTCTGTAAAGGGTCAGATAGCAAATATTTTGGACTCTGAAGACCATATATTATCTCTATTATAAGAAGAAGTGTGGCTTCATGAAATTTTATCTTCCTTATGCAACCAAGGCACAGGAGGAATATCACCCTTACATGAATCACATACATTTAAGTTCCTTAGTATACAAGTAAGTCAAATATTTTGTTATTCTACACTCAAATTTAATTCTTAACAAATGCCAGTGGGATAAAAGCAAGTAGAATTGGTTTAGACTCTGATAGAAATTGGAAAGACAAAGGTAAAAAAATAAGAACTTGGAAAGAGGGTTAGACAGGAAGGGAAGGTAGAACAAAACAATATTTCACAGAAGAGAGAACTTGAGATGTTCCCAGAAAGGGAAGGAAGACGGCAAACTCCTATTAGGGGACAAATAGCAATAGAAAGCAGTAGAGATAGAAAGATAATTTCAAAGTCAGCTGAATGTGGGAAAAGACAAGACCAGGGTGGCCAAAAAAAAAAATGTGTGCTTGAGGCCAAAGAATAAAAGTAAGATTAAACTTTAGCTCTAAAGATTATAATGAGAATAAATTACTGTAGAACAGGCAACTAAAATTTGAGTAATTTTTTTTAGCATGACTTACTAGGAAAAATAATTTTACAATAATAGTTATTATTATTTATTTAAATTTGACAAAGAACAACTTAGAAGTGTCTGGGTTTCCAAACCAGTTCTGAAATACAAAAACAAACGGACCAAATGCAAACAACAAACAAACAAAAACCCGAAACACCACCAATATTTTTTGCTCTCTCCTACTTTAAAGTCTGTCCTCACAGACTTTCACCCACAGTGAAAGAATGAGAACAATCTATTTTCTGTCTGCCCTGTGGCAAGAGAGCAATAGCCTCTGCATTTCCCTGTCCATGGAAGCGTGTTTTGTTCTCTGGGGCTCCTGAATATGCATTTGAGCAGGAAGCCAGAGCGGGTTGTGACAAAAGGACTTTCCCTCTGAAATGGTGGCTCACCGAAACAGGAGGCCCCACATAATTAATCTAGGAGCTGCAGGGGTGGAGGCTGCAGCGGCTGGAACAGCCTTGGAGAGGACAGACCACAAACAGACAGGCACTGAGAAAGAAAATACATACTGTTTGCAGAAGAACTCTGAAAAGATGGACCAAAGTGGGAGGACATATTCATTTCATGAACACGCACCATCTGAAATAATCACTGCACTTACTCCTTGCACACCCTTTCTCACCCCAATTGCTCCCTTGCCCCAGTCCAATTCCCTGATGCTTCCCCCGCTCTGATCAATATTCAGAGCTCAGCATTTTAAAAACCTATAAGAAGCTGCTTTTTGCACTGCGAATGTGAAGAGTTTGCGTCTTTTTTTCAAAGGCGGCTAGAAAGTACTGCTGTCTGCTGCAGTCTAAGCTCTGCAGCATAAAATCTGACATATCAAAGGCGAGAGAGGGAGAAAAAAAGAGAAGGCAGTGGATGCATGCGTACAGTGAGGAGGACAGACTCGATGTCACCGTAATGGCACTGTGCCTTGAAAACAAAAGGAGGATTTGGAGAAATTTGAAGACTGCTCCAAATCAATCTACACACAAGTAATTTACAAAGTGGCAACCTGCAGCCCAAAGGGGTCAAGATAGGTCCTGAAATCTGAGAGAGGATAAATTTCTCAGCTGCCATCTGCCTTGGTCCCTAGTATTCATGTTGGAGATTGGATTATGGTTAAATCCTGATGGAAACTCATGCATTTAGTGGAAGCCAAAACAGCTCAGTTTCATACGACTGATTTTTGGGGTAGGCTCCTCAATGTAACAATAATGGCTTCTTTAAAAGACTGTTGTGAATCAGGCAGATGAATGAGTCAGGCAAATATAAGGCATGACCGTGTAAATAAAGCTTATGCACCTACATAACTTTCTCTATAAAAATTACTATATTTTTATAGGCACCAACTGATTCTATGACTTTTTATAGAGAATATCCTTCTGGGATTTGCATAGCGTATACACTTGCATTTACATGAGTTATTCATTTCCAATAATAGTGTATGTGTGCAGGGAGCTTTAGTGTAAAAGGAGACAATCTGGCATGGGGTTTCAAAGAATTACAGAATGCTGGAGTTGGGAAGAAGGGATCTTAGAGATTATGTAGCTCCTTCTAATTTTACTAAAGTCCAGAGATGGTTAATGGTTTTCCTAATGTCACACACCAAGCAAATGTTGGAGCTTAGACTTGAATCTGTGTCTTCTGACTCCAAATCCACTATTAGACCCTTTTAATATTTTAGCCAACAAATTTCCATGTTCTTGATTGCTAATGTTGTAATAAACAGAGCAAGGAACTGCGACATTCTACAATAGACAAACTCTGAAATCTTACTGGCTCAGCAAACAAAATTATTCCTTCATGCAACGTCAAGGGCATGTCAGTGAGGACTCCCTTTGTCCAGTGAAGTAGAGAACCAGGCTCTCTTCACCTTGAACCACTACCATATGGACAGCCAGCCTTGGGTTACCAGGACGGTGGAGAAGAAAATGTGGACTAGCACACCAATTCTCAGTGCTTCAGCCCAGATAGATTTATGTGTTACTTCCACTCACCTTTCATTGGCTACGGGTCACATGGCCCCGTCTAAACCAAAATGGTCTGGGAAATATACTCTCCAGGAAGGAGGTGAAAAATGGATATGGGGAAGCACTTGTCACCTTTTCCAGACATACATGCCCAGGTTTCAAGAAGCACAAAGGAAAGCAATGTTACTTTAAGAAGTATAGAGGCATTCTGGGTGGCTAGAAGGTAAGAATACCACATGTAATACATACATCTAATCTTTCCACTACATTCTTATTGAATGTGAAGGCCTGGCAAGAAATACCAATGGCTTATGAATTCACCTCTTTCAGTACAATCATTCTAAGTCCCTAAGCCAGACCTCACAAACATTATGATCCAAAATATTGGCCACCTGCTTTGGCTGTAAAAATTCCAGTGATCAGAACTCTAAACTGGATCTTTCTTTCCAGGGCATTTTGTAGCTTTCGGTTGGCCCCATGTCAGGGAGTGCTGTGCCTCCAATAAAATGAATACAAATATTTGTGAAGCTTCATTGACTGCTGCTCCAAAGCCAAGGCAGAGCCAGGCCGCGGGGACCATGTGTTTTGCTGGCACATGGCATGTCCTACTCACATGCTCCAGTGAGCTCCTGGAGGCTTTCCAGCTCTAGAAAACACTGCAAAGTTTAGCCTTGGGTCCCTGTTAAAGCTCGTCATCTCCCTGTTTTCTTATTTGATGTTTTTAAGACACAATCTTTGTTGTCTCCTTATCCATTTTGTTGAAAGGAACACTACAGTTCTGGTTTACCAAATAGTGGAAAACTGGAATAAAAAGCATTTAAATTTTCTGATAGAAATGTTTTTTGACTTGGTTGTGATATTGAAGACTTACTCGCGCACACGCACACACACACACACACACACACACACACACACACGCATATTATGTAAACTCCTTTACAAAGGTGTTTCTCAATCTTTAATGTGTAAACACCCAAGGATCTTGGTAAATGCAGGTTCTGATGCACAGGGTCTGGGATGGATGCTGTGATTTTGTGTCTGCAACAAGCATGACGGTGACACGAACACTGCTGATCCCTCCAGTCTAGCTGCTAGTGGCTCTTGGGTCCCCTGGGAGTCCTTTCACTAGGTTCAGTGTATCCATTCCCCAGTGCTTTCCTGTTTTGCTGTTAAAGTCGCTGAAGAACTGCCCTTGGCCTATGTCTTGCCCCTCACCACCACCCCATTCTCTGCATTTGGTATCCAGTGACTCACAGATAACAGGTACAAAAGCCCACCTCTTTTGCCACAAGGTGGGACAAACCTTGGGTACAGTTTCTGCTCCAGAACTTCTCGGCAAAGTGCTATCAGGCTGGGTCTGAACTTCACCTGAAACTACATCCTTACTCTATCTTGCTTTCATCTCTTCCTTAGAGATTTCTCCAGAGAGCATCACTTTGCACTTCTATATGAAACTCTTATCTTAGGCTAGGTTTCCAGGAAACCTACTTGAGATATTTGCAGCCACACTTTTAGAAGCAGGTCTAGAGTGCTCTAGAGTGAGGCAAAGCTGGGTATAGCAGACTTGGGGTCATACAGATTGGATTTTTAAAAACTTAACCAACACTTTTTTAGCTCTAGGGGAGCTCTAGAGTATGCTCTTTAGAAATATCAACTCATTGTCATCTGCATGACAACTCTGAAGTAGGAACAATAATCAGCTGCATTTTGCAAAGGGAGAAACCAAGAGATAAAATAAAGCATCCAAGGTCATCCACTTAGAAAATGGCAAAGCTAGGAACTGAACCCAGACAGACTGGCTGCATATTCTGTGGTGCTAACCACAAAATGCCCACTTCCTGCTTCTACAACTAGGCTGAACTTTTCTGACCCTCCAATGTCTCATGTGTGAAGTAGGGGTTATAATATCTACCTTTGACATTATTCAAGGATGAAATGAGATAATTACATAAAGTGCTCAATATGGAGCCAGGCATATTTTAGGTGCATTTTTGACCTCATTAAGTTAATTTCTTTGGTACTTACCAGGTATGTCTGTCTCATCTCTGCCAACCAAGACCCACATCAGATTTTTTTTTTTTTTTTAAGAGACAGGGTCTCACTGTATTGCCCAGTTGGAGTGCAGTGGTGTGATCACAGCTCACTGTAACCTCAAACTCCTGGACTCAATGATCCTCCCCTGCTCAGCCTTCCGAGTAGCTGGGACTATAGGCATATGCTTCCATGCCTGCTTAATTAAAAAAAATTTTTTTTCTTATACACAGGATCTTATGCCCAGGCTGGTCTTGAACTTCTGGCTTCAAGCAATCCTTGAGACTCAGCCTCCCGAAGCACTGGGCTTATAGGTGTGAGCCACCATACCCGGCCCCACATCAGATTTTAATGACCCTTGCCCAGCCTGACGCGGTATATATGGTACATATGTTCTTTTGGTGAGTAGCCTCATGTTTCAGGCCTATTTGCTTTCATAGAGGTTGAACTTTTTGACCATACTTGTCAAAAGCCCTACTAGATGTGGCTCCTAGTGCTTTACTGGTGAAAATAAACAAAGCCCAAGCAAGTTCAGGCATGCTGAGATCTCAGTCTTCAGAAAGGTGATGGAAAATGGCTCTTATTCAGTGTAGGGAGATGATTCCTGAGGTGCAACATGCAGGCCCTAGAAACACGACAGAGTCTTCTAGATGGACGAAAGTGGAAGCGTCTGCCATCTCTTGGGCTGAGGGACGAGGTGAGGAGATGGTTGTTACCGGAGTTCTGGAACCAAGGCTGCCTAGTTAGAAGGGGCCACCACCAAGGAGAAGCGAAGAGAGAGAAGGAAGCCCCTAAGCTTCTCCTCTTCTCCTGTTTTCTCTCTCATCACTGTTTATCATGAGCTAACATAGGCAGAGGTCAGTTGGCAAGGGAGCCTGGGGAATGGAGTGTGTGGAAATAGGTCCCGCAATACACAGTAGGGCAGAGGAAGGCTGGTGACTGAGTACTGGTATGTTACTGAGGCTAAATTTACTGGTAGTCACTGGCAGTGACTCACAGTGAAGCCTACTGGCCAGGGGAACCCACGGAAACTCTGGCTTCTCCCAACCTAAGTATGAGAACCAGTAAGCTAAGAAGTCAACTAATAGAGTTATCGATCTATTATAATAACAGAATAATTATTTGAAAACCAGTGGGGTTCTGCTTTGTGTGTTAGATCAGATCCAATGACATCTAACATTTTTGTCATCCTGTGATTTACCTCCAAGACTACATGAGTCAAAAAAATATTTGCCCTTAAAAGACTTAATGAGCTTTTAACAGCTGAGCCATGTGTTCATCCATGGTGGACAATTTTATTTTATTTTAAAAAATGAGGATTTTTAGAATTTTTTATTTTTAATTATTATGGGTACATAGTAGTTATATATATATTTATAGGGGACATGTGCTGTTTTGATACAGGTATATATTGTGAATTAATCAAATCAGGATAATTGGAGTGTCCATCACCTCAGGCATTTATCATTTCTTTGTGTTAGGAATATTTCAATTCTACTCTTTTAGTTATTTCAAAGTATATGCTAACTTATTATTGACTATAGTCACTTTGTTGTGCTATCAAATATTGTTCATTCTATCTAACTCTCTGACAATGTTTTTGCAACCATTAACCAGCCCCACTTTATCCCCCCCTCTCTGCTACTCTTCCCAGTCTCTGGTAATCATCTCTGTCTCCATGTGATCAATTGTTTTCATATTTAGCTCCCACATATAAGTGAGAACATGTGAGATTTGCCTTGCTGTGCTTGTCCTATTTCACTTAACATAATGTTCTCCAGTTCCATCCATGTTGTTGCAATTGGCAGGATTTCATTCTTTTTTGTGGCTATGTAATATTCCATTGTGTATGTGTGCCACAATGTCTTTATCCATTCGTCTGTTGATGGACACTTAAGTCGATTCCAAATCTTGGCTACTGTGAATAATGCCACAATAAACATGGGAGTGCAGATATCTTTTCCATATACTGATTTCCCCTCCTTTAGATATATACCCAGCAGTGGGATTGCTGGATCACATGGTAGTTCTATTTTCAGTTTTTTGAGGAACCTCCATACTGTTCTCCATACTGATTGTACTAATTTACATTCCATGATGGACAATTTTAAAACTGAAAGGCAATCACTATTTTGAGAAGAGATCATTTAAAGAAACTAAATACTAGTAGAAAGAAAAAGCCCTCTTACATTTATTATTAAGAAAAATATTCCAGTATTATTTACAGGTAGAGTATTTCTTTGGTTTAATGTTTATGTAGCAAATAGCTAAGGAGAAAGAAGAGGAAATTTCTATTTGTGGTGGGAGTGATTTTATTTAAATCAAACAAACTAAATAATAATGGTAATGATTCATTGAATGTTTCTTATGTATCAAGAGCTGTGCTAAGTACATTAAGGCAGTCTCTTAACTCCTACACCATTGACATTTTGGGCTGGATAATTCTTTGTAATGAGGGCTGTCCTGTGCATTGTGAAATATTTATTAATAGAATTATCTCAGGTCTCTACCCATTATATGTACCCCTCATCCAATTGTGATCATCAAAAATGTCTCCAGACATTGTAAAATATCCCTTGCAGGTCAAAATCACCCCTGGTTGGGAACTACCGCTTTAGAGGAATTAATGCATTACTATGCCCAGCGCCCAAATGAGAAAAATGGAGCTTACAGAGGTTAAATTACTTGCCCAGCCTCATGCAGACAGTGAGTAGTGCAACAGAATTCAAACCCAGGTCCAACTCTAAGCCTCATACTAAACCTTGACAATGATCTTTCTTCTCTTGCTTTACTCCTTTCTTCTGATTTTCTAACAAATATTTGCAGATGGCTTTTTTTTTTTAATTTGGAGAAAAGTATCAGAAAAAGAAGCAGTCATTTTTGGATTTGAATTTACAGTGAGACTTAAATTGGATTTCTGCTGAGATAGTAGTTTTATGTTGCTTAGATCACAGAATTTCAGAAGTATAAAAAGCCTCAGTGCTCATCGGTTTCAGAAAATACTATTGTGGATGTACAAACCCTTAAAAACAACATCTGACAGCACCTGGTTCATTTCATGTGAAGAAAGGATGTGCTGAAAAGCCTCCCTGTTTTTTTTTTCTTTTGTGCTATGATTCTTATTGAAGCTCCTTTTTCTATAACATTGTACCACTGCAGTAAATGATCAATTTCAACTTCATGCAGCCAAGGTCAGGTGTGAGGGAATAACAGGCTCTCTACTAACACCATGTAGGAATGATTTATTGCATTTCCAGAAGAGGATTCTTGACATTTTGAAAATGTAATGTAGTGCAAGAGTAATTAAGCCAAAGGTAGACTGCTGAACAATTGATTAGCATTTGTCAGAGAAGCCTGATTAGCTTAGATGCTTCCAGAACTGATTTTGCCAGCTATGAATTAAAGGTTAGTAATTAAATTTATGGGCCATAGCCACTGTCTCCAGGTGGCATTTCACATAGGAGTATTTGTGTTCTGAGTGGACAGGCAAATAAACATCAGTTGTCTGTCTACTAACAGCCTTTGGTTAAAGTGTCTCTTCAGAGACAAAAGAAAAATAATATCGAGTCAAAAATTGCCTGCAAGTCAAAATATTGCTTATATTATCCAATAATGCTTTTAACAAGCAAGTTCTAGCCACCCCACAATGGACTAAATAAAAAACAGGGTATGTTTAATAAAAGAGATTCATATTCATATACTAATCTACTAGTGTGCTCTGTTTGAGAGAATGTTTAGTTACGAGTCATCTGCTGTTTTCTCCACCTATCTAAGCATCTCGTTTTGGAAAACTGCCCCTTACCCTTCCTCATCCTTCTGTTCACATATTCATGGAAGCAGACAGATTCACTCAGCATCTCCTTGGCTGTAGTTGATGGGTCTAGGGGTAGATATATAGCCCAAACTAGGTCATTCAGAGTCTATCCCCAGGGAACTTTTTTCCCACTCAATGGTTTTTAGTATATTCCCAGAGTTGTACAACCATCATCACAATCAATTTTAGAACATTGTAATCGTCCAAAAAGAAATCTCATACCAATTAGAAGCCACCCCCCAGTCCTCCTCCTCCTCACCCCTGCCATCTGCAGGCCAGGCACCTATTTCTCCTTTATGTTTCTATAAATTTGTCTATTTTGGATATTTCATGAAAATAAAATCATACAATATGTGGTCTTTTGTGACTACCTTCTTTCACTTAGTATAATGTTTTTAAGGTGTATCCATGATGTCGTGTGTATCAGTATTTTATTCTTTTTTGATGGCTGAATAATATCCCATTGTATGGATATACATATCTTGTTTACACATTTATCAGTTGATGAACATATGGGTTGTTTCCACTGTTGGTCTAACATAAATAATGCTGCTTGCTTTGAACATTTGTGTACACATTTTTGTGTGGATGTATGTTTTTATTTGTCCTGGATATATACCTAAGGAGGAGAATTGGTAGGTCATATGGTTACTCTACGTTTACACTTTGAGGAACTGTCAAACTGTTTTCAAAATTCCCATCAGCAATGAATGAGGGTTCTGATTTCTCCACATTCGCACCAACACTTGTTATTGTCTGTCTTTTTGATTTAGCTATCCTAGTGTGTGTTTAAGTAATAACTTAAATGCTTTTGATTGGCATTTCCCTAATTACTAATACTGTTGAGCATCTTTTCATGTGCTTATTGGCCATTAGTATATCTTCTTTGGATAAATATCTATTCAAATCCTATGCCTATTTTTTGATTGGGTCTTTTTATTATTGAGTTGTAAGTGTTAATTATATATTCTTAATGCAAGTTATCAGGTATATAACTTGCAAATATTTTCTCTCATTCAATAGGTTGTCTTTTCATTTTCTTGCAGCAGGAAAGTTTTTCTAAGTTTTGATGTAGTTCAATTTGTTGTTTTTTTTCTTTTGTCACTTGTGCTTTTACATGACTCATATAGACACTATTGCCTGACCCAAGATTGTGAAGACACATTTATGTCTTTTATTCTGAGAATTGCATAGTATTAGGTCTTACATTTAAGTTTCTGTTTGTGTCCTTTGCCCATTTTTTAATGGGGTCGTTTGATTTTTTCTTGCTGATTTTCCTAAGTTCTATATAGATTCTAGTTATCATCAGCCCTTTATTGGATGTATAGCATGTAAATATTTTCTCCCATTCTGCAGGTTGTCTGTTCGCTCTAATGGTAGTTTCCTTGGTTGTGTAGAAGCTTTTTAATTTGATCAGGTCCCATTTATTTATTTTTATTGTTGCTGTGATTGCTTTTGGGGTCTTCTTCATAAATTCTTTGCCTAGGTTGATGTCTGTAAGAGTTTTTCCAACATTTTCTTCTAGAATTCTTATGGTTTCATGCCTTACGTTTACTAAACTCTGCTTTTGTCATACACAGGCAACCTTTCTATCTAGAAAGACTAGATGTTGTAAATTAGGACTCATTCGTCCTTTATATACACTACATACACAGCAAAGTAAAATAAAGTGCACAGACATAAGGGACAATAGTTGATCTTGCCTCACCATAACCACATTGGTATAAAGCCCTTTGCACTTTCTTCTCCTTTCTCCCTGAATGGCATAAATAATGTGCACTTCTTAGACAAGTGGTTTGATCATTCAATTTGCAAAAGACAGTATTTCATTCGAATTTTAACAAAAGGATATCTACAAAATATGTTACTTTCTACCTCTACTTTTAACATACTTTGTGCACTTTGTTTTCTTTTAAAAGGTTGGGAGAAAAGTTGAGAGCAGCTTTTTCATATTATATACACAGGCCTTCTTCTATAACCGGCCAGTAAATCTTTCCAAAGGGCGGTGGGCATTTCCAAATGGCCAAATGTGGGATGTTGTTTCTTCTGCTACCATGGTCTTGAAGTAGAAGGAAGACTAACCACCCAATGGCCCGCTAATTGTTCCACCTGTCGTCCAGGGCTCTGCTCACCTTCCAGGCCTCTTTAGGCCTTTGTCCCTAGTTGTCAGGACTAAGTAGGGCTTGCCCAATGGGGACAGAGAGGTCACACCAGGACCGGCATGTGCGCGGCTCCACCATTGGAGAAGGTGACGCAGCGTGCGTCCACAGACCCGCCTTTTCGGGCCCTCCAAACCCTAACACCCTCCGTGGCATTTGGGGCCGGCGTCTTTCTTCTTGCCCCGCCACACCCGCCGCCACCGCGAAGGCTTCGCCTGGGCCGGCAGGGTTGGGCCAGGAGGGCCCGAGGGCCCCGCGGGGACAGGGGACAGGCCACGCTCCGCGTCTCGCACCGCGCTCTCTGTAAGAACTGTGCAGTTAAGTTTCGAAATTGGGCAGTGTGAGTCTTCTAACTCTGTTCTTTTTTAAGATTGTTTTGGAATATTGGGTCCACTGTATTTCCACATGAATTTTAGGGTGAGCTTGTCAATTTCTGCAAAACTGGTATCTGGGATTTTGACGGATTGTGTTGAACCTGTAGATCCCCTTGCGGGAGTACTTCTGTCTTAACAAATACCATGTCTTTGATTCCTGAAGACCTGGGAGTCTTTCCATTTCTTTAGATCTTTAATTTCTTTCAAGAATGTTGTATAGTTCTCCGAGGGTAAGTTTGTATACTTTTTGTTCACTTTATTCCTGAGTATTCTCTTCTTTTTGATGGTATTGTAAATAGCATCTTGGGAATTTAAAATAAGGATTAAACAATCTCAGTTTCAGTTTGCCTAGTCTATTGAATGGCAGAGATGTAGATCGGCCTAATGTTGGTGGCCATTTTTTGCTTGGTGGTAGAAGCATAAAAAGCCATAATATACTCTTAAAATACAAAGCAGATACAAAAATGAAAGCTAGAGAAGACTTCCAGGATTTCTTCTGGTACGTGAGGCTCTGATTTTAGCTCAGTTTTTGGGCCAGCTGCACCTCTATCCTTTGCTTTTGCTTGAGTTCCCTCCACTGGATTTCTGCTTTGCTCAACTAAAAGTCCCAGTTAATACACATTGGCATGCAGAAAACAGAACCTGATATTGCTGTTTTGGAAGAAACGGCTCACCTGACTGTCATTTCCGTCTCTCAGTTAATCATTCATTTTTATCTCAAGTGAAATAAACAACATAATATTTTCATGATCCTCATCTATCGTGTGAAATCATCCAGGCACATTAAGCTTTTTGGCACTCTTATCACATTAAACTACCCAAATTATAACGGAAGTGCCAAAGCTATGAAAATTGGCAGTAGATTTATATAATGGAGCAGAGGGTTTAATGCTCACCTCTATTGGACAGATAGTTTACTGAAATATGATAGTTGTTGGAAATTAGCAATGTAAAGTGAAGCAGTTTTAGAATCTTTTAGCAAAGTCACAAGCCTAAATCTTTTTTTGTGCTATTCGGGCCCTAGACCGTTAATTCTCAGGCCTTGTTTTGATACTTGTTTGTCATCAATTATCTCAAGGGATATTATGACATTTTGAAAACACATCTAGGTTCAATTTAATCATGTTAATATACATTTGCAATATATAAATAATACTTGGAGAAATATGTCATGTAAGTTCTTCTCTTGCTGTGTGGATCATATAACCAGAAAGATAGCATTCCAAGGGATTTTGTAAAAGTTTAAAAAAAGCCAGGATCTTTATAATAAGTGAACCCTTCAAATCATTGTCTATTAATCAAGCCATATAAAATTGCATTTAAAATTATGTAAGTTACTTTTTGATATGGTAATCTTACTTCTATTAATAAATTATCCTAAGGAAATTATCAGAAATATGCATTGAGGATGTTCAATACCACATTACCAATAATAACATAAAAAGTAGAGAAAGCCTAAAAGCACAACAGGGATTATATACATTAATTTTGATCCAGTCACATGATGGAAAATTAAAGAGCCATCAAGGGTCATGTCTTAGAAGAACTTTTAATGACATGGAAAAGTTTTCTAATGCAGTAAGTGGAAAAAAGTAGTATTATACAATATTCCAATTCAGTAAAATAAATTTTATATATGTCTCCATATTTATGCACAGAAGAAAAATCTTGGAGAATAACAAATTATCTTGGATAACAGGAAGGCAGTTTTACTTTTCTTGTGTTCTTTTGTATTTCCTACATAGTATCACCATTCTCATAAGAAAAAATAAATGATATACCATAAAATTTATTTCTATATGAGTAACAAATGAGGTAAATGGCAATGATCTCTTCAGGAGACAGAACACGGTGTTTGATTCTACCTAAATTAAAGGAGACAGTGTCCTAGACCTGACTCAGCTATCCAGATCTCACTGTGGATAAGAAAAAAATAACTTTATCTCTCTATGTGCCAGTTTCTTGTCCTAATAATACCTGTCCTATCTACCTTTGAAGGTTGTATTGTAACTAGGAGCTAACTTAAAAAGCTACTTTAAAAAATATAATAAAAGTGTAAAAAATGATTATTAATGATAATTTATGAATGAACAGGTAGTAATAAAAATGTATCATTGTGGTTGTTTAGTAGACATTCAATCTAATAATAACTGCATAAGCTATTATTTTATAACAGAAGTTAGATTTTTTATGAGTGTCCTGGAAGAATGGCTCTTATTTTCTCAAGATTTTTAAAGTTACAAGACTTAGGAGATCCTAGTCTTCCTTTGTTCTCTTTGATTCCTTTTAAAAGAGGCAATGTATGATATGTACTGATATTATACTACTGCCAGAATTTAGTTATTTGATTTAGTACTTAAATATTTTATTAAAATATATGCCAGGATATGGGAAAGTATGTAGGATAGACGTAGGTATTCTGTTTTCTGTAATAACCCCAACAGCACTCTCTAGCTTCTAGAAAGGCCCAGCTTGTCACACTTAAACTTCCAAGGCCAGGGTGTTCTCCAGCTTCCCAGATTTGTTCTGGGCTCCACATCCCAGAACAAACACAGAGAACTTCATCCACTGCTTTGGCCCTGAACCAGCAAGAGAGAAGACATCAAAGAGCCTATAAAACCCTTCCTTTTGGTCCACAATGACAGATTACATTAAATTACTTCCAAAGGGGAAGAGACGATTTATTTTCTTTTTTTCAGTAATAATGTCATAATAATATCAAATCCCTTCCAATGAACCAATAGCCAAGATTCCAGGGTATGGCAGAGTCTGAACTCGGGTCTTCACATATAATAATTCAATTTCCCACTACACTGAATTCATCAATCAATCTACATAAATGCAAAATGTAAATACAGCTAACCCTTAGTAATGGTATATGAAGTGCCAAAAACTATTAACTTTTTTTTCCATTTTGCAGATGAGAAAACTAAGGCCCAGGACCATTTGCCCAATGTCACACAACTTATATAAATTGCAGGGAAAGAACTTGAATAAAGATTAGCTTAATCTTCATGTCTTTTTCATACCAGTCTTTACACTGATTTGGGGAAACCCATTGCTTGATACAGAAAGATATTTATTTCTATCAAAAATAAATGAGGCTATTATACCCCTCAGCTTGCCAACAGAGTAAGGCCACATATACTGAATAAACTCTCTAAGCCAAAAAACTGTCTGATTATCTACTTCTAAGTTTTAATTGGTGAGAATATCAGTATTTCATTGGGTTGTTGGGAATTTGGCAGTTACTTCATGAACTATTGAGGTGGTCAGAAAGATAACACTAAAGGATATTCTACAACAAGGGAAAAAATGTGAGTACACCATGTAGATTCTCAATACAAAGTGATTATGTAAGAGAAGTTAAAAAAAAAAGGCATCAAGAATAAATACATGGATTCTCATTCCAGTAATGACCATGTAGCTCCTAACAGACCAACCTTCTTGCATAAATATAAATATAAAAAAACAAGTATCTAGAGGCACTGGAAAGTAATGAAAAGGAGGCATATACTGGAGGAAAATCACTACTTAGAAAAACGGAATGATATTGGATGAATTTCCTGATCTTTTACAGCTTTCTGCCTCATGGCAAGTTTTAGTCTTTGCCTTTCTGGGCAGCTAAAATTTAGGTAAAACACCAGTATTCTTATGGGATTGAAGTACCAGAGAATAAAGTTTACAGCAACTATGGGCGCTGGAAAATGATGGAGACAATACCAAAAAGGATATTCATAAAAGGAGAGTACCAATTTCTATGTACAGATTCTGCCCAAATTGATTCCTGAACTATGGATGGGTGGGGCAAACTCCAAGCAGTGCACATGAGGCTAAAAACACACTTAACTAACATTTCATTTGCAACCCACTGCAGACAAGATAAACTTACCAAACTGAGTTCATTCAAGTTAAACACTGCTTTTTTTTTTTTTTTAAAAAAAAAACCCCTAAATTCTTCAGAGGAACACAACAGAATTCAGAGTTTCTATGGATAAAATTCACAATGTTTATCACTATCTTAATGAAGAAATTTAAAAAATGATCCACTTAAAAGAAAAAACAATCTGTGGAAACTAACTTTAAGATGACTCAGATGTTAGATTTATCAGTCAAGGTTTATTTAAAAATATATATATATAATAGGCAAAAATAAAGGAAATATCAGCAAGAAATAGAACTATAAAAATGAATCTAATATAAAGTCCGTAACTGAAAAACATAATATCTGAAATAAACTGTTAGAGCTTAGCAGCATACTGAAAATGACAGAAGAAAGAGTAAGTAAACTTTAAATTGATCAATACAAATTATTTAAGCTAAAGACCATAGAGAACAAATAACTAGGAAAAAATAAAAAGAGCAGAGCTTCAAGGACATGTGAGACAATATAAAACTATTTAACATATGTGTGATTTGAGTCCCCAAATGAAAGAAGAGAGAAGGCAGAGCAAACACTTTTAAGGAAATAATTACTGAAATTTCTCCAAATTTGGTAAAAGACAAATTCACAGATTCAAGACTGTCAGCAAAGCAAAAGCAGCATAAATGCAAAGAAAACCACACACAGGCATATCATACTCAAACTGCTGAAAACCAAAATTAAAGAGAAGATCTTGAAAGCAGCCAGAGCAAAATGATACATTACCTACAGAGAAACAACAATTTGAATTATTGCAGACTTCTCATCAGAAACAATGGAGGCCATAAGACAATATCTTCAAAGTGCTGAAAGTTTTTTTAAAAAATCTAGAATTCCAAATCCAGCAAGAGTATTCTTTACTAATACTGAAATAAGGACACTTCAAATAAATCAATAAATTTCAAAAGAAATAAAGAGATTTTGATGCCATCAAGCCTCAGAACTAAAGTAAATTCTTAGACTGAAAGAAAATGATACTAGATGGTAACTTAGATCTTCAGGGAGTGAAGAGCATTGAAAGGGATCTATTCTTGGTATTAATTTCCTTAAAATACTATTTTATGCTTTTGTTAAGATATACATATTTGTTTACATAAAAGAAGTTATAACTTCATAGTGTGTGTGTAGGGTCATGATATGTGTTTATGCAATACATATGATAATGATAGCATAAATGATGAGGACAGAGGAATAAATGTCCCAAGGTTTTTACCTTATATTTTATGTAAAATGATACAACATAAAGTCTAAGCAGATTGTGAAAAGTTATGGATATTGTATTGAAATCCCTGAAGAAGCCCTAAAAAACACAAAGAGATAGCTAATAAGCCAATAGATAAATGCAGATGGAATTTTTAAAATATTGAATTAATTCAAAAGAAGTCAAGAAGAAGGTACAGAGGAACAAAAACCGGAGTGAATAGAAAGAAAACAGGTGGTCAAATGATAGATCTAAACAGTAATGAAAATTTAAATGGACTAAACAATCCAATTAAGAGGTAGAAATTACCAGAATGGATTAGAAAATAAAAAGCAAGATCCAACCTTATGCTGTCTACAATACACACATTGTTTTAAATTTTTAATTTTTTAAAATTTCAGAATATTACACAGGTACAAACATTTTGGTTACATGAGTTGCTTTTATACAGTTTGACTCAAAGTTATAAGTGTGTTCATCACCCAGATGGTGTGCATTGTACCCATTAGGAATACACACATTTTAAATATAAAGAGAGAGGGAGGGTAAAATAAACAGATCAGAAAGATACATCATGCAAACTGCAAGCATAAGAAGATTGGAGTAATATATTAACATCAAACAAAGTAGACTTCAAGATAAGGACTATTATCAGAGATAAATATGGATATTTTGTGATGGTAAAGGGTCCATTCATGCGGAAGGCATAACAAGCATAAATGTAAATATATCTAATAATAGTGTATCAAAATACATGAGGCAAAAACCTACAGGATTAAAGAAGGAAATAGACACATCCACAGTTGTTGGGTATTTTAATTCTTCTCCTTCAGCAATTGGTAAAACAACTGCACAAAAAAATTCAGTAAAGACATGGAAGATTTGAACATAATATCAACCCTTGACCTAGTTGGCATTTATAGAACACTCCACCCAACAACAGAATATACATTCCTTTCAAGTGTATGTGGTCACACATGTACCCAGCCAGTTGGTGGGTCAAAGCACAAGTCTTGACAAATTTAAGAGAATTAAAATAATTCATAGTATGTTCTCTGATTAAATAGAAATTAAATTAGAAATTTAAAAAACTATATAAAATTAAAATCCTTAGAAATCAAACAGCACACTTCTGTATAACTTAATGATCAAAGAAGTTATAAACAAAATTGAAACATTTCTAACAAAATAATAAAAATATAACATATCAAAATACATAAGGTGATGATCTAAATTTTCAGTTAATAATCTAGAAAAGGAAGAGCAAAGTAATCTCAAAGTAAGAGGAAGGAAATAAAAAAGTTGGAAGTCAATAAAATAGAAGACATACACACAATAGGAAAAATCAACAAAGCCAAATCCCTAACTAAACTTATGTGAATGTATGTACAAAGAAGAACACAAATTAACCAATACCAGGAATAAAAGAAAGGTTATTCTACAGACATCGAAAAGATAACTGTGGAATTATAAACAACTTAATCTACAAAATTCAATAAAAATTAGGTAAAATAGACAAATTCCTTGAAAAATACAACTTACTAGAACTGGTAAAAGATGAAACAGAAAATCTGAACATCTCTGTTTCTACTAAAGACATTGAGTTAGCTGTGAGAAACTTTTCCATAAAGAAAACTCCAAGCTCAGATGGTTTTATTAGTAAATTATATTAATTATTTAAAGAAGAAATAATAATACCAATAATGCAAAAATTCTTTTAGAAAATAGAATACTTTCAAACTCATAAGGCTATCATAATCTTGTCATCCAAAATCTGACAAACACAAAGAAAAAAATTACGGACAAATATACCTCATGAATACAGATTTAACATCCTTAATATTGTAAAATCTTAGCAAATTGAATCCAGCAGCATGTAAAAACAATGATACATCTTGACCTAGAAGGGATTATTCCAGGAAGTTAAGGTTAGTTTAACATCAAAAAAGTCAATTATTGTAATTCACCAAATATGTAGAATTAGGTGAGCTGGCTTTTCTATATGACAAAACTTTATGTACTCATTAAAAATCATATTTGAACTCTATATATTACTCTGAAGAGATGAGAGGGGAGGGAGAAAGATAAAACTAATAAAGTAAAATATATACAGAATAAAGGCTTATGAGTTAGTGGGTTTTTTTTCATTTTTGTGTGCTTTTGTTTTTTGAGACAGACTCTCACTCTGTTACCTGGGCTAGAGTGCTGTGGCATCAGCCTAGCTCACAGAAACCTCCAACCCCTGGGCTCAAGTGATCCTCCTGCCTCAGCCTCCCTAGTAGCTGGGACTACAGGTGTGTACCACCACACCTGGCTAATTTTTTCTATTTTTAGTTGAGATGGTGTCTCGCTCTTGCTTAGGCTGGTCTCGAACTCCTGACCTCAAGCAATCCTCCTGCCTCAGCCTCCCAGAGTGCTAGGATTACAGGCGCGAGCCACCACATGAGTTAATGTTTTATTATCATTGCTGTTGTTAACTTTTCACTAATATGTATTTGGAGGAATTTTGTCTTCTTCATAGCCCAGGTACATTTTTGGCAATTCTGGGAACAATCATTTCTAATGAATCTGAAATGATTTTCACATGAAAAATCACCAGTATGGCACAGCTAAAATTTAGCCTTTTTAAAATATATATATATTTATTTGTTTTTACTGTGGCTCACAAAGAAGGAAATTTAAGTTTTCCAAAACTAAGGGCTGATGTTGACGCAGAGAAGAAACAACATTTCCTTGGTATGTATGAACAAATGAGATTCACTTCCCAGAGGATTTTATCCTGTCTTATCAGACGCTAACTCCTGGTAAATAGAACAGAACAAACGATGACCCCAGCTAATTTATGGAGGGCTTACTAGTCACCAGGCACTAATCTGAGCACTTTACGTGAACTACTTCATTTCATTTTGCTTTATTCGGATAACACCTCTAATACTATTATACCCATTGTACATAGGAAGAAACTGAGGCATAAAGAAGAAGTTTAGTAACTTTCTCACAGTCACATGGCAGAGGCAGGATTTGAATCTAGACCACTGCCTCCAAGCCTGTGGTAAAAGCTGTTAGACGGGACTCTGGAAAACATTTTACCTCTGATATTCATATGTCTTTGGCACATTTAAGAATATATTTCCCACCTTAGATTGTAAAGGCTAATGTGCATTGTTTTATAACTACCATAGTCTATAAAACGAATAATTTAAACATACCCATCCAAGTATT
This sequence comes from Lemur catta, assembly GCF_020740605.2. Classification (NCBI taxonomy): domain Eukaryota; kingdom Metazoa; phylum Chordata; class Mammalia; order Primates; family Lemuridae; genus Lemur; species Lemur catta. The sequence continues at coordinate 24,750,695 of NC_059145.1, read as the reverse complement.
TACGTGAGAATGAAATTAACACATTCCAAGAAGGGAGTGGTTAAAAGAATAATAAATGTGATGTGAAATGCTTGAAGGAGGCAGAAATGAATGAAAACAGCTTCCTTGGGAAGAAACTCAAAGAAATTCCACAGGAGGCATGGGCATATTCCAACAGATCCTAAATTTTCACAAGGGATAAGGGCTGAAACCTGCCAAACATCTCCGTTCCAGAGGCCACTCTACCCTATAATGCGGTCAAGGTGACCAACATTGAAGGGTTTCTTCAGACACTTAAGGAGAGTTGTCAGACTCACGATGAATGGGCCAGTGCTAAAGGCAGGGCAGGTGATACAGACAACAGAATCAGGGTTTCAGCTCATGAGCAATTCTCTGTCAAAGGTGTTTTGCTGCTTCCCAAGGCATCTGTAAAACATTGATTCAGAGTCTTGCCAAATTCTGGTTTTGTAACCTACGGTAGAATTCCACTAAGTGGTGCTGCAAAATTATAAGCAATTATATTCAGATGCCTGCTGCTATCTCTCGAATTGTTGAAACTGAAAACATCCTGTGCAAATTCTGAGAATCTCGTAGACAGCAAGTCAAACCCTAGTACGTATAAAAATTACCTGGGGAGGCTTCAAAATGTCGATTCCTAGCCTCTAATCTGCTGATGATGCACTGTACTAAAATGACCACTAGACAGTCAGGGAACCTGGAATCAAATCGTGACTCTGGGAGGACTATGTGAACCTGGGCAAGGTATTTATCGCTTGTATGCATCTCTGTATAAGCAAAATGAGAGGAATAAACTAAAGTTTGACTTTCTTTCTTTTTTTTTTTCTTTTTATTTATTTATTTTTTTTAGAGACAGGCTCTTACTATGTCACCCTGGCTAGAGTGCAGTAGAACGATCATAGCTCACTGCAACCTCCAACTCCTGGGCTCAAGCTATCCTCCTGACTCAACCTCCTGAGTAGCTGGGATTACAGGTGTGTGGGCTACTGTGTTTGGCTGATTTTTCTATTTCTTAGTAGAGATGGAGCCTCGCTGTGTTGCTCAGGCTTGTCTCCAACTCCTGGCCCCAAGAGATCCTCGTGCTTTGGCCTCTCAAAGTTCTGGGATTAAAAGCGTGAGCTCCTGCACCCAGCCTGACTTTCTATTATAACTATGTTTGTGGGTGTGTATGTATTTGAACACTGTGTCAGGCCTTACATGTAGTATGAAGAAATGTAATTTTATGGTTTTTCTTAAAAAGAAGAAAATAATTTCCCCCAGCTTTCTTAAGGTATAACTGACAAACAAAAATTGTATATATTTACGGTGTGCATTGTGATGTTTGGATATATGTGCATATTGTGAAACAATTAAATCAAGCTAATTAACATATCCATCGCCTCACAAACTTATTTTTTTCTGATGAAGACATTTAAAATCTACTCTTTTAGCAATTCTCAAGTATATAACACATTATCATTAACTATAGTCACCATGCTGTATAACGGATCTCCAGAACTTATGCATCCTGTTGAAATGAGACTTTGTACCCTTTGACCAACATCTCCCCATAGGAAGAAAATAATTTAAACAACACAAATGCTAAATGAGAGTGCCATGTGACAGTTTAGAGCTACCATATGTCTTGGGTCCCAAGATTGCGCATCTTTCCTTTCATATTTAATGTTTTAGGAATTAAGGTGCATCTTACAATTGAAATTTTAAAAAACTTTCATGGCAGAGAAATACATTGTAACATAGTTATCTCCCCCTGCATGTTAAGTCAACCAAGGTACACCTCAGGGTGATCCTTTGAATCTTAACTGAAACTTGGACATCTAACAGTTGTTTTATGCATTTAGAGAACATTTAAAACAGTAATACTGTCACACAATACTGAAACAAAAATATAGCGGGTAAGCAGAAGACTGCCGGCAACATAGTGGGCAACAGAAATAGCAGAAGAATCTGCCGATGATTTGTCAGGATAACTCACAGAGATTCAAAGTGAGGAGAGGTTGGCCTGTTTGATTTATGCATCTTGAAAAGCTAGGTTGCTGAACACCTACCCATCAAAAACCCCTCTCACTTTAAAGACAAGCTAAATATGTAATTACATTTAAGGAGAAAGCAAAAGGGTATGTTCAGTCAAATAGAAGATTAAGAGGAAACCTCCGTATGCCCTAATATCCCTCCAGATGAGTCTGCCAGAAAGCAGGTCAGTGGTTGCCTGGGGATGGGTGGGAAGAGGGAGAGAGGGATGACAAAGGGTACAAGGAAATTTTGGGGGTGATGGATGTGTTCATTATCTTGATTGTGGGGCTAGTGTCGTGGGTGTATACATGCATCAAAACTTGTCAGATTATTCACTTTAAATATGCACATTTGGTATATTTCAGCTATACCTCAAAAAATTAAAAAGGGACTTACTGTGTCAATAGTAAAGATTCACAGAGGTCATGGTCATAAGGATGGATTATTGAAGGCAGCAAGTCATGAGATGACACACTAGAATGATTTAGGTCACTCTTCAGAATCTGAATAAGGACATCATCATCACCTTCATCACCAATACTAGTGTTTATTAAGCACTCACTCTTCATGGACCAGGCATTCTATAAGAAATTTTACTGTATCATCTTATTTAATCCTCACAACCACCCTGGAAGACTTATCTCACTAGTATCTCCATTTTACAGATGGGGAAAGCAAAGATATACAAAAGTTAAAACTCACCCTGAACTGCAAATGCAAGTAGCAAGCAAATGCAAGATTTGAACCAGTCAGAACTCATGCTCTTAATACCATGCCTCTAGGTGGCCCTTAGCACTGGGAATAAGATACTTAGAGGCTGCTATTCGACAGGATTTCTCATATTGCTAGTTAAGGATAGAGTAAGGAACAATGATATTTCTTAAAAAGTTCTGTAACTTGCAGGGCCTGGATGAATACATCAAATCTGTGGCATATTCGAGGGTAACCACAAGTTGAAAGTGTGTCCTAAAAAGGGTACTTGGGGACTTTTGGTGAGTCTGTGGTTTGTGCAGTCTGCAGTTGGGGTTTCCAATTGTGGTGAACAAGGGAAAGAGTTGCCTAAATTTTGATCTGGTTGTTATGTTACTTTTTAGGAAGAGAGATGATGAATTGAAGAGTCCAGGGGGACTTGGAACATTGAACACTTCCAAGCATCACACTCTGGGTGAAGTGTATGTTCTTGGTTGTTGCCTCATACACATACCATAAAATATATTATTTTAGCCGTTTTTAAGTACACAGCTCAGTGACATTAAGTACATTTGTTACATTATTTTTAAAGGTAGTATGTCATCCCGGGGAGACAGTAACATGGGGGTTAAGTTGTACGGGTGCTGCAATCAGATAGTATGGCCTTGACAATGTACTTCTCTGCCCTTCAGTTTCCTTACCTGTAAAATGATAATGATAAAGGCCTACCAGGTAGTACTGTTGCAAGGATTAATCAATATAATATATGTAATTTGCTCAGTAGAAGTCCTGGCTTGGAATAAAAGCTTTCGATGTGCTACGGAAAATGTAGCTATTATGAGTTTATCAGGTGTTTCTGCAAGTCTGAGGTTCTTAACCTGGGGAATGTGAACCTTAGGGGCCCTGGATTGGGCTTGAGGGGTTCTGCAAGTCTCCCAAATGATGTGCGAAGTCATGTGTTGTCCCTCTGTGTGTGTTTGGGAAATAGGTACATAGCTTTCATAAGATTCTCAAAGAAGTGTTAGAAGTGCAAGGGTGAAAACAGAAAACTCAGAGAAATACGTATAACCAGCTCAGCCTTGTTTCACCTGCTACTGAGAGGGCTCTCACCATTGACCTAAGTTTCTCTCTGCAGGGATTGGGGGTGACTAGAAGAGCAAAAGGCTTCCTCTGTGCCTCAGGGATACCTAAGGGTGTCGTACCTAAGGGGGTATAATTCACACTCCCTAGAGCTGTGGCCTGCAGTCTGCAGAGCTCAGCCCCATACCCTTGGCACGGTGCAGCCGCAGGGTTCTGGGAACACAGTCCTAATGGGCCGGTAGGGCTGCCAAGGGCGTGGGTGGGTGGGGAAGGCAAGGCAAGGGGCTCCCAGAGTTTGGAAGGCTTCACAGCCCTGTGCCCTCCCTGCCTGACACAGCACAGCACTTTGCGCTCACCTCTAACAGCATGGCAACGTGCACGGGAATCACCTGCAGAGCTTGTAAGTATGTGGACGCTCTCAGGAGGTCTGGGCTGGGGCTGAGATTCTGTCTTCCCTACAAGTTCCCAGGGGACCACACTTGGAATAGCGAGGCTTGAACCTCTTCATGTTAGTTGACTGCCTGTCTCCTGTTAAAAGAAAAAAACTTAGACAAATCAAATTTAATAAAGTTTAATTGAGCAAAGAATGATTCCCTAATGGGGCAGCCCCTGAACCACAACAGGTTCAGGGAGGCTCTGGCGCTGACATGTGGTGGAAGATTTATGGACCGAAAAAGGAAGGTGATGTACAGAAAAGGGAAGTGAGGTACAGAAACAGCCAATGTGGTTACAGCTTGGTGTTTGCTTTATTGGAACATGGTTTGAACAGTTGGCCAGCCGTGATTGGCCAAAACTCAGTGACTGGCACAAGAGTAGGTTACAGTCTGTGTACACAGTGACAGTTCACTATGTACAGAGAAACCTTTAGGCTGAACTTAAAATATGTAGGGAGGCAGCTTTAGGGTAAATTTAATTTAACACTCCCCAACTGTCGCTGGGCAAACTGAAGACAGGAGCTTATTCTATTCTCTTTCTCAGGGGCCTAGTGCAGAGATGACACATAGAAGTTTAAAGTAAACACTTAGTAAGTGCAAGAAAGAAAGGAAGGAAGGAAGGGAGGGAGAGAAGGAAAGGGAAGAGAAGAAAGGAAAGAGACAAAGGCAAGAATGAAAAACGGAAGCAAGGAAGGAAGGAAAGAAAGAGAGAGAGAGAAAGGAAGGAAGGAAGGAAGGAGAGGAGAGGAAGGATGGAGGGGAAGGAAGGAAAGAGGAAGGTGGTGTTCACTGGAGGCATACAGGCATGCAGTTGTCACAGCTGGACACAGTTTCCAGATACCTTTCTGCCCCTAAGATGACAGTTTCATTCCTTCCTCTCTAGGGCTCAAGGGAGGCTCTCCTCCAGAAAAAGGGGAGGAAATAGAAGTCACCAAGCTGACTATTAATCAAGAAACTTAAGTTTGTCCCTGAGAGATAATTCTCTAATTCTGAGAGAATAATAACATTTACTATGTAATGAAATTCATTGTGCAGAACATTCCCTGAGCATAAAAATCTACCGGACGTAGACAGATACTCAGGGCCATTTTTTGATGCCTTCCTTAGGAGTAGGCTGTTCTTTGACATGGACTGTAAGGTTTTACTTACATAGTTATTTTAGCCTTTACTATAATATTAATGCATAAAAAGTAAAGACTCCAAGAAAGAAGGAGGAAGGCCCCGGGAATGTTCTTCACAGAGGCAGACACAAAATGGGGTTGAAAAGCCCAATTATCTTCTGTCCCTTCTATCACACCAGTTGGAAACAGCTGTAACCCCAGGAGTGACCACACATTACCTATCCTGCTCAGAGTCACCACCGCATTTATTTTTGAGCAGATCATTTCACAGACAGAGAACGCAAGTGCCAATGGTCAGAGGGACGCGTCTAGGTGTCACACTATTTCGTCAGGCAATGATGAATCACACTGCGGCTTTCACATCGACTTTCCCATGACCTCTGAGCAACAAGGGAAAAAGCCAAAGAACAATTCTGGCCCTTCGATTTCCCTAACAAAGCAACAGAAGGCCCAGATTAAACCGGCCTCTTTGAAACTTAAAAGGAACTATCATTTGTCACTTTTTAAGAGGGCAAGCTGATTAATGGGCAGTGAATAATCACAGCACAATTCACTGATTAAATGTGCAGCCATTGTAAATGCGGATTCAAACCCTTAGAAAGAAAGAAATGCAGACCCTTCTTGAGTTCAGCTGATTCTGCCTGTAAGTTTTGTATTTACAAAGAAAGTAAAAACTGCAAAGGCCATTTTTGAGGAAGAGCTTAAGAGACATGTGGGAAAAAGCAAAGCTTTAGCACAAGTTCTGAATGCAGTTAACACATTAAACATAGCCTTGATGTTACAAACTATCTTATGCCACATCCACGAAAGGGCACAAAACTGGAAAAAAGCAACCCATCCTCACCAAAATGTCGGCATTGTCTGAAAGTTTCCATGATGATGGTGATGATGACAGCAATTATGTTGTCAACTGGGTATTCTAAGCATTCTTCACATATTAAATTGTTTATTCCTCAACAAAATATGAAACAGTGCTTATTAACCCCATTTTTACAGAGGAATCTGAGACACAGAGTTTAATGTGTCTGAAGTTACACAGGTGGTGATAACTTAAATTTGGGTAATCTGGCTCTAGCACATGTGCTTGTGATTCCTCCCAGCGTTGATACTGACGATGCTAATGCACCAGCCGATGTGCTTACCTGGCACGGCAGAGTCCACCGTATTTACTTCAGACTGACTATGAAGTAGCTCTCCTGGCTCTAAAATTCCATGAGACCATGAGCCTCACGGAATAATCCCATTTCATGAGCAATGGTTCAATAGGCACATGAGTTTAGTTGAAGTGGTTCAAAGTCAATCAAATAAGTACTTACCAAGTCCTTGTCTGTGGCACAAGAGAGGAGAGAGGGTGGTAGGAGAGATTAAAGACACACAGAATGTGGTCCCTGTCCTTATGTCATATCTTGTAAAAGATGTGCTTGAACTCAGGATGCTTGGACCTTGAGAGGCCTCCCCAGAGCAGGCTGTGCTACCACCATGGTGATGTTTGCTGCCCAGCATCCTCTCACCCTTCCTTTGGTCACTGCAGCCTGAACTTCTCTCCAAGCATCTAATCTCCTGTCCTGCCAAGATGCACAGTCTTGTTTTGATGTCAAGGGGTAAGCAAGGGGCCTGAGTTAGGCTACTCAGGGTCATCCTCTTGGGAAGTCAAATCTTGAGCAGAGTCACACAAGGCCAAAAACCCTTAAAATCAATAACAGCTGCATACATCCCTGGGTATCAGTGGGACATTGGTTTCAGTACTCCTTGTAGATACTAAAATGTGTAGATGCTTGAGTCCTTGATATAAGATGACATAGTTTTTGCACGTAACCTACATATATCCTCCCATATATTTTAAATCATGTCTAGATTACTTATAATACTTAATACAATGTAAATGTTATGTAAATAGTTGTTATGCTGTATTGTTTTTTATTGTATTATTTTTATTGTTGCATTGCTATTTTTTATTGTTTTGTTCCTGAATATTTTTGGTCTACAGTTGGTTGAATCTGTGGATGTGGAACCCATGGGTACAAAAGGCAAACAGTACTGATTTGGAGAAGCTGTCGATTCAGTTCTGCTACTAGATCCGAGTGCTACCCTGGTTTGTGTCCCTCTGGGTCTTATTCTTCAAGTGTTGCCTTGATTCTCTGTGATCTCCAACATCCCTCCACAAATTCATTTTGGGCTAAAGCTGTTCAGTTTTTGTTGTGCGTCACCATATAACCCCAACTAGTACACCAGAATTACACGTTCAGCTATTCTATATGCCAGTTAACATTTGGCTGCATCTATCTCGTCTCCTTATAGAAGCATCTTGTTGGTCACAAAGGGAAGTGATCAGATAGGATTCGAATAAGCCTGCTGATGAAAGTTAATGTAACCGTATTTTAAAAAAGAAAGCACATTTAGAATGCCCCCCAAACTCTCCATGTTTATTTCATTAACTGAATGGAGCACTGAGCCAAGAATCAGAAGACCTGACTGCTAGACCTAGCTTAACTACAAAAAGACTGTGTGACCTTGGGCAAGTTATTTCCCCTCTCTGAGCTTATTTCATATCTGCAAAATGAAGCGGGGACGGTATTTAAATATTCTACTCAGAAGCCAAAGTTTCTACGGTTCTAAATGGGAGAGGTATGCTTTCGAAATTACTGAGGAATTGAGTAGAAGCATCTCAAGACCTCTTTTTCCTGGAAATGAAGACATTTTTTCCTCATACAGGTTGGCAAAGTTAAGTTCCAGCTGGACTCCTTGAAGTAGAAATCTTATGGTGAGCATGCCATGGAGGAGCCACGATCTTTCTCGTGCTTGTAAGAATCTCACCATTGAAGAGGAGAGCTCCAAAGGTCAGGATTACCAATTAGCTGACTGGGATCTAATTATGGACCAACCCCAAGGAGGTCAGTAATAAATATCACTAAATTCTTAGCTACTAATAAGTGAGTTTCAGATAAACTTGGATCTTCAAAGGAAATTTCTGTTGAAGCAACATGTATCATAAAGCCTATTTGATTATTTTGTTGGCAACTGTTCAAATTTTATGGTTTCAAGGTTCAGATATATCACTAAGAGGAACAAAGAAAAAAATAACACCAGTCATTTAAGACAAACAGTTTGAGTCCTGAAGTGCATTTATCTTTTTATCTTACTTCCTCATCTTATACTTCACCGACCTCCAAAAGCCACGCAAACCACAAGCTTCCTAAAGCTACTCCTGACCTGATTCTGCTTGTTCTGGAGTTCATCCCTTTTGCAACTCAGTGACATCATTTCACAGCCCTGTGGTCAGTGGCTTTGAGATGTGTAAAATGGTCAATTCATACGGGGAAAAGCTAAGTATCAAAGGATTCCAATCAAGTTTATCTAGAGCTAAATTCATCAGACAGGATGAGAGAACATAATTGATGGAAAAAGTTCGCTTCTTCCAGGTATCAGAAAAACTTAGACAAACTTATAAGGCATAAGAAATACTAAGATATTTATTCCTATATCAATGTTGTTTTTCTTTCAAAAACAATTTCAGAACACATTTTTCCCCAATCATTAATTTTTCTGATTTCATCAGTTAACAAGGTTAAGATTAAATGAGATAATATATGGAAAGCCATTAGCACAGCTTTGGGGCTTTACAGTAGCTGCCAACTCTTGTGCTCTGACATTGAACCAGGCACTGTTATGAATTGTACTTACATTACATTATTTAATCCTCACTGCCCTTTAAAATAGATGCTATTACTATTGCTATTTTCCTGATAAGGAAACTGAAGCTCAGAGTGGTAGAGTAGTGTGCCCAAGGTCACACAGCAAGGGAATGGCAGAGCTAGGGGTCATATCTAGGTCTCCAGCTAAGGTTCGTTCTTTTACCTACTCTGTCATATTAACAAATACAAGGTGAACCTGAAGGGGAAAGCAAGCCGACTGTGGTTTGTTGAAAACATTGAAATACTGAACATTATGCCAAAGGGAAAAAAGCATTTTTCCCCTTTTAAATGGCATTGTTAGGAATTACTGAGGCTATTGTGTGTGTATGTGTGACATCTGATGTCTTGTCCATGAGCCACCAGCACACCCCATGATTTTGCATCTGACCCCCGTGGTCTGGGGTCTTCCTGGTGGTATGCTTTAGTGCGGTGGGGGTGGGAGGTCGTCATCCTTAATGTGGGCTTCTCATTATTGGGAGTTAAACACTAGAGTTGTGACCTGAGCAAGGACTGGCTTTGAGTAGAGGTTGCATCCACAAGAAGATCCATCTGTGCAGTCTCCTTGGGGGGGTTGGGGGTGTCACATATTTATCTCCAGAGAATTTGACACAAGCCATTTGTCAACCACAGTCACACATGTTTGCTGTTACCACGCTTTCTCCTTTTAGTCAAAGCAATAACTCCTCATTTTGAGAGCACAACTGTGGAGTGCCAGGTGTTGATATTTTAGAAACAAACAGCAGTAAGGACAGCTGTGGTCGTGGACTGCAATTTTTTTTTCCACCAAGCTGATGATAGCACAGTATGCCAGATGAAATTAAAGAGTTTCATATAATAAGTCTTTGCATCGCCACCATAATGCATGATTTCTGATGACCTTTCTCTGAGGGACTCCCCCTGGAATTTACCTTCATTCAGAAGCCCAGAGCTTCAGAGAATGTGCAGAGGCACTCACACTTCCTGAATGCTGTCAGAGAGATCCTGCAGATTTTCCTGTGCTTACCACATCCTTGCAGCCTCTCCACCAATTGTGTCTGTTCATTATCATTCATCAATACGCCCATTTTCATGTCCATTCAAATGCAATGTGACATTTCCTTTCATTTTCCTTTGTGGGTCAACGTCCTTCTGAGCTTCACAAGCGCTGGTTGGTTATGGCATAATTATTAGTGCTTTGGGTAATAACTATTTGTATGTTCTGATTTAATTAATGGAGAAATAATTTAATGAGATTTCCATGAATTCTTTTCTTTCTCAGGTAAAAGCAGTGCAGGTGTTAACAAAAATCAGTCTCCAGATTCTTTGATAGGTAGAAAAATCAGGCCCTCAAATAAAGTAAAATTTTAGTTCAGAGTTCAGTACAGGACTAGTGGGACATTACTTTGATATTTTAATTGTTCAGTTTACTGATACTTAACTGCTTTGAGAATCTTTTTTTTCTGTACTTTAAAAAAAAATTTCAGAATATTACAGGGTACAAATGCTTTGGTTACATAAATTGCCTTTGCACTGCCTGAATCAGAGGTACAAGCATGCCCATCCCCACAGAGAGCGCACACCACACCCATTAGGTGTGAATTTACCCATCCCATCCTCACCCCCAACCTGCCCAACACCCTATGAATGTTACTTCCATGTGGGCACATAAGTGTTGATCGATTAGTACCAATTTAATGGTGTGTACATGTGGTGCTTGTTTTTCCATTCTTGTGATACTTCATTTAGAAGAATGGGCTCCAGCTCCATCCAGGATAATACAAGAGGTAGCTCACTATTTTTTTATGGCTGAGTAGAACTCCATGGTATACATATAACACATTTTACTAATCCACTCATGTATTGATGGGCACTTGCGTTGTTTCCACTTCTTTGCAATTGTGAATTGTGCTGCTTTAAACATTCGAGTGCTGATGTCTTTTTTATAGAATGTCTTTTTTCCCTTTGGGTAGACATCCAGTAGTGAGATTGCTGGATCAAATGGTGGTTCTACTTTTAGTTCTTTGAGGTATCTCCATACTCCTTTCCACAGAGGTTGTATTAATGCTAGTTTGTAGTTCAGTCTTTTTGCTGTTGAATTGTAAGCATTCTTTATCTAATCTGGACAAGTCCCTTATCATACATATATGATTTTTATCATATTACTATTTATATTTTATATATAAAATATTTGCAAATATATTCTCTGATTCTCTTTTTACTTTCTTAATGGTGTCCTTTAATGGCCGAAAGTCTTTAATTTTAGTGAAGTTCAGTTCATCTATTTTTTTTTGTTTGTCAATTGTGTTTTTATGTCCTATCACAGAAACCATAACCTCATCCAAGGTCATGAAGATCTACCACTATGTTTTCTTCTAACAGTTTTATAGATTTAGCTCTTATATTAGTCTATTATACATCTTGAATTCATGTTTGTATACAGTGTGGGGAAAGGGTCCAACTTTATTCTTTTGCATGTGGATATCCAATTGTCCTAGCACACTTTATTTTTAAAACAAGTTTAATTAAAAATTTAAAATCCAAAAAATAATTTAAGAAATCAATTCCCTGGTATTTTTCCTTTCGATGCAGGAATGTCATCCCCTTTTCCATTTGTTCAAATATTTTTTCCCCTTATTTTCAGTTGACACATAATTGTACATAGGGGATACCAAGTGATATTTAATATAGGTATACAATGTGTAATGATCGAATCAGGGCAGTTAGCATACCCGTCACCTCGAATATTTATCATTTCTTTGTGTTGTGAACATTCAAAAGCTTATCTTTTAGCTTTTTGAAAATATATACTAAATTGTTGTTAACCATATTCACCCTGTAGTGCTACAGAATGCTTGAACTTATTCCTCCTGTCTAGCTGTGATTTTGTATCCATTAACCAACTTCTCCTTATCCTCCTCTCTTCTCTGCCCTTCCCAGCTTCTATCAACCACTATTCTACCCTCTACTTCAATGAGCTCAATTTAACCCTTTCTTGAAAGGCCTATTTTTTGCCTTTTGAAGTGTCTTGGCACTTTTGTCAAAAATCAATTAACCATAAATGTAAGGGTTTATTTCTGGACTCTCATTTCTATTCTTTTGGTCTATGTCTATCTCTAGGCAAGTATCACACTGTCCTGATTCCTATAGTTTTGTAATAGGTTTGGAAATTGAAAAATCTGAGTTCTATAGCTTTGTTCTTTTTCAAGATTATTTTGACTATGCCAGGTCTTTTTCATTTCCATATGAATTTTAGGATGAATTTGTCAATTCCTGTAAAAAAATAAAATCCAGCTGGGATTCTGATAAAGATTCTGTTGAATCAAACGATCAGTTTGGGAAGTATTGCCTTCTTAACAACAGCAAGTCTACCGATCCATGTATATACATCCACATCTTTGAATATATTCATTTGAAATCCTTCTCCAGTAATTCTGTTCCATAACTTTTTTCTTTCATTCACTTCAAAATTTTTTTACATCTATCTGCTAACATAGAATCATTTTCAAACTCTAATATTATAAGAATAATCATAATATCTTTTGTGACACCTCAAGTTATTTTTATTCATTTTTTAATTGTCTAGTATGTTCAGTGCACATTGTTGAACATTCCTGATTTTAGTAATTTGAGTCTTCTCTCTTTTTTCCCTAGTCAGTTTAGCTAAGGTTTGTCAATTTTGTTAATCTTTTAACAGAAACAACTTTCAGTTTCATTGATTTTTTTTTTTTTTGGTATTTTCTATTCTCCATTTCGTTAATTTCTCCTCTAATCTTTATTATTTCCTTCTTTCTGCTAGTCTAGTGGCTCTTCTTTTTCCAGTGTCTTAACATGGAATGTCAGGTTATTAACTTGAGATCTTCCTTCTCTTTTGATATAGGCATTTATAACTATAAATTTTCCTTTAAAGAACTGCTTTAACTGCATCCCATTAGTTTGGTATGTTGGGTTTCATCTTCAGTCATCTCAAATTACTTTCTGATTTCTCTTGTAATTTCTTCTTTGATCCACTGGTTATTTAGACATATAGGTTCATTTAAGTGTTATTTAGTTCAATAATTTAATTACAGAAGGGAAAGATGCCAATTTCTCATCTGCTATGTTTTGACTTTAAAAATGAGTCATTTGGATTTAGCAAATAAACACATTTTCTGTACTTTAGATTAATTTTCAGTTCTGTATCTTTGTATCTGTTTCTCAAGCTTGAGTATGTATACAAGTCACCTGGAGATTTTGCTAAAATACAGACTCTGTAGGGTTGGTGTGGGCCCTGAGATTGTGCATTTCTTACAGGTTCCCAAGTGCTCCTGGTTCTGCTGCTATTGGTTCAGAGAACACACTTTGAGGAGGAAGGCTCTGTGCAAATACTTAGAATACCTTTCCCATTTATTCTTCGAGATTAGGCTCAAATGGCCCTTTCCTTCAAAATTCCTGTCCGTTGTCCCTCTAATCAGAGGAGAATATATCCTGTTCTGTAACATAACATCTTCATACCCTTTATTTGCACTTACCGCATTCTTTTATTTTTATTTATTGATTTTTTATTATTTATTATCATTTATTTATTTATTTGTGAATGAATGAATGAGACAGAGTCTTCCTCTGTTGCCCAGGCTAGAGTGCCGTGGCATCAGCCTAGCTCACTGCAACCTCAAACTCCTGGACTCAAGTGATCCCTGCCTCAGCCTCTGTAGTAGCTGGGACTACAGGTGTGCACCACAACGCTCAGCTAATTTTTCCATTTTTGGTAGAGAGGGGGTCTTGCTTTCGCTCAGGCTGGCCTCAAACTCCCAACCTCAAGTGATCCTCCCACCTTGGCCTCCCAGAGTGCTAGGATTACGGGCGTGGGCCACCACTCCCAGCCTACCCCATTCTTTTAATCATTTCTTTATACAGTGCTTTCTCCCAAAGGACCATGTGACTAAGGAGAGCAGGGTTTTGTTCTCTTAGTGACTGTATGCCTATTTTCTGACTTAGTGTCTGAGGGTTCGGGCCAGATGCTTATTAACTATCCACTGCATGTATGATAATAGCTAACACTTACTGTGTGTCAACTCTGTGCCATTGCCAGCACAGTGTCAAGTGCTTTGTAGACATCACCTCATTTCATCATCAGACCAGCCCTGTGAGGAAGGTCTTATTATTATCCCCATTTTGCATATGGGAACTGAAAATCTTATCTGTGTTCATGATGAGCTGAATTTGTTCCCGGTTCCCTTAGAAAATTAACTTGAGTCTAATTTAACTACACTGACCAAATCTCTGGGGAATCTAACATATGCTGCATTTTATTAGTGCATATTAGGACAGCCAGTTCAAAAAAAGAGAAACAGCAAAACACTGTTTCCTCCTATGCCTGTGTGGGATGGTGAAACAGGTGGGCAGCATTGCTGGTGCTGCCACCTAGCCCTGCCCGCGGTTCTTCCTGTGTGGTCAGTGCATTTGCCTCCATCTCAGTCTGCGTCCTCCAGCCCTTCTCTTCTGTGCATCCTCTAAGATGTGGATTAGCTTGTGCCACTGCCTAAAATGTTCTATGATTCATAGCGGCCTTATAAGATAGCGTCCAAAGTCCGTAAGGCAGCTTAGCATTTTCCTCCATGTGAACTGTCTAGCATGTCTTCCTTCCATCTCCTTCACACACACTATTCTTCTGGCATCCAGAATTACTACTCATTGCCCAAACAGGGCAGACTTTTACTTGTGTCTTTGCACACTCTCTTCCTACTGTCCTCAGCGTCCTTCCTCCCTTTATCAACCTGTCCCTTGCTGACTCATTCTTTAGCACCCAGCTCCTACCAATTCTACTGAAAAATAGTCTCAGTTCCACCCTGGGCTCCAGGCTTCCTGCTCTGTGCATCCTTTGAATCACACACATGGCTCTGATATAGTTGGTATGTTTTATCAAACCAGTCTATTTCTATGTTTCCATCACTAGGCTTTGAGCTCCTTCAGGGCAAGAAATATTTCATCTTATTTCCAGGACCAAACACAAAACTTAGGACTCAATGGATGTTGTTGAATAAACAAATTTGGTTAAAATATAAGAGGGTTGGGACTAAGATACCAAGCTTATCTACAACCAGAGCACTTTTGCATTCATTCTCAAGGCTTTTCATGTGTCTAATTTCTACAACAAATATCACATCTGCTTTGAATTTGAGTTATGTTTGTGCACGGAATTGTAAGTTCCTCAAAAGGGCTGGAGTTATAGCACATACATCTTTGTATCTCTCGGCTCACGTAGGACAGTGTCTTGCACATAGAAACCATTCCATAAAGGTTTGCAGAACTGCAATGAGCTTAACTAGATTCACAGGTTTTAGCCGAGTTATTATAAAGCCTCCCACTCCTCTGGGGAAACAATTATCTCCAGCGCAGGAGTGAGGGATCTACTGCAGTGCTGTTTGATGTTTCACACGCTCACATTCCTATGGCAAGAGACATCTTTGAAACAGATGGGTGTACTGTCTACTCTGATTACATCAGTCAACACCCGACCCAGATAACAGCAATACAGTGAATGTGAAAAGAGATGGAGTCATTTTAGAATGCAGAAGTCAATTGAAGACTCAGTAATGATTCACAGAGAGCAATATATTTCAATCTGAAATGGTGTTCATAGCTCCATTCTCTTTTTCTTTTGTTCTATCATAAATGAATTTATGGATGAGTATCAGAGAATAGCTCTCTTAATGACCTCTTCACATTAGCAGCCTCAGACTCACTCTTTTTCTCATTCACCATTCTGTAAGCACTTACTGAGTATCAGATAAGCATGAAGGACTGTGCCAGGTACTACTGGGATAGAAGATTAGGTAGAGAAAATACAGAATCAAAAAACAAAACATTCTTGGGTACTTTAAATATTTTCAATATCGAATGCAAGAAAATTCATATGCAAACAGCCACTATAACACCTGTAACTGCTTTAGGCCATATGGGGTTTTTAATTCAAATTGCTGTTGGATACTGCAAAATCAATAGCTTAGATAATGATTCTAATGGTTATATATTATCAACATTTCCAGCTCTAAGACAGTAATAATTGAAATTAATGTAACTGCTCCTGGGATGAAGATGAATATTAATATGGCCATTGCTTTCTTCACCAAACTCATCTCCTTCCACACTTCTGCCTTCCTCCATATACCTCAGCCACGCTGGCCTTTGTTCAGAGTCTTGGACACTTTCAGCCCCTATGCAAGGCTTGTACTCACTGTTCCCTCTGCCTGGAACATTCTTATCTCCTCTTGCGCATTCATGTGCTTAACCCCTATTTATCTTTCATGTCCCAGGGCAGTGTCACTTCCTCAGAAAAGCCTTCCCTGATTTCCTTGACCAGGTCATAGCCTCCTCTCATGCACCCTCCCAGCACCATAAACTTTTCCTTTAGAGCATTTATGGCAGTTACAATTTTGCTTGTTTTTTAAAAAAGTCTTGTTCTTATTTGCTTTTCTACCACCTCTATTAGACTATAAATTCACAAAAGTAGGAATACAATTTCTTTTTGTTTACTACTGGCTCAGTGAAGTGCAGGGAACATAGTAGTCACTCAACAAAAAGTTGTTGAATAGATTAATAAAAAATCTGTTGAGGTGTTAGGAAAACAATATTACTATAACTATTTACCATTTTAATATTAGAGATTGGAAATGATTCTATATTTGCAGATAGATAGAAAAGCATGGGAAATGAATGAAAGAAAAGAGTTGTAGAACAGGAATGCTGGAGAAGAATCTCGAATGTATTCAAAGATACAGAATCAAGGTGGATTCTAAAAACATGAAGAATGATAGACTGGATGCCCTGCATTCAAAAGTATAGATGGATAAATTATAAGAACTGTCCCAAAAAATTGTGATGGTAAGAAAAATACGACCCATAGACCTTTCAAATTCTAAGAAAAAAACAGTGACACAAGGCAAACATCTTCACATTTATGGTGAAAAGGTAGACTCCTCTTGGACTGAGTCTGAAAGACAGATGACAATACAACTACTTTATAGATAGTCGATCAAAACTCTAACTGAATCTACCCTGGCAATTTCACCAATGTGAACTATGAACTAAGCACATCAATTATGTATGTAAGAGTGAAGTGAGGGCGTGGGCATGTGGAAATGAAACACTGTGATTAATACACCTGTCAGAAATTAGAATGCTATACCAGTTGGTGATTTGCCTTAAGCTTCTTTTCCGGAAAGCTCATGTTGCAAAAGATGCCAGTTGTTCAACTTGACACCACCATTTGTTTTTGGTGGACCACCTAGAATGGGGTCTTAGACTTAATTCTGCATTGAAATAAGTAAGAAAATGGCTCCTTTCTTAGGCTCAAAGAAGCCTGTAGACTGCTATGGGATGTGTATGGTCAGGTGGAACACTTGGATCAACAATAAAACTCTCCTTTATGAAAGCTTGTAGAAAACTCTTGGTTAGGGGTGGGGTGAGTGTTTTCCACAGGTAACTTCCAAAGTCTCTAGGGGCCTGGCACAAAGGAACCTGGTTCCCTGAGAAATTACAGAACCTTTTAAAAGACTAGGCCTCAGGAAATAAGCTTGTACTCTGATTATTTAAATGCTCAGACAGGAAATAGTACCGGCATTGCCATGATGTGAACTCCCCAGGCCCAAGGGAATAGGTTCTTGCTCTGAAATGACAGTCTGACCTGTTTTCCCTGCCTATGCTCATCCTTATCCTCCATCCTTTCCTAATTCCTGATACATTGTACCTTCCTTGCTCTGTAAGTGGTGGGCTCCTCTGCAACATGATTCTTGTAAAGAGCCTTTGATTAATTAAAGAAGAGACAGAGGCTTGGGTAATCAATTGTGCAATTCACCTGTTCATAACCAATTTCATGCTTGCTGTCACTCACTCAGTGGCACATGGCCAATCTCTCAAAGTTCTGGGGTGAATTTGCACATGTGGGGTGTGTAGAAAATCCTCTGGGCATGATGTTAGTGGCAATGTAAGTTACTTGGCTACACAATATTTAACGGAATGTGTTTCATCCTAAAGGATAAAACAGAGAAACTCTTTCAAAAGGAAATTTGACAACATTCATCATGCATCAGGAAATGTTCATAACTTTTGACACAGCATTAACACTTTGCTTTTTAAAACCTACTAGAAGGAAGTAATCTGTACACTGAGAAAAACTATATGCACAAAGATACTTATCATTGTATTTTTATAGTAGCAAAAAAAAAATGGAAATAAACCAAATGACAAATAGATGAACTGTTAAGTAAAATGTGGTATAACCAATCTGGAAATTAAGTGGTTATTGTCAAGGATAGTTATGAAGACTAGGAAGGAAGCACATTTATATAACATTTTTCAAAAGACAAAATTTAGAAATGGAAGACCCAATAGTGGTCACTAGGGATGAGGGATGGTGGGTCGTAGGTGGATGTGGTTCTAATAGAGCAATAGGAGGGATCCTTTTGGTGATGGCCTTACCTAGTTTCTTGACTGTGTGGTGGATACTTTAATCTACACATGTGAAATAACAGATAGAACTAAATACACACACAAATGAGTAGAAGTAAATTTGGGAACATCCAAAAAAAGAAAGACTAGGAAGCAAACTGAAAAAAATGGTTAGAACTAATGTAAAATGAAAAAATATCAGAATACAAAGTTAAATGTATATGCTTATCATAAATAGTAAAACATACACATAATTAAATGCTACAAGGAAACACATTAAATTGTACCGGGGGTTTAAATTGTGGACTCATTGGCTATTTTTATACTCACCTTTATTTTCTAAATATACACTCTTATGACTGTGATTTTTCAAAAAAGAACTTTATAGAGATATAATTCACATACCCATAAAGTTCAATCTTTTAAAGTGTACAACTCAGTGATTTTTAGCATATTCACAGAGATTTGCAAACATCACTTTGTCTAATTCCAGAACATTTTCATCATCCCTAAGAAAGTTGGTGTCCTTTAGCAGTCAGTCCCTATTTTCTTC
Source organism: Lemur catta (assembly GCF_020740605.2). Classification (NCBI taxonomy): domain Eukaryota; kingdom Metazoa; phylum Chordata; class Mammalia; order Primates; family Lemuridae; genus Lemur; species Lemur catta. The sequence continues at coordinate 24,731,710 of NC_059145.1, read as the reverse complement.
CCCTAGCCCATGGCAATCATCAGTCTATTTTCATTCAGTACGAACTTGCCTATTCTGGAGATTCCAAGTAAGTGGAATCACACAATACAGCCTTTTGGGTTTGGCTTCTTTCACTTAGCATAAGGTTTTCACAGTTCATCCTTGCTGTAGTATATGTTAATACTTAATTCCTTTTAGGTCAAATAATATTCCATTGTACAGATATATCACATTTTATTTATCCATTTATCAGCTGATAACCTTTGGGTTGTCTCCACTTTTTGGCTATTATAAATAGTACTACCAGGAACATTCATCTACAGGCAATTATTTTCATTTATCATCAGTATATACCTAGAAGAATTGCTGTGTCATGAGGAAGCTCTATGTTTCACTTTTTAATGAATTGCCAAACTTTTTCCAAAGTGGTAGCACCATTTTATGGTGCAATGTGTGAATGTTTTAATTTCTCCACATTTTCATCAACACTTGTTACTGTTTGTCTTTTTGATTTTAGACATCCTGGTGAGTGTGAAGTGTATCTCATTGTAGTTTTGATGTGCCTTTCCCTAATGATTAATGATGCTGAGCATTTTTTATGTGATTATTGTCAATTGTGTGTCTTCTTTGGAGAAATGTCAATTCAAATCCTTTACTCATTTTGAAGCAAAGGCTATTCCCAGTTTTATTGTTGAGTTGTAAGAACTCTTTGTATATTCTTGATACAAGCCTTTTATTAGATATATGATTTACAATTTTTTTCCATTTCATTGTTTATCATTTCACGTTACTGATGTTCTCCTTGAAGCCCAGATATTTTAATTTTGACAAAGTTCAACACAGCTGTTTTTTCTTTTGCTACTTGTACTTTTGGCAATATACCTAAGACATCATTACTTGAGCCAAGGCCATTAAGATCTACTCCTGTGTTTTCTACTAAAAGTTTTAAAATTTCAGCGCTTAATTTTAGGTCTGTGATCTATTTGAGTTAATTTTTGTGTATGGTGTGAGGAAAAGTTTGAACTTCATTATTCGGTATGTGGAATCCTTGTTGAAAATCAATTAATCATATAAGGGCTTCTTTATGGACTTTCAGTTCTATTTCATCGACTTATATGTCTATCCTTATGCAATAGCACATTGGCTAAAATACTGTAGTTTTATAGTAAGTTTTAAAATTGGGAAGTGAATTATCTTTGTTTTTCTTTTTCAAGATTATTTTAGCTATTCCAGGTCCTTGCATTTCTACATGAATTTTAGGATGAGCTTATCAACCTTCACAAAAGTAGCAGCTAAAATTTTTATAAGAATTGCATCGAATTGATAGATTGGTTTGGGGAAGTGTTACCATCTTAGTGATATCAAATCTTTTGATCCATGAATCTGGATTTTCTTTCTATTTCTTTAGGTCTTTTTAGATTTCTTTGAATAGTTTTGTAGCTTCCAGTTATAAGCTTTACACTTCTTTAGGTAAATGTATTCCTAAGCATTTTGTTCTTTTTGATGCTATTATGGATGGAATTATTTTCTTAATTTCGTTTTTGGAGTCTTCATTGGTAGTATATAGAGATACTATTAATTTTTGCATGTTGATCTTATATCCTGGAACTTTGCTAAACTTTTTGAGCATGTGCTTTTAAAATAAGAATGAATCATCTAATGAGGAGGAAGATTAGGGTCCTCCCTCAGTCTTGTCAAAAGATGTGGCTACTGTGGGAATCTCCATTCGGGCTTAAAGACACTCTGCAAATATGCTGCTCACTGGCATGAGAAGAGGCTAGTGGCAACTCAGGAATCTTAGGTTTTGGCAAGATGGTACTCTCAGCTAGTGTGTCTAGAGATAGTGGATAAAATATGATATAATTTGTGTCTAGCAAATTCAGTCCATGTTAGATTGAATATTTAGCATTCATATGTTGGAGTCCTAATACCTAATGTGATAGTATTTGGAAATGGGGTTTTTAGAAGGTGATTAGGTTTAGATACACAAGGGGAAAGCCCCAATGATGAGATTAGTGCCCTTGTAAGAAGAGGAAAAGATCAGAGCTCACTTTATCTCCACCATGTGAAGATACAGCAAAAAAAGTGGCTCTAAGGAAACCTGGAAGAAAGCCCTTATCAGACATTGAATATGCTGGCACCTTGATCATGGACTTCCCAGTCTCCAGAACTGTGAGAAATAAATGTCTATTGTTTAAGTCACCTAGTCTGTGTATTTTGTTATAGCAGTCTGGATTAAGGCAATTTGTTAGTGTGGTAGAGATTGTAAGAAAAAAAGGCAAATCCCCAAGTGATAGAATATGTAACAAAATGGATTTTGAGAACCCAAGCACCAGGCAAGCGAGCTGACCCTCAACCAGTCCTAGGAGATTCCTGCACGGGTAGCAGTTCTCACTTAGGATCTTAATGCCGTAGAACAGAAAATGAGTCTGAGAGCCTGATAAGCTGGCGAGAGAGAATCCAAACCTGACATAAAGCTGGGCCCTCGAAGAATACAACTCCAGTGCAAAAAGGACAAATAATCTCTGCGCACCAGGCCAGGGAATTGATAGGGAGCTTATTTTTGCATCTTGGCTTTGCATGGGAAAAAGCTAAATGCAAATTTCCTTGGATAAATCAAAGCTCTGAACTTGCATTCTTTGTGGATTTAAATTATATACTACTCAAGTGGAACAAAACCCAGAATCTCCCCCGCCACCAGCTGGGAGAGTAACAGAAACTGGTATGGCCCAGGGGTAACCCTGGATTGTCTGAGAAGGGAATATAAAACCCACCCGGGAAGTGTACTTCAGTTAACCAGGCAACATGGGATTTACATACACACGCACAAAACAAGTCCTATTTAAAATGAATACACAATCATACATAACAAAACACAAGAGAAAATGATCTACCATGAAGAAGAATTAGCAAACAAACAAAAACAATAACAAAAACAAAACTGAAGGATTAGAACCATAAAGACTTCTGATAAAACTATAATATGATAGAGATAATAAGTAAAATATATTTAAAATTTTTAAAGGAGTAGAAAGCAAAAGGAAAGAACACAATGCACAAATAAAAACCAAACATATTTGAAAAAATAACCCAGTAAAAAGACAAGAGAGCAGGTTCCTAGCAATCTGGAGAGAATGGTAGGTGGAAGGAGAGGGAAAAGCCATCTGGGCTTATAAAAATGTGTCTGTCTCTCGGCAGTCATGTTTTAGTTTCAAGGCATTAAGAAACACAATACACTTCTCAGTAAATGGCATTGTACTTAAATACCAATGCTCTTATTCCAAATATCTCCAACAGCTGTATTTCTTCAACCTTTAGCAATGAATTCTATAATTAGAGCACTGTAATAGATCCTGGATCAGAAGTCAGAAAAGGGTAACCAAGTGTCCTAGGCACTTAGCCCCTCATGCTTTGGGTACCACATACCTCTGATGATGCCCTCTTTCCCCTTGCAAAGGCCCACTTTATCTCAGCTCTGAATGCCACTGGCTGAATCCAATCTACTCCTGCCTTGCTATTTTCTATTAAAAAGATAAGGCATTAATGGTACTCTGTTTTTCAATGCTTTCCTCTTTCAGAAACTGGGACAGATTTTTCTCAATTTGGAAACATATTCTTTGGCTTTCTATTTCAGAAATTGTTGATATTTTTGCAATCAGTGGATTCTTCAGTGACAGTGATTTGTGTACAGTGATTTATAATCCTTTCTGGCTATTCAGGTCTCTGTCACACATTCCAATAGATCTGACTATTTTACTAATTTTTTTTTAACTGTGAATGCTCCCACTTTGTTCCTCACTCCCTCTTTCCCTGCAAAGTCATTCTGGTCATTTACTTTTTGCTTCACTTTAAAAAAATGCCAGCTATTCTTTAAGAAACTTGTGGTGGTTGTAAATGCATGAAATGTATTTTTACCTTAGTGAAATGTTAATTATTAGAACAAACTTTAAAGTTGATCCATAAACAGGATTCTCAGTACTCACGTCTCCAGAAAAATTCAAACTAACAGCTCCTGGGAGTCACTGTCATTATACTTTAGCTGAGGACAAAGTATATTGTTTCTCTTCAAAAGATGCTAAGTTCCTCAAAAGTTATAATTCATACCTTTTTCCCAGAAACTTGATGATTTTCTTATTAGAAACACAGGCACAGAAACTAATAGAAATGAATCACTGGACAATGATTGGATGCTTAGGGTGTGGAAAATCTTGCTATCTGTATCTACATTTGCTGAAGAACACTTTTGCCCATGGGGGCGGGCAGGTCTGGCGTTAGGAAGTCTTCGGCAATTCCCCCTGCCATAAAATCATTAGAAGTCACCAAGCTTTCTACTGACAACTGAGTCCTTTCTGAATCCAATGAGAAGTGGTACTATTCTGTCAGAGAATGGTCTGGGTCCTCATGAATCACTTCTTTTGTTGGGGCTTTGAATGCCTGTGTTGGACCAACTGGATTGGGACCAAAACAGGGGCATCTGCATAACTATGCTAAAATCAAATGTAGTCAACTTTGATTCTCCTTTTAAGAATAGCTGTATGAAGAACTTCCAGAATGGTGAAGAGTAAGCACCTCTAAAAATTTGCTCATCCAGAAAAGCAATGAGAACATTGGCAAAAAGTTGTCAAAATCAACTTATTCAGAACTTGTAAATCAATCAAAGGTTTACAACAATCCAAGGAGCATTTATGCAAGAAGAATGGCTGACACTCAGTAAGAATAGTGAGCTTTGAAGTATTTTAACTTGTCCTAAACCCATCCCCTTTGCCCCAATTCTGTGGTAGCCTTGAGAACCAACAAGCTCACAATTAGGGTAGCAGCCAGTGGAGGGGACAGAATGGGTTTAGGGCTCTTCAAAAGCACCATTCCCAGAGAATTTTCCAATTTGACCTATCTGGCAGCTCTCTGGAAACCCCCTGCTTACAGGGCTCACATTTATTTGACTTGATTCAGAGCTTACTCAATGCAAAAAGCCTTTTCCCTAGGCATTGGTAGAAAACAACCAGTGGTAATTGTTTAACATTACAGCTGCCTGAGGTGAGAATATCAGCTGGGGCAAACAGAAGGCTGACCAAAAAACTTAAAAGGAAAGGGAGGGGGATGAAACCCCATAGGAAGTTTTGAAAAGCTTTAATATATTCCAAGGGGTCTAAAAGACCATATGCATGGGCAGGGCTGTGTGCAAGCCCAGAAAAGACCTGAGAAGACTCTCCTCTAACACCTGACCTTGAGGTTCTGAGAAAGCAGGAAGTGAAGGCTAAAGCAGGAATGTAAACTTCCCCACAACATTGAAAACATGCCCCAACAGGTACACAGAGCCGTTTGGCAAAGCCTGGGAGACTTATTAAAGGCATTTAAGGAAATCTGTATCCAATCATTAACTGTCTACTAAGCTAAGCAAACTGAGACTTTAGTGGCCATAGAGGGACAAAAAAGACAAACTTTACAGACTTAGTTTAGGAAAGTCACTAAACAAATGACAACAGTAAGAACAACAATAAATAGCAGCAACAAGAAACCCTGAAAACGTGAATCTGATTACAAGAGTTGCCACATTACATTATTTAAAATATCCAGTTTTATACAAAAAAAAATTATGAGACATATAGAGAAACAGTAAAGTATAGCCTTTACAGAGGGAAAAAAATCAGCCAAAAGAAACTATCTCTGAGGAAGCCTGTACATTGGATACTAGGCAAAAACTTTAAATCAGCCAATATGAAGAACTAAAGAACACAATAATGAAGACCTAAAAGAAAATATGGGTATAATATCTAATAAATGGAGATTATCAGTAAGGAGATCAGAAATTATAAAGAAGAAACAAATAGAAATCTAGAGTTGAAAAGTGCAATAACTAAAATAAAAAATTCACTAGAGGGGCTCAACAGCAGATACAAGCTGGCAGAAGAAAGAATCAACAAACTTGGAGATAGGTCAATTGAGATTATTCAATCAAGGAAAAGAGGTGAAGAAGAATAAAATAAAATTAACAGAGCCTTAGAGACCTGTAGCACACTACCATGTGTACCAATATATGCATGATGGGAATCCCTAAAAGAAAGGAGAGAATGAAAGTAGAAAAAATATTTTAAGAAATAAATGTTGAAAACTTCCCTATTTGTTGAAGAATATGAATCTATACATCTTAGAAACTCAATGAATCTCAGTAGGATAAACTCAAAGATATCCACACTGGGCACATCATGATCAAACTGTCAAAACTCAAAGCCAAAAAAAGAATCTTGAAAATAGCAAGAGAGGAATGATTCATCATATATAATAATCCTCAAGAAGATTAATAGCTGGTTTCTTATCAGAAACCATTAGAGGCCATAAGATATCAGGATGACATACTCAAAGTGCTAAAAGAAAAAGTCTGTTGACCAAGTATTCTATATCTAGCAAAATTATTCTTCAAAAACAAAGAATAAAATAAGACACTAAGATTTTTTTTTTTTTTTAAGTGAGAGTTTCTTGCTAACATGCCTCACCTACAAGAAATACTAAAGAGAATACTTTAGGCTGAAAGGAAGGAATACCAGACAGAAACCTGAAACTACATGAAGACACAGAAATCACAAGGAAAGGTTACACAGGTAAATAGAAAAGACAGTACGAATGAACATTTTTTGGTAACAATTTTCTTCTCCTGATTTAAAAGACAATTGAATAAAGAAATAATTATAAAACTGTATTGATGGCCTTATAATATATAAAAACATAATTTGTATTATAATAATTGCACAAAGGAAAGGGGACAAGATGTAACTACATAAGAGCAAAATTTTTCATACTATTGAAATTAAATTGGTATTAATCCAAATTAGATTTTTGTAAGTCAAGATATTAATTGTAATTCTTAGAGTAACCATTAAGAAAATAAGTAAAAAATATATCATGAAAGAAACAACAAGGGAATTAAAGTGGTAAACTAGGAAGTATCTATTAACATAAAAGAAGTCAGTAATGGAGAAACAGAGGGCAAAAAAGGACATAAGACATATGGAAAGTAAATAGTAAAATGGCAGATATAAATCCTACCTTATTAGCAATTGTGCTAAACATAAATAGATTAAAAACTCCCATCAGATGACAGAGTCTGGCAGAATGGATTAAAAAATATGATGCAACTATATGCTATCTACAAGGAGACACACTTTAGATTAAAAGATATGAATAGGTTGAAAGCAAAAGGATGGAAAAAAATATACTAAGCAAAGAGTAACCAAAAGAACCCTCAAGTGGCTATAGAATCAGACAAAATATACATGCCTATTATCAGAAAAAAATACTTTATAACAAAAAATGTTACCAGAGATAAATTTTATAGTAATTAAATGGTCAATCCATCAGGAACACATAATAATTATAAACATAAATGCATCTAACAATCTAATAATTATAAACAATAAATGCATCTAAGAGCCCCAAAATACAAACTAACAGAAATAAAGGGAGAAATAGACAATTTCAACAGTAATAGTTGAAAACTTTAATATTGCACTTCCAATAATAGATAGAACAACTAGGCAGAAGATTGACAGGTAAACAGAAGACTTGAACAACACTATAAACCAAACGAGAACCAACAGATAATCTACAGAACATTTCATCCAAGAAGTACAGAACACATACTTTTCCTCAAGTGCACATGAAATGTTTTTCAGGATTAACCATATGTTAGGCTATGAAACAAACCTTGATACTTTAAAAAGGGTTAAAATCATACAAAGTATATTCTCTAACCACAATGAAATAAAATTAGAAATCAATAACAGAAGGAAAATTTAGAAATTCATAAATATATAAATATTAAACAACATATAGTCAATGGGTCAAAGACTAAATCCAAAAGAAATTAGAAATACTTTGAGAAGAATAAAAATGAAAACACCACATACCAAAATTTATGTGATGCAGCTAAAGGAATGCTTAGAAGGAAATTTACAGCTATAAATGCCTACATTAAAAAAGAAGAAATATATCAAATCAATAACTTAATCTTGCACCTTAAAAAAAACTAGAAAAACGGCCAGGTGTGGTGTGAGGCAGGAGGATTACTTGAGCCGAGGAGTTCAAGGCTGCAGTAAGCTGTGATCACACCACACTGCACTCCAGCTTGGGCAACAGAGCAAGACCCTGTCTCAAAAAAAAGAAAAAAAAAAAGAAAGAAAAGAAAACTAGGAAAAGAAAAGGAAGTAAATTAATAAAGACATGGAAATTAATGAAATAGATACTAGAAAAGCAAGAGAGAAAATTACCAAAACCAAAAGTTGTTTCCTTGAAAAGACAAAAAATAACTAACAAGCCTTTAGGTGGACTGGCCAAGGAAAAAAAAGAGAAGATTCAAATTACTAAGTCAGAAATAAATGAGACGACATCACTACCACTATTAAAGAAATAAAAGGAATTAAAGGATTACTATAAATAATTGTAGACAACAGATTAGATAGCTTAGAGGAAATGGATAGATTCTTAGAGAGACATAAACTATTGAAACCAACTCAAGAAGAATTAGACAGTCTGAATAACAAGAGATTGAATTAGTAATCAAAAACTTCCATAAAAAAAAACCCAGGCTTATATGGCTTCACTAGTAAAATCTATCAAATGTTTAAGGAAGAATTATTACCACTCTTTCACAAACTGCCCTAACATCTAGAAGAGGAAGGAACACTTCTGAACTCATTCTCAGTGCTCAGTATCGCCTAGATACCAAAACCAGCAAAGACATGACAAGTGAAGGAAACTAGAGAGCATTGTTCCTTATGATTATAAATGCAAAGATCCTCAACAAACTGCTAGCAAACCAAATCTGTAAAAATATAAAAATGATTATAAACCACATGAAGTGCAATTTGTCCCAGGGATGGAAGTTTGATTTAACATAAAAAAATCAATGTAACACACCATATTAAAAGATTAAAGGACAAAACCCACATGATCATCTCAAAAGACTAAGAAAACCATTTGACAAAGTCCAATACCCTTTCATACCAAAGCATTTCACAAACTAGAACTAGAAGGGACTTTCTCAACTTGATCAATGCTATCTATAAAAAACCCACAGCAAACATTATACTTAATGGTAAAAGCCAGAATGTATTTCCTATAAGATCAGGAAAAAGATAAAGTTGCCTGTTCCTGACATCTTTAAGCAACATTGTACTGGAGGTTCTACTAAGAACAACTAGGCAAGAAAAAGAAACAAGGTTGCAGGATACAAGATCAATACAAAATCCATTGTATTTCTATATGCTAACAATGAAAAATTCCAAAACAGAATTAAGAAAACAATTACAATAGTGTCAAAAAGAATAACATACTTAAGAATAAATTTAACAAAAGAAGTTTAAAACTTAACACTGAAAATTATGAAACATTTTTTAAAGAAATTTAGGAAGACCTAAATAAATGGAAAGACATCTCATGTTTATGGTCAGTAAGTGGACTTAATATTGTCAGGATGGCAGTACTTCCCAACATGATCTACAAATTCAATCTAATCAATATCAAAATCTCAGTTGCTACTTCTGCAGAAATGGACAAGGCAATCCTAAAATTTATATGAAAATGCAAGCGACCCAGAATAGTCAAAACAATCTTGAAAACACTTTCTTTCAGGTGATGAAAATATTCTGAAATTACATAGTGGTGAAAGTTGTGAAACTCTATGAACAAACTAAAAGCTAAATTGTACACTAAAAACTAAACTGTACACTTTTAAAAGGGTGGACTTTTTGGTATGTGACTTATATCTCAACAAAGCTGTTTAAAAAAAAAACCCAAATCTGTGACATGTCTGGCCAAATGTATTGATGGTGTATAGTTTAGTTTTCTTTATTAGTATTTCTTTTGCACTGAGAGATGTTGGAGTGTTTTATGCTTTATTTAGAATCATGGATCCAGAATTATTTTCTATAAGATAATATTCCATGTCCGAGTTGAGAGTAATTAGTCATTGCAGAAATGAGTATTTTTAAGAATTTTTCAGTTTGGCTATAATAAGCAACATTCACCAGCTGTGATCAATTCTGGTTCTGTAAATGTTCTTTAATGAAACAATAATTTTGAGGATCTTTTTGATACTTATAAGAGCTCTTATTTTGCAAAGGCTTCAATGTGTAATAAAAGCACATCAGTGGAAGGTCAGAATCGTTGGAAGAAGACCAGATGTCAAGGTTTTTCACACTCTTGGTTAAAATCAAGGAAGCACATTCAAGCATCTTTCCTAATTCCTCTATGCCAGATGTTGGTCTTTGAAAGATCAGCTCATCTGGACTCCTAAATTATAGATTGCTGACTTTCAAAACACTAGGCTAACAAGCTTCCAAGGAGAGGTAATGAAATAAATATTTCATGGAGAGCTGCAGGCCTAGATCTCTAAATCTAATTTCAGATTCCATTTTCCTGCTTTCTTCCTTTTTGACTCCTTAGATTTAGTAGACAAAGAAAAGAAGGGAAAAAAGCCTAAGGCTATTTGAAGAAGCCAGTTATCACATACTGAAAGATTCTTTTAAGTCATCTTATGTTGTCTGGAGAGAATATTAAAGCAAAAGGGCCTTGCATATGAACATTGATAGCAGAGATAAACCAAAAGTCAGGAGCTCCTGAGTATTGGAAAAGGTGGTACCAGCCTTGAGATAACCCACTAAGCCCCTTCTCCTGGACAGCTGGCACCGGGATTGGAGTTTCTCCACAGGGAGAAATCATTTCGTAAGATATAAAATTGTCTGTGGGGCACAGCCATCTATATCAGCCAGGGTTAGTGCTGTGGTTACACACATGAGGAATGAGGACCAATAAGCAATAGCAACTGAAAGAACACTCCTTTGTGTTAAGATTGATGGAATACATACAAATAAATGCAAATACTTAAAGGCATGACCCAGACGATAGTGGAACTAAGGATGAAGGGAGTTTTGTGGGGAACTTCCTCAGAATCATTCATAAAACTAAAAAACTATTTAGCTGCCATTTACTGAACACTTCCTGTATCTTAGTCTTAGTTCCTCATGTAAGTTATCATAGTGGTAGATGCTATGAACTATATTTTAGAGAGATGGCAACTGGAGTGTAGGGAAATTTATTAACTAACTCAAGGTAACCAAGTTGGTAAGGTTTATCTGAGATTTGCACCATGAGTGAGATTCTAAAGCTATGTGCTTGACTGTAAACATGTATTACCTCCTCAAATTAAAAATGGATTTCATCTAGTGAAGACCTCTATTAGAAGGAGAAAGGCAGAACATTCTTTGTTTGCTTGCCTTTCCCAAATAACTACCAGTATCATGGATAACAAATATGTGTTAAATGTCCACTATGTGCTTGAAATACCATGTTTAAAAGACTATACTTAATGGAATGGAAAAACGACTAGGGTGAAAGTCGGGGGCAGAATCGCACTGTATCATTTTAACTCTTTTGAGTCAGCACTTTAGCTGGGCTTCATGCTAAGGATCTCTAGGTTTCTTATCAGCTATCAGACAAATACTCTGTATAAGAGGAAAAATAATTATATTTCTGTACTATAATGATTTCACATACAAACATCCTTACGTGCACTTGGATTGTTATATAATACACAAATCTTTTTTAGTTGACACTTCAAAGACAGCTATTGGTCTTCTGATTGCATTTTAAAGCAGGAAACTGAAAAGGGATGGATAGATTTGTAACAACTACAGATGACAAATCAGGTGGTTGATGTTTATGTTATCCTGTTGCTTTGCTCCATCCTAATCTCTAATACATACCAAATGAAAAATTACCAGCCCCAAACCCAGGCCTGAAAGAATGAAAAATAATATGCGCTGAAGCATGGAACAAAAATGCTTCGTTTGTCCTCTTTAAAACCCTCAGCAGCTTGAAAAACCTCCCACGTGCATAGCGGAAAGAATCCAGCTTTTATCTGACAGGCTGTTTAAAGAAGTTTGACCTCTGGCTTCCTTACATTGCTGGAACTTAACTATTCATGTAGTCAGTGTCCAGCACATTTTTTTTCCATGCAAATTTCCTTGTCAAAACTACAAACAGACATTTGATCAAAGGTCAGACCTCCCCTTTGTATTCCCGTTTGATAAAGAAGTTTCTATTTCATCTTTGGCTTTCAGGCCAGTATGGGAAGGTGTTGCCTGTCAGAGAAATTACTGATGCGTTCCTTCCTTGTCCTCTAAAGTTTTCCCACCTCCTTCCTATTTTTTTTTCTTTTAAATTTTAAGGGTGTTTTAATTTGAATGCTTTCACTTTTTAATGGAATACTTAAATTAGCTGTGGAAGGAACCTGAACTCTGTCTGCTTGTTAACGGAGGTTGAATTGATGGTAGCCAGATAATATCCCAGCAACTGACACAGTGATCATCAGCCTTTCCTAGCAGCAGTTCTACCTCACACTTCGCTTCTGGAACTTGTGTACAGATAGGCCTATGAAGGAAGCTTGTTACCAAGGGCCAAATAAGGACTTTTTTCTTGTCTGATGCTCTTCTGTCTTTCTTTCTGAGAAGAATGAGGAAAGGAACAACAAAGAAATTCTTAAATTAGTTTGTACAAATATACTATCCCAGTCAGTTGACTTACACTGAAAACCCAAGTGGAGTTGAAGCATTTATTCGCTTACTGTATTTTCAGGTATCAAAGGGCACAGTTGCCTTTGCATATAAGGCAAAGCTCCACTTGGATGTTCATCAGGACTGTCTTAGGTAGCTGTAGATTGTGCAGAGCCTTGAAACATTCAGTAAGATGTCAAAGCCTAGCTAGTGAAAAAATATATTGCAAAAACAACACTGTAACAGTTATGTTTAAAGAGATAGTACTTCTGATTATAAGATGAAACTTCCGTCAGACAAAGAAGAAATTGTCAAGTGAAAATTTGCTGAACTCAATAACTAGAATACTTCATTGTTTAATAACAGGGACAGTGACCACTAGAAGAAAGAGTCTTTGAAAGCAGACAGACTGGGTTTGAACTCTAGCTCTGCCACTTCCTAAGTGTTTGACCTTGCGTAAGTTTTCTGAGAGCCAACTTGCATATCTACAAAAAGGGGATAATTAAAGCTCCTTACTCAGGAGCACTCAATAGATGCTACTTTTTCTTCCTTTTTCTTTTCTATATAATAAATATGCTTATATGTAGTAAATACATATAATAAATTAAATATAGTAATAATGCTGTGGGAAAGGCAGATGAAATCTCTTTCTTTTTCACCCATTAATAGTTTCACAGCTAAGAAGTAGGTCAAGGATTTGTGCTCAGACTTTCCCTCTTCCCAAGTTCTGAGCTTTTTCTTCTATTTTCTCAAAGGAAAATATAAGAGTATTGCTGCCTGACCGGGTTGTATTGTCCGCTGCACAGAGAAGAGCCAATACACTGAGGCAGTCAGGGTTGCAATGGAGAAAGGGTTGAAATTCTGCAGAGTGATAAGTGGGGAGATGGGAGGAATTTCTCAAATCTGTCTCCCTGAGAATTTGGAGATGGGGTTTTTAAAGATAGTTTGGCAGGCAAAAGATTAGGCAATTGGGTTTACTAATTGGTTAGGTTTTGGGCAAAATTATAGGAGTGTAGAAATCATCTTCTTGTGCTGAGTCAGTTCCAGGGTTGGGGGCACAATTCCAGTTGAGTCAGTTTCTTGGGATGGGCCGCTGGTCTGGGTGAGTCAGCCAATCCACTGGAATGCGGGCCTGGAAGATAGCTCAGAAACTACCCCTAGGTTTCGAAAAGGTGATGATATCTATGGAGAAAGTTAAGAATCTTTATGACTACTAGGTATGTGACTCCAGAGTAGCAATTATAGGGAAACAAACAGGGACAGTGGCTGATTATTGTCATTATTTTAGCTAGGCCTATGCCTTTGCAGAGTTTTAGGCCCTTACCACAGCTCTTGTCTTGCACCCTCCTTTGTTGATTCGTAAGGGAGGTTTCAGAAGGCCTTTTAGAATTCCTGTGAAATGAGGAATATGAAACTCTTCTCCAACCAAATACAGTCTTCTACTTATCCCACCTCCATTCTGAAAGTTTTGCCAATTTAGTTAGCACTCTATAAAGCAAGCTGTTACTAGTCCTGTCCAATCTTACTTATTTAGAAAGTCAGATTATTATGCACCAATAAGAAGATTTGCTTCCCTTTATGTAAAGTGGAATGTCTCTTTGGGTTTTCTCTTGGCTTAACTCACACTTATACTTTATCCCTGGGTTTCTAAAACACTCTACTTACCATCTAAATGCACCACCAATTGCTTTTAAAACAGATCTAAGGGGCCTTCTTAGTGGGCCTATCCAGGGAGAATCTAAAGATACCTGTTATCCTCGACTCATATGGTCACCAGGGCAGTATGTCAGGCAAAGGCACATCAGACCTGCGACCCAAGGACCTATGGAGAGCTCAGACCCCTTGCTTGTACCTTGAAAAGCTCAGAAATACAGGCGGAGGCTCAGTCAGGCTGTAAAGAGCCTCCCTTCCCTTCCCCGCCCCCTCCCTCCCAGAGTACCCAGCTTTTCTCTCCCCAATCTTGATCCCTTTCTGCGGTCCTTTATCATGCAGATTCACACGGCGTTCTTTCCTACTTTGCAGAGGCTTTCTGCTCTGGAGTGGGTAATCCCGGGCTTCTCTTCTGTGAGCTGGAGGTGTGGGAGGGAGGCTGGGAAGGAGTGCAATCCCGTCACACAGGAGTGATGCGAGCCCCTCTGTGCTGCTGTAGGCCTCTGCTCTGGTTTTGTGGGTAAAAAGGAAAATTATTAGGGAGGGGGGTTGTTTAGGACAGCGAGGTGCCCCTGAGCAACCGTTAGCTAGTAGTAAGGTGGGTACAAGTAGGCGGTTCACCACCCGTCTGACGTTTAGGGAGAAATTCATCAAGAGTCTGCAGGAATAGGCCAGTAGAAGCAGATAGTTAATGGTCTTGCCAAGCCGGCCATCTTTCTTCTGTTCCATGCTTCTCCCCCCGGTGGGCCCAGGTTCATTCTGAGTCCAAATATTTCCGAGCCGAAAGCCTTCCTCCCCACCGTGTGGCTTCACCACAGTCCGCAGCTGGTGACAGGGCATGAGCAGCACGCTGGCGGGGAAACTACATCTCCCTTCACGTCATTTTCTTGTTGCGTTTGTTTTTGTGAGGTAGGACAATGAGCCTGTACGTCGAGGCAGTGTGGCCATTGGGACTGCCCCAGACATCTGGATGTGGTCCCCTAATTAACACCATTAACGTCCTGGCAGGCAGTCAAATGATCTATGCTGTTTCCGGAGGAGGCTCGAGAGGGATCTTTCTATCCTTTTCTTTTAAAGAAACAGAAGAGTCCGGTTGCACCCAAAGCTCCTTGCAGGCTTTCTAGCTAAGGGGTCTCAGCGGCCCTGTGCCCGACTGGCAATGATCTGAAAAGGGAACACCTCTTGGCACCCTAAGTCCTGTACCCCACAGGTACATGCAAGTGAAAACCACACACGTTTTGAACAATAACGGACTGTGAATTAGATAAATAGCAGTGGCATTATCTCCCACTGCCTACACCTGTGCTGTGTCTGGCTGTCAGACACGTAAGGTAAACATCTCTAATGGGATTCTTTTTTTTCCCCAGTAACAGCTTTACTGAGCTATAATTCACATACCACGCAATGCACCCAGTTAACACGTATAATACAATTCAATGGTTTTTAGCATATTGATAGAGTTGTGCGACTATCACCACAATCAATTTTAGAATATTTTCATCACCCCAAAATGAAACCCTACACCCATTAGCAGTCACTTTCCATTTGCCCCTCAGCCCTCGAGGTCTAGGCAACCCCTAATTTACTTTCTCGCACTGTATAATGGGCTTCTTTTAACTCCTGTTTTTAATAAAGAAAATCTGTACCTCACGGTTCTGAGGAGTAGGTGGTGCTAGCACTGGGGGAAAGCACAGAGTCGGAGCTAAAGACGGTTTTAGTGAACTGGGTGATAGCTCAGCATCGAGGCAGACAGACCCAGATTAAAGTCCTGGCTCTGCACTAGCTAGCTGTGTGTTTTCAGGTCACTTAACGTCTCTGAATCTATGTTCTCAACTACAAAGTGGGAATCATGAAAATTCCCATGTTACGGGCCTGTTTTGAGTATTAAATAAGAATGTATTAATATGTAAGGCACTTAGCAGCATTCATGGAATAGCTTAAGTGCTCATTACATGTTAATTAATATTATCATATTTATTCTTGTCATTCACAAAACTCTCTGTAGAATGGATTTCACTTTATCGAATAACCCATCGCCACAGAACGGTTGTATTTTAATTCTTCTAAGGTGACTGGAGTTGTCACTTAGCAGGTCAATTGTGAGAGTTTGGGTTCAGAGCAGTGGGGAAGGATGCCAGACCACAGTGGGGATGGGCGAATAAGCATGGAGTAAATGAACAGTAAGTTGCAGACTCGTCTTTCAAGGAACTGGGCAGTGACTTCAGGGGAAGGTCTCTGCAGGACATAGAGGGTTTGCAGATGTTTGTAGACCACTGGGGAAGGAACCAGTAAAAGGAGTGAGACTGGCGATGCTACACAAAAGGGGGTCATGGTCATAATGACAAGCAAAGAGGCAAGATCATCTTGGAAATGGACAAATTATATAACTAATTATATTAGCATTTTTTCAAAGACACAGCTAAGAAAATAAAAAATAAGTGTCACCCTGGGTTCCCCTGAAAGCAGAGCCTGAGATGAAAGCTTGATTCCATGTAGTTTATTTGGGAATGTGATCCCAGATAGCAGAAATACAGGATAGCAGGAGGGACACTGGAAGGAAGGAAAGAAAGTTTATACAAGGCATTGGCTTGTGCTTAAGGCTGGTGCTTAATATCACTGGACCGTCTGAGAACCTCATAAAACACGTTTCAGGACTGCCTACCGAGGGGCAAAAGGGGAAACATTTGTCTCCCTTTCCCCTAGGTCAAAGATGGTCTATTGGATTAAATCTTTTGTATTTCTGGTATGAGAAATTGTGAGTGCCAAGCAGGTTCCCAGATATCTCATGCTTCTACAAAGCCCTAAGACTGAAAGCAGAAGGTACAGGGCTCTGGCCCAAGCAGAAGGCTGTGCAATCGTACCTCAGGAAAGCCTATCAAAGACTGCATAGGACCGTCACCAAGCAGTGGCTAGGATGAGAGGTAAGGCTGAGAAGATTTCACAGTGGAAGACAAGAGATGTCCCATTCAAAGAGCTATCATTATACATTTAATAGACAGCAGCACAGTTTTAAGCACTTGACATTAACTTGCTTAATCCACAGAACCACCTTGCATTGCAAATGAGAAAACTGAAGCACGAAACCTTGAGTAACCTGCCTGAGGTCATACAGCTATTAAGTAGCAAGGCCAGGAGTGAGTCTCCAGCATACGAGTCCCTAACCACTGCACCACACAGCCTCTGAGAAGCAGACTGGCTGAAGCAGGGCCAGGGGAGCGTGTGTACGTGTAGAGGTCAGACGGTGCCCCACTCATTCACCTTCCCCTCTGGCCCTCTCCCCTCAGCAGTCCGTAAATGACCTCTACTGAGCTCTAGGTAGAACTGATTCCTGCCTAGATCTTCAAGGTCATGTTTGACTTAATTCCACCGTCCTTCTTCCTCACAAAAAACAAAAGACAAGAGGCCCAGCTTGCTGACTCAAGGTGAACTTGGAGACCCTTTGAGCTACTAGGTCTCCTGCTCATTTATTCTTCACTGAATTCTATTGAAATCATTTGGTGATCACCACCAAGAGTCACTTCCAAAGTGTGTATAATAAAATTAACTTAAACTACAAAAGAACTTTAACATTCAACTATGCCTAGGACAAAATTAAAAAAAACAAAGTAATCATAGCTACATTTGACTATTGAGCATTTGACAAGGGAGTAGTTCAAATTGAGGTGTGCTGTAACTGTAAGATACACACTGAATTTGAACGGTTTAGTAAAGAAAGTAAAAAGTAAACTACCTCATTAGTATTGTTTATATTGGTTACATATTCAAATGATACTATTTTGGGTATATTAGGTTAAATAAAATATATTATTAAAATTAATTTCCTCTGCTTCTTTTGACTTTTTAAAATGTGGCTGTTTAAAAACATAAAGTTGTATTTGTAGCTGACGTTATATGTCTATTGGACCTAATCTGACCTTCCCAGCCTCTTTCGTATTTTCCCAGTCTCTACTCTTCCTAAAACTTCCCCAACATGTTCCTACCACAGGGCCTTTGCAGTGGCTTTTCCTCTGTTCTTTTCCCAGATTTTCCCATGGCTTCCTTCTTCATTTCCTTCTTGACCTCATCAGAGCAACACCCCCTACCAACCTTATGTATGCAGTATCTCCCACACTCCTTGAGCTGTAGTTCTCTTTACAGCAGTTACACTCATATTTCGTCCCCTGTCAATGCTGTTTATATTCTTGTGGAAATAAATGGATAGATCAATGGAGTAGATTTCTGTGTTTTCCTGCAACCAACCTTTTGGATAATGAATGCCCAATTTAAAAAAACAAAAAGTTTGCCCACCTTGATGGACTATTTCCTCTCGGCTTTGGAATTTCAAGCTTGCCTTAGCTCCGTCCACATTAGTCCCACACCTTTCAGGTAAGTTGAAGGATGGCTTCTAGCTTAAGGAGCCTCCCCAGGGCCTTCTCCTAGGAAGGGATGTTGACTTGTCCCGCCTTCCTAGGAGCCAAGATTCCTATTGTTTCTCGTTCACAGGTGCTGAAGTCCAATCCCTCAGTTTGTGGCCTCTGTTTTTAGTGACAGCAGAGGGCAGCAGAGTCCTTTCCACTGGGGCATTTCGAGCAAAGAAGACCAGCTCAGACTTTGGGCCGTGGACAGTTAAAGTCAAGCCCCTTTCAGAGAGAAATAAGTGATGAGTCCTGTTATGTCTAGGATGGGACTGACAGCAATGGCAAGTTTTCTCCCATCTCTAATTATGCAGATGATTCAAACTTCTGAAGAAATGGAGTTTGCATATTTGAAAGTTTTGAGTATTCGTAGCAACTGTGCCTGAAAAAAACTGTAATCTTGTTATTTATTTTATGTTCTCCAACCTCCTTATTGCATATTTATTTTACCT
Source organism: Lemur catta (assembly GCF_020740605.2). Lineage (NCBI taxonomy): Eukaryota > Metazoa > Chordata > Mammalia > Primates > Lemuridae > Lemur > Lemur catta. The sequence goes on along the minus strand of NC_059145.1, from coordinate 24,712,690 downwards.
TAGTTTTTATTTCCTTGCTTCCATTTTACTTATAGTTTAAAGGTTGGCTAGGGCTGTAGGACTAGGGAAAATTGATACCGGTGGATTTACATTTATTTGGTTAACATCTCATCCTGGACCTTCAGAAATGAAACTGGTTTCTTGTAGCATATAATTTCTGTATTTATCTGTAAAGATTACTCAGAAGGGCAGACAGTCTTAACTCTAATTTTATGCATGACCCAGGAATGAGCATCTGCACCAACCTATGACCATTATAGCACTGAAAGTTTTCAATAAAAACAGATATACATGACCATTGATTAATAATCCCTAAGAGGGAGACAGATAAAATGCTTGCAGGTCTTTCAGCTGTGCCAGACGGTCACACAGATATGCTTCCTAAGAATATAAGAAAAAAGGTCCGATTCCCCTAAAATCCAATAGGTAGTGAGGCTGCTTATAAGGAATTACAAAGTGTCTTGGTCAATTGGTGATTTTAGAATGAACTCGTAGCTAGAAACGTCAGTAAACCAGTAGCATACAGGTGTTTTACCTACTAAAAAAAATTTTTTTAGCTTTCAGTACATTTATAAAATGGATCACAATTATTTCTTTATCTCTGTATTTCATGGACAATAGAATGGTTTCAAAAAAATTTGACCTTGGCATGGTGGTCAAGTAAGTTAGCAGCTGGTGACTCAAAGCTTCCTCCATTAGTTATACTCAGTAGGAGTCCACCAAGATGCTAGTTGACTGTGTCTCAGTAAGAGTTTTAAATCATAACTAAATTTCTCCTCAAATTGCATCCTACTGTTTTGACACCTAATACTTACATGGATATCTGCTCTCATGCTCTGGTGGCTTTTATTGTGAGGACTCTTACACTCTCTAAAAATTCTGTTTAGGAAAAACAGCCCCCATATGCGTAGGGCCAGAGGAGAGAGACTTGACTTTGCTAAGCCATAATCATAGTTATTACACCAACAGCCACTGGAAGATTTTGTTGCTGTTTATGGCCACACAAATCAGTCTCAGGCTGGATTGTTTGGGCTTTGTTTGAATTTGATACTTAACTTTGAACTCTAGGTTTTGAAAATTTCCATTCAGTCTCAGGCACATAACCTTAGGAAATTGGATTCTCAAGAGATAACCGAAGATAGTGTTGAGCATGCCTTTTAGATATAAAATAGGATTAAAGAGCTTCATCCTGTTGAAATTATTTACCATTGGAGCCTCTGAATATAAATGTACTCCTAAAGGCACTGAAGCTTAAGGCAGCCATATGAAGGAGAATAAGAAAAGATTTCTATTATTATTATACATATGGGATGCTGAGAAAGAGATGAGGAAAAAAAAAGAACTACAAGGAAAACATAAAATGGATGTAGGAAGACTTTCCATTTTGAATATCTGAAGATATTGTTAGGGGAAAATTCTATTTTCACTTATAATAATTCTAGGCAACACATATAAACCAACCAATTCTTATTCAAAAACCTAATCCAGGTTTAAGAAGCAGGAAAACAATCTTTGCATTCTGAATCTGTCCTTATAGTGAAAAAGAGCTGAATTATGATTTGAACTCTTACTGATAGGTATGAACTCAGGAACTGTACAGGACATTTGAAACATACCTGCGACAAAAACTCAATGAACCCTCCTTTGTGTCAAATGTGGTACTAGATACTACAGCTACTGATCGAGTTTAGGACACATTACTCCAAAATATGGCAACCTGGTATTTCAGAAAACAGCAGAAGCTGGAAGGTCTCTCTGAGCTCCTCCCATGGTTCTCCCTGACACAGGTCATATGTGAATTCTCTGAACTTTCTCTAATATAGATAAGACCCTCATTCCACAGGGGTCCTTCCTATACCTGGTGGAAAGGAATGAAGACACAGAGGTGTCAAGAAGAATCTGAACAAACAGGCCTTGCTAAGCTCTCCTCTGTTTATTACCCTTAGATCACAACTTTTAGTCCAATCCTACTTCCATATGACGGCCCATTCTTCATCAAACCTAAGCATAAAAACACACATATTTCGCTGTTTCTTCATTCCCTGGGTCTTCATTTCTGAAAGCTCTCATGTTATATAAAACATATTAAATAAATTTGTATGCATCTCTCTTGTTAATGTATCTTTTGTTACAGGAATCTCAGCCATGAACCTAGTGACAGGTGAGGAAAATATCTTACTTTCCCTCCCCCACAATACAAAGATGAGCATGAAGCAGAAAAAGAGCCTCTGGGTTGGAAAAGTTCAGTGTCTATTGGGGAGATTGCACAAATAACTTAACACATTTATTTAACAAATAATTACAGTACAATATGATAATTGCAACAGCCAAAATACAGGCAAAGCATTGCAGGAACAGGTATAAAGAAAGAGGAGACAATTTCTGAAAAACAATCTTACATACTTACTTGTTCCCAACAGTTTGACCTGAAAATAAATCAGCATAACAATATACAAATAGAACGGTTAAGCAATTTGCTTTACAACTTGAGATTAGTTTTAAGTAAGATTATTTCTTTATAATGACAGCCCCAATAATTTAGTTTTTATGGCTATTTGGGATTCCATTTTTGTCAAGCCATTATATGTGTCTCTCTCAGTAAATAGGTTCTCATCTTACTTATTTTGGGGGTTCTCATTTATCACTCAACACTGGGCTTGTGCTTGCATCCCACAAACATTTTTGAGCTAAATTAAACTTGAATATGTTCTTATGGGGCAGATAAAGTAAAAAAAGAGAGATTGTTTATTGGTAATATCTGAAGCAAAACTGGCTCAGGTACAATAAAAAGGAAAATTGCACATATCCCCTTTATATGGTCATCTGCCAACAGTCTACATTAAATATACTGTTTGGTATTAAAAGCTAAGCTTCTAACTTCTATCACTTGTTAGACTTACTGGTTTTATTAGCAGAGAATATATACCAAATAACTAAATAGCAGAAAGTCCTGCTTGATACCAGAGATAAACTTCACATTTGCTTAAGATTTTTTTTTCATATAAGCAAGGACTAGACTACAAAGCATGGATTTATCTAGGATGATCTGGCCTCAGCTATGGATAAATCCTTTAAAGTCTACAGAATATTTGAGTAACAAATTGTTTTTCCCCTTGGAATAAATTATGTGTTGCTTTTATAGGGACAGTTATATTTTTAAGCTTTGTTTAATTAGGGTAAAAACGCCCTCTCTGAAGCACCAGCAAGCAGATGGGGAATTTATTTTGGGTGGTAGTAGTGGTTCTTCCTTGGAACCTTTTTCCCAAATGACATCTCATAGATAGCTGCCAATTAGGTCAAATTGACATACGGGCTTTCCAAATGGTTCTCTGTTTTTTCAAAATAGCACCTCTTAGACCAAGAGTTCTCCATCCAAGGAGCTACCTGAACCACCATATAACCACTGGCTTTACTCAAAGCCATGCGCCCATGATAATCATAGCAACTTGTATTTTCATAAGGTACTTCTACTGTGGATTATCTCATATGACATGAATAGCTTCACAGTCAAGTTGTTAAATATCCACTTTTCAGGTACAAAACCAGCTTCTAACTTCTATTCAACATAGCAATGGAATTCCTAGTTGGAGCAATTAAGCAAGAGAAAGAAATAAAAGGCATCTAAATTGGAAGAGAAGAATTTGAATTTTCCCTGTTTGCAGACAACATGATTTTATATATATAAAAAACTTTATATATTCTTCACAAAAAACTGTTAAAATTAATAAATGAATTCAGTAAAGATGATGGATACATACAAAATCAACACAGAAAAATCAGTGGTGTCTCTATACACTAACAACAAACTATTCAAAAAAGAAATCAAGAAAACAATCTCATTTATAATAGCTACAAAAATATAATAAGGAATAAATTTAACCAAGGAGGTGAAAGACCTATACGCTGAAAACTATAAAACATTCATGAAAGAAATTTTAAAAGACACAACATGAAAAGATATCCCATGTTTGTGGATAGGAAGAATTAATATTCTTAAAATGTCCATGCTACCCAAAGCAATCTACAGATTCAACGCAATTCCTATAACTCCAATGACATTTTTCACAGAAATAAAAAAAAATTCTAAAATTCATATTGAACCACAAATGAGCATGAATAGTCAAAGCAATTCTGAGCAAAAACAAGCTGGAGGCATCACACTACCTTACTTCAAAAGATACTACAAAGATACAATAATCAAAACACCATGGTACTAGCATAAAAACAGACACATAGACCAATGCAACATAATAGAGAGCCCAGAAATATATCTATGAAATAAATAAATAAATCTATGAAATAAATCTATAGTCAAGTGATTTTTGACAAAGGTACCAAGAACACACAGTGGAGAAAGGACAGTCTCTTCAATAAATGGTGTTGGGACAACAGGATATCCACATGCAAAAGAATGACATTAGACTCTTATTTTATACCATACACAAAAATCAACTAAAAATGGATAAAAGACTTAAACATAAGACCTGAAACTATAAAACACTTAGAGGAAAACATAAGGGAAAAGTTCCTTGACACTGGTCTAGGCAATGATTTTTTTGGATATGACTCCAAAAGCACAGGCAACAAAAGCAAAAATACACAAATGAGATTATATCAAACTAAAAGACTTCTGCCCAGTCAGGGAAACAGCCAACAGAGTGAAGAGGTAATTTACAGAATGGGAGAAAATATTTGGAAATTGTACATCTGTAAAGGGTTAATATCCAAAATATTTGAGGGCTCATGCAACTTAATAGTAAGAAAATAAATAACCCAATTAAAAACCAAGTAAAGGATCTGAATAGACATTTCTCAAAAGACATACAAATGGCCAATAGGTGTATGAAAAAATGCTCAATATCACTAATCATCAGAGAAATGCAAATTAAAACAATGAAATAGCACCTCACACCTGTTAGGATGGCTAGTATCAAAAAGACAAAAGATAGCAAGTGTCGGCGAGGATGTGGAGAAAAGGGAATGCTTGTAGACGGTGGGAATATAAATTAATATGGCCATTATGTAAAACAATATGAAGGTTCCTCAAAAAATTAAAAATAGAACTACCATATAATCCAGCAATCCAACTACTGGGAATATATCCAAAGGAAATAAAATCAGTATGTGAAAGAGATACCTGCACACCCGTGTTCATTACAGCATTTTTATTCACAAACTAAGTGTCCATCAATGGATAAATGAATAAAGAAAATGTATCATACATACACAATGGAATACTCTTCAGTCTTAAAAAAGAAGGAAATCCTGTCATTTGCAACAACGTAGATGAAACTGGGGACCATTATGTTAAGTGAAATAAGCCAGGCATAGCAAGACAAATACTGTATGATCTCACTTATTTATGAAATCTAAACAGCTGAACTCATCATAGAAGCAGAGAACAGAAAGGTGGTTACCAGGGGCTGAGGCTGTGGAGGTGGGGAGATGTTGGTCAAAGAATACAAAATTTCAGTTAGAGAGGAGTAAGTTCAAGAGATCTATTGTACAACATGGTAACTACAATTTATAACAATGCATTTGTTATTCTTGAAAAAATGTTAGAGTAGATTTTAAGTGTTCTCATCACAAAAAAATGGTAAGTGTGTGAGGTAGTGCGTATGTTAATTAGCTTGATTTAGCCATTCAACAATGTATGTATCTTTCAAAATAACATGTACATGATAAATATATACAATTTTTATTTGTCAATTAAAAATATTTTAAAAAATAGAATCAGTTTATAGAGGTTACAAGAGATGAAAATGTGGTAAAGAGCTAAATTAGATTTTCCATTAACTGGTGACTTACAATGTTTCCCCTTTGGGCACAACATTTTTTAAAGCTTGAGAAGATGCTGTTTATTTCATGACCCCACCTTCTATGAATACTTTAAGTTGCCAACTACAGGAGAAATAATCACTACTCCATATGGGCACCACGAAAGATGATTTCCTATGAGTATGTTATTGGCAGAATTTGAAAATGCTTCCATTCCCGAATTCTGAAATGCTTAAAAATACCTACTATTCTGAAGATGTATTATTCAAAGCACAGAACACCAAACAACAACAACAAAAAACCCCACAGAATAAAAGACTCTGCTTTGAAAAATGTACAATCTCCTTGCAGAGATAAATAATTTACACAAAATTTAATCAGAGTTTTGAACCATATTTGACAAGTACCAATGATAAACTGGAACATCAGCTGTGGGAGGGCAGGCATTTTTGCCCTCCTACAAGATACAAAGCACAGCAGTGTTCTGTCATTGCTGTACCTTCAGCTCCTAGAACATATTTAAATAAAAAATTTTTTTGCATGAATGTGTAGCATGTACCATAGGTATGATGGGATTCCGAGGAAGAGACTTGTGTGGGTGGAGTCGTCCTCAAAGGCACCACGCAGGAAGTGAGATTGAAACTGAGCCTTAACGTACGTAGAGTTTGGCAGACTTTTTACATTTATTGTCTTATTAATTCTACTACCTTGTCTACTACATGCAGGTACTAGGATAATGGGAGTGTAAAAAGGAAATCAATCACTGATCTGAGATGACCCTGAGGATTTAACACATGTTCTAAAAGTCAGCCTGGTCTGCCCAGTACTCCCTAAAATTCAAAACATGTACAGAAAAGCAAAAAGTAGAGTGAGATCATCAAGAAACAGCCACTAGTCTGAAAACAGATGGCAAAGTGGCAGAAAAGGAGAGTGCATAATATTCCTCTTCTTGCCTGCCAATTTCTTTCATTTCTCTCTAAACATAGTTCAAGAGTCCTGGAAAGAAGTGCAAATTCAGAGGGACAGAAACACCGCCCTCTTTGTCACCGCACTGGGAAAGGGGTCCCGTCCCCTTTGTTTTCCAGCGTGGAGGCTGATGGCACCTTAGGCATGGTAGTCTGGCCTTCATCGTCTGTCTCATCCAGAGTCACTGCCCCCCTCTCTCTTCCAAACCTGTTCCCAGTCCCACCCCGAAGCCAACAAATGCCACCACCTCGGGCACATACTGGCTGTGTATCTGAGTTCCTAGAAAATCAGCTTTGGTTTGTTCTTACTCATTTCTCCCACAAATCTATAACAATTACCCAAATACCTATGGGCTTGGGTGAGTTAGGAGGCAAATGGAGAACAGAAAAATACAGACACTGGAAGGAGGTCTCCAGTCCCTCCCCCACCAGCTACTCCCCAAGTAGGAAAAGCAGATACAACGTGCCATATATTTGGTGGGAGGAATCTCTCACCATTCGGACTGTTTGGGCAGTTCACAGTGTGATCTGACTTCTCGGTTGCAGCAATTCAGCAGATTAATTTTTCATGTTGTTGGACTCATACTTGGGAAAAAAATTAAAAGCAAAATATACATAGAAAATATAAACATGTATGTATATTTGTATGCATATATATGTACATATGTATATAAATGATATATGTGTACATCTTTGCTTGCTGCTTCTGTTGTTCGGCTCTCCTTGGAAACATGTTGAATCTAAAAGCCTGTACAGCACACTGTTAAGGCCCTGAGCTTTGGAGCTCAAAAGACCATAGTTTAATCCAAGTTCCCCCATTTACTACAAGAGATTAAACCATCTCTGTTCCCCACCTATATATCAGGATGCCAAAACATCCCACATAGCATTGTTGTGACAATTAGATGAGATCGTTCAATGTGCAGAGCATCATCTCTTAGGTAGTATGAAAATCAGTAAAGGTTAGTTATTATTATTCCCCTTTGTTTCTCAGTCTTGAGCCTGACCTCCAATTAATCACCATAGTCTGGATTTCTCTGTTGTTTATCCTTCTAATTATTTAGGCCGAACACCTTAAAGCAGGCTTCCTCAACTCAGCGCTGTTGACGTTTTGGGCAGGACAATTCTCTGTCATGGGGAGTGTCCTGTGCCTTGTAGTATCTCTAGCAGCATCCTGGCCTCCACCTACTGGATGCTGGTGGCAAACTGCCCCCTCTCCCACTGTGACAACCCAAACTATCTCGACCTTGACATATTGTCCTGGGTGTCAGGGGGCAGAATCATCCTTGCCTTAGGGTCACTCTTGATTCTCTTTTTTGTACATTCCTCCACCTAAACCATCCCCGCACCTTGTTAACTTGGAGGACGAGTCTTGCTCTCTCCACGGCCACCACCAGCATCTCCCTTCAGCACGACCGCATGGGTGTCCTTGCTCTAATCCCATGGGCCACCCTCCACCCGGCCTCAGTTCCAGCCATGCTGGCCTCCTTGAAGCTGCTGAAACACAGCAGAAGGCTCCCGACCTTGCACTGGCCGTTCCTTCTGCACGAACCACTCTTCCTCCTGTTGTCTCCACGCCTCACTCGCCTTCAGGCCTCTGCTTAAATGCCACCTTCCAGGTGGGGTCTTCCCAGATCATTCCAAAGTCTGGCAACTCTGGACACTTCCTATCCTCCCACGCTTTCTTCGCTATTTTTATCCATAGCATTTTCTGCCATGTAATATATTACATTTCGCTCCTTTTGTTTGTCAGCCGTCATTAGTGTCAGCTCCATGTGAGTGAGGGTTTTTGATGTGTGTTTCGGCTTCTGTTCCCCAACACAAGAGCAGTGCCTTGCCCTTCGTGGGCACTGAAATATTTGTCAAATGAATACATTTTTAAAAATTTAAACTGTGGTAAAATACACATAACATAAAATTCACCATCTTAAACCACTTACACAGTTTAGTAGTAATATGTACATTCACACTGTTGTGTGACCAATTTCCAGAACTCTCTTGATCTTGTAAAATTGAAACTATATCCATTAAACAACTACTCATTTCCACCTTCCCCCAGCTCCTCTGCTTTCTGTCTCTGTAAATCTGACTACACCAGGTACCTCACAGAAGTGGAATTGATGAGTTATTTGTCTTTTCGTGTCTGGTTCATTTCATGAAGCATAATGTCCTCAGGGTTCAGCCATGTTGTTCCATGTGTCAGGATTTCCTTCCCTTTTAAGTTGACTATTCCATTGTATGTGTGTACCACGTTTTATTTATCCATTCATCCATCAACGGACAGAAGTGGAAATGCTGGATCATACGGCAAATCTATTTTTAATCTTTTCAGGAGCCACCGTTACTCTTTTCCACAGCAGCTACATCATTGTATATTCCCTTCAACACTTTGCAAGGGTTCCGATCTCTCCACATCGGGGGCCCACACTGGCTATTTTATGTCGTTTTGATGGCCGTCATCCTAATGGGTGTGAGGTGGTATCTCACTGTGGGGTTGATTTTCATTTTTTAGATCAGTGATGCTGAGCATCTTCTCATGTGTACCAACCCTGTTTTTGACATCTAGGTCCCTCTTCTTCTCAAGGACTTGTGGCTTCTCCAGGCCATGTCATCTAAACCCCCCTCTGTCACACCCACTGCCTGTTCCACTCTATGCACCGCTTGGGACCTTGATTCTCTATCTCTCCTTTTTCTCAGTGGGTCTTTGCTGGTTAGTGACAGAGAAAGCTTCCCTTTCCCATTTGAGAACACTCTAGAAACCTGTGGATTAGAGTCCATTTTTGTCCTTCTCTCACTGACATCAATCTTTATGCTTCTTCAGGCAATTATCTCACAGCAGTTGCAAGAGCAAACAATTAAATGTTCAAATTGGCATGTTTGCTGGTATGACTTCCAGAAGCTCTCTGAGTAGATGACTCACTCAGTTGACTCACTTATATAATTCCAGTCTAACACTTGTCAATCAGATGTTTAACCTGAGAACAGGGCTTCTTTCCCCTCTATTTCCATTTTTTTCCTCTTTTTGATCTTGCAGCATCTCAGCTTTGCAGTTATTTGAAGTCACTGATTTACTTTAACTGTATCTTGTACATATTATCCATACTAACTAATAAAGTCCCCTTCAGAAAAACCTGGAACATGTTCACTGTGCTTTCTGGAAAGCTAGGATAAAGAATTAATAAAGGGGCTGGGTGCGGTGGCTCACGCATGTAATCCTATCACTCTGGGAGGCCAAGGCAGGAGGATGGCTTGAGGTCAGGAGTTCGAGACCAGCCTGAGCAAGAGCAAGACCCCGTCTCTACTAAAAATAGAAAGAAATTAGCTGGACAACTAAAAATCTATATAGAGAAAATTAGCTGGGCCTGGTGGCGCATGCCTGTAGTCCTGGCTACTTGGGAGACTGAAGCAGAAAGATTGCTTGAGCCCAGGAGTTTGAGGTTGCTGTGAGCGAGGCTGACGCCACGGCACTCTAGCCTGGACAATAGAGTGAGATTCTGTCTCAAAAAAAAAAAAAAAGAAAAGAATTAATAAAGGATATCATATCCCTGTGTTAATTTTTTCCACATAGCATCGATGACTTCCTCTAAGAAACTGTAAAATACTTCCTTCAAAAAATATTAATTTGTGCATACAAAATTCTAGACTGACTTGCTTGCGAGAGCTCATTCCAGTCAACACTTGCTCCCTCCTCACTCTGGCCTTGAGATTGTGTTACACCCATGATCCAAGAATGACTATTCTGTGGTATGACAATAGAAATCTGTATGTCCTAAGCTTCGAGTACACCAGGTAACTAACTGCCCAGACAGCAGATGTATAGTCCTCATTCCTTTCTTTACTGTCTTCCTTTTTTTCTAACTTCTGAAATTCCTCCTGCATTTCTCTATAAGCTCCAGTTTTCTACTCTACTTCACAGGGAGCTCATTCTCAGTCTCTTTCACAGCCTCCTGTCCCTCCTTTAGCCTTTAAACATGGGTGTTCCTCAATTCTCGTTGCTGGGTCTCCTGCTTAATTCTCTTTCTTGCCAGCCCCATTCATCTCAAACCTCCGTTTCCATCTCTCTGCATGAGACCCAAATCCATGCCACTCACCATGACCTCCCCTGAGCTTGAGACAGGCATCCCTTGTGCTGTCCAGGCATCCTGCAAAGGTCACTCCATCAACCTAAACCCAGTTCTCCCTCCACACCTCCTTTTTGCTTATTGACTTAACCATCCTACTAATCTCAGTTTACAAAATTCAAATATCTTTTCCACTTTCATTCTGCAGTCAACAGGAAGTAGACAGTCCTCAAAGGAAGAAAGATTTAAAGACTTGAAGCACTTAAAGGAGGGAAAGATTTTGGGGGGCTGAGGGGCTCAGGGAAGGCCCCAAGGAAGCAGTAGCATTGGGCTTAAAAGGATGTAGAGAAGGTTAAGTTAGGCAGAGAAGAGGGGTTTTTCAGACAGAGGGGGAAAGACATACAGAGGCTGTGCCTTGGGAAGAGGAGAGTTATCTACAGTGGCCAGAAAGGATTGCAGAGACGAAGAGCACTTCAAGGTAGAAACCATGGAGCATCATGAGTTTATACTAAGGCGTCTGACTTGAAGTGAGAAGCCCTGAGAACCCAGTAAAGACTTCCTAATAGGGCATCTTAGTCTGTTCATGCTGTACCAGACTGCCATAGTCTGCGTGGCTCATCAACATCAGAAATTTATTTCTCAGTTCTGGAGCCTGCAAAGTCCAAGATCAAGGCACCAACAGATTCAACCTCTGGTGAGGGCCCGCTTCCTGGTTCATCGATGGCCGTCTTCTTACTGTGTCCTCCCATGGTTAAAAGGGAGTTCTCTGGGGTCTCTTTTATAAGGACGCTAATCCCATTCATGACGGCTCTGCCCTTATGACCGAAGCACCTCCCAAAGACCCCACCTCCAAATATCACCACATTGGGGATTAGGTTTCAATGTACAAATTTTAAGAGGACACAAACATTCAAGGGTAACATCACTTTAACTCATAATCTGTTTTATTATATCCCATGTTTTATCTTTGCTGGGAAACATCAAGTCCTCGGGTAACAGGACGCACTGTGCACTCTTTCTCTCTGATCCTTCTCTGTGTCCCCCAGCGTGTTACTCAACACATTAGAATTCAGTAAGTGCTCGATGACTAGATAAATAAGGCAACAATTTAAGTGTAAAGGTAGAATGAACACAGACAATAAACTACTATAAAAATAAATGTTCCATTTAGTACTTGAACTTCTTAAGCTTTCAGGTTTCCATCTAACCGTCCAACTGCTCACTTATCCAGCCTCCCTTCTCTTACTCATGTGTGTCAGATACTGTGGATATAAACGACTAAAGCCTCAAGAAGCTACCTGTGGGAATCAGAATGACATGTAAACAAACTCTGAAATATGTTGCAAAGAGTGTTTTAAGAGAAAGATGCCTAAAGTGATATGGAAACACACTAAAAAGAACAGCTAGATACCTGGAATGACAGCTGAGCCATATAGAATCATTCATTCAAAACATATTAATGTTATTTCCTATGTACAAGGAGCTAGAGATATCCTGTGTTGGATATAGAGTAAGTCAGGACCCCTGTTCCCAAGACCTCTTAGTCTAATTGATAGTAAAATACTCTCTCTCATTCATTGAGTTACTATCATTATCTCTTGAACCATCACAGAAAGATTTTATACAGAAAAGGAAACAGAGAACATAGGTGACTTGCTCAACTGGAGTTGTGTTGGTTCCGAAGCTCATACTCTCTTTACTACACAACGCCTCTTGGAAGCAGTACATGGAAAGATGTACAAAGTGTTCTGAGCACTTAAAAGATGGATTAACTGGGGGAGAGTTGGGGAAATCCTCCTGGAAGAGGTGGAGTTTTACAGCAGGAGAGCAGCAGGTGGCTGTCACCTGTCATTTGCTCTCATGAAAAAAGTTTGATATTAAGAGCTGGTGATAGACTATTTTTCACCAGTCTTGCTTTGCACTCAAAGGAGCACAGAGGTACAATTTTACTGTTGTGTTCCATTTGGATACTTGAGGTCATATGCAGAAGTGATTTAGGGGTGACATTTCCAGAAGAGTTTATTTGCCCCAACAAAAGTCTGTTGCCTGTGGCCTCCTCTCTCCTAATATAATAACAAAAAGGTTTGGGCTCAAACTTCATGACATTTTGTTACAGAAAACAAAGCCAGGGCACTAGGGGAGACAGGCTCATCTTTTTCCTCACCCAAGCATTGCTCAACTGATATACATCATTTATTTGCACTGGCTTTGAGATCAGATGTTTGAGCCTTTATATATAAAAGACAAGTCACAATATCCCTGATATTGTAGACTGAATAATTCATGTTGTTTGTCATGGCTCTTTTAAGCCTTTCTGTTAAACTTAAAGATTAGCTTCCCCCTCCACCGCCCCTTCATCACAGGTTATTTGGAGTCAACTTTACACAATTCCTCAAGCTGTACTGTTCAACTATTTGATTCAGTATTTTCAGGATTTGGAAGCAGGTTGCTGCTGGTTCTTAGGCCTGCTGTATTATTCAATGCCTTAGTAAATGATGAATAGGTTGAAAGCCTAGAAGGCTATTTTCTAATTTCTCAAGAGTCTCTTTACCACCTAATTTTCTTTTCATCAAATGTTATTTACTGACTACCTCCAATCAACTGCTTTGGTTTTGTAGCTTGCTGTGATTCTGGCAGATAATAAGTGCCAGCATGGGAGGGTAAAAGATCTGAGCCTTAAACTTAGTAATATTGTTTGTTTGAAATTGGCTTCACTTTCATCATACTGAGTCTTGCGGGGGGCAAGACCTTTACTCAGCTGCCTTGATAAGATCCCTGGGGTCCCTGTAGGTTCTTAGAATGTTCTACATGTGCAAGAGATGAAAAGATCTAAGAAACAAAGCAGTCTATTATTTATCTTGAAAATTATATTTTATTTTGTGTTGTATGGGTACAGTAGGCATGTTAATGTGCAGTCCATCAAAGACATAGGAACAAAGATGTTAAATTAATACGTCATATAGAGCCAAGCAGGAAAGAGTCGAAGGTAGGGAGATTAAAGTGGGAAGTCACAGCGGGCAGACGTGGAAGGCACATTGCAGCAGCTCTCTCCACACCACAGTCACCATCACACATCAGACCAAGCTCTCTTTCATGCCAAGCTCCCATGCAGCTCAGAATCCTTCTCAACACAGTTCACTGGGAAGCCATTGTCAATCTTGAGCTGCCATGCCAGAGGAAAATGTTAGCCACCCCTGATCCCTTGGGTAAGTTATATGCAAATGCAGGGATAGTTATAGGCCAAGCCAAGAGACCACCTTAGAGATACTCCCTAGCCATGGTTCCTGTTGCAGTGGGTTTTCCATGACAGCTCAGTGTCAGTATTTTACCTCATTAATTGCAAGCTTACCGCATTGTCAGCTAGTTTACTTCGTTAGTTGCTATTTTACCTCATTAACAGCAGGCTCCCACCTGCTTTGAAGCATTTGACTGAGGTCTGTGTTGGCTCACCTTTCAGTATTATTATATCTCTAACTTGTATCTGCTGGAGCTTCTAAGTTTTATATGAGCCTCTAATTCCTATCTCAAACTTTTCATACCTGAAATACAAAGAGTGGTTTCTGTTTCCCTGCATGAACTACAGACAAACAAGAGATGCTTCATTTTATAGTCTAAAACATGCAGATGTCTTTTCTATCATTTTGAGCTCTAAATATGGTAGCTCTCCACCCACACATTTATTTCTCTGTGCACTTAAGCATGAGATTTCATGACAGTTCTATATAATCTTATACAAGTTGTTTTACTTGTGTTAAGTTGTGTCCTTCTAAGAAGATTTTCATTCTTTGGAGTTGAAGTAAGGACTAGACAAGTTTTCATATTTTCCTTTTGACCTTACAGTTTTCAAAATGTATGAACAGCCAATTGGGAGAAGACCACAACTTATTTCAAACTAGTGCTGGAAAATATTTATGCCATTGAAATTAATGAAATCAAATGTCACCTTTATGGCCTCCCTCCAAGAGGAGTGTAAGAGAGATACAGACACACATGCCACCTTCAGGGCTAGGAGTGTCTTCTCTTTGCCCCCCGCAAATGAAAAAGGATGCCAGCTCCTCTGTTGCCCTCTTGGCCTCACCGCCAGCTGTCGAAGGTCTCTCTTCTGCTTTGCAGAGGAGATGTTAGGGACCACATTTGTGAACCTCTGCCCTGTGTGTACAGTCTGCATTAGAGTTGGCCAGCAAGAAGCACATGGGTAAGATCCAGAAGGTGAAAGAGGAGAAACCTCTATTCTGTCCAGGTAGTTGTAGCGGGATATGCTGGCAGAGATACTGCAGCAGCTGCCTGGTGAGCTCATGAAAAACATGCTTCATTACTGCAGGCAGAGGGACTTGGTGGAAATTTTCCAGAGACTCTTGAGAAACGTTGTAAGCTCTGGGTGGGTTCTACAGAATCACCTGCTTCAAAGCTTTCAGCTGAGATCTCTGTGTACCATCCCCAAACTTTACTCCTCCAGAGCTTCCAACATGTGTATAAATCCATAGTTTCTATATTAAATTTGTCACACCTAAAACATAGAGTGGTGGCCCTGTCTGAACCTTGCCTGATATTAAATGAACAAAAGAATGAGTGCCCAGAATATCTATCACAGCACTGTTCTAGATTATTCAACACAGTATGAAAGCAACTGACATGGACATTTGCTGTGACCAAATGCTTATGATTTTCCCAAACTTGCACCCTCTCCCTTGCAGTTGGTTGTAGTTGGCCATGTGACTACTTATGGACATTAGGTCTACCATAATCAGAAATGATGGATAACTTCAGCGACATAGCATTTAAGATCTTCTTGTGCTACCCCCACACTCTGTTACCCTCCATAGAGGTCCTGGGTTATGATGGTACAGCTACAAGATGACAGAGCTTCCATGAGCCTGGGTCTCTGCATGCTACCAGAAGCAGAACTACCTTGTTGATCTATGCTGAACATGTAACATGAACAAGAAACAAACTTTTGTTGTACGAAAGCTGTGAGATTCTGGTTACATTTGTTTCCACAGCTGATCCTAGCCTAACTTGACTATTTCAGAGGCATAAGACCTATTTTTAAAGATGCAATATTACTCAATTATAAGAAAAGACAGTGATCTAGTACCTTTTATATTTTTCTGGATAGAGCTTGAGCCCATCTTCCAAAGTGAGGTATCACAAGAATGGAAGAAAAGGCTCCACATGTACTTGCCATCAAATTGGCACTAAGTGATCAACACTATGGTGCTTACTACTAATATTACTACTCACACGGTAGTAATATTCTTCAGGGCTTGGGGGCTTGGGGGTGGGTAAACTCACAACTAATGGACGTGGTGAGTGTTGTAGGGGGGAAAAGGCACACCTCAAATCATGGTTTGGGCGGGGCAAAGCCATAACATGTAACCAAAATGTGTATACCCCCATAATATCCTGAAATAAATAAAAATAAAGATGCAATAGAGCCTGTTCCCTATGTTTTGAAACTAGAAATGCATCTTCTAAATGAAATATATTATTTTAAAAAATGCTGCTGACTTTGTATCAAATTCACACAAATACAAGCTTTAAAAAAAGAGTAAAAAGAAAATCAGAAGTAGTTTGTGCAGATACATATATACACGAAATACTCATTCAATTTTTAAGAACTACAAAATGACTAATAGATAAACAGATAGAGGACAAAAAAGTATAATTTGTACAGTGAAAATATAAATTCCAACAAACAAGAGAAAAAGTATTCTCCTTTACTAGTAATAACTATGCAAGCTGAAATAAGCTTTCACTCTAAAGTTATGAAATTATAGGTTAAATTATCCATTTTAAAAGGATACTACCTCAAGTTGGGTTATAAAAAAACTTGGTCACCCATATTTGGGGAATGGCAGTATAAACACATGTGTCTGGAAAAGGAAGTTGAAAAAGAAAAAGTGACATAGATACGGTCACAATCCTTGCCCTAATAAGTCCACTCTGAAGAATAACTGAAAAGTGGAGGAAAGCGGTATATATGAACAGTTTTGTTGCCAACATTGTATGTGATAATGTAAAAATGAAAATATTAATAACAACACATGTATTTAGATAACTATGATTTGTTAACATTGTGTGATATTATGTAGCTATTAAAAAGATCCTACAAGGCAGGTCCTCAAGCTTGAGCATGCTGCAGAATTACCTGCAGGGCTGATAACACCACAGACTGCTGAGCCCCAGCCCCAGAGATCCCATTCAGATCTAGGGTGGGAACCAAGAGTTTGCATTTCTAACAAGTTTTCGGGTGATGCAAGGACCATACTCTGAGAACCCCTGGCATAAGAATTGCAAAATATAAGTTAATATGTATAATATAATGTTAAGTAAGAAAAAGAAACATTGAAATCATACACTAAGATGCACCTGCTTAATAATGCAGAAACATTTTAGTTAAACAGTGGTTAAGAGCATGTGGTAAGGAATCAGTCAGCCTCATTGGAATTCCAGCTCTTTGGGTACCCTGGACCCAATGCTCTATTTCTACAAACTTTCAGGAACCTCTAAAAATGCTTGAGACATAAAAAGAGAAAGGAAAAGAAAAAAGGAGTAACAAAATATACAGAGAAAACTGCAAGATAGAAATTAGTATTTAATTAAGGATGCCAAAAACAACACTGAGCTTTTTAGTCAATTGAAAGACAGCTCTGAATTACACATACATTTTTTAAAAATATGTTTGTGCAATTAAATATATTCGCTATGATATAGCATAGGGCCTCTAAAAGTAAGGAAACTGGGTTACTGGGTTTTTTTTGGGGGGGGTCAGTGGTATTTATAAACCAATCTCAACCAGGTCAAACACTAATCAATGACAAAGGAAGAGTCTCATGTTACCTTCACCCCACTGCTTCATCAAGAGGCTTCACTCCCTCTGTCTCCCACTAACTGATATTGGTTACTCCTTATTCTACGGAGAGTCTACTCTCCACCCAACAGCCATGGCAGATTAAAAAGATATGTCACCAGTGAAAGTTCTCCAATGACGTCCTACAGAAATTTGAAGGCAAAAAAATTCATACTCAGACTCAGGCAAAGCTGCTATCCTAGATTAACTGTCAATAATACTCCCTCACTCAAAGGTGTTCCAGCTTGGATGATAAGAGAAAGGATAAGAGTAGAATTGCCAGATAAAATGTAAAATACCAAATATCGCATAAGATATATTTATACTAAAATTTTTTGTGTGCTTATGTGAAATTCAGTTTTAACGGGGTGTCCTATATTTTTATCCACTAAATCTGGCCACCCTATTGACCCTACACAATGGCCCTGAATGTCATGCCCCTGCCCACTACTCTGTTAGGGTTATTGTGCCTGCTCCCTGTTGCTTCAACCCTGTTGTCCTTCATGTGCCTTCAGCATCCACGCTCACTCCAACCTCGGACTGTGGCACCTGCTCTCTGATCTCCCTGGATCACTCATCTTCTTATCTTCACTCAGCTGACTCCTTCTGATCAACCAGGTCTTAGCAGCTGTCTGCACAGAAAGACATTCCCTGATCACCCAGTGACAGAAGCCCAATACCCTCCCCTCTTCTGTCACTACCTAAAACAACAGCATTTGTTTTCGTGGCTCTCTCTCTCCCCATTCAGATAGAGATTTCCTGAGATCAGGGGACCCCGTCTTTCTTGCTGACTGCTAGGGTGGTCTATACATGCCTAGAGCAGTCTTGGAAAATGGTTAATACTTAATATATAATTGTTGAATGTTAAATAGAAAAACACATGTGTATCAAAATACGGTGTCTTGAGCTTCTTGGCACAGGAGCACACAAACATACTTTTTCCCTAAAAAGGGAGGTCACACTTCTTTAGGAAGACTTTGGACTTGAAGTTGAGCTCTTTCCAAATGTGCAACAGTAGTGCATATGGTAATGGTTTCATAAAGTATGTTAATCAAGGAACTACAAAAATCATTTAATCTAGGAGGTTTCCTCACTGCTATCAAATACTGATTATATTTACATAGAAATTGACTCATTATCATGCTGCTGATAAACATTGCTGAAGGGGGAGCCTGCAGAAGCCTATTTGCCAGGCAGAATCTCCAATCCCAACTGCTGACAGGAAATAATCATTTTAAAGATTGCCACACAAAAAGGTGACATTTCTCTGTGATCATATTTCTTTTCCCTATAGCAGAAGCAAAGATTAATAAAGTTAAAAAAGGAAGTCACTATGGTTTTAAAAATTAAAATGTTTAGAAATATGTATTACGTTAGTATAAATGTAGATATTACAATAGTAAAGCAAGGACCTAAAATGACTATTTGAGGTTCTAAAAATCCATTTAGGGTGTTAAGCTGTTAAAAATTGCTTAAATTTAAGATGAAGAATAATGAAAGGATCCCAGATTGGTTTATTCAAGAATCATCCTTTAGACGAGTGTATATGCATGAAACCACCCTCTAATTGTATATGTAAATAAACACAGAGGTATGCACACTTAAAGTAAACAACATCTTGTTTTCCACCACATGAATTTAAACAAAAGGTATGAAATGTATATTTAAACATTCAAGGACCATATTTTCAGTCTGATTTGCATTCTTCTATGTATTTTATTTTAAAATAAGCCTCCCCTTTCATTGATGTTGCACATAACCTTATGGGGTAAAAACAGCTCCAAGTGAATCTGAGTTCTTTCATCATAATCCAGTGTGTGGAAGTTGAAGGGGAGTTTCCCTGGCCTATTCCACATTCAGGGTTCAGACCTTTTGGTTAAAGAGGTGCAACGTGGCACGTCAGGTCTGGTTCACTCTTGTACTGATCTCAGAGTGGAGCTACTTCTAGAGTCCTCTATTGTTCTAGAGAGCCTTTTGTGTTGAGGAGCTAAACTAATTTCCATAATGCAAACTTTAAGTGTGATCTACAAGATTTTAAGACATAAGCAAGCTCAAAACAGTGACTAATTTTTCTTCCGGTTTACCTCTCAACTTCACTCAGATACATTTGAAATGAATAGTTAAAATGAGAAACTTAACAACTAATTTGCTAATTATAAATATTTCGTTTATGTTATATATAGAGGGTTTCTACAAGCTCTGACTTTAGTTAGGTTACAAACTGCCGTGACAAAAAGTCCAATACAATGGACTAAAGATGAATTAAAAATTGTTTGGAGGCAAGCAGGAAAGAACATCCTGCAATTTAATGCATTGCTTTTCTATTTCAATTTCCACTCTGGGATAATCACTCATTAATTCAAAAAGACCTTTAGATTGAATACAGAGTATAGCACCTGAGGATTTGGGGTGACTTTCATTTAACTCTGGAAAATGGAAGATATTTTTGTTTGCTTCACTCTCTTATCAAGGCAAACTTCTAGCTGACATTATTGACAATTATTCGGTATACCTTTAGGACAGAGATTGTGTCTCCTTCATTTTTATTCTTAAGCTGCTCAATAATGTAGTTAAATTCAATACAGGGAAAACATCCTGCTTGTTCTCACAGTTAGCAGAAACAATTCTGTCTTCATTCATTTGGGCTGTATTTAATTTGGCTGGGGATTGGGGAACAAGGTAGATCATATTAGGTAGAAATGGGGAAAGACTAGGTAGTATCCTTGGGAGATTCAGGTGGGAAAGGAGTTATATTAGGATTTTATAAAAATACAAATCTCGTATGTATAGATGAATTTGATACTAAGATATTAGTTATATTAAAACTTGCCCTATAAAAATGCATTACTATGTATAAAGGTAAGCTATATATAAAGAACATTTTCCCAAAATGACTAAGTATATTATGGTCTTATTTTAAAGCCAAATAGGGATAGCCTTTAGTTATTTTTGTATATGAAGTCCAAATTTAGGTTTTATTTTTCTAGATTTAAACCATTAATATCATTAAACTAACAAAATATAATTAGTAGAAACATTTATTTTTCTTTTTTTACTTATCTAGACTTACACAAAGCCCAATTTTTTTTTTTTTTTTTTTTTTGAGACAGAGTCTCACTTTGTTGCCCGGGCTAGAGTGAGTGCTGTGGTGTCAGCCTAGTTCACAGCAACCTCAGACTCCTGGGCTTAAGCAATTCTACTGCCTCAGCCTCCCGAGGAGCTGGGACTACAGGCATGAGCCACCATGCCCGGCTAATTTTTTTGTATATATATTTTTAGTTGGCCAGATAATTTCTTTCTATTTTTGGTAGAGACGGGGGTCTCACTCTTGCTCAGGCTGGTCTCGAACTCCTGACCTCGAGCGATCCACCCGCCTCGGCCTCCCAGAGCTAGGATTACAGGCGTGAGCCACCGCGCCCGGCCCACAAAGCCCAATTTAATGAAAAATTCCAAAGCTTGCAAAAATAAGAAATATACTTTGATGCAATATTATACATTACACATTTTTGGTTTTAATTTTTATTCTGAAACTAACTCAAACTTACCACAGAGTTGCAAGTACAGAACTTTTTTCTTGAATCATTTGAGAATAAATTGCCAACCTGAGACCTATGACCCCAGAGCATATTTCTCACGAATAAGGACATTCTCCTATATAATCATAATATATACGTTAAATTAGCAAATTAATATTGATATGTTACTGCTATCTAATCCTTAAAGACTATTAAAGTTCCTTCAATTGCTGCAATAATGTCCTTTATGGCAAAAAGATCCAGTTAAGAATCAAACTTTGCATCTAGTTGTAATGTCTCTTCAGTTTCTTTCAGTCTGGTGCAGTTCCTCTGCATTTTTGAAAACTTTCATTACTTTAAAAGATTGCAAAACAGTTGTTTTGTTGACTATCCCTCAATTTGTGTTTGTCTGCTATTTCTTTGTGATTAGACTCAGGTGATGAGTATTTGGCAGAGATATCACAGGAGGGATGCTGTGTCCTTCTCCTTGCATCCAATCAGGTGGCACATGATTTCTCTTTGTCCCATTACTGAGAATAAACACTTTGATCATTTGGATAAGGTGCCATCTGCCAGATTTCTCCACTGAAATTTGGCTTTTTTCCCCTTTGTAATTTGTAAGTATTTGGGGGAGGTACTTTGAAATCATATAAACATCCAACTCGTCATCAAACTTTCAACTTAATCATTCATTCACTTATATTTCTATGGTCTTGAGTTGCCTATTTTATTCAATGGGTTATCATCCGTCACTATCATTATTTAACTTGATGTTTAAACTGTCCCAGATTTGGCCAGTAGGAACACCTTGGAACTACCATGTCCTAATAATTCCCTGAGCACTTCCTTGCTTTCTGGCATAAGATGTTCTAGGCTCAACTTCTCCTTTCTCTGTGCTAGCTCTAGAATTAGCCAATTCCTCCAAGAAACCCTGAGCCTTTTTAGTGGAGAATGTATTTAGAAGCCAAGATTTGGGTGCCAGGTGTTCTCATTGATACTGGGGAGTTGTTGTTCACACACCTTCTCAGTGGATACTGTGTATTCTAGGGAACAGATACCCATACACATAATTATATATACACCTACATATATACACACATATATCCATGTTTGTATCAATATGTCTGTGTGTAGACATACTATATAGCCTCATATTTATAGCTATCTATATATATTTAGACAACTATATAGATATATGGATAGATTATTCCCCTTGTTGAGCCACCCTCTTCTGTGGAAGCCTTTTTTACCCAGCTTGGGCTCTGACACTACATGCCTGGCCACCCCCACATGTGGATATCTTCCTCATCTCATCCAGGCTCTTGCTCCTCATAGGGGCCATCCTGTCTCCTGCATGGGCTCTGACACCAGGCTGACTCTCTGCAAAGATGCCCTCCTCACCCGACTGGGGCTCTGAGTCCCCACACCTTCCCACACCCACGTGGATAGCCCCTTCGCTCTGCATGGTTTCCAACAGTCCACACCAGGCCACTCCTCCACGTGACTCCTGCCTTGCTCTGACCCAGCTAACTGCTTGTTCAAGGTTATTGAGGAAGGGAAGGAAAGGGAAAGGAAGGGAAAAGGAAGAGCCATTAGATTCTTTTTTTAAAGACAAAAAAATAAAAGTTCCAATTGTAATCAAGGAAGTATAAAGGAAGAAAGTCTTCATTACACTTTTGTAAACAACAAAGTAATGCATATGACTAGTGAAAATGCAGGCAGCTCCAAAGAGCTCAGTGTCCTCAGCCCACCTCTAGTTTCCCTTGTATGCATATGTAAGCACAGCCCTTTTTTCCTTCTTTGAACACACATGGGATTATATTAACTGGTCTGCCACTTTTTTTTCTGTTTCCATTAAATATGTTTTGGAGGTCTTTCGATGACAGCACACCACATTTATTTTAATATTTGTGTATTAATAGCATTATTGTTTGAATTATGAATGGATATCAGTCTTCCACTGATGGCCATTTAGGCTGTCTCTGATCGTTCCTTCTTACAAACAATGCTACAATGTACATCCTTGAAGAAATGTTATTTGGGTATGTATCTCTTCACATTTTCAGTTGTTAAAAACTCAATCTCAAAATCAAATAGTTCAAATAAATAAGGAAGTATAAGGCAGGCTACTTAAAAGACATTGTATTTTATCTTTACTGTGAACTCGTTTTGTGTCATAAAATGTAGGATTAAAAGAGCATAATCAGATCATTTTGCCCAAACACAAGAATCTACCTAAGTTCCTCTTTATAACAGATGAGGGAACTTAAGGGGGAAGGTCCAAGCAATTTACTAACAAAGCCAGAACTGGCACCCATGAGTCCAGATAGCCCACGTAGGAGTAAATGCCACAGGAACAAAATCCCAATCTGCTGAGGTGATCCTCTCCCTATCGTCTTACTGTCTCTGCAGTTCTACCTGGGCTTGCATTACCTACATGCACAGAGGCATTGAAATTCCATGATGTGTAGTTTACTTATTGACATAAATGGGGCTCTGGGGCTGGAATTAAGTTAAACCCTTTGCCCCTGTTCTATTTGTCTTCCTGTGCTAAATCAATGACTTTGTTTTCAACCCTTAATTATCTTTATCATCCCCAAATACATCACATTTAATGAAAGACAAGATCAATAAGGAAGAGGAAGATCAATAAAGATAAAACTTGAAAATAGGACCTTAAACATGAAGCCACCCGGAGAAGAGGATAAGAAAACAAAGGAAAACAAGCTACAAGTGGTTTAAGGGGGTAAATTACCTTCTAAGAATTGAGAGAAAAGGCCACCAGGGTACAGGAGATTCACCAGATAAACTAGGGGCTTAGGGAGGTATATAATTTTCCCAGAGAAAATATGGAATAATAAAAATTAGGACATATCAGGGGAAAAGGAAAAAATAAACTCATTGGCTTGTTCTCCTCCTCTACCTTTAATATTTCATCAAGGTGTCAAGTTATTTCCTACTAAATCTTCTTAAATCTGAGACTGAACAGTTATATTTGGATTGCATTAATTAATCATTATTTTAAATTATTGTTCATCCACACGCTTGCCTCAGCTAAATACAGAGAGGAAAATAATATAAGAATAGAACACAAGGCACATCCTCACAGGGAAAAAGCCCTATCACAATAAAACTTTTAACAAATTAAACTGAATATGGTCCTCAACTTATGAAAAAGGAGATGTGACAACTTTTTAAAGCATTTCATACACATCTGAAGTCGATCCTTTCTGTACCATATCCTAGAAACAGCAACCTAGAGGAATTTTTAAGTAAATTTTTTACAATCCTAAGAAAAACCAACTCAAGTTTCTGATGATTCTTATGGTGCTAACAGCCCCAGGGGACTGCACTATTCCTTGTGGCTTCCCTTCACCCTACCCACGTATTTATACATAGTTCCTTTACTAAACCATCCTTGAATTATCTAGTTCTGATGTGCCATCTGTTCCCTGCTGGGAGCCTTGCTAATACCAAAAATGTGTAGTGGTCTTTCAGGGAGATCAGCTGGAAAGGGAAAGGCAGAGGTAGGCATAAGTTAGGGGAAGTGACAGGGTGAACCCATCTCTATTCTTTCAATCTTTTTGAACATGTTATCATTGTATCATGTTTCTCAGAGTGCAAAAAAAAAGTCATATTTTAAGAAATGATTGCAATGACATCTGGCTCTAGCTTTACTTGTCAAGGTTGAGAGTAGCTCTTTAGAGCTACTCTTGTCTTGCAAGTTCTGGGAGAATGGGACAATCCCTGATCTTCAGTCCCTAGGTGTTATAAGGCAGTTGCTTCTTCCCCAGAGCATTATGGACCTTTTGGAAAGAGGCATCCTTGTGTCTTAGCAAATGGTACATTTGCTGAGGCTCCCAAGGCCTCAGAGACCACCCACAGCTCATCGCACCTCCTGGGATACACTGTGCCTCCACCTACACCACATGCCGACCTAGCAGCCTTCCTCACCTTCCCAGTAGCTGGAATCCATTTCTCACTATCTCTAGCCCAGACAACCTAAATGAATTTTCAATAGATTCCAGATGGACTGGAAGGACAAGCAGTATTTTCTTCCAGCCCATCTTCCAGACTGCTCTAAGAAATCCAATTCTAACCATAGATCCAATCACATCACTCTTCTGTTGACTTTGAGATAAAACACAATCCTGTCCCCAGACTATCTTTCCTGCTTTTCCTTTGGTCACTCATGGTCCTTCCTCAGCAATAATCTATCTATGTTCCAACTTCACAGAGCTGCTGATCATCCCTGAACACTCAAGTAAAGGAAGAAACTAATGTTAATGAGCACCTATGATGTGTCACTTATTGTGTCGAATTTGGCATATGTCTCATTGAATCCAAGTAACTGATGAGAGGACTAAGGCACAAATGCATGAAGTGGCTTAATCAAGGGTAAGAGCCAATAAATGGTGGAGAAGAAGCTGAGCTGGACCCTGTCTTTCTGACATGATGTGACCTCCAAAGCTCAGAGCTACCAGTGGGGAAGAACCTGATGTTCTTTCCCACCTTCACCACCTGGTAGAATCTTCTGCTTCCTTAAAGCAAAGCCCTGAACCCTTTCATGGCTACAGGACCCAGGGTTGGTCCCTTCTTTCCCTTGGACTCCACAGGACTTTCAATACCTTCTCCCTGTCACAGTTCTCATCACATGGCCTCCTCATTACCGGCATGTGTGTCAGTCTGTAATTACTAATTGCAGGGGTTTGAGAACCAAGAGCAAAGGTATATTATTCATCTTTGATCCTTAGTTCTTACACAGAGCCTGATAAGTATAAGATGCTCTACCAATATTTGATAAATAAAGAAAGGAAGGAAGGAATAAAAAATAAACCTTAGAACTATAGACTGTCCCACTACCATCTCTGGATATACTTGGAATGGAAAAAATTTACACTTTGCCTGGTAGGAAAGTTTCTAACCGTATACAGTGCTATCTAAACATGCCAAATAATAGGATGTGTCTCATGTACATGATACTGGGAATAAAAGATTTGCAAAAATGGCAATGGAAAACAATAGTTAATGACAATACTATTTTAAAAAGTGACAAAACGTGCATCATTCCATATGGTTCTCCATGAGATCTAAACTCAGTTTCTTAAAATTAACCAAGAACATAAAATTTCCTAAATTAAGATAAAAAGGGCTTAGTAGCAATGATGAATTATGATACTTTTATATGAGGAAAAGGATAAGATAAAATAAATATGACAGACTTGTGAAAAGACTAAAAAATTAGCCATTTAATATCAAAGGTGACTTCTTTAAGACTCTATAGTTCTAACAGGAAGTCTTTAAAAGTGGATGCTAGTGGTTATATGATATCTTAATGGTAATTGAGATGAATAAAAATTAGCGGAAAGGAACACAATTAGGGTCTAAAATTGTAATTTTCAGTGTTCTAGAATTTAAAAGGAAAAATGAAATAAACTCTTTGAATAGCTGTGTATTAGAAATAGGAAGTATACAGTGTTAGGAAGATCTCACTTTAGAGATGTGGGATAAAATTTCTTGTCTCTGAAAAATAGAGTAAAATCTATTCACTCTCCTCAACACAACAGGAGCTATAGTTTTAACAAAATTCCTTAGTTTTCTCTGTGTACCTTTGTTTGAAATACTACAGCACTGAGATGCTAAATAATTAATGTCAAATCAAGACATTAAAATGGTAATTATTATGAGGATGTATTAATAATTTTCAAAATTCAGTACTCTGTTTTTCCACTGATTACATTAAGCATGAAACAGAAACTGATACTTCTTGGAAAAGGCAGAATTATCCATTTCAGAAGTTTATGGACAATGGTCTAGTAGTTACAAAAAGGGAATGCTGTTGACCACAAAACAAGATCTGTTTATAAAAGAACCTACAAGTGATCATTTGTAAAGTTATCGTGCACTTAATTAATCAGTAAAAGAGTACAGGTTGATCATTTTAATCTTGCAGCTATTTAATCAGTTCAAGATTTTTCTTCTTAAAAGTAACCAAGTACAAAACAGGCATATTTTTTCTGAGACACTAAGTCCCCAAGCTAATTACCATAAAATGAATGGGCTTGGAATATATGAAAGAAGATGTGAAAGTGCTTTATCCAAAGAGAGTTCAAGAATCTTTGCAAAAGGAACACAGTTTCTGACTCTGAGGTATTGGCATACGTGCACTGATTTTAAAATAAATATATTCAGGACAGTGAGTAACCTCCAGTTGCTGATTTTTATCACTAAGACTAAACTGGAGACTTTGTTCTTAGCGATAATGCAAACAAAACTGTCACCATGTAGTTAATGCTTTGTTTTGGGAAGACAGTCTATTGCAAATTATTAGGAGCTTACTTGACATCCAATTAAAACAGACTGTGCTTCAAAATGTCTTATTTGTAAACCTTTTTAATAGGATATGTTGTAACACACTCTGCTATTTCCACTTTTACAACACAGGATCTAAAAGGAAGGTAATTATTTTAAATGCTCATCTCATATTCCTTTCAGGATTTTCACTAAGATCATTCTTGAACTTAACACCAAACTTCTCCAACCATCCTCTTTAGTAGCCTAAAAATAAGTGTTTTAAAATATAGAAAGTGAAATAAATGCTAATGATTATTTATGTTTCTTGTTCAGTTTCACTGGTTTGTTCATTTATTTTGTATTTCTGGAGCATTTACTCAGGATTCAAAGAGTATGCTAGGACTGAGGATGGAGCAGCAAAGAAGACAGTCTCTGCTCTCATGCAGTTTATAGTCTATTGGGGAAGACAGATGAAACAATACTTGCACAAAAATACATTTCTTATATGCAGAATGGTGAATAGAAAGCTCTCAAGTTTTGGAGCCAGGCAAACCTCAAATCAAGATCCTGTCTAGAGGTGAGCTAGTAATCACATTTTAGCCTCCTCATTTCACCAAAATAGGCATTGTGATACCTACCATAGAGAATTCTTCTGAGGATGAGCTAGAATAACATCTGGGAAAGGCCTGACAATTAATAGGTTCTCAAATCATTCCCCTTTCTCCCTTATTTGCATTCCTTCTCCCTTATTTCCCATTCATATAAAACTGGGTAGCAAAAATTTGGCAGTGCAAAACTCTTTTCCTCTATTAAATTTAAGAAGTTATTTAATAAAAAATTCAATTGAAAGCAAAAGCTAAAATAATTTTCTTAGCTAATGAAAAAGTTATCTATATTGAGAATACGTGTATATTGAATTTTGTTATCAAGTTCCTAGTCTATTCTCAGTGTTCATCCAATTTTCTTACAATAGAAAGCATTAAAAAAAACTAATGTTTTTATTGCCTTGGGGACAACTAGATTTTATATTCAAAACAACAAAACCCATAGAAAGAACAAAGTACATACACTGAGCTTTTTCCTCTTAGATATAAGAAAACCAACTTTATGAAATTAAAATTATTTTGGTCTATGCAATCAATACAAATTTGAACAAAGCTAATGCAGTTGAGGAAATTATCAGTAGTTTATACAAATAACAATTTTTTTTTGCTCACTAGAGTTGTTGAATAAAACAAAATATTAATCTCCATTGGAAGACTCCATACATATTCAAAATTTTCTAGGGTTTTCTTTTAATGATATTTTTAAGACATTAAACAGCAGTCTTAATCTTATGGTAACATTATGGACAATGGCAACCATACTCCTCCCTTCTCTCCAGGTACTGGTGGTACTTATTTAAACCCTGTAGACTTGCACTCTGAGCATTTTAATTTATTACAGTTCATTTTAATATGACCTTATTTGGAAGAAGGTTTAGAATTTTGCTTATAATCTAAAATTCTGATGAGGAAGAGAACCCTGTTACCTTTTCTTCTTGAGATGTGAAGAAAGAAAATAGATGTCTTAACTTCTGAATAATAGCACCTTGAAGCAAGAAAGGAACTTTAAAAAATAATTTAGACCAACTCCTTTATTATAGTAATGAGAAAACTTGGGAGGTTCAAGGCTCTATTTTAAGTCAGGAGCAGAGCTGTCTGTGGTCCAGATGTGGAGGGGGCTGAGGGGGCTCTGAGGATGTGGCATGTGGGGGGTGGGCGCTGGCCTGGTGAGCTGAGGTCTGCACCTGTGTGTATATAGTTTCCCTGTGTCTTCTGGTTATTGTTGCAAACAAAACACTTGAGAATGTCTGCTTTACTGAGGAGTGGGAAGGAGGATTTTACTATTTGTCTCAGATTTTTTAATCTGTGTTTTAGGGTTCACATATGTGTTTCCAGCATTCCATGAAATAAGAATTTAAAATTTCTTATTCTATATCTTTTTAACTATTTTAAAAACAACAATTAAAGAAATAAGTCACATAAACAATGAAATGTGTAACACACTAAATGTTAACACATTGGAGACCTCCAATACATAAATCTTTGCTGCTAAGTTAACTTGCTCTTCTGCAGGCCTCGGAATAAAGCAGGGGTCACAAAGGAAGTGACAACAGGGACCAAGGAGGTAACGGGGGACTGAAGGCAGTGAGGACTCGGATGAACTGGATAGCGCAGCCCCATCTAATCCAGGCAGCTGGTTGCTGCCTGAGGAAATACAGGGCCAATGTTGCCAGGTCTTAATTCTTCCCAGTACAGAATAGAACTCTGTATCTTTATGAACTTACGAAAACAGGAAAAAGAAACAAAAAACAAAACAGGGATCCAACCAGTGACTGGCTTTATTATCACCTGTTCTAATTAAGTGTGTTTACTAACCATAGAAAATGAAAGTCACATGAAGGTGGGGTAGCACAGCTTTAACAGACAGAAAGTCCACAGTCTGAATGCATCGCTATCACTTAGGAGTTTCAAGGCCAGCTGCAAGTACTTAACTCAAAAGAGACGCAATCTTCATCTGTCAAGTGGAGAACAACAGTACCACCTCATGGAACTGAGTGCAAATCCAATGAAATAATACACGTAGATATTGTGGCAGTGTCAATGCCTCCAATAAATTTCCCTTATCATCATCATCATTCATTTGAGGCTGTTTCTTTACAGCTACACTACAAATTGAGTCAATGCACTGTAATTCCCTATAGCAAAGAGATGAACACATTTTACATGAAAAACAGAAAAATTCCAAATAAATTCACAGGTATTTTTGTCTTTTAATACAGTGTATTGAATGGCTTTTAAAAACAATTTATTATTTAAATGTACCTAGAAGTTAAAATTACTGTTTTTTAAAAACACCATATGCACATGATATGACAATATATCCATAGAAAGAGAAATTATAGGGTATGATTTCCCCTGACATAAAAGACTGAATATCATTTCTAGTTTTAGCTGTTTTTGTAGTACTTAGCATAATCTATTTGAATTATTCTTGAAACTGTGATCACTGCCAGCCCTACTAGGATACGTAAAGCCTATCTTTTTTAGATTAACTTTCCTGGAAGCATTTGAATGTGATTTTAAATTTTTCTTCAACATCAAGGTTTAATAATTTGAGAAGCTTTTCTTCCCCCCCACCAAACAGCAGATAACCATCTGTTTCAACACAGTTGTTCAATAAAATTTTGTGACATTAGAAGATCTATAGCCTATCAGTATTTCTTTGTTTCAACCAGCTTTTCATAGCCAGGCCAGATCTGCTGAGCTGTATAGGACAATCAGAAAAGAGGCTACCATATCTCACAGAGCTTAGAGTCAACACAGGAAAATTAGTTGAAAGTTCCAAAGATAACTTCTTTTTAAAGCTTCTATAAATTTAAGCTTGTGCATAAAAGAGTTAATTATACTAGTTAGTAATTTAATTGTACCAGTTCAAAATGGCTTCCTGAAAAACAGGTCCAAAAACAGGGATTTATATAGTGTTTTTGCTGTTTTTTATTATGTTTCAACACATTTAAAACATTTTTAGGTGTGCTTCCCCAATACATATAAATGTGGAACACTAATCACCACAGTAATTATATAGAGATAAACCCCTTCCCTCTGCAAGGCTCAGAGGTTAAGGAAACAAGTCTTCAGTGACCTGAGTGACACCCACAATATTCAGAATCTCAAGGACACTGCAGTAATATGAACAGGGGAAGTCGGGGGCTTTTCTATATCTGTAAACAGGAATAGCAGCTATATTCTCCTTATTTCCCCCAAGGAAGTTCTGAAGAACTGAGCATTATCTTTTCCCTAAAAATGTTCACTAAACATGGGTATTTGAAACTAAAGGTCACAGTTCAAAAACTGCCCTGGAGCTTTCAGATTTCATTTTTAAATAACCTAATGCTTATTGTATAAAAGGAGCAATTTCTGGGAAGCCAAATGACAGGGACCACAGGTGAAATTCTGCCAAGGAAGCCCACATTGTATTGTCAAAGGGCCAACTCTGAAATTGAAATCGATTCGAAGAAGTTCATGTTCGTATAAATATATCTGAGATCTACCTCGCTTTGGTTTTATTTCTCCACGCATCGAAGTATCAAAACTCATTTCCTAAAAGATCAAGATGTTTCCAAATTTCAAAAGCATAGAAAAGCAGCCGAGGATGACTAACCTTTACTACATCACAAAGAATACACCTCGCAAAAGACAACTAGATTTCTCACCCACACAAGACAAACTGTTGTTAAGAACATCAAAAAGAGTGAGACCTTTAACTCCGAGCAGCGCTAGGTGGCAGGGGAGAGTCGGCTACGCGTCCAGGCTCTCCTGCTCTGCTCGGGCTCACGCCGATGGCACCTGTCTGCTCTGACCTTCACCTTTTCTTTGGTGTCAAAGCAAAGCCTTGAGGCTGACCTGAGCTCCAACAGAGGCCTCCTCCTTACCAGGGAAACTGCTGTGAGCTAAATTCATACAACTCTTTCAAACCTTTCATTGCCGCTTACTTGCCTGGTGGAATTAAATCTATATTGAAGGGGCCTTAGCTGTACAACACTGCTCTTCAGGCTAGCAGATCACATGCCAAAATATAGCCCCAAGTCAATACAAGAAACATGCTGGGGGCCGGTTGGGATCCCTCAAGTGTCAAGTTCCTTACAGATGCCAGACTGGAGGTCCACCTGGGGCAGGCGCTCAGCAGAGATGTCTGCATGTTCGGGTGCTATTGCTGTGATCACCTTGTCACTATGTTCTAAAACCTCGAACAAGAGGTTTTTAAGGAGTGTAGCTTCAGTATCCATTCGACCCCTCTAAGCCTCATTTTCTGTTTCAAAAATGAAGATAATGGGGTATTTAAAGGGTTGTGAGCAGCAAATGGGATAGCTGATCCAATGGGAAGTGCTGTGTATGGTTTTTTCTCAATAACATACTCAAACGTTAGCCTTTGTTATTTCCACCACCAAATGAGACAGGGAATGGGAAGTTTCTAGAAAACACAGAGCAGCCATCATTGTCATCGTCATTATTACCACTCTCCTTGTGCCCTCTGAGCTTCGGCTAAACCTCGACTTGGTGTTGTCACAAGCACACCTTGGAATTTCTCCCATCTCTCCGGTATCTACAGCATAGTGTTCGCAGCTCATGCTGTAGAATCAGATAAAGGTGAGACTGAAAACTGCCTCTGTCACTTACCAGCTATGCAATTTTGGGCAATTTGTCATCTTTTTGAGCCTCGGTTTCTCCACCTGAAAAATGAGGATAGTAATAAGTCTTTTCTCCATAGGTTATTTACCAGGATGAGGTGGCATACCATCCCATGCAAGAGTGGATGTTAGCTGTGATTCACAGCATAACTATTCACTTTGCTTGGCATAACCTCCCCATCTAAAACTGCTTTCTTTAAGGCTTGCTTTAAAAATCTCCTCTACTTGTCCATATGTCCATTCTCTCATATAACCCTCATGTCTCCTTCATACCCTGTGGGATTAAGAAATGGGTTGGATGTAGCTCCTGAAATCAAGGAACCCCTTGTCTAGGAGCAGAAATGAGTCAGGTATATAAAGTTCTTACTGCAATGTAGGGTTTTAAGTGGCCAAAGAAGCATTTCTTTTAAAGATGGTGCTAATTTAACCTGGGAACAATCTGGGAAGGGAGATGATGTGTACCATGTACCATCATGCCTAAAAGTGTGGAGCTGTGTGTTACAGAGGTCTGGAATTAAATATCAGCTTAGCCACTTGTTCTCTAGTTATCTTTGGGTAAGTTATAATGTTCTCTCTGAGCCTCAGTTTTCTACATCTGTAATTGTAGAATCTACGTGATGGACAATGAAGATTACATATGGAAATTCACTTAAAATGCCACAGAAGTTTCAATAAAGGTTAGCTATTATCAGTAGTAATGATATTAATACAGCTAATATTGTTATTAAGCCTTGATGATGATAATGCTGAATGTGGCTCTTAAATTATGAGTAGGATTTGAATATAGTGCTGGGGAAAGGAGAGCAGGCAAGAACAACTCAGAAGTGAGAAAGAAGTGGAACCTGAGCACCAACCAGAGGGTGGCTCAGTTTGCCCTCATTCAGCACTAAAATGTGTAGTTAGGATGATCACCTCTCTTGGTTTACCTGAAGGGAAGGATTTTCCGGGGAAGCAGTACTTTTAGGCAGCAAAAACTGGGGAAATCCTGGGAAAACCAGGGTAAGGTAATTACCCTAGGCTTAGAGGCTTGTGGCCCATCAAACAATGGTTTGTGTTTTGGGCGGGATTTTTTAAAACAATTTTTATTTCAGCATATTACGGGGGTACAAATGTTTAGGTTACGTATATTGCCCTTGCCCCACCTGAGTCAGAGCTTCAGCGTGTCCGTCGCCAGACAGTGTGCACCACACCTATTAGGGATGTATATACCCATCCCCTTCTGCCCCCTCCCACCTGCCCGACACCTGATGAATGTTACTACTATATGTGCACTTAAGTGTTGATCAGTTATACCAGTTTGGTGGTGAGTACACGTGGTGCTTGTTTTTCCATTCTTGGGATACTTCACTTAGTAGAATGGGTTCCAGCTCTATCCAGGATAATACAAGAGGTGCGATATCACCATTGATTTTTGTGGCTGAGTAGAACTCCATGGTATACATGTACCACATTTTATTAATCCACTCATGTATTGATGGGAACTTGGGTTGTTTCCACATCTTTGCAGTTGTGAATTGTGCTGCTATAAATGTTTGAGTGCAGATGTCTTTTTTATAGAATGTCTTTTGTTCTTTTGGGTAGATACCCAATAATAGGATTGCTGGATCAAATGGTAGTTCTACTTGTATCTCTTTGAGGTATCCCCATATTGCTTTCCACAGAGGTGGTGCTAGTTTGCAGTCCCACCAGCAGTGTATGAGTGTTCCTATCTCCCCTCATCCATGCCAACATTTATTGTTTTGGGACTTTTTGATAAAGGCTATTCTCACTGGGGATCAGTGATATATCATTGTGGTTTTGATTTGCACTTCCCTGATGATTAGAGATGTTGCGCATTTTTTCATATATATGTTTGTTAACCATTAGTCTATCTTCTTTTGAAAAGTTTCTGTTCATATCCTTTGGCCACTTATTGATAGGGTTGTTTGATTTTTTCTTGATAATTTTCTTGAGTTCCATATAGATTCTAGTTATCAGCCCTTTATTAGATGTGTAACATGCGAATATTTTCTCCCATTCTGTAGGTTGTCTGTTTGCTCTCGTGATAGCTTCCTTGGCTGTGCAGAAGTTTTTAAATTTGATCAGGTTCCATTTGTTTATTTTTGTTGTTACTGTGATTGCC
This sequence comes from Lemur catta, assembly GCF_020740605.2. Lineage (NCBI taxonomy): Eukaryota > Metazoa > Chordata > Mammalia > Primates > Lemuridae > Lemur > Lemur catta. The sequence continues at coordinate 24,677,872 of NC_059145.1, read as the reverse complement.
TTTGGGGTCTTCTTCACAAATTCTTTGCCTAAGCCAATGTCTATAAGAGTTTTTCCAACATTTCCTTCTAGAATTCTTACAGTTTCATGCCTTAGATTTAAGTCTGTTATCCACCGTGAGTTGATTTTTGTGAGAGGTGAAAGGTGCAGATCCTGTTTCAGTCTTCTACATGTGGCTATCCAGTTTTTCCAGCACCATTTATTGAATAAGGACTCTTTTCCCCAGTGTGTGTTTTTGTCTGCTTTGTCAAAGATTAGATGGCTATATGAGGATGGTTTTATTTCTGGGTTCTCAGGTCTGTTCCATTGGTATGTGTCTCTGTTCTTGTGCCAGTACCATGCTGTTTTATCTACTATAACCTTGTACTATAGCTTGAAGTCTGGTAAATTGATGCCTCCCAATTTGTACTTTTTGTTTAAGATCGCTTTTTCTATACAGGGTCTTCTCTGTTTCTATATGAAGCATAGAATTACTTTTTCTAGATCTGTGAAAAATGATGTTGGTATTTTAATAGGGATTGCACTGAATCTGTAGATCACTTTGGGTAGCACAGACATTGTAACAATGTTAATTCTGCCGACCCATGAGCATGGTATGGTTTTCCACCTGTTTACATCCTCTGCTATTTCCTTCCTCAGTGATTCATAGTTCTCCCTGTAGAGAGGTCTTTTACCTCCTTAGTTAAGTATATTCATAGGTATTTTACTTTCTTTGTTGCTATCATGAACAGTATTGAGTCTCTGATTTGGTTCTCAGTTTGACTATTGTTAGCGTATAGGAATGCTACTGATTTCTGTACATTGATTTTGTAACCTGAGGCTTTGCTGAATTTATCAATTCCAGTAGTCTCATGGGCATCCTCCCATGGGAGGGCTGTGCACCCAGCTCAGGCTGTGATCCTGGGCAGGGACCCTCCCAGCCGGCATCACAGCCAGGGGAGATCCACTGGCTTGAGGTCCTGCTTGCTGGCAGAGCAGGGAAAAACTGTGGAATAGGGGACTGTGGAAAGGAGCTGCCAGGGAGGGGCTGAAAGGGCCCCACTCAGCCAGAAAGTCTGCCTGTGGGTGGGGCTGTCTGAGACCTGCAGTCTGGAGCAGGCCTCGCTCCTTTCCACTTCCCCTATTCCACAGTTTCTCCCGGCTCTGCTGTGATCTCCCCTGGCTGTGATGCCAGCAGGGAGGGTCCCTGCCCAGGATCACAGTCAGAGCTGGGTGCATGGCCCTCCTGTGGGAGGAGGGTTGCCCCTCAAGCACACACTGGTCTGTCCCTGAAGGCACACACACCTCAGTAGGCTCGTTCACAAATATCCCTTCTGTGCCCCCAGGCAATGCGATTGAGACCTGGGTGTACGGTGTCTGGTCTGCAGACCTGTGCCCTGGACCCTGGAGATCAATCCCTGACCCTGCCAGGGAGAGAAGTGCCAGTCTCAAGTCACCCATGGGGTGCCCAAGCTGGATCGTTGTCTCTCCGCCTCAGGATTTTCCTCACTCTGCTGGAGTCAACAGGCAAGCAGCCCCTGGGAGGGCTGGCGGGTAGGGAGCTTACAGTCTGAGCAGGGCCTCAGTCTGCTGTAGGGCCCCAAAAGGAAAATTTAGTTCCCTGCAGATGCCTCCGGGTGGTGGCTAAATTGTCTCTCTCGGCAGCGGCGGGTAGGGAAGGGGGAGGGGAGAAGGAAGCAATATGGCGCCTGCGATCAGTCGGGTCTGCGGCCGGGAGGTGCCCGAGGGAGCCGGGAGCCTGGTGCCCTGTCCGCAAGAGGCTCCCCGCTCTCTGGCGGCGGCCGTCTCCGGGCTGGTGTTGGCAGGTCTCTCCAGCCGCTCGGGGGCCCACCCGCAGTCCGACGTGCAGGGAGGGGAAATTAACCGCTCCACCTACCCTTGTCGCTGGTCTCCGAGCCTCTCCGGGGCCTTTCTCCTTCCAGTTCTGCTCCGCAGCTTCTTCCCGTGGAGTCTCCTGTAGCTTCAGGCACCTTCCTTTAGACCCTTATCCGATCTATCTTTGTCTCCCTGTTTACTTTTTTCACTTCTTCTAAAATCAGTCTTTCTTGCAGAGACGCTCTGGCTGGCGGTTTTTCTCATCCGCCATGTTGCCCCCAAACGAGAGTCTTGAAGGCTACGTTAAGGACCTGAGGCTGTATTTGTGGGCAACAGGAAGCTCTTGAAAGTTCTTGAGGAGGGGAGTAACTATTCAGAGGTGTATTTCAAGCAATCAGTCTACACAATGAAGGTTTTATCTCTCATCCTTGCCAAATAAGTCTCTTCCTCATTGTCCTCCCACAGTCCTTTATTTGTATCTGTCCTTTAGGGTTTATCACACGGTATCTGTGTTAAAGATTTTTGTGTGTGTCCTCATAATGTTACCTACAATCTCCTCAATGTCAACATTGGGTCTTAACCATCTTATCTCCCGTGTGTCTTGTACATAATAATAAAATCTCAATATGTATTGGATTAAATTGAAAACCTATGATTCTACACAATACAATATTAATTGATGATTGCTGGTCATTTCAGTTCAAAATTGAACATCAGTTGTTGATGTGCCTAGTAATTATTCTTCTGCTGACCCATAAAGTCAATCTTTACAATATTGATTGGCAAATCTATACACAAAATAATCCTCTGTAAATGTGAGGAAGTATTCCTCCCTTCTCCATTAACATTTTTAAATAAAGAAACTTTTCTTACCCATTCATTTGACCAGCAAATGTTTAGTAGTACCATGTGCTGGTCCCTGTCCTGGGCCTGAGATACAGGCAGAGTTGAAGTCCCCACCTTATTAGGTGTTCAGTCAAATCCCAGAGTAATGGGTGGAGTCTCCATGCAAGGTTCAAGTTGGCTTCGGGTTATTTTCAAATGCTCAATTCCCCATGGGACAGTTTGTTTTAGTCACTGCCAAATCAATGAAACAAGTAAAAAGCATTAGCAGATGGTCCCTGACTTAGAATGGTTTGACCTATGATTTTTTAACTTTATGATGACATGAAAGCAATACACATTCAGTAGAGACAGTACCTGAGTACCCATACAACTGTCTGTTTGTCACTTCAGTACAGTATTCAATAAATTACATGAGGTATTCAACACTTTATTATAAAATGGGCTTTGTGTTAGATGATTTTGTGCAACTGTAGGTAGGCTAGGCTAAGTTATGATGTTCTGTAGGTTAGTGGTATTAGATGCATTTTCTACTTAAGATGCTTACAATTACAATGGGTTTGTCGGGATATAACCCCATTGTAAGTAAAGGAGAATCTGTATTTATTTCTATGTGTACAGAACTGTGAAGGAAACCAAGGAATATATATATATTCCCAACCAAGGAATAATATATATATTTTCACTGATATATATATATATGTGTGTGTATATACATATCAGTGAAATAATATATCATGGTGGTTTTAAAGCAAGAGTTCTAAGGCCAGATGATAAGAGTTCAAATCCCAGCTCTGCATTTCACTTACTTTTGATAAGATATTAACCTCTCTGATCCTCAGTTTCTTTATAAGAAAAATGGGGGAAAATAGTATCTACTTCACAGGATTGTTATAGGAATAAAATGAGATAACATATGAAAACATTTAGCTCTGCAAACACATTTTATGCCAGGAATATGTTCCTGAAGCCCTCAGATAATCTAAGACAGACACAGGCAGAGGATGGGACATGTTTCATTTACTGACTAAAGAGAGGCTTCCTTGTAGATAGTTCATTCATTCATTCACCCATTCACTCACACAGTTTATAATCACTCAGTTGACCAAGCTTTGAAATTATGTGATGCTTGACAAATATTTGGTTCCTGGCTGGGTTGGATTCCTGGGAGGCAGACCCTGGGTGGAGATGAGCATTTAGTAGGCTCACTACAGAATAGTGTTGGGCTATCGATAGGAGAAGAGAAGGATGAACTTATAACAAAGGCCCCAGGATGGTCTGAAGCTGAGATGGCTCTTTTAGGACATCCAATGTTAGAGCAAAAACACCTGTTTCAACCAGTCATTGAAAGGAAGGGAGTATGGCCTTGAGCAGACAGCTGTCTTCAGCTAAGGCCATCTGAAGAGACACTCACGTGAGACTGGTCAGCCCGTTTCACTTGCAGCCAGTGGGTGAGTAAGTTCTGATGGAGAACATCTCAGCAGTGTAACATCCTGTCCATGGCAGACATGGTCGTGGTGGTCTCAAATGTACATAAAGTGAAACTTCGTATTTTTATATTACTTAATTTCAAAGTGATATACTTTGCTACCTTACTGTCCATGTTGTGTATTATTATTATTATGTTACCTTAGATAATTCTCAGTTTCTCATTTACTTATTGGTGCCTATCTCATAGTGATTTGGTGAGGATTAAAAACCATATAATGTACAGAAGGTATCTTGCAACGTTCCTGGCATGCAGCAAATGTCTGGTGTGTGTTAGCTGTTTTTATTAACAGAAGGTCTAGGAATACAGAAAGACTCAGTAATAAATGAAGAAAAGGAAACCCATGTTAGGATTTTAAAACTTACAGACTGACTTAAACCACTAGCAAAGTTTACATTCTGGTATTTGACTAGTGGGTGTCTCGGTCTAGTTTTATGTCAACATTAAATAAGGTTTGGGTTTTGGCACCTCATGGGAAGCCTCAGCTAGACTGTGAACATTCTTCTCTCCCTCTTATTGGAAGGAAGTTTGAGAATGTTAGAAGGAATAAAATGTAAACAAATGGTGGCAAGTAAGGGACAGAGACAAAGATACAATAAAGAATCCAAATTTGAGATACAGGGTATTTATCCCCCAACTAGGTCTTCATACCTTTCGTTTTTTAAAATTATAAATTGGTGTTGAGTTGTTTTACCTGCATAAGCATCTTTTGATAAGATCATATAGTTTTTCTTGCTTATTATGTTTTTGGTGAATTATATTGATTTTCTAATGTTAACCCAAAGTTGCATTTCTGAAGTAAATACCACTTCTGATTTGCTATCCTTTTTATGTAATTCTGGATTCTGTTTTTAATATTTTGTTAATGATTTTTGCTTCTAAGTTAATGGAGATAGAGACCTCTACTTAACTTTAATGTCATTGTCCTTTCCTATTTTATTGGTTTCCAATTTTAATCTTCTTCTTTATTTCTTCTACATATTTTAATTCAATTTTCTTTTATTTTTAGCTCTTCTTTATGTGAAAGCATAGCTCACTTGTTTTATCCTTTTCTTTTTTCTGATACAAGCACTTAAAAGTTTTAATTTCTACAGGTTCACTGATTGGCTGCATCTACTGCATATTTTCACATTTCCTTCAGTTTGGAATATTTTCTAATTGCTTTTGTGATTTTTTTTCTTTGAAAAACTGTTATTTTGAAGTGTGTCCCTTAATATTTTAACATTTGAATGTTTTCCAGATATCTGATATCATATATTTCTTCTTTAATTCTGTATAGTTCATGAATGTAATATAGATAATTTTAGTTTTTTGATATTATGGGTAATGTTTAATAGCATAGCTTATGACTATCTTGGTGAACGTTTAATGTGCATTGAAAAAGAAAGTACATTTGGCAGTTGTTGGCTGGAGTGTCTTATAAGTACCAAATAGGTAATGTTGGTTAATGTATCATTCAAAATTTTGTTATCCTTACTGAATTTTTGGCCAATTATTCTATAAATGATTAAGAAAGGACTTTGCAAATCTATGATTGTGGATTTGTCATTTTGTTCATTTTGTTTTGTCATAGTCTTCCTGTGGTTTAGAGTTCTGTAATTGTAGACACGCTCAGTACAGCAGTCCCCGTTAGCCCCAGGGGGTGCATTCCAAGACCCCCCGGGGAATGACTGAAACCACAGATAGTCCTAAAGATGATTGCCATCAACCAGAACACATTTCTGTTCATGTCTCCTACCCACAAATTGAATGCCTTTTCCTTCTTAACTGAGCACTTATCATGCACTGCAGCCATAAATTTTACAGTTTGTGGAGCCACAGCAAAGCTAGCATACATTTCTTTTTCCCTTTTTACCATTCCATGGATAGAAGATTTGTTCTTACCATAGGTCTTAGAAATCTCAGCATATGATTTTTTTTCTTTCCTGATTAAGACTAGAACTTTCACCATTGCACATAAAGGAAACACTGTATGGCTTCTCCTTGGCATATCGGAATTGCCAGCATCACTGTTCTTGAGCTTTGGGGCCATTATTAAGTAAAATAAGGGTTACTAGACACAAGCACTGAGATACCACGACAGTTGATCTGATAACTGAAATGGCTACTGAGAGACTGACAGACGGGTAGCAGAGACAACACGGAGATGCTGGACAAAGGGATGGTTCCCGTCCTAGGCGGGACTGTGCAAGATTTCATCATGCTACTCAGAATGGCACACAATTTAACACTTACAGGTTGTTTATTTCCGGATTTTCCCATGTAATATTTTCAGATCTCATTTGTACATAACTGGAACTTGGGAAAGGAAACCATGGATAAGGGGAGACTCCTGTAGTCAAATCCAGACCCTGATACTGTAATGGTGGTATGAAAATCACTTATATCTCTAGTATCAAGGTTAAAAGACAAAACAGTTAAAAATAACTATAGCTACAATAATTTGTTAAGGGATATACAAATTAAAAAGTTATAAACTATAACATTAAAAACATAATATGGGGGCAGGAGTAACAGTGTAGAGTTTCTATATGTGGTCAAAGTTAAATCGCTATTAGCTTAAAATAACCTGTTATGAGTATAAGATGTTTTATGTAAGCCTCATAGTAAGCAAAAACTTCTAGTAGAAGAAAAAAGAGAGAGAAATTCAAGTGTATCAATATCCAAAGAAATGACAAAGAAAGACAGTAAGAGAGGAAGAAAGGATCTGCAAAACAACTAGAAAACAAATAACAATGGCAACAGTTAGTCCTTAGCTATCCATAACTACCTTGAATATAAATGGATTAAATTTTTCAATCAAAAGACACAAAGTGGCTAAATGGATTTAAAAAAAAAACAAAACAAGGCTCAACTATCTGCTGCCTACATGAGGCTCACTCCAGCTTTACGGACACACATAAGACTGAAAGTGAAGGAATGGAAAATGATATTCCTTGGAAATAGAAACCGAAAGAGAGCAAACGGAGCTAAACACGTATCAGGCACAATAGACCTTACGTCAAATACTGTAAGAAGAGGCAAAGAAGAGCACGATAATGGTCGTGGGTCCAATTCATTAAGAGGATATAACAATTGTAAATGTATATACAGCTAAACTGGGGGCACCCAATTATCTCGAAGCAGGGACTCTCCAGCCCTGAAAGTGTCTATCAGGAGGTCGAAGCAATGAGAACCCCGAATCATCCAAACATCTGAAAGCTGCTGGATGTCACCAAAGACACCATCTGTTTGGTAACAGAATATGAGTGGCGGAAACCTTTTGGGGTATATACTCCGACACGGCCACCTGGAGGAGGAGGCCCGGGCCAACTTCCAGCAGATCCTTTCTGTCATGCAGGACTGCCACCATAAGAAGATCGTCCACCACGACCTGAGGCCCCACAACATCCTACACAGTGCCAATGATAATGTCAAAATAGCTGACTTTGGCTTGGCCACAACATTTGGCAAAAGGAAGAAGCTGGATACCCTCTGTGGGACTCCCCGTATGCTGCCCCACAAATGTTCCTGCACCAGGAGTATAATCGGCTGGAGGTGGACGTGTGGAGCCTGGGTCTTGTCCCCTATATCATGGCCAGGACTCTTCTCTTTGACCAACAGGGTTTCAGGGACCTTGGAAGTCAGGTTGTAAGTGGCAGGTATAAGATACCTTTTTCCTTTTCAGAGGAACTCAAATTTTTCTGAAAATGTTCCTGACCCTTGACCCCAGGGAGAGGCCCACCCTCCTCCAGATTATGAGCAACAGTGGGATAAATGCTGGAGACGAGACACTGAGGCCATACACAGAGCTGTCTGCAGATAGGGCCACAGGGAACAGGACAGGCTGTGCACTAGGAAGGTCTGCAGGGGTCCCAGAGCTCCAGAGGGACCCTCTAGAAATGGGTCTCTCAGCCATGGGGAGGTGCAGCCCACTGCAGGGGAGGGACAGGCTGGGGAAGACAGTCCTGTCTCTGGTTTGATCGTTTCGTATTTCATCAAACCTTCCCAAATCTGTGCCGTGTCCTTCTCTGGTTAGGGAAGAACTGGCCACAGATCTCACTACACAAAGGAGGCAGAAGTTTCCGGGGGGCATTCCTAGTGCTGGAAGCTGGTGGACACAGGGCCTCGCTTCTCCTGCAGATGCCCATCTCCCTCACCGGCTCACCAACCACCAGAACCCTCTCTCCTTTGGTAATGCCGTGCCAGGCCTGACCGGCGTGTTGGTGCTCTGCCCGCTGTGTCTGACATTATCACCACAGTTGTGAGCCCCTGCTCTGGGCCAGCCCGGTGCCTGGAACATGGTCAGTTCTGAAGGGCATTGAATGATGTGCTCAGGACCTGCCATACAAATTGTGACATCCAGTATGTGACACACAGTGCACCTCTGAGAGTGAGGTGGCCCGTTTTACAGACAAGGAAACTGAGGCTCAGAGTGGGACTGACTTGCTCCAGGTTGCACGCTTCCGTCACATCACGGCAGTCCCCTCTGCATTCTGTGCTCCTGAGGGACAGGCCTTCTCCTTGGGTGTCGCTGGGTCAAGTCCTGGGGTTTATCCTGAGTGGAATCTTCTTTCCATGTCTCACTGTCACCACTTTCTGAACCCCAGATGACAGAAAGTGCACGCCCACTTGAAGTTTTAGACTCTGCCTGGGTCATAGGCCTGTTTCATTGATTAATGTTTTTCTGTTTCAAGGTGGGTGCCCAGCAGGGACCACCCCCCACCATGGTTTTGAGTAAATGAAAGAGCCTGACGGGTCATGCTATTTCAACGGATATGCATCGAGCACTTTGCTGTACAGCAGATACTGGACCGCTTAACTTTGCCAAAGAAATTTATACTTTTGGGGCGATAGCTTTCTGGCCAGAATAGATTTTTACCGGGAATCAGAGAACCAAGGCTGCTGTTTATGGAGCTTGGGTTCTTTGGGCTTTAGAAACCCACATTTTCCTCCTTTCCCTGGTCACTGCAGGCACGTGACAGCCTGATTAATGCTGCCTCTGCAATCCAAGAGGGCATCGCTACTTCTTTAAATGCCCCAGGAAGCAGGTCCTCCGTAGAAACTGGACATTCGCTGCCCAGGGAACCTTTTTGCTATTTTGTGCAGATTGGGAAGGGTCCCACCGATAACACCTGTGTCGTCTGACTGGTCATTGTGGGCCAGATGCTGCTGTGAGTGTGGGACACGGAGCATGTTGGCCTCTCTGACTTTGGCCCACTGCCGGTCCTGCAGGCCATCTCCCCAGAGCTGTCCAGAGCCTTGGTGGGGGGGGATGTCTGCTGTCTGGCCACTGTTCCGGTCAGCCTGGGACGTAAGGAAGATCCTGACCCAGGGAAACCTGTGGCATGGGGGCCCTGGGAGGTGCTCAGTGCAGGTCACTGGGGTGCATGGAAGCACTGGCTGCGGCATTTTAAAGGGAAAGGTGCGAGCCCTGCTCTCCATCAAGGCCTGGGTATGACGGGTGCACTGTCAGAGGGGGGACAGCCACTCCCAAGTGCCCTGGCTTGATCATCCATTGTGGAACCCTCGCCAGCCCCGAGCAGCTGCCTCAGCAGCAGTGGGCAGGGGAGGGGAAAGCTCCGAATGAGAGATAGCTGGCACTCTGGTCCCTTTTGTCCAGAGGGGTCCTCTGGCGTGCTGCACTCTCTTCTCAGCTGGAAGTGGACCACCCTGAATGCCCAAGCTCTGGGAGTCCTACATTTCCCCTGGGACCCAACAGTCCCCTAAGGCCGCTGCAGTCTGAGTGAGAGCTGGAAGGTGTTGGCTGTGGGTCTGGCGATATAGAGACCCAAGGGCTGAGATTCCCTGGTCAGGACAGCTGCAAAAATGCTGCCTGTCCATGAAGAGAGACGAATGAGCCACACCCTCCATCCAAAATCCAGGCACAGTGGGCACAGTGTTATTGGGGTGTACCCCCCTGGAAAGCCCAGAGCTGGCCACTCAAGCCTAAAGCTCATACATGGGAGCAGAGGCAGCTACGTCCTCCGCATTGGGTGGCTGGACGAGGGGCAGTCCCCGTCCACGTCCCTTTCCTGGCTCTGGCCCTGCTATTGTTCAGGGGTTGCAACACTCTCCTACCCCACGGACTCCACTCTGCACCCATATCCCCTTCAGGAGCAGGGCAGACAACTTCAGATCACAAGCCAGGGGCTCACGGTACAGGACAGTGTGTGCTCTGCTTTCCTTTGCCCCCAAAAGCGCCCATGGCACTTCCCCATGCCCTATGTGCAGCCTGCCCTATGGGTCAGAACTCTGGGAATACTGATGCTCCCCTGTGTCTCCCTATTCCTTCGTGGTTGTCACAGCCCAAGCGGGTGCCAGGGTACTTTCATGTGGGACCCAGTGACAAGGAGACTAAAGGGCTTTGACTCCCTAGGCAGGATAGAGCTACCCAGTGGGTGCACAGCAACATGGCACCCACTGCCTCAGCTCGGGTCTGTGGTGGCGGAAGGAGCCTGGTGCAACTTGCAGCCCAAGGCTCGGTTCTGAAGAGCTCTCAGTTCGCTGATAGCAGCAGTGCCTGGACTCCTGAGGGTAGAAGGGCTCTGGGTAGAACAGGCGCTGGCAGGCTGCCATGGGTGTGAGGGAGGACAAAGTAAACACTCCCACCTGCAACTTTCTGCGGGACTCCAGCTCCCTCGGTGGTGGGTCCTTCTAGTTCCACTCCACAGCTCCTTCCCGTGGGATCTCTTCCCTCAGTATTCCACCTGGGCTTTCCACCCGAAACTTCTTCTTCTTTTTGGGATGTTCTGGTGACTGATGTCTCTTGTCAGCCATCTATTCTTATAAATCTTTATATACCTTTTCTATGTGTCTGTTGGTTGTTAATGCTTTCAGCTTTCATAAATGTGTATCTAAAAAGTATCACTGTTACATTCTTATCTTTAAATTTATTTTCACTGGATACACAAATTTACAGAAAAAATATTTTTCTCACTTTTCAGACATTGTTTCATTTTCTTCTATTTTTCATTATTTCTGATAGGAAAATGTTTTTCATCCTCACCATTTTTTGTCTGTTGTAATGTGTCTTTTTTTTTTTTTTCCCTTGGCTGCTTTGAAGATTTTTTTCTTTGTTTTTCAGCAGTTTCACTGAATATGCCGAGGTGTTGTTTTCTTTGTGTTTTTAGGCTGTCCTGTGATCAGTACTGCTGGGCAACCAGCTGAGTCCAGTATGTCGTTCTGAGCCAGGGTCCACCTTTGTAGCCCAGTTATGGAGACTCATCAGAATACTGCTGGATCAGAAAGTTATAGCTTAGAAATCTGCATGAGAAAGACTGAACTATAGTGTTGATTTTTCTTAGTTCTGTCTTTGATCTGTGACAGTTACCTAGGAAGGAAGCAGGAAAAAGAAAACTTTTTGGCTAAACACATTTTCATGTCATTCCTTCTAATGAGGTCAAACAGGTTCTGAAGCTGAGATGGAAAGAGATGGAGTATGACAGCATTAAACATTGCTGCAACATGAAATCATATTGTCAGAAACCGCTATGGCTTAGAAAGAGGCCTCTAATCAAACAGTGTCCTTAGGAGCCCAGTTTACCACTCACTGCACATGGAAGTGGGATTGAGAGTTTCTTCTCTGCACTCCAGTGGTCATGCTGAGACGGAACCCTCAGGACCACATCTGGAGTTAGGCAAACACATCTGGGTGTTTCAATCAGTAGAAAGGCCCCCCATTTGTTCTTCATCACACAACCTAAATAGTGGTGAAATAGACACTTTCTTTCCTGCGTGTTTATTCCTCAAAGAAGACTTTATGATGTCCCAGAGAATGGCAGCAAATGGATGAAAAATTAAACACGTCTCTGCAAACTTGCAGGTGCTTCACAATTTTCATGCACATTAACTTCAGAAGATCCTTGAGAGCTAAGTACTATTTTTATCTCAATTTTACACACAAAACAACGAAGGCTCAGAGGCATCAAGTGATTTTCCTTCAATCACCAGGCTAGCAAGAGGCTGAATCAGAACTAAAACTCTTGTTCTTGGACCCCAAATCCTATATGCTTATTACTGCCATTGCTATAAAGCATGAATCACAGAAATATATTAAGTGACTGTTAAAAACCTCGGAGCCATTTCAAAGACTCTCTGAACACGAGGATTACAATTGACAGAATATGCAAAGAACTAATAAAGACTTGTGTCAGAACTGTCACAGAGCCCAAGGCAACAGAGAAAACTGAGGGAGCAGAATAAATAAGTTCCCAAACACGGGTGCAGCTACCAATGAAGCCAGGGAAGACATCGTGCCTAGAAAAGCTTGAGATCATGCCCCAAAATACCCATACCTTTTTAATCCACACTGGTAATAAACATCCTTCCCCCATGCCCAATTTCTAATCATTCAGAAGACTGAGATTATACACTTGACCTCACAATCAAGATTGCATAAGTGCATACATTTTATGCTGTCTTTAAATTATGCATGTTCTTTGGAATGTTAAGATTTTAAGAGACCTCCGTAGATTATCTGAGCCAATTCTGAGCCTTCCAGCAAATCTAGATTATTGTTCATGTAAGGGAACTGAGGCTTAGAGAGGTTGTGTCTTGCTCAGGGTCCTACATGCAGTTAAGGTAGAAGACAAAGGAAAGAGTGGGTCTTCTACAGGTAAGGTGCTTTTTCCACTATGATTGAGGGAGAACCAACATTATCTTCTTTCGACAGACCTTCTAGACAATAAAATAGAAATTCCACCCTATTGGAAAGGTTGAAACTATCACCTCTTCAATACTTCTCCTGGGAAGAGGAAAGAATTACCTAGCTGATAAGAAGGCAGAAACTCTGACATCCATAAACTGCATTTCTGTATGAGCAGACAGTTAAATATTGCTTTGTTTCCGTGGCATCATTCTCTCCATATCCATGAACTTCTGGTTGTGTGGGGCAGACACAGTTCTCTCCATACTCATATTTGAGGGGAAACATTCCGAATTCCCCTTGGGCCCTTAGTCCATGCCATCTTTTTCAGTCAGGCATGGCCAGATATAAAGCTATCGTATTGATCCCTGTCTACTTTCTATGCCTAATTCTCAGTCAGTTTAGGATCCAGAGGAGGGGGAATAAATGAATGAATTGGCTTCCTTAGAAACCTCAACAATTTCCAAGACTTGACGTCCTTTAAAGTTTGACTGAACTTAATTCCTACATATATTAGAAGCTCCCTTAACAAACCGCAGACTTAGCAATTTGCCAGATCAATTAACACTCTCTACTCCAGGTTTTCTCAATCACAGCACTATTGACATTTTGGGCCAGATAATTCTTTGTTGTGGGGGCTGTCCTGTGTAATGTAGGATATTTAGCAGCGTCGCTGGCCTCTACCTACCAGATGCCAGTACCACTGCTCCAGTTGTGACAACCAAACATGTTTCCAGACTTTGCCAGTGTTCCCTGGTAGGGAACCACTGCTCTAATCCATCACGAACACAGAGTGCCTGATAACCATGGCGTGCTGAGCCCTCCAGGTTAGGCTCCCCTCTGAGATGCCCCATGCCCTCCTGATCCCATCAGTTGAGCCATGGGCTTGTCCACTGTCAGCTGTATATTTCATATTACTTATGTCAGTTGCACTTGTCGTAATTATGTAGTTTCCATAAATATGTAATTCAATGAAATATGAGAGCAAAATCAGAGTTTTTGTGTCTTTTCAAAGTTGAATGTTTGGAGGAGCCCTCATATGGCGGAGACAAATTATTTCTTCACCATATCTTTTTTCTCTCTCGATATACCACTAAACAACAATTCCCAGCCTCCCCTGCAGTTAGGGGGAATCTACGTGATTGAGTTCTGGTCAAAGGAAGGTGGGCAAAAAGATGAACACCATTTCTAGGTTTGGAACTTAAAACTCCCCTTGCTCTCTCTTGCTGCGTCTGCAAAGAATCCAGAAGAGTTCTCTGATTGCCTATGGCAGGGGTTGATAAACTTTCTGTAAAGGGCCAGATAGGAAACAATTTCTGCTCTGCATATTCTTTTTTTTTTTTAATCTTTCAAAATGTAAAAACCATTCTTAGCTTGTGGATAGTATAAAACATGTCATGGGCTGGATTTGTCCCATGGGCAGTAGTTTGCAAACCTCTGCTGGCATGGTGGGCATGATGGTGCAACCCCATCTTCCATAAAGACACTTAAAAAATATCCCTGTCAAATTAGGCATGGGTAAAGCAATGAGAAAAATATTACAGGGGACTATAAAAGTCTAGCATGATTCTGCATGTGCATTGTTTCAGATCTCCTTAAATTCTCATTCTACTTTACAGATATTAAAAGTGGAAATCATAGACTTTGCAATTACAGATAACATAGAAGGAAGAAAAACAGTGCAGGATTCCAATCAGCTAACAGTCAAGATGAGGTCTTGGTCTTGCACCAAAAGACTGGTGAAAATGATCCTTTACGCGTTGAATTCAAATTAAAAGTTTCAACTGTCTCTTTTTTTATGATTCTCTATTTTAACAGACTTTTTATATAAGTAAGACTTTTTATTTAACTTCACTCTCTCTTTTGTGTGAAAACAGACTGAAATGAGATGGCAGAATAGACTTGAAAGAAATGGGTCAGTCCTAGAATACTGATGCCTCTGTACTGGGTCTCGGCTCTGACATCAACTGTCCCGGAAATTAGTAATACAATTGTGGCAATGTTCTAGATGCAAAAATGTTATAATAGCATTCCTAAATGTTTGTCATACAAATGTATACAAAAACAGCAGTTAGTACAGCTTATTTAATATAATGGACATGGGCCAGGTATAAGAATAAGCTAAGGAAAATTATTGATAAAAAACAAAAGTCAGTCATCATTTCACATCAATGAGTCTCCCTATTTTAATATGTCTTTTTCAGTTGAAATAGAGTTACTGGCCATGTGGAGTCCATACATAGCCTAGCTTTAGTAATTTTAAAGTATTAACTATGTAACTTACACCCTTCCCCGTGTTTCCTGCCATTCCTATCAGCTGTCTCTCGTAATAAAATGTTTGGCCATTGTCTCAGTCAGCTTGGGCTGCCATAACAAAGTACTGCAAAATGGGCAGCTTAAGCAATGGGAATTTATTTTCTCACAGTTCTGGAGGCTAGATGGTCTAAGATCAAGGTGTCAGCATGGCTGGGTTCTGGTGAGGGCTCTCTTCCTGGCCTGTAGACAGCCACACTCTTCCTGTGCCCTCACGTGGCAGGGCAAGAGAGAGAGAAAGAGAGGGAGGTGGGAGGAAGGGAAAGAGAGGGCTGTCTGGTATCTCTTTTTTGGAGGGGGATTATTTTATAGTATTTTATTATTTTTAATTTTTACATTGACAGATAAAATTGTATGCATTTACTATATACAACATGATGTCTTGAAGTATATATACATTGTTGGATGACTAAAAATGGCTAATTAACATATGCATTACCTTGTATAGTTATGATTTTCATGGGAAGAATATTTTATATTCGCTCAGCATTTTTTCTTTTTTTTGAGACAGAGTCTCACTGTTGCCCGGGCTAGAGTGCCATGGCATCAGCCTCGCTCACAGCAACCTCAAACTCTTGGGCTCAAGTGATCCTTCTGCCTCAGCCTCCCGAGTAGCTGGGACTACAGGCATGCACCACCATGCCTGGCTAATTTTTTCTATATATATTTTAGTTATCCAGCTAATTTCTTTCTATTTTTAGTAGAGATGGGGTCTTGCTCTTGCTCAGGCTGGTCTTGAACTCCTGAGCTCGAACGATCCTACCGCCCCGGCCTCCCAGAGTGCTAGGATTACAGGCATGAGCCACCACGCCTGGCCAAGCATTTTTCAAGAATACAATGTATTATTAACTATAGTCACCATATTGTGTAATAGATCTCTTGAACTTATTTCTCCTGTAAAATTTTGTATCCTTTGACCAATATCTCTTCAACCCCCTCCTCCCTGGCTACCCTGGCCCCTGATAACCACCATTCTACTTTCTACTTCTCTAAGATCAACATTTCTAGATTTCCACATTTGAGCGAGATCATGCAGTATTTGTCTTTCTTTTCCTGGCTTATTTCACTTAACATAATGTCCTCCAGGTCCATCCCTGTTGTCACAAATGACATGATTTCCTTCTTTTCTATGGTTGAATAATATCCCATTATGTGTATATACACATTTTCTTTATCCATTCATCCTGTGATGGACATGTCAATGTCCACATCTTGACTATTGTGAATAATGCTACAACGAACATGAGAGTGCAGATGCCTCTTCAACATACTAATTTCATTTCCTCTGAATATATACCCAGTAGTGGGATTGAGGGATCATATGGTAGTTCTATTTTTAATTTTTTGAGGAACTGCCATACTCTTTTCCATAGTGACTGTACTGATTTACATTCCCACTGACAGTGTGCAAGGGTTCCCTTTTCTACACATCCTTGCCAACCCTATCGTTTTTTTTTTTTTTTTTTGATGATAGCTATTCTAACAGGTGTGAGGTGATCTCTCATTCTGGTTTTAATTTGCATTAATGTCTCTTCTTATAAGGCCACTAATCCCATCATGAGAGTGCCACCTTCATGACCTCATACAAATCTAATTATTTCTCAAAAGCCCTATCTCCAAATACCGTTACTTTGGGGGTTAGAGTTTCAAAGTATGAATTTGAGGGAGAGTGGGGTACAATTCAGTACACAGCAGCAATGAATGAGGAAGTCTTCAAGGTACAGTCTGGTACAATGAAGTGTTAGACCTCAGAGGCACCGAAGTGCTAATTAAGCACTTTTTTTCCTCAGCACAATGTGAACCTATTTAGGCAAGTACTTTAAAACCCAGTGCTGATGAATTCAAGTCAATTCAGACTAAATCATCATAAAAAAAGCACACCTTCCCTGTTGGGAAAACACCGTGGGAGAGTAGCAGCATCAGTTTGCATTCATTTCACAAAGATTTAAATACACGTTGAGCATCCTTAATCTGACATCTGATATGCTCTAAAATCTAAAACTTTTTGAGTGCTGACATGACGCCACAAATGGAAAATTCCACACCTGATCTCGTGTGATGGGTCATAGTCAAAACATGGGCAAACCTTTGTTTCCTGTACAAAATTATTAAAAGTATTGTATAAAATTATCTTCAGGCTATGTGTCTAAGGTATATATGAAACAAAAATGAATTTCGTGTTTAGACTTTGTCCCATTCCAAGATATCTCATTATTTATAGGCAAATATTCTAGAATCCATAAAGTATCCAGAATCAGAAACACTTCTGGTCCCAAACATTTGAGATAAGGATACTCGTCTTGTAGCGCTTTCCATCATATCCAAATACTCTTTCACTTCTGCCACATTTCCTTTAAGGAAAAAACTAAAACAGTCTTTATTGTCATCTCATAGCAACAGTTCAAGCCTTAGTAGAACCTTCTTCTTTCTATTAGCTTTTTGTTTGTTTCTTTACTTTTTCATGTGAAAATATTTAAACCTGCAAGAGTTGTATAATGAATTCCCATAAAGGCTTCAACTTACCAAAAGGTTAACATTTTGCCACTTTTACTTTATTCCTCTCTGTGTATGTGTATTTGTACTTTCATACTTATTATTTGTGTCAAACCACTGACAATAAGTTGGAGAAATCATGGCGCTTCACTCCTAAGTACAAGAGCTTGTATCCTCTAGAACAAAGATGTTTACTTAATAATCAGAGCGTAGAGAGTGAAAGGAAAGACATTCACCAAGGACAGGTGTGAAAGGGGCCGATTTTTTTATGAAGAATTTGCAGAGAAATTAAATTTCTCCGGAGACAGCAGGAACCTAGTAAACAAAAGAATTTCAAACTGAGCTTAGGCATGCTCCTTTGACTTGTTTTAGCCTGAGTAATTAATAAAGTGTTTGGATCATATTGGCACTACAAGCTTCAACTCCCTGAGGAGTAAGTGGGCTAACACACAGGTGGAAAAATTAGCAATTTATTGATTTGGTACATTCCAAACATACTTGAAGCTTTCTTAAGCTGTTTCTGAGACCCCACGCTGTGTGCATTCTTGTGATCATATTGGCTCCCTCTTAGCCACCAGGATTAACATACTGCTGGGCCAGGATTTGCCTTCTGATTCCCGAGTTAACAACCCACAAATATCCTTTTACCAGGCATCGCATCTGACATGCTCAGACGAGGAAGCAAAATTTGCCATGTTGGAAATAACTTTAAACCTAAATTCTAACGCAAGTTGATGCTGGAAGATCAAAAATTCCTCGGTGTGGTTTACTAATAGCTCCCCACCTTTAAGTATAAAATATTCCTTCCACATGCCTTTTGCCTCTGCATTCACCTGTTTTTTACAAACTTGTCTCACAAACTCAATTAGCGCTGCTGAACTTTATTTAACATGCGCCCTTTCCTTGGTCACTTACAGTGGATCATTTCCTGACTGCTCCTATAGACCGTTCTTGGAAAAATGTGATCCTGCAAAGAAGGTCTCACAATTGCTCTCAGATAAAGCTTCTTATTGAAACCGACTTCACAAATTAATAAAGGGGTACAAAGTGAGAACTGTGGTAAGAGCCTAGCTAAAAATAAGGCAGAGGCCCAGCTAAAAATAATGATAATAATTAGGCACCGTCGCCTGTTTGCTTCTCTGTAATTGCCACTCTGGAGCCACACAGCTGATGGTAATAAAGATTCTTAGCCTTCTCCATAGATAACATCACCTTTTTGAAACCTACGGGTAGTTTCTGAGATATCTTCCAGGTCCCACGTTCCAGTGGAACAGCTGACCCACCCAGACCAGCGGCCCATACGGAGGAACTGACTCAACTGGTCTTGTGACCCCCACCCAAGAACCTGATCAGCAAAGAAGACAATTTTCACAACCCTCTGGTTCCACCCTGAACTCAGCCAATTAGCAGATTCAACAGCCTATGCCAAACTGCCTTTAAAAACCCTGTCTCCCAAATTCTTGGGGAGGCAGATTTGAGAAATTCCTCGTGTCTCCCCCTCTTAGTGCTATGTAGAATTAAAAACTCTTTCTCTGGAGTGTAAACCCTGTTGTCTTGGTGTATTAGCTTCCCCTTGGACAGCGGGCAAATGAACCTGGTTGGGCAGCAACGTTATCAGCGATCAGTATCTAATTTTGTCATGCCATGTTCTTTTTCCATTGGGACTAACCCTTGCTTAATCAAGTTGGCAGATGTATGTGTGGTGCTGTCTGTTTTGAAGGGTGGTGTCTTAAATTTGAATTTCAAGTATTTTTGAAAAAAATGAAAATACAGTCAAGTCTCTCATTTGGAGGTCAAAATGAATATACCAGATCCACACTTCTGCATAAAAGTACCGTAGGCCTGGATGTGAAATGTGCGATGGTAGGGCACACTTGAGCTTCCTTTCATGAACATTGGTATATGTAGTATTAACTGCAGACATTTCAAAGGCATAATTTTCATTTCAGTAGCTTTAGGAGTTTGTGTGAGAAAAGTGAAAATTACCTTAGACCAGAGTTTCTCAACTTTGGTACTGTTGACTTTTGGGGCCAGCCCTCCTGTGAATTTTGGATTTGAAGGCAGATAATAATTCCTTTTTGTGGTAGAGCTGTCCTGCTACTCACTAGGTGCCAGTAGCAACATCCATATCCCAAAATGCAAAAACCAAAAATATCTCTAGATATTCCCAAAGATCACTTGGGGGACAAAATCACCCTTGTGGGGAACTCCTGCAATAGATAGTTCTGGCTTATTTTTCTCATGTCATTGAGGTAAACCAATCTTAGCAACTGCTGGTTTGTTTTGGAGTCATATGTGTATATGCCACAGATTGCCTACTTGCCTGCAAGGTCACTGAGAGTAGGTACTAGGTTTTGTTTATCTCTGTATTACTAAGAGTGTCTAGCATAGTCCTGGCATAATATGTTTGTCATTGGTGCTGATTCCCAAATATTTCTGGCTTTCCTCCTTCTGAGAATGGTAGAATTGGACTTCCCATACTACATTCCCATGGGGGTGGTGGCCACATGACTTGTTTTGGTCAATGAAATGTGACAGAAAGTTATGCATGTTTCTCCAGGGGAAAACAGTACACGATTTACCACACACTTGCTTTCTTTCTGGTGTGGTGACCAAGAACATTTGTGACAGTGGCTGCTCTATCGGTCTGGGCCTCTGAGTAGTTGTAATGAGTAGAGCCTCCTGCTGCTCTGAGTTGGACGTAAACATGAGTGAAAAATAAAATTTTGGTAATTTAACCTACTGAAAGGGTGGGGTTATGCATAACTAACACATCCAGACTGATTTTTGTGTCACGGACATTTGAATTCAGAACACTTATGAGTCATTTGGTTCCTCTTTTCTCACCCTTAGCAAGGCTAGAAATCCATAATGGTGATGAACCTCTGCCAAGGTATGGAGCTAGGAAGATAGCGTATCTTGGGTTTCTGCTCCAGCTTAACTATGATTAAATCTGTAAACTGGTTAATTTACCATGAAGAACAACAAATTAATTGTTGTAATTACCTGAAAAATTAAAAGGAATTTCACTTTACTATTGGAGTACTATGATAAATAATAACAACTAACAGTCACGAAGTACTTACTCTGTGCCAGACAGTGGGCTAAATACATTGCATAAATTATCTCCTTTATTCCTTATAACAGTTTTCTGAGGTAAATGCTCTCAATAGCCCAGTTTTATTTATTTATTTATTTTGGGGGACAAAAATGTTGCCCAGTATGTTGCCCAGGCTGGAGTGCAATGGTGCAATCATAGCTCACTGCACCTCAAATTCTTGGGCTCAAGTGATCCTCCTGCCTCAGCCTCTGGAGTAGCTGGGAATACAGACACATGCCACCATACATGGATAATTTTTTTTTGTTTTTTGTATAGATAGGGTCTCACTCTGTTACCCAGGCTAGTCTCAAACTCCTGGTCTCATGCGATGCACCCTCCTCAGCCTCCCAAAGTGCTGGGATTACAGGCATGAACCACCGTGTCTGGCTTATTAGCCTAATTTTAAAGCTGAGGAAACTGAGGCATGACAAAATTATCAGCTTGCTCTAGGTCATAGCTAGAAAATAGTTAAGCGAGAATTTGAACTTGGGTAGTCTGATTTCAGAGTGTGTGCCTCTTCACAACTATGACAATCTACTTCCTAAAGAGTGATTCCCATAAAACCAGGTACCTATGTATTTTGCAGACATAGACACAAGTTAGAGCTATTCTGTGTGGTCTCTAACAAGGAGGGCTTGAGAAATTCTTGGAAAAAATAGCCATATATTTGAAATGGCGTACGATAGTTAAAGCCTGCTGCTTCTCCATGGATTATGGTAAACTGAGTCGCTCAAAGCTACTATATTTAAGTGAATACACTTCTTTCTTAGGGATTGAACTGGATATGTAAGAGAGCAACATATAAAACATCTGTTCCTTAAGATGCTTCTTTGGCCTTGTGTCACATTTAATATACTAAGTGTTATAATTTTGGCTTCAAACATATAAATAGCATTCAGCTATAATTTTTTTTTCTGGAGACAGGATCTTGTTCTGTTGCCCAGGCTGGTTAGTGGATGATCATAGCTCACTGCAGCCTGGAACTCCTGGGCTCAAGTGATCCTCCCACCTCAGCCTCCCAAGTAGCTGGAACTATAGGCGTGCACCACCATGCCCAACTAATTTTTCAAATTTTTTTTATAGAGATGAGGGTCTTGAACACCTGGGATCAAATGATCTTCCCTCCTTGGCCTCCCCAAGTGCTAGGATTACAGGCACGAGCCACTGTGCCCAGTTTCAATAAGGCAGAAGTCTCTATCATGTTAATCTGCTATCTTTAAGACTTGAACCCAGTAAGGTAGCTTATCTCCAAAGATGGCCCCAAGGAACCATACCTTCTGACAGTCAGGCCCTTTTGTAGTTCCTTCCCACACTGAACCTCACTCTCCTCACAAGATGACCTAGTGAGTCACCACTGCAGTCAAATTAACTATATACTTCACAGATAGATTTGGGGTGATTGTTTACCTTGCAATTTTCCTTTTATATTTCCCTTTAGAGTATTATTTATTTGAGTTTCCTGAAATGTTAAGATTCTCTCAGTTTTTATTAATATTAAATACTTGAAGGATGGACAGAAAGGAGAGATGAGAGAAAAGTAAAAGTGAGGCTATAAAATTTATAGCTTCACTGTTGGAAAGGTCTGCAAACTCTTCATGTATTAATTCATCCATTGTTTTACTTTTCTATTGCTGCTATAACAAATTACCACCAGTGTAGTGTCTTAAAACAACAGAAATTATCCTACAGTATTGAATGTCAGCAGTCCAAAACCAAGATGTTGGCAGGACTTCCTTCCTCATGCAAGTTCTAGGGGAAAATCCATGACCTTGCCTTTTCCAGCTGCCAGAGGCTGCCTGCATTCCTCAGTTCATGACCCCTTGTTTCATCTTTAAGTGACATCACTCAACTTCTGCTTCTGTCATCACATCTCCTTCTTCTGAGTTTGACCCTTTCATCCCCTCTTATAAGGACTCCTGTGATTACGTTGGGCCCACCTGGATAGTCCAGGATCATCTCTCCATCTCAAAATCCTTAATTTAATCATATTCTGCAAAATCTCATTTGCCATATAAGTTAACATATTAACAGGTTCTGGGGATTACAGCATGGACATCTTTGGGCAGCCATTACTCTGTCTACCACATCCATTCATCATTCAATTTATCCATTTATGCAATTAATTATGTGAACATTTATTGAGTACCCTACATATATCAAAGAGTGAACTAGTTGATGGGAATGTAAAGAATGAAAAGAATTGACTAGATGTGAACAAAGCAACATGTGTAGACCTTAAAAGCACAGCAAATGAAAAAAGTAAGAAAAAGATTGGAATTCATAGCACAATAATATTATATAAATCATAAGGCCACATAAAACATAGGTATATATTTTATGAGGACAGATACACAGGATCTACATCAAACCCATTATAATGGTTGTATCTGAAGTTGGAAGAGGCTAGAAGTAGACAATGGGGATTAAAGGCAATAGTACATATATGACACAAGAGATGGGGCACATGGATCAAAAATAATACTGTATTATGAACTGAGAAATATAACTCTACTCAGTGCCATGGATATTTAAAAGGAAAATAACCAAAATAGTTTTAAATAACAAGCATAGTATGATTATGTAAACTATAAGAGAGCTGTTAACAAAGTGGGAGAACACAGCACAGAAGAGCACAGAGCAGGTAGGAGCACATTGTAGAACAGTGGAAGACTTTCCTCCAGGGGACATTGCACAATGTCTGGGGACATTTTCATTTTCACATCTGGGAGGCAGGTGCTACTAGCATCTAGTAGGTAGAGGACAAAGATGCTGCTGAGCATCTGACAAAGCACAGGGAAGCCCCCACAACACAGAATTATCTAGCTGCAAATGTCAATAGTGAGTGCTGAGATTAAGAAAACTATGCTGGAACAACCAGATATAAAAACTAAATAACCCTGAGATTATTGTGGTATGTCAATAGATTTAATTTATAAATATTTGATTATGTGGAGGATTAATGTACAATCAACTACTCATCTTCTGTGTTCTCTCTGCTGTGTTTAAACTCCTTTCCAAATAGCCTAATGTCTATTCTCCACGAATTTCAGTTCCTGTGTCTATACGCTGACGCCTACTGCCCACTGATTTTCCTTCCATTTAGGCTTTTTAGTGATTCCATGAGCTTAAAAAAAAAATCAGATCATGATCGGGGTTGGAAAGAATCAACAGTCATTGTTTAACTACATTAGTTCCATTTGGGTTATAAGCTAATCTTCAAACAGAGAAAAGTGCTGATGTCTCACATTTTGACAGTGGCTTTGGCTCTTGCAGTCATTCTGAGTTTGAATATTGTTGAATAAATTAAGGGTACAGTAGAGTAATTCTCCTGAGGGTCTTCAATCTTATACAACAATTCAGTCTTGCATAATAGTGACAGTCAACTTAAATATTAATAGTTAATCACACACCTATATATTTTAACCATTCCTTTTAATTATTTTGTGGAAAGATAAAAAATAGTACATGACTATACCTCTAAAATTATCAGTTTGGTCTGACAAGGTCAAATTAGTTTAACAGTGACCTTTGTGCCTCTAGCTTTTCCTGTTTGTCCCCATTTCTAGGGGCATAAAACTATCTCAAACCTATACCAATAGTACTGTCCATTCATGACAGATACTAATTGACCTTGTGTTTGACACAGAACTAGACATGTTTAATGGGGAGAAAATCCTACAACA
The DNA here is from genome assembly GCF_020740605.2 of Lemur catta. Lineage (NCBI taxonomy): Eukaryota > Metazoa > Chordata > Mammalia > Primates > Lemuridae > Lemur > Lemur catta. Next base: position 24,653,511 of record NC_059145.1, on the reverse strand, counting down.
TCTCATTTTCAGTATTCTATTTTATTACAGTAGACTTTTATCTACTGTAATCAAAACAGAGTTGGCTTTGGAGCCAAAGACCCCTATATGACTCTGGGCAGATTATCATATCAAAATTCACCAGGCTTTGGTCTTTTCATTTGTAACATTGTTCTTATAAAATTTAATTAAGATGTAAAATCAAGTGAAATAAACTAGGTAACACATAGCCATTAATTCCTTTTCCTTGTTCAATTCCTGAATTAAGCCCTATCAATATTAAACTGGATGCTTTGCCTTCTGGGTCAAGCCAAGAAAAAAGCAAAGAGGTAAGAAAGTACTCCACTTTTGCAAATATCTCTATGGCTGTCCAGCTTAAATCCCACACCAGCTGAACAGAATCTCTTACCTCTTCTAGAACCCTTAACATTAATTGTTTGAAATACTTATAAAGCTAATTAAGGGCTGCTCTCAGATTTCATTTTTTTTAGTTGATTTTCATGTGAATGTTTTAATTCCACAGATAAACTATTAGGTCCTTGAGGTTAGGAATCTTATATCTTTACAACTATTTATTAATATCTATCGTCTATTTATCTATCCATCTTGTTTAGCATGTGAAACCTTGCTTTACACAGTGCCTTCCCAGAAGGTAGGTTGTGGGAGGAGGCAATAAATATTTTTGAGGAATTGAATTTCACTGCCACTAGTTTCAGTCTCTTTTTTTCAGGTATACACTAATTCCAAATACTTAGACAAATTAATGTGTTTTAACATCCCTGAATCATCAAATTCAGTTATTCATGAAATGCAATCTTCTAGTTATTACCATGTTGAATCCTCATATCACACTAAAGAGAATAAAAAATAAAAAACACAACAAAGCCCAGCAATGCCCAATCAGTAAATCTGATGTTAATATCTGTTTAGAATTTTGTGTTTAAAAGAAACTAAATCATAGGTAATACATAATGTTCTAGAAATTTAAAAGAATCTGTTTGTATATCTGATACTATATTAAACTTATATTGAATAATCACTTTTGTTGTCATTCCCATTAATCCAGCCAATGCGAAAATTTTTAGCAAGAAAAATGTCACATTGAAGATATCAAGAAGGTTGTAGCTGTAGGCTGAGAAGGATAAACATATGGGGATATTATGTGCTAAAAGGTAAGAGTCTCAAGTATTCTCTCTTTCATGTTATATAGCTCTGGTCAATTTCACAGCCTCAGCCAGTACTGAACAGGGAAATTGGAAAACTGCAGAATCGATTTGCAGAAGTGAAGTTCTATTTTCTTTTACACCTTCTTCATCAGAGTTGCTATCATTCTTGTGTTGTGTGGTATTATTGACAGTACCCTGGGCACAGCTGATAATTACTAAAAGTCACTCTCTTGAAGTGGAAGCAGAATAAAACAAGGAGACTGCAGTTTTCTCATTTTCTAAATTTGCTGCGTTCACAATCCTTCATCTTTGCTAGAATTTAAATGTAAAGACTTTTCTTCTCTCAAGCAACAATAATTATAGCAATTCTCTTTGCTTGTGTTTCCTAGGTAAAAAAAAAACATTAAAATAATAAAGCTCTAAATGTCTAATTTGAACTAAATATAGGCCCTTCAAATATTCTGCTTTGCATTTTCAATTCTTATCCTTAACAGATTTTACTTTAAACTATAAATATATGCCGAAATTGCAATATACTTCTCAATATATTAAGAAGAAAACTGGTTTACTTTTGCTGCTGCCTTTCAAGATTGTCAGTAGGTTTAGCAGGTGCTTACTAATTTTCAAATTAGGGCTATTTAAAAAGAAAGCTGTACTTTGGCTATTTAGTGTCAGCCCTGAAAAAGAATCTCGCTTGTATTCTTAAAGATCATTGAGAAATAATAATTGTCCTATTGGTTCAATTTTGAGATCTTACTATTTATTTTACGTGTTTAAAAAATGCATTTTAGTGATGATGAAATCTTTACTATGTAATGCTATTTGCCCAGTAGAATGGAGTCTATTTACAATGTCATATAAATGGCAACTTTGTGATTATAAATCTTTTTTCTTCCTATTTCTATTTAGATTGGGGTTTGTTCTTGTATTCTGCTCCATTTCCAATTTAGAAATCTTGTGGGTCAAAGAATCAGAAAACTGCCTTTTAATTAGTCAAATAATATTGCCAACTCTGTTTGCTAATTAGTTGAGAATCAAATGAAAAAGAAAATTGGCTACATTTCTTAAGGCTTACGTAGATAGGCGGCTACAAAACAAACATAAAACACAAACAAAACTCCCCCATATTAACAAGTTTCAAAAGGTTGCCAGATAAAATACAGAACACTCAATTAAATTTTAATTTCAGATAAACAGCAAATGATATTTTAGTTTAAGTATGTCTTAAATAATGCATGCCCTATATTTCATTTGCTAAATCTGACAACCCTAAGGATTAATGCCATTTTTCTTAACATCATCAATATTGTGATTTTTAAAAACATTATTTTAATAAATTAGAAAGCAACAGCATTAAGCTCATAAAAATGGAAAAATGGAAATTTAAAGTTATGAATAACAAAACTTAAATCAATTTCTTCCATGTATAACTGTGCAGAAAAGGTTTTCATAAAGAAGAATTATAAGTGCATATGGATGTTCATAAACCCCCCTTGGGAGGAAACACCACTTCTTAATTTGCATAGGATTATAGTACTTTGAGCTCTAAATTTCTCAGCAGACCTAGAGAACAGAACTAAATTGGTTTTTATAATTCTTTTTATCGATCACAATTTAAATTCTGAGATCAACTATCAAGGAGTTTAACTATTTGATCTTTTGGGTGTGAGAAAAGTTAAATGCACGGACTAAATATGTCTCCACCAGAAATCCTTCCCATTCCTTATACTTCCTTATATTTCAAATTTCTAGAAATAGCATTCCCAGTCTTAGCTCATTTGCACCTTACATTTATCTTTAGAATATTAAGCATCTATAATGTATATCCTGTTAGATATTAGAAACACAAGATGAGTAAATCAACTAGTCAACAGTAAAGTTTCGGTTTTCTTTCAAAAGGTTTTCTGTCTATAAAGCAGATAGAATATGGATTCTATGTTACAAGTGAAAGGTCAGAGTGCTGAGACCCTAAGAGCTCAGAAGTATTATCTAAGGTCTCAAATATAGTGAGTAAAGAGCCAGGGCTTCAGTAATCGTCCTTGGCTTCTGGCTGGGGGCACTTGACCACATCAAGCTAAAAAGCTTCTTCACAGCAAAGGAAACAATCAAAGTGAAGAGTCAGTCTCCAGTATTTCTTCAAAGGTAATCCCTGATTACTTAGTATCGTAACCCCTCCATTTCCCAGAAGCAAAAAGGAAAGTATCCTGAATCCCTCTATAATGTTCACATGCTCTTAAAAGTGGAACAGGTGTTCTCTGGGTGTGGAAGAAAAGCAAGGCATGAGTGGGAGTTAAAGCAGCCGTTGTAACCAGACCAAATTAATCTGTGGAAACCGGAGCACCGAGCCAAATCGATGCTTTTTCAATTGGGTGCCACAGGTGACTCATCAGAGACAGCTTGCTTTTGGGCCTTCTGATATTTTTCTTCAGGGTGGGGTGTCAGATTTTCTTTGCATTTTTGGACAACAGCCCTTGTGTCCACTTCCAAATCTGTCTGGTTTCACAGCCCTCATGCAGAGCCTGATTTCCTATCGGAAGCTAGTCATTGGCAGGAAGTTTAGGGAATGAACAAAAAGGTGAAAAAATGAGCCGGAGGCCAGGAGAGAGGCCTAAAATGGGGAAATTCGCACTTAAAGAGCTTTCCCTACCCCAGCCCCGCAGAATGACAGCTCTCCTCTGCCAGAAGACTACCTCTCCCGGCAGGCACTGCGCGCCCCACAGCCACAGGCTGGCCGGCGCCTTACTCTCCACCTCCGTCCGAACCAGCCAATAGGAACCCCGGCTTGGTTCTCCGCCCGACCCGGACCACGCGGGAGCGGGGGCAATAAAACTACACTTCCCGACGCGCTCATGCTCTCGTCCTGGCCAATCAGCGCCAGTAGTTCGGAGGCTGGGGGCGGAGCCGAATGCATAGGACACCCCATTGGCTAGGGGAAGCTTAGAAGAGCCGGAACCCGGGAGCTGGAGAAGCGAAATGACATTTCCTCTTTAAATAGCCGGAGCCCGGGCCCCACAGAGAAATGGCCGCGTCGGCAGGTGGGTCGTGTGCTGGCTAGGGCGGTGTGGAGGGAGGAGGGAGACGGTGGGCCGGGGCCAGGCACGGGCTGTGAGATGCGGAGGCAGCGATGAGGAGCCGGAGAGAAGGATGGAGAGGTGGAGGGGGTTGAGGGAAAGCAGGATGAATGGGCTGGAGGGCGGTGGGCGGTCCGGCCGGACAGGGATGGGGAGGCTGCGTACCCGCCGCCGCTCCCACCCGTTCGGGAGGCGGTTGAGAGGGCACCGGCGGCCGCCACCCGTGGAGCTTCCCGCGTGAGGCTCCTGCCCTCCGCTCTCGGCTGGGACGTGCCGGCTCTCGGCGGAGTCCCCGCAGACCTCTCGCCTGCTCTACGAGCACGTTCCCTGCGCGAGCACGGGGCGCCGAGCTCGCCGGGCTCCCGGCGGAGCGGGCTGGCCTTTGAACTTGTTCGCCGCTAGCCCTCAGCTCTCTGCCTCTCACATCCTGCACTCGCGGCACCATAAGGTAGTGTGTATATACACGCATATTTTTGAAGGCGCGGGGGGCGGGGGGGAAGCCTAGCAAATAAAAAACCCCGTGACGCCGTAACTGGCTCGGAACTTGTGGTTGTACGATTTTTCTCCTCCTAGATTTAAGTAAATCTTCCCCAACACCGAATGGGATTCCGTCTTCAGACACAGCCAACGATGCCATGGACCCCTTCCATGCTTGCAGTATTCTTAAGCAACTCAAAACAATGTACGATGAGGGGCAGCTGACAGACATTGTAGTGGAAGTGGATCACGGGAAAACGTTTTCCTGTCATAGAAACGTTCTTGCTGCAATCAGCCCTTACTTCAGGTATGATGATGGTGGAAATTTCTATTGATATTTGCACGGAGCTCCCTTTCCCCCTCGGTATTGCCCGCTTGATTATTATACTGAGATGCAATAATGAAATGAAACCAATGAGTTTGTTTCCTCAGAATAGATAGCAGGCCCTATATCTTATTAAGCCCTTGTTTTTGACTTGAGAGGTTCTTCTAGAGTTCAGGTGGTGGGTTTTTTTAAGTTAGTGGACCTATGTTTGTTTGTTTGAGGTAAATGACCAGAAAATCTAGACTTATGCTGTTCAATAGGGCAGCCACTAACTGCCTGTGGCTATTTAAACTTCAATTACTTAAAATGAAATAAAATTAAATATTTCCTCAGTTACACTAAACACATTTCAAGTACTCAGTAGCCACATGCTTACTGGCTGCCATATTGGACAGCAAAGATATACAGCATTTCCATCACTGAAAGTTTTATTGGGCAGTGCTGATCTAGAATTTGTTCCAAAAAGTTATCCAGGATGCATTTTTTTTTTTTTTAGTGCATGTAACTCTTTTCAAATTTAAAATATAGTAGCCGGTTCCTTTAAAAACAAATTACCATTCCATAGATTGTTTTAATCCTATGGGGGTACAAGCACTGGGATAAAAATGAATGAACTATAGTTTCCTTAAGCCTCAAACTAATGATTTCTAAGATTTCCAGAAGTATTTTTAAGCTAAGCTTTTGTTTTCATTTATATTAATTCTTGTTTATTGTAAACTTTGAAAAGTAAAATTTTAAAACTTGGGTCTGAAAAATAACTTCCTACTTTAAGAAAAGATTAATGGAAAATGTAGTTTCCTGCCTGAGTTTAACTACTTCTTTTGTGTCAAGTGCACACTTTTTTAAGCCTTTCAATATTCAAAAGTGGTGCATGAATGACAGTAAAATCATCTTCTCAATCACTTTCTAAATGTGCTTTTTCCTTTTGAAGGTCCTTACCTTTATAGGACACATAGCAGTGTAATGTTCCAGACAGTAGTTTCTGGTTCCTTTTTCTCAGAATACTGGGTTAAATATAGTCACTTCAGTCTGATGCTTGTGATGTTGTAATCGTTTAGACTTGCCTAGGGGTAGGTCATTGGACTGCTAAGTATTAATCATCACAAAACAATGAGCTGGGGGGAAAAATGAAACTCATATGTGCATAAGTTGTGAAATTTGGCCTGGTAATGAAAGCTTTGGTGAGATTCACTTACCCAGGCTATCCATTAGATATGGTTAGGTCATTTATGTGTTTAAATATATGTCACCATTATTATTTATCAAGCTTTGGCTAAGCTTACTTTACATACACTGCCTTATATAATCTTTATAATCTTATCTCCGTACACTTGTTCCCATTTTACATATGAAGAAACTGAGGCTCAATGAGGTTAAATAACCTGCCTAAATCATCTAACTGATAAATGATAGAGGCTGGATTTGATTCCTGTGCCAGGCTTCTTAGTTACTAGATAACTCTTAAGGAGCAAGAGTGGATAGAATGGGTCCTTTTTAAAGTTTCCTGTAAAAAAATTTTTTATTGTATATTAGATTTGAATAGTAAAAAAAAGTTTAAAAAATTAGAACTTCAATGTGAAGATATCTATATCTTATAGAAATTTTATATTCTGGATTATATTATTTAAATATCATACTTAATTAAAATTAGCTTTGGAGACCAAGACAAATCACTTTAAAAAAAGTGTGCCAAAAGAGATTCTTAATTTCCTTAATTCCTTAAAATCTTAAATTCTTTAATTTCCTTAAGATATTAACAATTAATAAATTTATTAATTTCTTAATTTCCAAGGAGTTAAAAAATGCTTGAAAAACTTTCAAAGCATAAGATATGTGCATTTAAATAAAGAAATTTGACTAGAAAACTTAAAGGATTAGATTTTTATCTCTTGCTAGAGGTTTTTATACAAAGTTTCTTGGCACCAGTGCTATTCTTATGTGGGATCTAGGAAGATATACTTAATAATTTCTAAGTCTTGCGTCACTGGTAGAAGAATCAGAATAGCTGGGAATCTGGCATGGCTTTTTCATGATCCCAGTGCCTTATCAGAATTAAAATTTATGTGATAATTAGAAATGTTTTGCTACTCTGGATTTTGCATGAGGAAGTGGTCCCACTTTATACAGAGTTTACATGAAGAACTTACTAGAACAGAGGAGCACTCAAGTGTCAGACTGCTCTTGTGTGTGAGACGAGCCTATTCAAGTCTGGAGTAGTTCCCATGATACAGGGATATGTGTAATGTTCTCCTTTGGGAGTTAATCTCTCCTAATGAAGGGCTTTATTTTTCTTTTTAATTGGTAGCTGTATAGGTGATTCTTTCAGCACCTGAATTGAAAACCAACTCCTACATAGGAACGTCTAGGTTTTTAGTCATCAAAAAGAGCCTTTGTAATATTAAAATTTACATTGTACAAGTAAAAATAGGACCCAAAAGGGATTAACCTGGGTAGCAAGCTGAGTCCTTGTACCTCCAATGTTTTCCATACTGCATTTTAAAACTAATTCCATGGATTTGATGGATACTTCAAAAGTTACTGGAATTCTTGCCATTTAAGGATATTTTTCATAATAGCACTTAAAAATGGAAGGGGTCTGGATCAGAATAATCAACTTCTATCACCAATGTTAGGTCAATTTCTTCAACAAACATCTATTAAGCGTCGTAGACCTTGAAAATAAAGATAAATAGCACATAGCCCTTTCCTCAAAAGGCTTTTAAAAGAAGTTTTGATTTGATTTTTATATTTAAGAGTAGTCTAGAATGAAACCTGAAAGGGGGGGAAAGAAAGGCAAATGATGTTTGTAAATGACTAATACTTAAATAAAGAGCCAGGTTTGGCTACTTAATGTTTTGGTCAAGAAAGTCCCATAAATGCACTGATAATTTAAAAAAAAACCTTGATCTCAAAGGTAAAAGTTTGGGATTTTAAAAACTATTATCTCCAAAGAATCAGTTAACTATTAAATTCTCTTTAGAAGAGGCATTATATTAACCCTACCATAATCTTTATTTATGTCTAGATATAACTAGGTAAAATATGGTAATTTTAACTGAAAAAATGAAATATTTTCAAGATATATTTGAAAGATTTTCAAAATGTCCAAGGGTAAGTGATCTTTATATTCCTTATAATGATTAAAGAAGCATTCAAAACTAATAGTTTTAAAAAGGCATAGGTAGAGAATATGTACTTTTGAAGAACATCTTGCTTTCCTAAGATAAAATTTTTAAAGATATATTTTGGACACAAGTTGCCTTGTAATTTTCATTGGGACATGAAAAGTTTTATTAGACTGTCTCTTCTCTTTGTATGCCAATGTATCACATTGACACCTTTATAGATATTCTTTTTTTTTTTTTAATTTTGTGAAACTCTAGGTTCTGTCACCCAGCCTAGAGTGCAGTGGCATCATCATAGCTCACTGTAGCCTTGAGTGCCTGGGTTTGGGCAATCCTCCTGCCTCAACCTCCTGAGTAGCTGGGACTATAGGCATGCAGCACCACGCTCAGCTAATTTTCCTATTTTTTGCAGAGACTGAGTCTCGCTCTTTCTTGCTCAGGCTGGTCTCAAACTCTTGGCCTCAAGCAGTCCTCCTTCCTTGGCCTCCCAAAGTGCTAAGATTACAGGCGTGAACCACCTCACCTGGTATTCTTAAACTTTTTGACTGGCATGGCAATTTAAGATCTTATGTCCCTAAGGCAACTTGACTAGAAGTCTAGAAGGGGCTCCAAGGAAAATAAGATACTGGAATATGCCATGTCACCTTTTGATTTGCTTTACTTGGGTGTACTCTCCTTTTTTCATTGTTGGTACAAAGCAGGCTATCCCTGAGAATAGGGTTTTTGAGATTAGCCAGACTAAATCCTTCTGCTAGATTATCAATTTTTACCCCAATATCAGGAACTATATTAGGAAATACTGTATTACAAAAGCTTATCTTTGTGGTAACTTTGTACTTCTAAAAATTTGCCACAGTGATTTTTATTTATAGCACACATATATTAACCACTGTTTCGTTCATAGATCCATGTTCACTAGCGGCCTTACAGAAAGTACTCAAAAAGAAGTTCGAATAGTCGGTGTTGAAGCTGAATCAATGGATTTAGTGTTGAACTATGCCTACACCTCCAGAGTTATTCTGACAGAGGCCAATGTTCAAGCCTTGTTCACTGCAGCTAGCATCTTCCAGATTCCTTCCATCCAAGACCAATGTGCTAAGTATATGATCAGTCATTTGGACCCACAAAATTCTATTGGGGTCTTTATCTTTGCTGATCATTATGGTCATCAGGAACTTGGAGATCGATCAAAAGAATACATTCGTAAAAAGTTTCTGTGTGTCACCAAAGAACAAGAGTTTCTTCAGTTGACAAAAGACCAACTGATAAGTATACTAAACAGTGATGATTTAAATGTAGACCGAGAAGAGCATGTTTATGAAAGCATTATAAGGTGGTTTGAACATGAACAGAATGAAAGAGAAGTGCACCTTCCAGAAATTTTTGCCAAATGCATACGTTTTCCTTTGATGGAAGATACCTTTATAGAGAAAATTCCACCTCAGTTTGCACAGGCTATATCCAAATGCTGTGTAGAAAAGGGACCATCCAACACCAATGGCTGTACACAGAGGCTTGGAATGACTGCTTCTGAAATGATCATATGTTTTGATGCTGCCCACAAACACTCAGGAAAGAAGCAAACAGTGCCTTGTCTAGATATAGTCACAGGAAGAGTGTTTAAACTATGCAAACCACCAAATGACTTGAGAGAAGTTGGGATTCTCGTATCACCAGATAATGACATTTACATTGCAGGAGGGTACAGGCCAAGCAGCAGTGAGGTCTCCATCGACCATAAGGCGGAAAATGATTTCTGGATGTATGATCATTCCACCAACAGATGGCTACCCAAACCGTCCTTGCTGCGAGCCAGAATAGGCTGTAAACTAGTGTATTGCTGTGGTAAAATGTATGCAATTGGAGGTCGTGTTTATGAAGGTGATGGAAGAAACTCACTAAAATCTGTGGAGTGCTACGACAGTAGAGAGAATTGTTGGACAACTGTTTGCGCAATGCCAGTTGCAATGGAATTCCATAATGCTGTGGAGTACAAAGAGAAGATCTATGTTTTACAGGGTAGGTGCCTAAGTGATTTAGTTCTTCATGGAAGGGTAACACATCAAGTTGTGTTTTACTTAATTATACTGAAACAGGTGTTAGTTCCTGTTAATTGAGGAATACCTCTGGCTTCCTTAGCAAACTATTGGAACACTCTATTCTGTAAAAGACCTATAAAGGAAATAAGGGCTGGGCACGGTGGCTCATACCTGTACTCCTAGGACTCTGGAGGCTGAGATGGGAGAATTGCTGGAGGTCAGGAGTTCAAGACCAGCCTGAGCAAGAATGAGACCCTGTCTCTACAAAAAATAGAAAAATTAGCTGGGTGTGGTGGCGCGTGCCTGTAGTTCCAGCTACTTGGGAGGCTGAGGCAGGAGGATCACTTGAGCCCAGTAGTCTAGGTTGCAGTGAACTGTGATGTGGTGGGACAGAGTAAGATTCTGTCTCAAAAAAAAAAAAAGGGGCAGGTAGTTTTAAGTTATTAAAAATGATGCTGTAAGTTTTTTATGTTCTTATGTTTTGATATCATGTAGAAAAAGTATTCTTGAAAACATTCTTTAATATTTAATAGTTCAGCTTTTTGGGAGAACTATTTCAGAGCAGTTTTTAAAACTTTAAACAAAAAAGCAAGGTTGATGCATATTTTTGCTTTTTAATAATATATAATCAAGAGATGTAGCAATTGCTTTTTTATGGAACTTACTGGATTAGTTTAAAAGAGAAGAAAAGAACAAAGCATTAACTAAATTATACTATTTAATTACCAAAGAGTTTTATATAAGCCCTATAATTGCAAAAGTTATGAAACTTAATTAGAAAGAATTGGAAAGTACAGTCTTTAGGTTTTAATTTCACTGCTATTTAGGTTGCTTCCATAATATATTGTTTTCAATTTTTTGCACTGAAGAACTTTGAGATGTCACCTTTTTTTTTTACTTTTACCATTATAAGAGGAACTGTCTAATATACTTAGCTTTAAAAAAAAAAAAAAACTATTAAGGACCAGTACTCTGGCAAAGATACAGTAGAAGAACAGTGACTGAGTGAGAGTAAAGGTGTTTGATCCAAGGTTCTGATTTGTGATAACTAGTATTTTCCTTCTATTTGGTTTCTTATACCTTTAAGTTGCTTGAATATAGAATGCAATGCAGATAATATTAATACCAGTGTCCCTTTTCCTCTTCTGTGTTCTGTGTTTCTTAATTGTTTATATATATTTTCTTCATACTATTACTTTAATAAAACAAGGAAAAGGGGCAACTTCCATGAAGATATGTAGTCATAATGCTGCGTAACAACGATTTGGTCAATGATAGACCAAATATACAATTGTGGTCCCATAAGATTATAATACCATATTTCACTGTTCCTTTTCTATGTTTAGATATGTTTAGATACACAGACACTTGCCATTGTGTTATAGTTACCTACAGTGTTCAGTAACACGCTATAAGGTAGGTAGCCTAGGAGCAGTAGGCTATACCTTACAGCCTAGGTATGTAGTAGGCTGTACCATCTAGGTTTGTGTAAGTACACTCTATGATGTTCACACAAAAACAAAATCCCCTAACAACGCTTTTCTCGGAACATATCCCCATCGTTAAAAAAACACTTTGCTCTAGTCCTGTATTTGACTTAAAATTATTTAGAAATGTCTGAACACATTTCTTTTAAGTTTAATTTCAAGGTAATTGTTCAGGAGTAGTACTCACTCGTTCCTTATTTTAGTTAAATGGAAGCACAGGCATGATTTGGGTTCGCTGGCCTTGCAGAATATGATGTACAATGTTAAGTGATTCATGATGTTCCATGATGTATAATCCACCCCATCTATATTTAAAAAAAAGAAAGAAAAATTAGCTGGGTGTCATGGGGCACACCTATAGTCCCAACTACTCAGGAGGGTGAGACAGGAGGATCACTGGAGCCCAGGAGTTCGAGGTTGCAATGAGCTATGATGAGTCCACTGCACTGCAGTCTGGGCAACAGAGTGAGACCCTGTCTCAAAAAAAAAAAAAAAAAAAAAAAAAAGACGTATAATCCATCCATTATCGTTGGATAGGTTATATCATCCAATATGATTGTTGAAAGCTGTGTGTGTGTGTGTGTGTGTGTGTGTGTGTGTGTGTATGTGTGTCTTACTGGCTAACCAGTTAGTTGATAGAAATAGAATTATAAGACTCCAAATTTGGAATGTAAAGGTTGTATATTAATGCAAATACTAAAGCAAAAAAGCATTGAATTAATATAATTTCAGGGCTGGAATGAATATCATTTCATCCAAGGTTATATTTAATATAAGAGGAATCTGAGGCCCTGAGATTTTCTTAATTGCTTATCATTGGTTCTAATTTATTAAAGAGGACTTTAAATTTTAAGAATCAAATTTTTGGTGTGTCATATTTTCTTTCCTATAAGAAATTTGTAGAGAAGTAGCACACATTAGAAAGTATGGATCCCTGTCTTCTTTATCAAGAATCCTGTTTCAAGCTAATTAATAAAGGCAGATCTTATACAAGTAAATCTGGGAGCTCAACGAACTATTAGAAGTAAAATTGAAAGTAAAGTGTCACTATTATTAAGTTGGCAGTTGAATGTGTAGATAACAATAACTCTAGTTCAGAACAGTTTTCAAACAGAGGCCCAATTTAGAATCAGGTATTACTAGTCTAAACCAAGCCTCTTTACATAAATAAATCTGACATACATAGTTGGAAGCTTATGTTGTACTAATTTTTAAAAAATCTGTGGCTTTTGAAGTATCATTTAATCTACTCATAAAGGGTTCAGATTTCTATTACAAGGATTTTATACAAATGTTATAAATAGCAAAACTCTTATAAATATTTACTACTTTAATTTTTTCTGACATTATCATATTGGCATTCTGATTCAGCATACCCTATTATTGTCAAATTAGAATAGAAGCTGACTCAAAGTTAATGCCATAAATCAAACATGTTTTCTATTTTATTACAGCCATGTTTTCTTATGTTGAATATTTGTCTTTGCATAATTACAGCAATATTCACTCAAGTGAGCACATCATTGACCATAAACATAGATTTGAACAATCCCATGTGCTGTCTTCTAATTAAATAGTTGGCACACAAATTGATGGTGGCATTTGGTCTTATTGGCTGAACATTAATAATAATGCTTTTTTAGAGCTGGACTAAAATAAATTTTCTATAACACACAATTGGATAAAACAAGGAACCAAGCTCTTAACTGTTATTCTGCCATCAGTCCATAGTAACTACTACCTCCTCAATATGAACATCCTAATTTAGGTTGACTGTAATATTATCTATTTGTTATACTGTATCACGGAATTGAAAAAGTTTTATGGTATTTTGTAACCTTATTAATGTATCTCTGGAGATTATAAAAGAAATATTTTAGAAAGTGAAATATTTGGAAAATTACACTCTTTAGTCTTCAGAGGTTGGGATTACAACATACAGCCAAAAATCAAACATGAAAATGTACATATTCTTGTTTTCTTTTTTTCTTTTTCTTTTTTTAGGAGAATTTTTCCTCTTCTATGAGCCTCAAAAAGACTACTGGGGTTTTTTAACCCCCATGACTGTGCCTAGAATCCAGGGCTTAGCAGCTGTATACAAGGACTCTATCTACTACATAGCTGGAACCTGTGGAAATCATCAACGTATGTTTACTGTAGAAGCCTATGATATTGAGCTCAATAAGTGGACTCGTAAAAAGGATTTTCCATGTGATCAATCCATAAATCCATACCTTAAACTGGTACTTTTCCAGAACAAACTCCATTTATTTGTTCGAGCTACTCAAGTGACTGTTGAAGAACATGTCTTCAGAACCAGCAGAAAAAATTCCCTTTACCAATATGATGACATTGCTGACCAGTGGATGAAAGTATATGAGACCCCAGATCGGCTCTGGGACCTTGGCCGGCATTTCGAATGTGCTGTTGCCAAACTCTATCCTCAGTGTCTTCAGAAAGTCCTTTAATGAGTAGCACGCCTTAGTGCATCACTGGCGTTTCATACTTAGGAAACTTGTCTTATGATAGAAAGGAGTGCTGTCAGTATTTAAGAAAGCTGAGAGAGTTTCGTACACAGAAAAGGGTGCTCTTAAAGATTGGTGTAGGAAGGAATTTGCTTTCATCCTTGTGATGTTTCATTTCAGTAAGAAAAGGTAACAAAGTGCAATTATCAGCAATTTTTTTTCTGGCATAAAAGTAATCATATTCTAGATTTTTGTGATAGTCACTGAGATACCAGAAGAATCAAGACAACTATGCACTCAGAAGAGCATTTAGAGTATTATTGAGTAGAGACATTTAAACTAGTTTGACGTGACTTTTTATTTTTAATACGGGTAACAATCTGAGGCAATATCACTAGGATTTTACTTTAGCTGTGACCTCTCTAACACAGAGAAGCACTAACTTAGATCCTCATTCTTAATATTTATATATATATATTTTTTGTGTACTGTTTTCAAGTGTACTGAGATTTAAATGTGTTCTGTTATTAGAGTAGATTGAAGGAAAAACAAATGAGTCTCAGAAAGAGCTTTTCGTCTGATTGTTTCATATTTCCCACGTAACTTTAAGTTAAGCTAAAGTTTTTTTAAGTGGCAGTTTGGGTTGATAACTTTTTCAAGTGCTAACACTGTCTCATTTTTTTTAAATCTGGAAGAGTGCTCAAATTAACAGGTGGCTGGTGCTAGTCTAAGTTAATTCATGTGTATAACTAGATAGATTTAAATGGTCTGAGCCTATGCCTGTCTTTCAAATTGGTATGTGAGTTTCATGGCTGTAGTACTTTACCTGTTGAACTCTTGTGATTTCACAAGATTTTCTACTTATGTGATAGCAAGATATGGCCAGTTACTGGTCTAGCTGGACTCAATCTTAGAATATTAAGAACATTATACTGAGTTTGCACTAACATGGGCCATTTGTTGCTCAACTTCTTTTTCCATCTACCTATCCAGTCATTGTCGGTACAGCAGAAGGTAATTTAATTGTCTTCTGCACAGATCCTAATGTGAACTTTTACACCTACTTTTAAAATTCTGTTTTCCAGAAATATACAACTTCTGCAGTGGTCTAGTTTAATTGCTTTTAAGTTTCATATTACAATTAAAACCTCATTTTTTTTTTCATTTTTGCACTTAACAGTGATGGATGCTTTTACATTGAAATCCTCGTTCTAGCTGAAGGGAGTTGAGAAGGAAAAGAGTGAGTGAATAGAACCATAGCTTTATAGGTACGAAATCAGTTTTCATATTTAACTGATGAATTTCTAACAATCAGTTAGGAATATTAACGTGAAGGACAAACCAACTCATTTGTATATCTCTAAAGCAGGTATTTGGATCAGTAAGTTATTTTTTACTAAGCCTGGAATAATTGATAAAGGATTTAAGTATAGCCCAGAGTCTGTCCTCAATCAGAACATTTTTATTCACTTAAAAGAAGCAAACTGGCATGGTTTGTATTTTAAAAATCTTGCACAAATTGTAATGTGATACTGTGAAACAAATTTAAAACATTGCCTCTTTGCATCACATACCTCGTTTTTCAGAAGCTTTCCAAACTGCTTTACGTAGACCTCTATAAGTAGGGAATGTTTTGTGAAACAGAAGTTTAACAGCATTTATAGAATTAACATTTTAATATATAGTCTTAGAAAGCTAGATATGTGATTTCTTCTTATTGGCCTTTATAGTGTGTCTGTAATCTCTGTATAAACTTTGTCAAACAATTATTTTTCCCTCCCTAGTTTATCATGCTGTTTGGGGGTTATTTCTGTGAGTTTTTAAGTCATTATTTACAGTTTTGCATTGCGGAGGAGAGGAACAAAACAAAAATAACCAGTTTTTGCAAGAGATGTTCATGTAATTTATTTTTGAAAGCTTTGTTTAATAAGATTTCCTGCCGCTTTTTGACAATCTTCTGTATTTAGAAAAATGTATTACTTGAAAACATGACATAGAACTTTGGGTTAGCAATTTACATGTGCTGTGTGATATGTAATAGAACAACATACTGTGGTTAATTCTATAGTAGATTTATTCTCTTGATCTGCACAACAGTTGATCTTTTGCTATAACAATTTATATTGAAGGTATGATCTAAGTTTAGTGTGTCAGAACCAAGGCTTAGGATTTGTTATGGGAGTAGAATATATATTGAATTTTGTATGAAGAACTATTTGTTTAAATTATACAGCTGGGATATTTTACCACTTTTAAAATGGATTCAGAAGAGGTCCTAGAAGACTAAGATTAGTGATATGTGTGGGTTTACGTTTAGATATTTAAGGTACATTTTCTTAGTGTGATGAAAATATAAGTAAAAGGCACAATGGGTACTACAGAATTAAAATATAGGTCTAACATATGCCAGTCCCACTTTAACTTTGTTTTTTTGAAGAATGTATCTTAGCACTTTCCTATGTATTTTTTACACATTGAAAACTGGACTTGGTATAACTATGTTACAGGAAAGTAGAAATTGTATTATTACCTTCCATCTTTTTCTGTTATCCTACAAAGTTGATAAGCATCAAGGTGATTTCCTTGGTCATGAGAAAAAGTGGATGTGATCTTCAAGGAACTAGATTTCCTATGTAAAGCAGTTTAAAATGGCATTCAATGTTCAGTGCTCAGGTATGTAGTAAGTACTGTAGTCCTGTGGGGGCAAATGTGTAGATATTTTTAAACATTTTGCCATAATTGCACAATTTTTTGCATTTTTACCTGATGTCATTGTTTCTTAAAATAAAACCTTTTCTGATTGAAAACTTCCAGTGTTGTAAAGTGACTTCTTACTAGTGAGTTTTGCAGAATTAAAATGTGTTGAAAATCATGAAATACCTCATGTCATGGTAGAACAAAATGAGATTTTAATATATTGAATATCTGGCCCCTGGTAGGAAATGAACTAGTTAATATTATATATAATGCTCTTTAAATTCTAAAGCAAGCTCACTTATATTTCTGGCCCTAAAATTTTGTTATCCTTGATTCCTCTCAACACATTTCATATCCAATCCATCAGAATCACCCTTGATCCCTTGTAATCTGTTCTTTTCCCTGCACAGTAGTGAGAGTGATTCTGTTACACGTCAGTCTGATCATGTCCTTCTGCTCAGATTCCTCCAATGGCTTCCCATCTCCCTTCATATGAGAGCCAAATTCATTACATGATGTGTACTGCCCAACCCCATCTCTTAAACCTCATCACTATTCCCCCCAGTTCAGTCTATTTCAGCTGTGTGGACATTACTGTTCCTCAAACATGCTGAGCACCTCCAACGTCAGGGCCTTTGCCCTTGCTCTGTTTTTTGCTACAGAAGCCCTGACAACTCACTTACTTTAATTATTTAAGTTTTCATTAAAATGTCACCTTACCACAGAGGTCTTCCCTGATCACTTTTTGTAAAATATGGTGAATCTTTCTCCAACTCCACCCTTACCCACACCACCTATCTTGTCCTGCTTTATTTTTCATATATGTGTTTCCCTCATTGAAATGTAAGCTCCATGAAGGCCAGGAATTTGTTTTATTATTCACTGTTGCACTTTAGATCAGTGCCTGGCACATAGTAGGCAACCAATAAATGTTTGTAGGAAGAAAGGAATTTTCAGTGAAGTCTTAGAGCACCCTGAAAAGTTGTAGGACTACTACTGTCATCTCTACTTTATCAGATAGGAAACGCAAAGACCAAGTGAATTGCTGAAGGTCATCTAATTAAAGGAGGGCTCACCTGGGATTAGAACCAAAACTTCCACTTTCACCTAGTTCCTATGTGCTGCATTGGTTCCAAGCAAAACTGATAGAAAGGGTAGATGCTCTATATTTGTGTTTAATGGTGACATTTTTAGAGTTCCACTTTTTGTCCAACACTTACTGAAAATATCTACTGTAATTTGTAACTGATTCTCAACCAGGAGGTAGATGAGGTAGCAAAATGCCTTCTCTTTGTTGCCCCTCCTTTGCCCACCCCTATCATTATATTATTATACTAACAAGCTACTGTAATGAGTTCTGTCCTTCAAATAAGTTTCTGGAAATAAAGTTTCTCCCTTAAATGTATAGTAGAATTTACAGGTTAAACCATTTAGACCTGATGCTTTATTTTGGAAGGTCATTACTATTAATAATTATTAATTCAACTTCTTGAATAGATATTGGGCTATTCAGATTATATATTTCTCCTGCATGGAGTTTGTGTGTTTCAAAAGATTGCCTAATTCATCTATGTTATCACATATGTGGGCATAGAATTGTTCATAGTTTTCCGTTTTTTCTTCGTGTCCATAGAATCAGTAGTGGTTAACCCTCTTTCATTCTGATGTTGGTAATTTGTGTCTTCTTTTTTATCTTGGTTACCCTGGCTAGAGGCTTATCAATCAATGCAGCTGTGGCTTAACCCTAGTCTTGCTTGCATGGCTTTAGGTCCTGTTTATAATTTGGTATCTTATGGCTATAGAGTCTGTTTTGTCTTATGATCTCCATTTTAACATGAATACTGGTCAGTTGCTTTGTTTAAACTCCAAAAGGGAGGAAGCATAACAAGGCGTGTCCTACCTCCTGTCCCTGTCATGCCCAGGAACTCAGTTTTCCAGGTTTCATGGGGACCCTTTGGCCAAGACGCGGTTTGTTTAGTTGGTTGGGAGGCTGAGGATTTTATTTTTAGATTACAAATTATACTTTAAATTATTTTCAGTGGTTGCCTTAGATTTACAATATATGTTTTAAAACTAATCTAAGTCCACCTTTAAATAACACTATGACTATACTGCTTCATGTGTAGTGTAGGTACCTTACAACAGAGTTCTCAAGTCTTCCCTCCCATCCCTTATGACACTGCTGTCATTACTTTCACTTACACATTTGCTATAACTGTTCAATTCATTGTTATTATTACTCTATACAGTTATCCTTTTAGATAAATTGATATTTTAAAAATAAGACATTTTATTTCACCTTTAATTATTCCTTCTCTGACACTATTCATTTCTTTATGTAGATCTAAGTTTCTTGTATCAATTTCCTTCTGCCCAACAAACTTCTTTTATCTGACATTGCTTGCTAGACAGGTCTGCAGATGATGAATAACTTCAGATTTTGTTTGTTTGAGAATGTCTGTATTTCTCCTTTATGTTTGCTGGATATAGAATTCCAGGTTAGTGAGATTGTTTTTTGTTTTTGTTTTTCCAATTTTTAAAAGTGAATAGTCTTCTAATTAAGTCTCAGTGGTTTAGCGGGCCTGACTTGAGGCTGTCACCTTCTTCTTACTTTCCCCTGCTCCATCCTCCCTTCCCTGGCTGCAGCATTCCTAATTTTATTTTCTTGAAGCCCTGACCCCTGTTGATTCTGTCCAATCCTCCCATTAGGTGAGAAAAGAAGCCTAGAGGGGGTTGGGGTGGGAGGAATGCTCTTCCCCGCAGCTTTTGTCAAGCTCTGTCAAAGAACATTTCCCTGGAGAGTAGCCCTTTGTTATAAAAAGGTTCTGGGTGTGTTTCATATTTATTACTCCTCCTCTCCTCCAGCCAGAGCCACTAGGGGATCTTTCTCAGATCTCTGCCATGAGAATCTAGTGTGTTTCGTGTAAGTGAAATCCGCCAAAGTATAGGGGCCCCATACCCTGAAGTTCCAAGGAGTTTCTCACTTTCATGGGAGTTTACACTCAGCCTGCAGCAATTCAGCAAGAATGGCAATTTAGGTGTCCTACCAGTTTATGGCTATAGCTACTTCTAGTCCAAGTTAGCACATCTTGACTGTGACTCTGTGGATTTGCTTCTACTCCAGATTTCAGGGTGACTATTTGCCCTGCAACCCAATTTCTCTGATGGATCCAAGAAAACTCATTTATTTTTGGTTTGAACAGATTTTTCTTGTAAGGTTGAGAGTGACAACATCCAAGATCTTTGCATTTTCAGTGATGAATGTGGAATTCCCTGTAAGAAGCTTCTAACACATATTTTAAATTGAATGAATGAATTATTCTTTAGTTTATATGGAATAGTTTATTTCCTCTTTTATATGTGTGATATATTTTACAATGAAAATGAGTAAAAAAGTTAGTCTCACTTTGTAAAACATGTTCATACACTTAATCACATTTAGGTATCTTTTATTTGTAATTTACATGGTCATGGAATTGACATAGTTCAATGAATGTTGACTCTTCAGTATCTAATAACCCAACTTCCTAGGACCAAATTAAAATTATATGATATAATTTAATTAAAATCATCAATAATTTTGGGATATTTTTTACCAGACTATTAAAGCTAAATTGAAAATTACAATGTAATCATTTTAAATTATCCTTATTAAGTATATACAGAACATTTTCTATTGGCTAGTTTGTTAGAAATGAACGAGATTTAATAGATCTTTTTCGTCATTTCCTATTTCTCAAATATATGTACAACTATATGATTTGGTGAACAAAACACTACAATAAATATTAACAAGTGGAAAATGTGTAATATATTTTCTGAGTATTTTATATTGGGCTTATGAACGTGAATTATAGTGTTTTTGGTGACTATAGGCAGATTACTTAATTTTTCTGAGCTTCAATTTTCTCATGCATAAAATAGGCTAATAATGTAACCCATCTTAGAGAGTTTTTGTGAGGATTAAATAAGCATGTAAAACACTTATTACAGTGCCTGACATATAATGAATACTCCATAAATATTCATTGTTGTTAGTATTATTAATAACTATACTGCTTTCTTTTAGATAGATTTAAAGCATAACCTTTGTAGAAAAATATTCCTCAATAGTTAATATAAAGTATATACTAAAGGGAAGTGTAGCCATTTGGACTCTGATTGTACCCATAAGCCAAGCATGAAAACAATTTTCACAGTTTTACAGTCACACAGTTCTCACTTTCATTTCTGGACTATGCATTTCTAAAGGATTGAAGTTAAACCAATGGTATGTAAAATAATTTATACAAAGCTTGTAACCTCTGGATGCAAAATAAAAATAGGCTTTTTTGTTTGTTTCGAAAAACTGAAAAGGGCCTGTCCTTATAGTTTATCTTGTTCTTTGTTCTTATTTGGAGAAAAGGACCTGTCCTAGTCAGTTCAGGCTGCCATAACAAATTATCATAGACCAGGTGGCTTAAACAACAAACATTTATTTCTCACAGTCCTGGAGGCTGGGAGTCCAAGATCAAAGTGCTGGAAGATTCTATGTCTGGTGAGGGCCTTCTCATTGTATCTGCTCATGGTAGAAAGCAGAGAGAAAAAAAGCAAGCTCTCTAGTGTCTTTTTATAAGGGCATAAATCCCAGAGCCCTTATGACCTAACCACCTCCCAAAGGCTCTACTTCCTAATACCATCACATTGGGGATTAGGATTCCAAAATAAGAATTTGGTGGGGTTGGGGTAGGGGGGCACAAACATTCAGTCCATAGCAGGATCTAATAGAGTTCAGGTCACATAGTTCAGTACTTAAAACATATGCTTGCAAGTATCTTTTAAGGATAAAAAGATAAGGTTAAAACACCTTATACTAACACTTAGATTAGGATGTCTGACACCAATCCATAAGTCAAGCAGCCAAAGTTAAGTCTTGAGGAGCATATGCCAAGAACATGTGCCAATATACCACATGGGAATATTATTTCCTTGTAGTCAGAACCGGAGATGGAAAGAAATCTACCGTACTCTCTGACAACTGGTCTTAAAGCTCAAGAATTAGGTCAAGGTTAGCAATGGAACTTAGGAGTCCAGCATCCATAGAGCTGGTTTCAGTTGAATTTGAGGGAATGGATTAGTTAGCTGAAAGATACAGTGTAAAATGAGAAGTGAAGGTAGCTAAGAACAAAATTTAAGACATTCGGCTGAAAGGGCAGAAGGCAGGCAACTGAGAAGTTATCAGAGAAGGTGAACCACGAAGGAGCAGTATTCGGAGAGAACCAGAATGAGATCCACAGAGAATAAATGAAATGCAGACCCAAAGGAGGCTCCTGGATCTGGCAATCTAAAGATCAGAAATGAAAAAGTAGTTTCAGCGAAGTGCTAGTGATGGAAATCAATTGCTGAGAATGAAGGTGCATGTGGAGGGTATGAGTGGGGGTCAGTGGGCCAGGGTGCAGGTGGGGAGATTCTGAGTCACGGAGGTGCTATAGAAATGGTGTTTAAAAAAAAAAAATCAGAACACTCAGGCCCTTTCAGCAAAAATGAGAAATGAGCAATATCTATGCAAAAAGTTATAAGTATCCTATTTCTTTTCTAGATTATTCCCAGTGAAGAGTTCTGCAGTACCCCTGTTCCTCCCAAAAGTGAAAACTACAGAGATAACGGACACATAAAAACCTACAGGCAAAGAGACAGGACTGAAGCAAGACAAACCCTTAGAAATAGGAGCAGAATAACAAAGGAAAAAATCCTGACCCAGAGAGAAATATTAATATATACACTTTCTGTGGCCTCTTACATTTTTGAAAGAGAATGCAAATGTTAATGGTTTTTGCAATTTCTCGCTACTTTACCCCAGAGCCAAATCTGGTTCCCACCCTGACCCAAAACATCTGGCTTGTGATAAGTGCTCAAATAGCCTGTGTTTTCTAAAGCATGTGGAGGGTGTGGTGATGGCAGGAGTCACAGGCAGAAGAATGGATGAGCTAATCAGAACATGCCTACAGGAAGGTGGGGAGCCCAGGAAGATGGGACCTATCACCTGGGGGCTGACCCCAGTGAGTGGGGAGTTTTGTGGACCTCAGCTCCAAATTGTACAGTGCATGTCTGGGGACAATTTGGGTCCACAGTGTATAAAATCACAGAACTACAGCTGGGGGAAGAAGAAAAAGGGGAGCAATTTTGGTATGTGTATATAGACTTTTATATTCATACATAAATGTGATAACAGCCAAATATGTGCATCATTGTGTGTGTGTGTCTTTCTTAAAGGTTTCTAAGAAATGGTTATGAATTTCTCTTAAACCTACATTTCACTGTTCCAAAAAATAAAATACTATCCACACTTTACTGGGCATTGAACTATCCAGGAGTTGATTTCCTGTTTAGCATGACAAACTCCGTATTTATCATACTTGTATATAACAACAACCTCCCACCTGAAAAATACCTTAACATTCATGAGCCACTGGCTGATATCTTATTCTCGCATGACACGTTCTACTTTCTGAAATGCTTTTGTATCTGCTATCCTTTTGGATCCTGCTACTGGTCCTGCAGCATCTGTCACTGCCTCCCTTTTACTGCTGAGGAAACAACGAACCTGAAAGGGAATTGTTAAACTTGGGGGATCAAACTCAGCAGTACATGAAAGCAGACATGTTAATTTCCTCCCACTCCCTAGTGAGCCAGGATCCAGGAGCATGGCCTCAATGTTTCTATTCAAAAGCAGAACGTGGAGGTGCTGGGACTGCAGACAGCTGGTAAAGCAGCCAGTTTGGGATGTAAAGTGAGTGAGCTCACTTTTGGAAGAGCTGAGCTTCAAGTGACAGAGGATAACTATGTATAGATTGCTGTGCCGAGAAACGGCCAGGATGGGTGTGGAGACAGGAAACTGGATGAAGGTGATAGGTCAGGCGAAGATGTGGCGTTGGCAGATGTCCACATACTGGTCAGAGCTTGAGGCGCTCACGGAGGGAGCTAGGAGAGAAGGGCCCACGTGAGGCCGAGGAAAGGGAAGACAGCCTTTCGATGAGCCAAGAACAGCAAGGTCCTGAGAGAACCAGGAACATAGCCTTGAGGAAGGAAAAGAGGCCCCGTGTCAGGTGAAAACTGTTCAGTATGACAATGACTCCTGAAAACGCAGTTAAACCTTTTGTTCATTGTCTTTGCTGTTAAGTGATGGTTTTAAGTTCTGACTCCGAAACATTGTTTATTCATATGGAACGACTACATGAATGACTTCATTGACTGGAACACCTCCTTCCGTAACCCCATGACGCAGAGGAACTTTCCTGTTGCCTCCCTGTCCTCTCACCCTTCTGCACCTCCACACAGGACACTGGTCCTCCTCTGCATCCGCAGATATGACGTTCCCCGAGGGCAGGAAGCCTTAATCTTGTGTGCTGAGCATGCCTGACAGACAGAAATCCCTCAACTATTCGAGAAATGATGGCATGGATGTCTCTCTCCTCTGATTACTGCGAGTTTGATTTTCCTCTCTGGGACTCTCTGACTCCATATTTCCCGTTGTTTGGAAAGATATATTTTCAGGCTTAGCAGTGATTGGCAAACATTTTTATATGGGGCTTGGCATTTAATGTCCGGAAAAGTTGTGAAATCAATTAGCTGCAGATAAAGATGGACAGATGGAAGTATCTGGTGCTTTTCTACACATGTGTTATGTACATAATGAGACTGTTGCTTATTGTGCAACACTTGAACTCTGTTTTCCCAGATTTTAGGAAGAGGACTGCCTTTTGTTTTGGAGCATGAGCACTTTTGTGGAAATACCACCTCCTGACCGAGAAGCGGACTGGGTGTAAATGGGGAATATTTATGCGTGTTGTTTTCAAACACTTTTCCTAAAGGCTTACCACATCTCTGGAGAATTTAGATTTCGGCATCAAACAATGATACAGCTGCGCTGATTCTGTCTATTTTATCATGTTGTATGTATGGTGGAGAAGGGTAGAGAAAAATAAAATTAAAAGAGATAGGAGAAGGGGAAGGGAACCGGGCTCCTGAAAGGCAATTGTTAAACTTACTGGATCAAACTTAGCTTTAAATGAAAGTGGACATTTTATTAATTTCCTTCTACTTTCTAGTGAAGGGGGACTCAAAAGGATGGCCTGATTGGTTATATTCAAAACAATGAAATGATTTTCCTACATACCTCTGAGTTATAATATTACTTTTGTAACCTGTTTTGTGTGTGCCGCACATGTAGCCTTTAGATTCCCAGATGGGCTCCCACATGTGATTAAAAAATATCTGTTCCCTTCCCCTTCTTCCATCTCTGTTAATATATTGAACATTGCTTCATTGCTTTCTAGCATCCAATGCTACCACTGATAAGTTGTAGGTCATTCTGGCTCCTTGACCTTTGTAAATAACCTCTCTCTCTTCTCCTAGAATCTTTTAGAATCTTCTATTTTTCCTTTATATTCTGAAATTTTACAAGATATTGCCTAGGTGTATGTATTTTTTTTTTTCATGTTTTATGCTGGCACTCTGGGAAATTCTCCTGTGTCCTTTATTTGATAATTTAATTCTCCTGTGTTCTTGGCTTGCTTTCTTTCTGAAATTCTTATGAGTCAGATATTGGATTTCTTAGATATGTTTGTTCTCATTTCTCTCTCTCTCTTTCTAAATTTGTCTCTCTCTTTTCTGGAAGATTTTCTTGATTGAAACTTTCAACCCTTCTAATAATTCAGCTAATGTATTTTTTGATTTGCAAGAAGTTTGTTTTATGATTATTCTTTTTTATAGTAATCTAATAAATATTCTTTTGTATAAAATATTTCCTTATATTTCTCTGAGAATCCTATTTTTTTTACAACATTTTATCATGAAAATTTTAAACATATAGAAAGGTTAAAGAACTGTACAGTAAATACCAATATACCCATGGCCTATATCCCACAATTAAATTCTACAATTTTCATATTTGTTTCATCACATATCTATCCATCTATCTGACTAATAATTTTTAAAAGATTTTTGTTCCCTGTGCTCTGGATTATCTCAATTTTTTTTCCAAGATCTATTTCTTTTGTTATTTATCTTTATCTCTTTCCCATTTTTCAGGCTGACCTCATCTGTCTGAGTTCCTAGATTACCTACTCACATTTAAGGGTAAAACCATAAAACCCCTGGGCATGCCCACCACGCTTTAAATGGTGATGTGAGGCTGTGATGTGAGTGATGGAGAGTGGCTATAAATACAGATGAAGCTTTGCTTGCTCACCTACCATTCACCTCCTACTATGATTCCTAAATTTCATAAAAGACAATTTTTCCACAGGGGTTGGTGGTGTGGAGCTCAGGTGGTGATGCTTGGCCTGGTTCCTAACAGGCTGTGTACTTGTACCTGGCAGTATTAGAGGGTGGGGACTGCAGTATTAGAAGAACTGTATAGGTATTCTCATGAAAGTCAGAAGAAAGAGTACTGTTATTTATCCCTACTCTGGTAATGCAAATCATTGCAAAATTAGACAAGGGAGCAAAATAAGAATAGATTTTTGTGGCCAAAAAAGAAACAAGTTTCTTTGTGGATGATTGGTTTGCCTACCTAGAAATCTAAGAGAATCAAACTGAAAAGGGTAGAACTAATTATAGTTGGGTGAATTAGGCAGAGATAGTAGATGATTGTTAGTATAGGAATGAAAACACAAGCATTCCAACAGATTTTTTCAAAATGATTTTAAATGATGATCTCATTTTAAATTTATAATCAAAGTGGTAATTAATAAAGTAATTCATCCTTTTGGAAGATAATTTATCATTTGTCCTACAATTCATGTGCATAATAATAGTAATTGTTGTATCATTTGTAATAGTACATGGAAAGATGTGTTCTAAAGTCACACAAATGTGTATTTTTGGTATTGTTAATGGAAAAAAAATGAGGTTTTTAATTTGGAAAAATTTTCTCTCCCCAGTTTCCTGTTTTTACTAAAGACAAATCATAGTAGGCCGAATTTATTTGTAAAATAAATTTTAGCCATTTTATGTGGCTTGATTATTTGCATAAAGTGCAGTAAGATAATCACTGGCCATCTAGGCTTTCTTTTTTAAATTGGCTTTGCTGGAATTTTTTTTTTTTCCATAAGGAATCTTAGATCAGACTTAAAGCCTCTTGAAGCAAGCCAAGGATTTAATTGCCTGTAGATACCTGTATAAATTGGGTAAATTCATTTTTCCTCAAGATTGAAAAGTAATTTGGGGTCCTGGATCTGTCAGAAAATGACATTCTTTACTTACCAGTAATCAGGAAATGTTATATATATATCAGGCCAGTTTTTCCAAAAGGCTTTTATTGGCCTTATAAAGTCAACCTAATTCCTCAAAGCAGTGTGGGCATATCCAAAAATATGCCATTCCAGCCAAAGCCTTGGTAAAATAACCAGAATCTCTAATTTCCCCAACTTTTATATCCATTTAGTTATATCTATTATTTATTTATTTAACTTAAAACCACTTCTGTTTTCTTTTATAACAGATTCTTATTGAACTTATGCAAATAACTATATTGTCATAAAATAAGAATACTTATAAACAGTTTCCAAATTCTGTAGAAATTGAGTAAAGAGAAAAATAAATGTTTTAGATTATTTACAAAAATACACTTTACCAATTTGTTGTAAGCTGTAGATAGCTCAAAAGAAGGAAAAAGTGTTTTGACTTCTGGAAAACAAAATGCAAAGAGAATCAGTAATGTTTTGATAAAAGTCATTAAAAATTAGTTTAGATCTATGTAATTAATTGTGGTTTTGCTTGAGGTTAGGTTAGCAATCTTCATGAACGCATCAGCTTTTTAATTAAAGTCTTGAAAGTTTTTTCTTAGTTTAAATGGTATGATTGCCAAAGTAATTGGTTACACCTGTATTTAAAGGTATCTGTCAGAGTCCTTTCTATAAACTTCCTTGAAGAAATAAATTTTGGACTGTAGTCAGTTAAAAACTGCTTTTTGAGAAGAATCAAAGTAAAATAATAATTGTCTGTGGATGACAAAAGTCTTAGAATTCTTATGATTAAAAAGACAATTGACAAAGAAATTTGGTTAAATTTTTGGCATATAACAATTTAACATAATAACCATAATTATTACTGATAACATACATCAAAGCATATCAGAATTTTAGGAATCTCACACAATTTTGGAACATGTATTAACATGTTTATATAACATAGCCCAAGAAAGTTAAACATCATTTCATATTTGCAATGCTTCCTCTATAGTTTTAACATACAAAATAAACTGAATGTTTTTCTCTTGGACTTTCAGTGGTTCTAAATATTAAAAAAAAAAACAAAAAACTAACTTAAGGTCAAAAAGACTGAATTTAGAATTTTGATTTTGGAAAGTTTGTCAAATATCAAGGTTTAAAACAGTTGTTCTAGTAAAACAGGATTACAGGTTACCATAAAATAATAGTTACAATAGTTATTTAGTTAGCTAAAATGATAATTTAAAGATGTTAAGGGAAAAATCTTTGCTCTGTAATAGAGAGGAGACTCAGTTTCCCAAACAATAAGACCTAATAAAGACAAACTGAAAAAAACAACAAACTAATAAAGAGGCAAACTGAATCTGTATCTCTCCTTCCCTTTTTTTTTTTGAAGTTTATTCAAAAGGGTGAATAAAAATTTTTAATATCTTTATTAATATTACTTGAAAATCTTGCTTAAAAGAGATAAGTAATTTTTGTTTTTGCATTAGTGTATTAAATGTTAAAGCTAATTTTAATAAAACTTTATAAACAAATCTATTTACTCTTAACCATATGATATCATTTCTATAAACCTTTTAAAAATTTTACTATTCCTCTCAACTTTTATATCTATTTAGTTATATCTATTATTTATTTATTTAATTTAGAACCATCTCTAAAACCTTTAAATTAGGCAAAGGTATTTTCTATTTAACAAAAACCATATTTTATGTCTTCTTATAAACTTTTTTTTATCAAAAAACACATTCAATTTTTAAAATACATTTTGTATATTGTTTCGCTTCTATCTAGTAGTTTTAATTACACATATTAATTGCAATGTTCACTCTTAGTAATCCTTATTTTTGATGAAAGCTAGGAAATTAACTTTGAACTGTTATCAGTCCCCAATTTTTTATTAGCACATCTAAATATATTTAGCTTTCTATATCATATACAAATACGACGTCAAAGTATATAAACTTAAACTTATGTTCAATAACTAACGTTTTAGTATTTTAACTTACAAATGACTCAGGCATTTTATGATTATCTCATTTAATTTAACATAACATGACTTTAATGTTTTAAATTACTGAAAAGAATTTTGAAACCAGAACACAGGTATCATCCCTAATGTCTTCCCCAGTCCTCTTAAATCTCAAAGTAGACATGTGGCATTCAAGATGGCTATGAAGGACAGGGCCTGACTGCCCTCAATTTACATAGCAGGTGTAAAGCTCAGGACAGAAGACAAGACGCCTGGAGGATCCAACCCCTCCTACAATAGCAGGTGCCAAAGCTGGGACAGGGAAGAAGGGGCCATATTGGGCTTGATTGTGCCTTGTAGCTGCTGGTCTAGGCATTGAGAACATGTCCCATGGCTACTTATCTAGACACCAGAATCCAGAGGCTCAAAACCAAAAATATAAGTTCACAGTCAAATCTAGCAAGTATTAAAATTATTACAGAAGCAGCAGTTTTATGACCTTAAAACATCTACAGAGATAGTAGCTGACCTGTATGACCAATAGGTCTGGGTGAAAATGTCTAGCCACGAGACTGGCAAAACTCACCAGTCCAAAAGGACAGCTGGATTCAAACTGGATTCAAACCATGCCATTGAGAATGGAACAAGTAAAACAATTTGGTTTTTTTTGTTTCACACATGGCCTAACCCCTCATCCAGTCTCAGAGGAAACAGGATATTAATATCTTAAAGCACGGAGAGAGAAAATCCAAGCCCTTTCAAGAAGGAGTTTGGGTGTGCTAGAGGAAGACAAAAATGGATGCCAAGGCAACGTAAAATCACAGGAATTTACCACAGGACTTTATAAGGAGACCAACTTCATTTAGATAGGCAACATTGAATCTCGGGCCCCCCAAAAGAGAGACAGAGACACACACACAATGGAACCAAGCCACACAATGTCTTTACAATACACTTTTTATAAAGACATTTTTGTAAGTGTTTAAACCACACCCTTTCTTATCTAAAGCCCAAAGAGAGAAGCAGCATCTTGTAGTGTGTTTAACTGGCTCCAACGTGGCCATTCTTATCTAGCCATGACACACCAAGGTTAAAATTTTCTCACAATAACAAAGTAATTTTTTGGTAACCCCCAAAGCCAAAGAGATCAAACAATGTAATACAAAAGAGTGTAGAGTTTTATATCTGAGAGGAATCTGTTTAAGACTCTTTAGACTTCATAAGGAAAACAGAAGACCCCCCAAAAGAAGGATGAGTGATGCCTTTTTTCTGAGTTCCTTAAGGGGGTCTGAGTCATTAGAGACAGGTTTTTTTTTTTTTTTTCTTCCAGGTGGTACCAAAGACGATAAAAGAGGAAAGAGCAGGGAGGAGTAAAAAGTAAAAGTAAAGAGCAGGGAGGAGTAACTAAAGTCAGCAGACTTTAGCTGACACTGTAGAGAAGCTTTTAAACAGAAGAAAAACAAAGGTTAACATTTGGAGCGATTCCTAAACTAACTGGGCAGAAAAAAACAATTGTTTTAGGAGCAGAGATGGGAGGAGAGGTAAGAAAGAAGGAAAGAATTGACTCTATTTTGCATGTGCCATGTTTTCCTCCTTTTTATAGAGTCTCTTTTTAGCTTTAAATCACCCTCATTAAGGGAGGCTATGAGAGACTCTTGATCCCATTTGGAAGCCTGGAAACACCAATTACAGAATGATCTTCATTGTTTTGGAAGGTTTGATAGCCTCTTTGTTTTAATTGAGCATGCAGATGAACTAGAGATCTCCTAAGATTTTTATTGTAGCCAGCAAAGCTTTAAATCATCCAAGGTTAGCTCTCTTTAGGATCTGAAAAAATTTACAAGAATTTTTTTAATAGTTTTTAAACATGTTAGCTACTGGAGTCTCTGATGGCAGTGGATTAAAGACTATCTCCTTAGAACTAAGGTTTTCCATAACTGCCTTTACCTTATGAAAGTGTCCCTCCTCTGTGCTCTTAGTATGAGCATCTTCGCCAAACCTATGGACCAGCTGTGTCTGACTAGGTCCCTCACAAGCCCAGGACCAACAAAGAAATTTCCTCAGGTCCAGAATGGGGAAAACTGGGAAAGCTGGGGTACTGCAGAAGGGAGAGAATCAGAACTGGGGAGAAATGAAGGGAAGGGGCGAAAAGAAATAAAGTCTCTGAGATCTTCACCCTAAAAGTGGGAGATCTTAGATCCAGGGGAGCTTACCTGCGTTCCTCCCAGAGAGGTCGGGGAGACAACCTGAGCTATCAGTAAGTCATACGGATGTCAGGATGTTGACCTCTGATCATACTGGAGAAAACCAGGGGTCTCCCTGGATCCCTTTGTGGTTACCAATTTCTTGCCTTAAAAAAAAAAAAACAAAAGAAGGAGGTTTATAATTTGGAAAAGGAGAGCTTTATTTTTCGTAAAGGGTTTGCAGCCCTTGGAGGCCATTCAGGCAGGCTGGGAAACAGGGCTGGCCACAAGCTAGGAACACGTGTTTCAAGGGAGAGACAAGGGGAACAGGATTTTATACTAAGCAATTTGCTAAATGTACATATTTAACAAGCTACAGGAGGAGCTAAGAGTATTTATGAAAAGAGAACTACGCACCCGCGCACTGGGGCTTTCTGGCCTTTTATGGGGTCCCTGTTTAAGAATGGCCGCCCGCTATGTCAAAAAGGTGAAAAAAGGACACAAAACCCCTCTCCTGCGCACGTTCTGTAGACTGTAAAAACCACTTCAGGGTTGGTAGTCTTTTATCGGGAAAGAATGCTGATTTGGCCCTTAGGAAATAAAGCCTGACGGCCATTATTAGCAAGGGAGGGGGAAACGATGCGTGTTCGGCTTCCCATTCCGAACTGGGAACTTAGTTTCAAGGTTTCTCTGGGGTCCCCTTGGCCAAGAGCAGTCTGTTCAGTCAGTGGGGGGCTTAGGATTTTATTTTTAGTTCACAGTATTAAGAAAAAACTATATCCATTGTATAAGCTCATCCTGTTTTTATTAAAATGCTATGGGTATACGTGTGTATCTTAAGTCTACATGTCCACCTATTTTAAACTAGTGTTTACTTTTAGGGCTTAGGGTAGAGAAGTGCTCTTATTGTTGCATTTCATACACTTTTGTTTGTTTCCAAGTAGGTTTCTCTTTTATTTGGTTTTTGTTAAACAAAGAGAATATATTACTTATTATACATATGAAATAAAACTAACACTAAAACTCCCTGAATTTGAACCCCATCTCTACCACTCACTGGCTTGTGTGATCTTTGGCTAATTACTTGAGTTTTCAGTGTCTCAGTTTCCTCATTTTTAACATGGCAGTAATAATAGTACTTATCTCTTAGGGCTGTTAGAGGATTAATAAGATAATATATGTAAAACATTTTAAAAGTTCCTGGCACATAGCAAGCGCTCTGTGTTAGATATTATTTAGGAGTGTGTGTTTAATAGCTATGAACTATTTCCTTCCTTTATTATTACTAGTTAGTTTTTATAAATAACATATTAAATAAAACTTTGATATATTTTTATAAGTGCATGCCAATTTATATGTTTTATAAAATTATGCTTCTCTACTGCTCAAGTGAATAAATTGATATTATATCAATTTTCTGATTTTTCTTTTTCTTCAAATTTAATGAAGAAAATATGCACTACTTAAGACATATTACTCCCTTGACATACCAGTCTGTTTTTTTTTAAAAAACACAATATAGAATTTTTACCTCAGTTTTAGCTTTTAATCCATTTGATTCCCCCCACCCTCAATCTCTTCATTTCATTGCTCTTTAATTTTATGCAATGGCTTTCACTGCCAGAAGGCTACAGAAACATGAAAAAGTTCTTTCAGGAGCCCCATTGTAATAAAAGAATACCTTTATCTTTTGTTTAGAAAATATATACTTTAAACTTTTTATGAGTATATTCTTATGTGTACATCTAAGCAGAGAAGGTAATAAATATTTTGTGGTTAAATTTTTATCACCATGTTAATTGATAGCTTTAAAAAAACCAAATAGTTTCTCCTCTATCTCCAGAATAGTGTGAACTTGAAACTGTGCAGATTGAATATGGGTCCTCCTAGGATGGCATTTTCTATCTAGTTTAGAAAAAAATGATGTGTTTTATCATATTCTGGGGTAAGAATTCTGAGAAGGGAGCAAGTGAGTGTGAATGAATACTCCAGTAGCTCTTTCCAATTGAGATCTTTCTTATAGTATCACCTTAATTCCTTTGTTTGAAGAACTATATTGTGAATTTTGAGAGGATTTGATGTGCCTTTTTAATAATTAGGAAATAAAACTTTGTCAAAAACTGTGATATTTGTCCCTTCTTGGTTATTTTAGATCATCTAATTTATTGCTCCCTTTGTCAGGGGCTGAACATATTAAAATTCTAAAATTAGCTTTTTGGTAGAGTTGGCTATAATTCTAGCGATCCTAATTCATAACTAATTTGACAGCAGATAGAAAGCTCATTGGCAAACAAATGTCTCATATTTCTAAAATATACTATATATACTGAAGAGATTTTTTAAAAAATCTTTAATTCTTTCCTAACCTTTAAATATAATCTGTGTTCTTTCAGTGTCAGGAGGTCAGGCTAAATGAAGGCATTCTAGCTGCAAGAATGTAACAGTGGAAATTTTATTACATGTCTTCATTTCAGAAATGTTTAGTGCAGAACCAAACCTACTCTAACTGGGATTCTTTGGAGTTAGAAAATATAGAAAAACTGAGTAAAACATGTGAAGAGTTCTGGTTTTTAATGGTTTCTCAAATGTTTTTCCCTGTGAACTCTGTTTCAGAGGTGCATTTCAAACCTTTTTATTGCAATTACATAGTAGTTGCCCTATATTACTTTAAATTGCGTGGTAAAGTTTCTTCTACTTTTTCTATATTTTACCAGATTTTATTAGTGCCAACGGCATGATTCTGAAAATGCACTTTGGTCTTTGATCATCAAATCATGGCTCTTTGTAGGGAGAGTCCTAGAAAGAGGTGCTCAAAGTCTTTAGGTGGATTAACATCTAATTAAGAGAAAGAGGGTTGCCTTCTCCTACTGAGAATCTCTGGGGAAGGCGGGTGTGCAGTCATGCCTTAGCAGTCCCTTCCAAAGCCTCTCCCCCAGAACCCAAGGCCTCCTTTTGTGTGTGACATTCCTGCCTCTTTGATAGGGAGACCATTTCTTCTCATTGAGGACTTTGTGGACATGGAGAATGTCTAATCAGCTTATCTTCTCTACGAACCCTTCACGTAATTGAAAAGGAATTAATTTAAATTCCTCCTCCAAATTAAAAGTGTGCTGACCTTAAACTAAGTGTTTGACCAGTGCCAAATATCACAGAAGGAGATCTTGTCAGTATTTTTATTCTTTTTAACAAAGCCTGGTATCATTTTGGTCTTTCTTGTGTATCAGATCACTTTGTAAGTTTGATTTCACTTACATGGTATTTTTCATTCTCTACTAACACCAGCACTTCTACTACCCTTATTTTTCCCTAAAAGTGCCATTTTACACTTGTTTCTATTGAATTTCATTTTATTTTTACAGGCAATATTTTCTTTTAATAATTGCTAGTGCCTTTGCTCACCATGTTCCACACAAGTACTCTTAAGTTCCAGCTACAACAAATGACTCACATTCCTGTGAATCTGTCATGCTTTTTCATGCCCTCATACCTAAGTATTGGTGCATCCTCCTTCCTCTTTTCTACCTGGGTACTTGTGCTTGTCATTTAAGGCAAATCTCAAGTGTCCCCTTATTTAGGAGGCCTTCAGCCAGTCTGAGTTAAGGGCTACCCCTTTGTGCCCCCACACGGACCCCAGGGATGCTCTGTAGTACCATTTGTTGGTTTGTGAGTCCATCTCTGTGACCTCTGAGGACTGTGCTAACGTTAGATCTCTTTGTGGGCAGCGACTGTGATCTACTCCTGTCTCTGCTCACAACTCCTGGACCCTGATTACACAGTTAGGTGTTCAAAAATGTTTGTGGAAGGGAACTAAGAGAATTTTAAAATGTTATTATTGCTGTTCAGAGCATTGCAATTTGTATCAATTTGATGTCACTTACAAATTACACATCCTGAGTTCCTTCATTCAGTTGATGCCAGAAAAAAAAAAAAGAAATAATATCCAACAATTACCGAACACTAACTACATGCCAGATACAACTCTAAGACCTTAAAACATTGATTCACCTAAGCTTTATGACAACCCGTAAGGATAGGTACTGTTATTATTCTCATTACAGATAAGGAGAGAGATGCGAAGGAAGATCAAGATACTTGCCACTACCTGGCTGCTGCTGAGTTTGCCA
Organism: Lemur catta; assembly: GCF_020740605.2. NCBI lineage: Eukaryota > Metazoa > Chordata > Mammalia > Primates > Lemuridae > Lemur > Lemur catta. The sequence goes on along the minus strand of NC_059145.1, from coordinate 24,618,187 downwards.
GGTTTCTTTCCCCTGTTCCATACTGTTCTCTTTGGAAGCAAGGCACCGTGTGCAGCTCACACTTACGGAGTGGGGAGGCATGCTTTCTCTACATTTTTCTTTTAAGTTTCTGGTCTTGAATTTTCCCACAGAGCATGGCCTTGGTTGATTTCCTCCTTATCACTTCGTCATTCTAAATATAGGTCTAACCAGATGTCCTGTCTTCTCCTCCCCCGCCCCCCTTGGCAGTCCGTTTCATCCACATCAACATCTGCTCTATCTTCTCCTCCATGCCAGAGGCTCCCAAAGGCTCAACCTTAGCCTTAAGGCTGAGCCTGAGTATCTTTGCCCAGAAACCTGCAAGGATGTGACGGCTCAACCTTTCAAAAACAGAACTCTTCCTTTTCTTCCCTTCTTCATTTCTACTCATAGCTTCTTTATTGCTAAGTTGTCCAGCCATGAAACCTCATAGCGGTATCAATTCTTTCTTGCTCGTACCTAATTTAATGCTTATCACATCCCTGAAATCCTCCATATAAAATCTGTAATCTCTTCTTTTTTATCCCCATGGTTAACCATAGAGTCGGGGCCTCGTTTTCTCCTATCTAGGTAGTGTCAGCTAGTAACTTATCACAGCCTCTTTTTTGACAGTCTGTTTTATGCCTATTGTCAGGTGATTTATTCGATTAGCTAAAGTTCTAGTATTTTGATGTAAAAATCTCTAGTGGCTCCTTATTGGTGAATATCTCCCTTCCTTGCTTCCTCCCTCCCTCTCTCACCCTTCCTGCCTCCCATTCCTGCCCTCTTAGGTACTCCACTACCACCACCAATTGAAGGACAGGTATTTTACTCAAAACTAATGAGGTAGAGAGAAAAATTGTTAAAATGTGTCTCCTGTCAACCAAGGTGGAGACATATTCTTCACCGTGCTAGGTAAGTCACCAAACATTCTAGTCCTTACCTCCAAATACTTCCATCCTCTGCTCATTGTTACCAACATGTATCTTATCATAAATACTGCTTTGAAACAGATTAATTGATCTAGCATGCTCTGCTCTCTGAGTCAACCCCATTAGAAACACACACACACACACACACACGCACACACACACACACACAAATGTTATCTCTCTTGTCTTTGAATTCAGGTAGTGCTGTGTTTATTTTAATGCGTGGGGCTTTCATTACTATAGTCCTTTGTGTACATGTCTTTTATCCTTTGCCAGACTGGTAGTTTCTCCAGGCAAGTTCCATGTTTTGGTCATCTCTTGTTATCAACTTTAGTGTTTGCATAGAGTAAATGCTTGGTAAATCATTTATTTATTTTATTTTAATTAATTAATTTATTTTTGGAGACAGGGTCTTGCTCTGTCACCCAGTCTGGAGTAAAGTGGTGTCATCATAGCTCACTGCCACCTCAAACCCCTAGGTTCAAGCAATCCTCCTGCCTCAGCCTCCTAAATAGCTGGGAGTACAGGTGCACACCACCACGCCCAGCTAATTTTTCTAGAGACAGGGTCTTGCTATGTTGCTCAGGCTTGTCTCAAACTCCTGGCCTCAACTGATCCCTCCTGCCTTGGCCTCCCAAAGTGCTATGATTACAGATGTGAGCCATTGCGCCCGGCCTCAGTAAATCATTTTGACAGATTACTTTGCTTTGCATTATATTGAAAAGTCCTTGGTTGGTCTAAGTGCAGTCGTGTTTACAACTAATAGATCACAGCCAGTTACAGATTCCTTTGTTCCTTCTTCACTTCCACTGTTTCACTTGACCACCCTTTAAGTAAAAAAAGAAAAGGTAAAAAAAAAAAAAAAAGAAAGAAAAGTCCTTGGGATGAAAACCAGTGCCTAGATAATTATTGTGAATATTGCCTTAGGTTGTACACAACACTATCAAGAATGGACTATAGTTTGTATCCAATTGAGTACATATCAAATAATTATCTCTCTAACATATAAGTATTGTTAGAAATTAATTTCTTTTATAATTAGAAAAAAAATTAGTGATAAGAACCAAAGAAAAACACATGGCCCAGGGTGTCTATACACTTAAGTAGCTCTTATTTCAAAGATTTTTAAATCCTTTTGTCAGCCAAGATATTTAAACACTTTCTAATATTTAATTGTGTAAAATAATCATGGTTTTAGATTTGGACTTCTAAGTAATTTTTCTCTTTTATGAACTTTCTAGAGTTCATTTTTGACATAAAATTCAATTTTGAATAATAACATTTAAAATCGACCCCAAGGTAAAAGTTGCAGGACAACATAAAAAATGAAGTCACTTTTAGTGTGTTTCCCATTGGCAAATTACTGTGTTTTTTCTGCCACCAGGCTTCATCTAATGATGTGACCTTTACCATGCTAATAGACAGCAAACAAAAATCTGCCAAATTGTGATAAAATATAGGTATTAAGTAAAAAATAAATTAAGCCACAAAGACTTATAAAGGTCAAATGCATGGAAAGAATTAAGTTGAAACAGTGATTTGTGTTTGACACATGTTGTACCAGGTTTTTCCCAAGGTTATTTTTAACTCTTAATGCATAATAACTGTATTAGAACATGTAATTTTTTAAAAAAAGTAACAGTATAGTAGTGTTGACCAATGTTTGTTTGGGCTCAAATGTTGGTTTATTCAACAGCTCTTTATTGTGCACCTAATATGTGCCAGGCAATGGAGATATATGAGTGAAGACCTCAGTAATGGCCACTGATCTCTTACAACTTAGCATTTAATAGGAGATACAGATAAACCTTCAAGTACTTCACACACCAACATCAGGCTGTGAAAGGGGAAATGCAGACGGAAGTTGTACTAACCACCCAGACCACTAAGTTGAGCCCTGAAGATAAGATGGAGCTCACTAGGCATAAGCGTGGGGAGAGTGTTGCATATGTAAAGTACATAGAAGGTACTTAGGTACAGAGGAGAAAGAACTGTGTGTGTTCTGAAATGGAAGAAAGTTCGTTATGGTGGGAAAGTTAAGTTAGAGAGAGTAGAGGACTATAAATTGGTGGTTCTTAATCAGGGGAGATTTTGGCCTTCCGGGGGCATTTGTCAATGCCTGGAGACATTTTTGGTTGTTACAGCTGGTGGAGGGGCATGCTACTGGCCTCTAGTGGATAAAGGCCACTGTAGCCGCCAAATATCCTACAATGCACAGGACAACACCCACAACAAAGAATTATCCAGTTCCCAATGTCAACAGTGCTTAGGCTGAGAAACCCTGTTATAGATAAACCTGTAGACTTAAACTGAGGTTAGAGCACAAAGCTCATGAAGAAATTTAGGATTTATTCTGGGAGTTCTGGGGCACCGCTGAAGGATTTTAAGCACATGTTTGTCACTCTGAGAACCACTCTATTATTATGGCTGAAACTAGGTATTTAAAAATCTATACTAAGTCTCACTTACATGATCTGATAATTGTGCTTACTATGAATTACATCTCTCTGTCTTACAAAGGTGAAAGAGGATCATTGTGGAACGCTTGCTAAAAGTTTAAAAACAAAAAGAAAAGATGACTTAATTCTTTGGTCCTTGGCAGTCACAATATAATTTTTAAAAATTTTACTAGACTCTCTCCTGCCACACAGAGTCAAGCATGAGGGTCTAAGTCATGAGTTTCAAGCACTTCTGGAGATCAATAGAAAATATACTGGGCCAAGATACAGTTTCAACTGGAAATAAAAAAGCTTGTACATGCAGAGCAAAGAGTTTCTTAATTTTTTAAAAAAATTTTTGAGTTTAATGTAGACTCTTTTGAATATCTGATGACATTTATGGCCTCTTTTATTTTAGAACTAGACACTTATACCTTCAAATGTTTAATTTCAAGGGTCAGACCCAATGGAGATGTAGTGGTTTCTCACTTGATACTGATGTTCCCAGAAATATCTAATGGTTGGATTTATAGCAACAAATATTTGCCAAAGAAAATATACCATAATTTAGAATCATCCAGAGAAGGTCTAGCATTTTTAATCAATGAGGAACTCTTTCCAAAAATGCTCACTATCATTTGTGTCTTCTTGTAAAATGTAAGTAATATTGCATCACAGTAAAAAAGGTCTACGGAAATGAGCAATTTTTTATGATCCATAATGAAGACAATATGTTGCTCTGGTTACAATAACCTTTGTGATAAACAATTCTGTAAACCATGTGCTTTCTGCTGATTGCTTTCCATTTAATCATTACTTTCCTCTAAAAATAGTGATTGAGTATAGGCTCAGTGTCTTGTAAATAGGAAGCTTGAATTTCTTTGTGCCTTAATTCATCATAGTTTTATTTCTTCTACCATCAAGTACCAAGCTTTCAATTCCTTTCACCCTCTTTCACTACAGATGTTCCAATTATCTTAGTCATGACAGAACTGCCCCCAAACAACCACACTATCTTACACACACACACACACACACACACACACACACACACACACACACACACCTCTCTTCAGTTCTTTGGAGAAAATAATGCATGCGTATTTAAAGGTTCCTATCTCTTTTGGTGACATCACCATAAACCAAAGCACTTTCTACTTCTTGATTGGCAAATGTGCTCCATCATTTTTCTCACGTTCTAGTTTTGTTCAGAGAATCTGCGTGTTGGCTTTATCGCCAGTTCTTGCTGTGATGTCTAGTAATCTGAACCAATTCAACCAGATTCCATTATAACAATTTAAGTGTCCCATGATATTCTTTATATTGGGATTTTATGTACTCTATAAATATTAGGCAGATGTTAACATCTAGTCAGAATCAAAATATCAGCTGGGGCTGCAGTTCTTACCTGGGCCTCAGGGTCCTCTTACCAGCTCAGTGGTTGTCTGCAGAACTCATTTCTCTCAAGCTTTTCATATGACCACTCCACCTTCGGGCCAGAAACGGAAGGTTAGAGCCCTCCCATGCTTCCTGTCTCTCTGACTTGACATTCTGCCACATTTCTCGGACTCCAACTGGAGAGTTTGCTCTCTGCTTTTAAGGGCTCATGTGACTAGATTAAGTCCACCTGCATAACCCAGGATCTTCTATTTTAGGTCTGCAACCTTAATTACTTCTGTAAATTCCCTTTGCCTTGTAACAATATACTCACAGGTTCCAAGGATTAGAGTGTGGGCATCTTTGGGGGGCGGCAGGCATTCTTCCCACCACAGAGACCTACAGGTAAAGTGGCATGGACGTTCAGAGAGAGAGAGAGAGAAAGAGAGAGAGAGAAAGAGAAGGATCAGGTATAATTAGAACTATCTGGAAGAACTATCTAATTAGAACTATTAGAGGTGGGACCATTTTAGCTGGGCCTTGAGGTATAGACAGAATTTTGATTGGTGTAGATGGATATTTTGGATGAAGAGAATGAAGTGTTTCGAGTTTAGAAGAAATGGTGAGTTGTCAGATTTGCGGTAGGAAGGATGAAAAAGTAGGTTGGAGACAAGGAGTAGAGGAATTTCAATTATCAGTCAACAGTTCACTCTTACTAACCTATGCCTTAAAGACATTAAATAAAAATAAATATTAGAATTAAAAATTAAACAGAAACATTCTTTAACTGCTACAAGTGAATTCTGAGACAAGTCAGTTTGCAATAGTTGGATAAATTTGTCAGCAGGAAGTATAATGTTACTGGTTTGCTGTGGGTTGTAGGAAAGGTATGAAAATTGATGAAGCCAAATACAGAACTGGTACCCCTGAGCAATTCCTGCATAAGGACTTCCCACTAATATTTGGCATTTTCTATGATGTGAGGCCTCAGATTTTATAGATGTTTACGATTAGACATCATTACAAAATCCTGTTTCTACCACAAATGTGAATGACTTGCAAGTTATCCCTTTTCCCCCTTCATTCATGAAAATGATCAAGTATATTATGATTTGAAAATCTAGAGATTAAAAAATACAAAAGGTATTATAGAATAAAAAATCCTGTTTGCAGTAGCAAATGAAAAGATAAAAGGAAATAAACCTAAGAAATAGGCAACACTTACATGAAAAAAACCTTTAAAAACTATCAATGAATATAAAAAAGATTTGAACTAATGGAAAAATATCAATTCTTCCTATATTATTTTAAAATTTAATATGATATCAATAAAATACCAAGTTTTCTTTTTTAAAATTGGACAAACTAAATATAAAATCCATGTGGAAAAATAAACAAGAATATCCAAAAACTAAAAATTCTAAAAAAGAAAAGCTAAGCAGGGGGACTAGCCCTATCACATAGTAAATTATACCCTAATGTTTCAATATTTTAAACACTCTGACAGCAGCTCAAGGCTAGCCAGAGAAACCAATGGAGCAGGACAATTCAAAAAGAGACCCAAATGCATGCCAAATTATAATAAAGCCATGTTAGGTCCGTGGAAAAAAATACATGTTAGTGAATAAATGTTACTGGGACTACTGGTTGGCTACCTAGAAAAAAACTGTATCTATACCTCATACTGATCTACAGGATAAGCTCCAAGTAGATAAAAAATATCAACGTATTAATAAAAATTGAACTCATGAAAGCACTAGAATGAATAAGAAAATTCCTTTATGATCCTGGAATATCAGAAACTGTAAGAGAAAAGGTATATTTGATAACATTAAAAATGTATTCATGGAGAAAAGCAACATAAACAAAGTCAAAATATGCTATTAATAATAATTGAAAAAAGACTTGCAGCAATATGTGAAATAGCAAAAAGATTGGAAATAATTTAAATGCCATCTGTAGGGACCAGTTAATAAATCATGTTTGAGCCATACAATGGAAGACTATGCTGCTTTAAAAAAGAATAAGGAAGATCTGCATGCATTTATACAGAAAGAACACAAGTTATATTATGAAGTGAAAAAAAGCAAAGTGCAAAACATTGCTTTAGTATGTTAACTTACATATAAAAGGAGGAAATTAAGGACATATATTTAATATTTGCTTGTATATGGATGAGGAAACTTTGGTACATAAGAATCCAATAATAGTGCTTATCTGGAGGTTGGGAAAGTGGTTGGAGATGGTCACAGGTGAGAGTAAGATTTTTCTCTCAATCCCTTTTTATAGTATTTTATATTACTGATTTGCAAATTTAAATTAAAAAAATCTAGTAATATCTTGCTTTTTCTAGGCAGCCCTAATTCATTCTATTAATTCTTGTTTTAAGTTATCATAAGGGAGTGAGAAAGGATGGCCTTGTTAAAAAATCAGCTAACAGAGAAAGATAAATTATCAAACAGAAAGTAAGAGGAATAAACTCATAGCACAACTGCCCTTTTGTTTTGTTTGGTTAAACACCTGGGACTCAACTCATTGTCTTTATGTTAACCACCTGCCGTATCTCTAAGAGAGCCCTCAGCAAACAGCAGGGGTGTGAGCTCCCTGCTCCAGCTCTCACCAGACCACACTGAAAGGACCCTGATAAGCCGGCCTCCCAGAGAAGAGAAAAACAAACAAACAAAAAACAAAAAAGCAGATGCAGCAGCTTCACAGTCATTTTTTTCTATCAATTGGCAGCAATCACTTTTTTAATTTCTTTCTGCATCCCTAATAAAAACCCTCAATTCCCTACCCTCACTGCTAACACTCTTTCTTTTAGTGTCATGCCCTTCTCACGCTTTGAGAAGTAAAATAAACTTTCTTTCTTTAAAACTATTCTAATCTTTGTGTCAAGAAATCTCTCTCTATCTACATATGAATTTACATCCTAACAGAGTGTGTACCATCCACAGAGAATTTCACGGCTCTCATAGCCACTTCTGAATAGTCAGTCACATCCTCGTAGTTCTCTGAATCCATCCACTGGGGGTTAAAATAAAACTCCAGGGATCTGGTGAGCCAGGGTATGGGTTTTGGGGCCAGGAACGGAGCAAGTCAATCCGTGACTAGGATGCAGAGTTAGCAAATATAAGGCACATACTGCCCAAACATTGGCCAGGAACCCCACTCTGAATTTCTTTCCCTCTTTCTCTGGCCTCAGTGACTCTACCCTGACTCCTTGCCTCTCCAAAGCCCTATGAGCTCCAACATGTGTAGAGTCAAAGGAGAGAAGTATGGAGAAAACTGGACAGAGAGGTAGAAAATTGCCATTTTCAGGTGCTACGTACATGAGTGGTATTTTTGGTTAACGAGATGTTTTGGAAAAACTGCCTAATATTTCTGTTTAAACCCATTGTTATCTTATGTTTAGGTGTGTCTTTCTTTCAGAAGTTAAATTCTGGGAAAAGAGACCTGGATCCTTTCAAATAGGGCAAGTTTTGACTCTGAACACCAATTATGTGCATACAGAGGGCAGATGACAGAAGGAGCAGGCAGGCTTAGAATAAACAAAATTCCATTCCAATTAAACAAGAAAACTTGGATGTACCTCAAGCAAGCTAAAATTACTGTGATGCCTGTTGATGTTTTAACTTCTCTTCTTCTATTGGATAGGAAGCATATAAAAAAGCAGAAGAATAAGGCCAGTAACTTGAGAAACCAAATAAAATATTTCTTTTTTTGAAAAAATAATTTTTAATATAAAGAGGCTGGCTGAAATGGAGATGAGATTACAATATGAATGGCCTAGGAAGAACAAAGTCTACAGTGATTTTGATAACTGACCATAGTGGATAACATTTTAATTCCTTAAATAAACCTAGAAAAACTGGGGAAAAAATCAGATTGAAAGAGACTCACTCAAGCTTTGAAAGGAAACCCAAAGTTAAAATAAACAAGGAACATTAAGTGCTGAAGATGAGTTTTAAAGAACACTCAGTTTTACCTAGTATCTGCTCTAAGTTTTTCTCAAAAATTGTGCATCTTAAGGAGAGTATTTCTTCATATTTCTGCTTTTTTGTTTAATAGAGAATACCACTTTAGAGAAAGACTGAGAAAATTTTGCTAAATACTGTGACTGACTTAATCATGACTGTAGGAAGGCTAGCTATTCAGATCTTGAAGTAATAATTTAGATATCACTATGAATAGGATGATAGCATCTGCTCCAAAATAGGGTATTCAAATCATGGTCAGAGTATCAGGAGAAATTTAGAGGCCACTGAAGTGCTAGCATAAACGTGCAAATCTGCAAAATAACCTTGGTCAATATCATACTGTTTTACATATGTTGCTTAGAGGACAACACGGAAATTGGCTCTTCAGACAGGTGCAATTTTCAAAACTAGAATTGGATCTTAGGTCTTCAGAGCCTAAAAAAACAAGAAAAGCAAACAGAACTTAAGGATAATGGTGAAGTATATTTAATGCTTACTTGTGCAACTTAAAAGCTGGTGATTTTTTCTTTGTATAATATCATATTAGCACAGTAATTTTCAAAAGTTTTAAAAAATGGTGGAATTCACTTTTCCAATATTATCTTCTACAGAATGTACATACATACAGCACACAAAAATAGAATTTTATTGGTTTTAAGCTATTTTATACGTTCACATTTATAATAGTTTTCACTTATTTATAAAACCAGAGAAAATGGACTGTTGTGACAAATTGATAATTTGAAAGCAAGAGTTACTATCACAGTAGTTATGACAGTTGCAGTCTTTTGTCAGTTTCAACACTCAACTAATTTTTGTATTTTTGTTTTGTTTGCAAAACAGGGAGAAAATCTTAATTCATTAAGTAGGCATAAATAGCAGCTTTCTAACCTACTCAATTTGCATTCTTAGGGTACTGGACAATTAAAAATTGATCCTGAAATACTACAAAGGACGATAGATTGCTTTTCTACATTTACTCATCATCGTTTCCAACTATTGTCCACATAATTGAGCAGTGTTCAAAGTTCAGAGAAGTTGATGAAAAGATATAATCAAGTTTTTGGTAGAAAATACTTTTAAAATTTATCTTGTAACATAATGTGATATTTTGGTGGCCTTGTTTTAAAAAATCTTTTGTATACCTCAATGCTTGTCTCTATCATATACTCACTTAAAGTTTCAAAATAGTAAAATGGATTTTGTTTTGCATGTTAAGTCCAAAAATTGGTTTCATTACTTAGGATAGTATGATTGAAACCTGAATAGACTAATGAATCTTATTCACGTTGTAAAAATTATTGGCAAGATACAAAAGCTGATGAAAAATGTATAATCTAATATAATGGAAGTCTGTACTCCTCAATAATAAAAAAGTGTGCATATATATTTTAAGAAATTAATATTTTATTTATAAGAGATTCAACTATATGGAAAGAGATGTTAAAGCAAACATTATCTTGAAATTTGTACCTAAATGATGTCATCTGACAGCACAAGATCAGGCATTAATATGCTCTCTAATGTGTTAAGATTTGACAGTTAACATTTTTGAGCAAGTGGTTTTGTGTGTGTTACAATTTAAATCATATCTAAAAATGTGTGAAGTAATGTTTGAATTAAACAAATGTGGGACTCCTGAAGCACATTTTGAAATATCTTTTAAGATATCTCAATAGTAGAGTCAGAGTTTTGGGACTTAGGGTTGCAAACAATTAGTACAAGCCTAAAATCCTGAGCTTTCATGTTGATGTATAAATCCCATAAAGCTCTTAATCACTCCTAGAGCAAGCTTTCATCTAATTCTCCCGAGAGAGTTATCAAAGCAATTCTTGGAGTTGAATTAGGGCATGTGGGAGCTCTTCAGAGGATAGGTTCCATATACTTCTAATAAATCAATATGAATCCCAAGCTTGTCTAACTAGAGTTTATCACTTTTCTAAAGTAGAATAACAGGAAGGAGAATAAACTAAGATACGAATACCATCATGATTGTATTAAGTTTATTTCTTCAGAATGCTGTGCCATGACATTATGTCTTCATACTATGATTAAAAAGAGGCTGAATTTCTTTTCTACAAAATGTAAAGTTAAACTTTCTATAAGTTAATAACAGAACATTTTATAAGACTGTCTCACAGTAAATTTTTCTGGTTTGGCCTTTCAATAATTTTACCCTTTGTCTATATTGACTAAAGGTTTTTTATTTAAGATATCATGAACAGTAATAACTATTGATGAAGATACAATACCTTAACTTTTCTCAGTAGGCTGGTAGCCTAGGCAGAAGCATAAAAAATATTAACACATGTATTCTTTACATTACTGACGACTTAGGCAAATTACCAGGCTCTATATTTATACCCTAATTACAACTTTCACTTTCTGTGTCAATTTCATGAAATGAAATCTATTAAAAATACATGGTCTTCATATCTTAGTTTATTCTCCTTCCTGTTATTCTACTTTAGAAAAGTGAGAAACTCTAGTTAGTTAGCAACTCTTTTCCAAAAGTAGGCAATGTAAAACTAGTCAGTTTCTTCTAAAGCATTCATGTTATTTTCTCACATTTTCATCATTATGATAATTTTCCAAGCAATCTGTGAAAGCTAATATCACAACTCTGACTTCCCTTAATTATGGGCTTGTTGTGAGAGCTGTATTTGCATTCTCCCATCTTCTTCCTGTTTTGACCTCCCCTTACTATGTTAATCTGTGAAAGTACTGAGTGGCATAAATCATTTTCAAAAAAAATTTTACTTCATTGTGGTAAAAATACTTAATATGAGATCTATCATTTTAACAAAATTTTAAGTGTACAATAGTGGTTGACCATAGGTACAATGTTGTATTCTTTTTGCCTCTGTGTTGTAATGGGCAAGCGGGGGGGGGGGGGGGGTGGGGCCTGGTGGGTAGTGTTGTGGGAAGGGAAAAAGGATGTCAGAAGAGGGTGGTTCACAGGACTCACTAGCTGAGGTGCAAGGGTAATATACTGCAGTATTAGAGTTGAACACATTTAAAGATTTTGCTGGACTGCCAGATTTGGTCAGTCAACCTTAGCCTTCTTGCTTAGATAAATTTTAGCTGGATTGAAAAAGCTTATGAAATATTTATTAAGTAAACCCATCCACATACCCAGGACATGGGCAAAAGCCATGTTAGCAGATTCCTGGTACTGTAAAAACCCCATTTTTCACCAATACTCAATTAAAAGTCTCTGCCATATAACTAATTCTTGCTTAGTGCTTTCCTAGTAAAGGATTAGAAGAGGGTCCATTAATCCAAATGGGAAAAATTGAAATAATTATTCTTGTTTTTGGAATGTATATATATACAGATACTTGAATGTGACCTTCATTCTAGAAATTCACACCGCTTAAAAAATAATAAAGCCATATTAAACTGAATTAAATAGTAGTCAAATTATGATTATCTGATTGACGAGACAACAAATGTATCTGTTTCCCATTGTTTCTTTGCTGGCCAGTTCTTCCAGCTCCCCATTGATTGACACAAAGCAACAGCCTTGAAAGAATTGATTTCTTTCTTCCTGTTTACTAATTCCCATATTGTCCATCCTATAGGAGAAATAAAGTACTTTGCCATATCTTCCAGCTTCCAGGAAAAAAAAAAAAACTCTATCTGGATTAGAAAGCCCTAAGATAAGTGGGGCAGGTGATATTGTCAAAAAAATTAGGAAGGCATGACTCAGGATGGTTAATCTATCCAGACATAAGGTGCATGGGTGGTGCCTCATTTATTGCATCTTTGACTGGAAATATAGAGATCTGATGATTTTATCCATTCTTTCCCCCTCATTTTGCTGCACACAACATACAAAAAATTATTCAGGTGGATCAAAGACCTAAATGTGAAAAGCAAAAGCTTATAAACATTTTTTTTAGAAGTTAGGGGAATATTCTTATGGTATGAAAGCAAAAATGAACAGATTATAAAAGATTGATAAATTTGACACAAAGTTAAAAACTTGTATATAAAAAAGACACTATAAACCAAGTTAAAAGACAATGACACAAGAGGGAGAAGATATTTGCAAGATTTTAACAGAAAAAAACATTGCTCCAGAACCTATAAATAACTCCTACAAATCAAACAGAACAACTAAAAAAGAGAAAAGGATATGAATAGTTAATTCATAGATGAGAAACCCCAAATAAACATATTCAAAGATGCTCAACCTCATTAGAAGTTTGGGGAATGCAAAGTAAAACAACAATGACATTTCATACTCCAAAATTTTAAAGTCTATTAATACCAGGTGTGATCGTGTGGAGAAAGAGGGAATTTTTATAAACTTCTGATAGAAGTATGAACTGGTACAACCATTTGGGAAAGCAATTTAGTGATACTTAGTAAAGCTGAAGAGAAATCTATCCATTTTCATGTGTATACCTTAACTTTTGTACATACACATAAGGAGACACTATAAAGATATTCATTACAGCAATGGCAACAACTAGGAAAATGGACACATAAGTGATAAAATTCTATATGGCAGCTACAATGAATAAATATATGCCTGATACATATCAAAATATTATGCTGGGTGAAGAGCAAGTTTCAAAATGTCTATAATACAACTTACATAAAAATATTTAAATACAGGCCGGTGACAGTGGCTTATACTTGTAATCCTAGCACTTTGGGAGGCCGAGGCAGGAGGATCACTTGAGGCCAGGAAATCAAGTTTAGCCTGGGCAAACATAGCAAGACCTTGTTTCTAAAAAAATACAAACATTAGCCAGGCATGGTGGAGCACACCTGTAGTCCTAGCTACTTGGAAGGCTGAGACAGGTGGATTGCTTGAGCCCAGGAGTTTGACGTTGCAGTGAACTATGATGATACCACTCACTGCACTGTAGCCTGGGAAACAGAATAAGACCCTGTCTCCCCCCTAAAAAAAATAAATACGGTTAATGTAGTAAATATACACAAATATGAACAGAAAAGATAGAAACTATAATCAGGATAGAGGCTGCCTTTGGTGAGAGCAGCATGGAGGGGACTAGGAAAAGGGGAAATAAAATAGGGGCTTTCACATGTCTGTAATATTTTATTTCTTTAAAAACAGTTGCTGAAGCAAGCATGACAAAACTTAACATCTATCAATACTGAGCGATGAATATATATTATTCTCTACACTTTTCTGCTTGTTTAAATCATTTCCTAACTACACAATAAAATGATAGTTGTATATCTTAAAAATAAATCAATAATAGAAGTTCAAAACTAAAAATTCAGGCTACTTAAAATTTTTTAAATTATTTCCCAAAATAACAATGATAAAACAAGATATTTTAAAAAATTTTAAAGCTGATTTTTAAAATAAAAAAATCCCTAAGCATTAAATAGCAGGACTTATGGAATGTGGCCAGTATGTTCTTTAGATAAAAACTGAAGGTCTTTAATGCATTTATTTCAAGAGTTAATTCAGAACAACTACTATAAACCCTGCGGCAAGTAGCTGAAGGAAATAATGAGGATGATTATAGAAATTAGTGATTTCAAAACCAGGTCTTTATAAAAAAAAAGAAAAGACAAATTTCTGGAAAATTTAAGAAAATAAGGAAAAAACCAAATAAGTGATATTAGAAAGAAAAAATACATAATTACAGAGCAATAACAGAGAAGTAAAAATGAAAAGAGAATACTATGCATGCTGGAGATGTGGTGTGTGAACAAATTGGAAAACATATTAAAAGAAATAAAATATATATACTAATAAAATCTTGACTCCAGAGGAAATAGGAAACCCAAGTAAAAGATAACCAACGGAAAAATTAAGAAAGTTATCAAAGGCTCTTTCCACAAACAGCAGCTAACAATAGAATTAACCAATATATTAAAATAATTCATCATATGGTATCAGTATGTGTAACTTATCCTATCAGTAGAGCAAAGGAGAAAAGTCATAATACTTCCCGATAGTTCTTTAATTAGCATTTTGATGTGATTTAATGCTCATTACCTATTTAAATAACTCTTTAAGACTAATACTGAAACAAGTTATCCTTAATAAAACAACAAATTTCTATCTCAAGCTAATATCCAATATCATACATAAGGATGAAATACTAGAAGCACTCATGTTAAACTAGAAATAAAATCAGAATTCCATATCTAGCATTGTTCTTGAAATTCTGGAAAGGACAAAAAGCAGAAAAAAGTTGTATATATGTAGTAAAATAAAACAAATATTTATTTGCAGGTAGTATATTATTATTATTTATTATTTTATTATCATTTATTTTATTATTATTTACTATTCACAGGTGTTTTTTTATTTAAAAAACCAATAGAGTCAATTGAAAGTCTATTTGAATTAATAAGAGTATAATAGAGATTGGATATATACACATACACATGTATATATTCTAGTAGCTTTTCAACACATCAGAAAATATAATTTAAAAAGCAAAAAGGGAAATCTCACACACACATGCATCTATTCTCTGTCTATCCCATAAACAATAAGAACAAAAATACTACCTTGGGATAAACCTCAATGACAATATTAATAAAATATATGGGAAAAATACCCTGCTTATTTAAAAAAATCAACATGTATACACTAAAAGAAAGTGCACATCACTTATCATTTTATATAAGAGAAATAAATATTAGAAAGGTATTCACCATTCTCAAATTAATATATTAATCCAATAATTTTTTTCCATTGACAAAGTGATTCTAAAATTAGTCAGAAGATTAAACAGATGAGCATCCAGCACAATATCTAGCTCATGGTACACACTCAGTGTCTGTTAAATAGAAGCATTTACAGAGAAAAAACTAAACTAGAAAAGGGAGTCATCAACAAAACTGAAAGATCAAGAAAAAGAGTGAATAACTTGGTAATTATGATCTCAATATTGGGTTTCAGAGGGGGGACTCCATATATGATTTATTTCTTCCCCACAATATTGAAACAATTGAGAAATCTGTCAAATGAGTGAGGCAAATGGGTAATGGCCAAGATATTGCCATCATCACTGATAAAACTGATGTTGAGGAATGTGAGTGCCAAGATGCAGGCTACTGGCTTTCCTAACCTGGTAGCCCAGTATCAGCAAAGTTGTCCACCTAGCCTCAGTCACAGCTGGATCTGGCTGAGAACAATTGAGAACACATTCTCTCTGGTCACATTTGCTCTGAAGAAGAGAGAGAAAGGGATTGGGCTTAATATCCATCAGCCACAGAACAGAACAGAAAATTCACTTGTGGTTGTTTCATAGTTAGAATACTATTTATCATTGAAAAACAATGAATCACAGCCACACTCATCAAAGATAAACCTCAAAGACAGAATAGTAGCAAAGAAGTAACTCACAGAAGATGCCACCCTTCAATTTATATAAAGCTCAAAATAGACAAAGCTACATGATACACACTCTCTCTCTCTATATATATATATAGAAAGGAAACCTTTTAAGCAAGGGAATGATTATCACAAATGGCAGGAGAGTGGTCATCTCTGGGGGCCGGGTGGGATGGTAACAACAGTCACATACAGGGTCCTTCTAAGGCACTTATTTATGTTAAACTTCTTGCGTGAACAGTAGATATGTATTTTATATATTCTTTTGTATGAATGATATATTTCAAAATTGAAAAAAACAGAAATAGTATGTCAAATAAGAACTAGAAAACCATTCCCCCTACAATACCTACATCTTCATTTTCCTGAACATAGCACCATAATTCAACCTTTAGCTGCCTTGCTTGTAAAGCATCAGTTAACCTCTCTCCACTTTTTGCCACATATTTAAAAAAATTTATTTTAAAATAACTTTAGATTCACAGGAAGTTGCAAAGATAGTACAAAGGAGTTTGTGTATCCTTCACCCAGTTTCCCCCAGTGGTTATATCTTATACAATTACTGTACACTATCAAACCAGTAATTTGACATTGGTGCAATGCGTGTATAGTTTTATGTCATTTTATCACAGGGGTACATTTGAATGACCATACTGTAATCAATGTTCAGAACAATCTCATCACTGCAAAGATATCCCTCATGCTACCCTTGTAAGGTCATGCCCAGCCCCTGCTGCCCATCATCCCTAACACCTGGCAATCATAAGTCTGTTTTCCACATCTATTAATATAATTGTCATTTTGAGAAAGTTATGTAAAGAGAATCATACAGTATGAGTTTAGCTTTAGTTATTCAGCATAATGTCTTTGAGATTCATGTACATTGTTGAATGTCTCAATAACTCATTCCTTCTTATTACTGAGTGGTATTCCATGGTATAGACGTACCGTAGTTTAACTGTTCACCTATTAAAGGACATTTTGGTGGCTCCCAGTTTGGGGCTTTTACAAATAAAGTTGCTATGAACAATCAGATACAGGTTTTTGGGTAGACATAAGTTTTTATTTTTCTAGGATAAATGCCCAGGAGGGCAATTGCTGAATCATATGGTAAATGTATGTTTAGTTTTTAAAGAAATACCAGTTTTCCAGAGTGACTGTACCATTTTACATTTCCATCAGCAATACATGAGATACATTTTCTCTGCATCCTCATCGGTGTTTGTATTGTTAACTGTTTTTAAAATTTTAACTGTTTAGTATGTAGTGAGCTCTCATTATGGTCTTAATTTGCATTTTTCAATTGGCTAGTTGTATTCATTTCCTGTCATTGTTATAACAAATTACCACAAATGTAGTGGCTTAAAACAATACAAGTTCATTCTCTTACAGTTCTGAAGATCAGAAGTCTAAAATGAGTCTGCAAAGCTGTGTTCCTTCTAGAGGCTCTAGTGGAGAAGGTTTCCTTGCTTTTTCCAACTTCTAGAGGCTGCCTGCATTTCCTGACTCATGGCCCCTTCTTCCATCTCAAAGCTATCGTCATAGCTTCTCCTCTCTTCTCTAGCCTCCTGCCTCTCTGCTAAAAGGAACCTTGTGATTATGTTGGGTCCGCCTGGATAATCTAGGGCAATCCTCTTATCTCAAGATCCTTAACAACTTAATCACATCTGCAAAGTTCCTTTTGAATGTAAGGTAACATATTCATAGCTTCTGGGGACTAGGAAGGTAGACATTTTTTAGGGGACCACTATTCTGTCAACCACAGCTAATGATGTTGAGCATCCTCTCATGGGTTTATCTGCCATCCTGATATCCTCTTCAGTGATGTCTTTTGTTGTTTTCTAATTGGACTGTTTATTTGCTAGTTTGTTTCTACTGTTGAGTTACGAGAGTTCTTTATATATTCCAGATATAAGGCCTAGTCAGATATGTGATTTGCAAATATTTTGTGAGTCTGTAGCTTGTCTTTCCATTTTCTTCACAGAGTCTTTCAGAGAACAAATGTTTTAAACAATTTTGATGAAGTCCAATTTATTGATTGTTTTCCTTTATGAATTTCATTTTTACTATTGGGTCCAAGAAGTCTTTGTCCAGCCCTAGATTATGAAGATTTTCTCCTAATTTTAAAAACTTTTATAGTTTACATTTTAGTCCTTAGTCCATGATCCATCTAGATTTATTTTTTGTGTAGGGTGTAAAGTCTAGATTATAGTTCATTTGCTTAGATTTTCTATTTCTTTGATGACACTTTCTATTATTTCATCTGTTTCAAATGTATTTGTAATTGCTGAAGAACATTTTTATGATGGCTGCATTAATATCCTTGTCTGGTAATTCTAACATCTGTGTCATCTTGGTGTTGGCATATGTTGACTGTCTTTTCCAGTTCAAGTTGGGGTCTGTTTGGACCTTTGTGTAATGAGTGACTTTTGATTGAAGCCAGTGTGTCATTCCTTAGGTCCAAGGTCTCTAGCCATCTGCCTTTTCCTCTCCATTTTTCAGACTCTTCCTATCTGTTTTATACATAAGTGTCCAGAATGTTAGATGTGCTGAGCAGGAGGAATAGGGAAAAATATGTCTACTCTACCTGTCTGGGAGTGAAAGTCTGCATAAATTACTTGTAATGGCATTTTGGTTATTGAGCACAATTACACCACAATATTTGAATGTAAAAATTTTTTCTTTTTTTTCATTAGGTCTTATTGCCAGTGTTTTGGTGAATATACTTTGTTTCATGCCAGTAGTTATTGCAGGTGTCTGCATCAGTGGACTGAGATTTATAATTTCAATATTTACCTCCAAAATCATGGGATGCATATCTGCATTGAAGGAGTTTTAAATATTAATTAGATTTTTAAATACACAACTTCTAATATCTTCCCTAGACAGTCCTAAGAGTTTTAAAAGGCAATTGACTTAGTAAAAGCTAATTATTTCTGCACTTTGTATGAATGTCATATAATTCTACATCTCTAACCAGAGCCATCACATCTGGTTGTGCAGATTGTACATTGCACAACTCCTGGGTGTGAGGTGCTATTCACATGTTTTCTATTATACATGGGATACAGGAAAGGAGAAATTATGATACTACTTGGCTTCTAATCCACTGTCATCCTTTATGATCTTTATAAATCTTTAGTGTTCTTACTTGCTTTAGTAGAGCAGAGTAACTTGTTCAAAGTTATCCAGCACTCCTTAGGTGCAAAGTTAATTGGATTCTAAATCTTCTAACGTCTCTCCTCCTTCCATATATAAACACATTACTTAAAAAGTACCACTGGGAGCACAGGACTCTGAAATGCTGCAGGGATATAGATAAAAAGTCGAGGGAGGGGATTTATAGCTGAGAGCAAGGTGATGTTTCTATCTAGGGTTAACTTCCATTTCATGTTCTAGATTTGAGACTTATGTGCTTTTGGCCTTGGTAAGGAGCAAATAGTTCCTGGACTTATTTCTAGACTCTCCATGCAGCCCATGGGCTGTAGATTCACTGTGGGAAGTGATAGCTCTGTACTCTGTGCTCCTGCCCTGGGTAAGGGGGAATGGGGGTCTGCAGAGGACCCACTGAGGAGAAGAGAATGGAACAGGAGCTAGTAGTACCAGGGAGGGCTGGATGTTTTTCCCAGAGAAGGGGACATAGGTGGACAGTATGAAACTATGGGAAATATGTAAGTAAATATAGCACCTTGATTTTTAAGAATTAACATTCATTGAAAACTCAGAAACAACAGTGAACGGTCAACTAGAAAAAAATCAGTGTCAACAAATTCTTAAATAACTAATTTTATAATGTAAAATATCAATTTGGGGGTACTATCTCTAAATAGTCTTACAAGAATTAAGTATTTACCAGAAGTTAAGAAACATTCATTTATACAAAGTATAACACATTAGTTTTAATTACTCATTAAAACAAGGAGGCCCCAAAGTTTACAAACAACATCCATTTGTAAATAATTAAAAATAAAGAGACTATTTCTTAAGTAGTTTTCATAAATCATATCTTCCTGCCACTTGCTTGACTTATGAAATTTTACATGATCTCAAACTCAAATTCTACACTGACTCGGGATTGTAAAATGTGTCCTCAACTGCTTTAGCCCTTTAATAAGGATGTTGTCAGCGTAAAATAAGGTAGGCATTTGGAAATTGCTTTGGAAAAAAATACGTAAGTTCTTAACATGGTTAGCAGTTTATGTTGTTAATTTTAAATATTCTTAAGACTGAACCTTTAACATGCACTGTGAAGCCCTGCAGAACATGGACCCCCTTATCCACCCTGCCAGCATCAACTCCAGGGCTCTCTCGGACCTTGCTCCACTACCCTGGCAGGGGGCCTGCCTGGCTGGAGCTTGTTATGGCCATTTATATGCGAACTCATTTCTCTCTTAGAGAGGCAACAGTTATGTGCAGAAGGTATGAACAATTCCAAGAATTCAAGAATTAGCCTCAGTGATGTTCTTTTTTGAGAATGATTTCAAAATACTTAAACAAGAAGGTCATCTGTTAATGGCAATGCAATGATAGGAAGTCACTGGTGACTCTGGCCTTTTTTGCTTCCCTTTAACTGGTTGATATAATAGCTATGGCTGGAAGGGGAGCTTTATTATCTTTGGCAGGTTTCTCTTTCTTTGTTGGCTAGCAGGGATTCTTTAAGTCTTCCACAACCTAAAGGCAAAGATGGTAAGGTTAATCCTGTGCACAATAGAGTACGTGAAGCCAAACAGTACTAGCTGAACACATGGCTTCTTTAGTACTAGTATTAATAATTGCTTAGACTTTTTAAGCATAGGACTTTACTAAATTTCCTGATTGGAGATACAAAGACCACTCTGAGTTTGCTCATTCTGTATTATTATGCTACAATTGCCACAACAAATACTACACACTAGGTGGCTTAAAAAACAGAAATTTATTTTTTCACAATTCTGGAAGCTAGAAGTCCAATACCAAGGTGTTGGCGTCATTGGTTTCTTCTGAACCTCTCTTCTTGGCTTGAAGATGGCCATCTTCTTCTTATGTCTCTTATGTCTTCACATTCATTCTTCACATTCATTCACACACATGTCATTCTTCTGTGTGTGTCTGTGTCCTAATCTTTTATTATAAGGACCAGTCATGTTGAATTAGGGCCCACTCTAATGACCTCATTTAACTTATTAATAGTTACCTCTTTAAAGAGGCTGTCTCCATTAACAGTCACATTCTGAAGTACTGGGGGTTAGCACTTCAAACTATGAATTTTAAGGAGACACAATTTGCCACACAACACCTTCCAATTCTATTTCTGATAGGTTGGTTAGTCCATTGGAATGGACCATTCCTAGCAACTTCTCATAGCACTGGTGCCTTTGTGGATACAGCTTCCAGACTTTGCACTGGAATACTGGCAAAGGCTAAAGCAGATTCAGTCTTTAATTCCATATGATAACAGTGTGGTAATTCTGTATATAGGAGCCACATAGATAAGACTGAATTTTTTAGAACCTATACTTATTCAGTAAAGTATTGTGTTTTTGTTGCAATAGCTTTATTAAGATATGATTCATATACCATATAAAATTCACCAGTTAAAGTGTGTAATTCAGTGCTTTTTAGTATATTCACAGAGTTGTACAACAACAAATCTAATTCCAGGACATTTTTATCACCCCCCCAAACCCACATCCATTAGCAGTCACTCCCCTTTTCCCCTCTCCCCTGCCCCTGTAACCACTAATCTACTTTCTGTCCCTCTTGGCTTGCCTATACTGGACATTTCATATAAATGGGATCATACAATATTTGTCCTTTTGTGACTGCCTTCTTTCACTTAGCATAATGTTTTCAAGGTTCATCCATGTTGTAGCATGTCATCAGTGCTTTATGTCTTTTTATTGCCAAATAAGATTCTATTGCCTGGACACATGACATTTTGTTTGGATATATCATATTTTGTTTATCCATTCATCAGATGGAGGATGTTTGCATTGTTTCCACTTTTTGGCTATTATCGATACTGCTGCTATGAATATTTATATACAAGTTTTTGTGTAGACATGTGTTTTCAATTATGTTGAGCATAAACTGAAGAGTTGAATTACAGGTTTTAATGTAACTCTATGTTTAACATTTTAAGAAACTGTAAAACTGTTTTTCAGAGTGACTGAATTTTACAATCCCTCTAGCAATGTGTGAGGGTCCCAATTTCTCCAAATTCTTGTCAACACTTGTTATAGTCCATCTTCTTTTTATTTTAGACATCCTAGTGAGTCTGAGAGCATACATTGTATTATTTCTATTCTCTTAAAATCGTTAAGGTATGATTTTATGGCAGAGAATGTGGTCTATCTTGGTGAATGTGCCATGTAAGCTTGAGAAGAATGTGTAATCTGCTGTTATTGAATGAAGTAGTCTACAGATGTCAATTGTATCCAGTCTATTGATGGTGTTTTTGAGTTCAACTATGTCCTTACAGATTTTCTGCCTGCTGAATGTGTCCATTTCTGACAGACAGGTGTTGAAGTCTCCAAGTATGATAGTGGATTCCTCTGTATCTCCTTACAGTTCTATCAGTTTTTATCATATTAATGACACTCTGTTGTTAGGCCTTGATAACTTTTCTTGCTTTGAAATCTTGCCTGAAATTAGTTTAGCTACTTTCTTTTCACTAATGTTAGCATGGCATATCTTTTTCCATCCCTTTAGTTTTAATCTATTTGTGTCTTTATATAAAGTGGGTTTCCTATAGACAACATATAATTGGATCTTGTTTTTTGATCCACTCTGACAATATGTCTTAACTGGTATATTTGTACCATTGATGTCTAAAGTAATTATTGATTTAATTGGATTAATATCTACCATATTTTTTATTGTTTTTTATTCATTGCCCTTGTCCTTTGTTTTTATTTTTGTCTTCTACTCTGTTTTCTTCCTTTTGTGGTTTTAATTGAGCATTTTGTATGATTTCATATTTTCTCTTTTCTTAATATATCAATTACACTTCTTTTTTTTTTTTAGTCTTTCTGGTGGTTGCCTTAGAGTTGCAATATACATTTATAACTAATCCAAGTCCATTTTCAGGTCACACTATACCACTTCATGGGGAGTACAAGTACTTTATAATAAAAAAGTATGCCTAATTCCTCCCTCTCATCCGTTGTATCACTGCTGTCATTCATTTTGCTTACACATAAACTATAATAATTGACTTCATTGTTGCTATCATTATTTTGGACAAATTGTTATCTGTTAGATCCATCGAGAATAAGAAAAATAAAAGCTTTATTTAACTTTCACTTGTTTCTTCTCTAATGTTCTTCATTTCTTTATGACCTGTATCATTTTCCTCTTTGCTGAAGAACTTCTTTTAACATTTCTCGCAAGGCAGGTCCACTGGCCTATTGTTTTTCAAGACTACAGCAGAACTGGAGAGATAGGAATGGGAATAGGGAGAGATAAAAGCCATGAAGTTTGCAGTTCTTACTGAGATTTAGCCATTTTTCTTGCATAAATGCACACATGGCTGAAGAATTATTGTAAGCCTTTGATTAATATCCAGAGTTCTGAAAAAGTTGATTGTCATGATTTTTTTTTTTGCCAGTGTTCTCATCATTTTTATGGAGAAATAGATTTTTGGAAGTCCTTACTCTACCATTCCAGAAGTGCTTTTTCTGTATTGTGTTAATAGTATCTGTTTTGGTGTGACTGATTCACTACCATTTGAAACTCTCCCAGTCATGGTGAGAACTACTTGCTATATAAGCACTGATAAGAATGATCTTGCTGGGAATGTTTTGCTATCCTTACTTGATACTCTGTTTCTCCTCATGTCTCTTTTCTTAAATATAGCTACAGGTAGAGAATAAATAAAAGATGTGTCAGGATACAAGAGCATGAATGCTAAATCAGTTAACCAGAAACTTCCAAGGATGAAACTGATCAGCCCTTTGGGTCTAAAAAATAGAAAAGATTCAATTGTTATCACTTTCAGGTGGATATAGATTTTTTTTTTTCAAAAAAAAAACCATTTAAAGTAAAAATACTATGTTACTTTTGAAAATAGAAGTCATTGCAAAATCACATGTGCTAGAGTGAAGGTAAAGCAATTGTTTTTGCTTCTTTCTTATTTTAAAACAATCCATAGTTATGCATATTGTTTCTTAAAATAAGATGTAAACATAAGATTTTGACATTAGGTTGATGCTCGCTTAATAATATAATTAAAACAAAAATTTTTTAGGACCAGGCTAGACTTACAGTAATTAATTATATTAAAAGTAGAAATAATAATTTAGCAATGTTTTAATAGAAAGATGATTATTGGATAGTTATTTCTTGTGATTTGAGATAGCCAATTTTGCCATAAAGCTTGCAGATTATGGATGTTTTATATCAGATTAGGCACCATGGTTCTATTACATAAGATACTTCCTATTTATAAGTTAGGAGCAAAGGGAGGTGATATAATTAAGTGTCTAAATTAATTCTATACAACAACTAAATTCAAATCATAGCAATTTAAAATGCCATTATCCTGACAAGGATGAGCCAAAGTTTATCATTACTCTCTTTATATTTAAAAATAAAAGTATTTGCAGAGCAAATTAATTGAATAAGTAAATTCTCAGGAATAAACAATAAAAGGTAAGCGCTTAGACATTATTAACATATTAAATTATTATTAATTATCCATTAAAGCATATCAGAAAGATTCCTCATTTAGAAATACTTTAATAATGTGTATCTAGATATGCATTTTTGGTCATTTATCTATTCATTAATATTTATTTCATGTCAAACTGTGTGCTAGATGCTGACAAATGTAACAATGAAAAGACAAACATGGCCCTCATGGAACATGGTAGAAGATCCAGCTCTAACCATGAATCCATCCTTCCAGAAGTTGACAGAAATGAAGTGGATGCAAGTTGACATGAGTGATATAAAGGAACCAAAGGGGCTGAGATATAAGAAAAGAACAGGGGAGAAGCTCCTACTACAAATAGTGCAGTCACAGGGGACCCCTCTGACAGGGAGTCCTAAAGGATGAGACATTCTAGGTGACTTCAGGGAACCACGTTAAGCAAGGGAACAGCATGAACAAAAGTCCTGAAGCTAGAAAGAACTTTGAGTATTCATGAGTGAAAAAAGTCAATGATACATAGTAAGAAATTGGGGGTAGAAGGGAGTAGAAGGGTGGGTGTCATGAAATGAAGTTGGGGAAAAAGGCAGGGTCCAGATCAAGCAAGGACTCCATAGGTCATACTAGGTATGAAGTTCAGCGGTTTCCCCTCAAGGATACAGTGCCTATATCTATTCAACAAATAAAGCAGGAATATTTGGGGTTAGATGGTGGAGTAGAAAATCATTAGAAGCTGGTTCCTTTGAAAATAAAACAAATACATTGCTTCAAAAAATTATCTCTGTCAAGGAAGCAAACAAATTTACAACCTTTCTTTCTGTTCTGTGATACTGTAAATTAATTTAGGAAACTGCCAGAGCTTTAACTATACCAGAAACATTTACAGGTATCTATGATAGCTCGAAGGACTTCCAAGTTGTACCCTCATGCCCTGAAACATAATGGATTGTTTTAAGTAAAACTATCAAAACAATGAGGTAAGACAGTTTTAGGATGAAAATCAAGGAAGATTTCAATAATGACAGCTAATATTTATTGAGTACTTACTATATGTCAAGCACTATTATCAGTGCTTTATATGAACTAATTTATTTAATCTCCATAAGTATTATTATCTTTTCAACATGTGGAAACTAAGGCAGAAAGAACTTAAGTAACTTGCTGGTGGCCATGTAGCTGGAAAGTTGTAGAACTGGGATCTGAAGCCAGATAATCTGACCTCAGAAGCATGTTGTGTCCACTACACCTTACTACCTAATCTTGGGGTAATTCTCTATACTCTAAGGTTTGGTTTAGCCATGATATGTGCCTGGAAGCTCAATCATCAGCTTATGAAGAGGAGGCTCAGCTGCCTATATGATAAAAGGCTGATTTTATTTTTTCAGTTAGGTAGAGTCACTCTTATGAAGAGGATAAAAATAAAGACTTTGGTTGGAAAACCAAGTTAACATTAAATGACTGCCTGATACATATACAGAATCTGAGCCAGAAATGTGTCTGTGAGGGAGGGGGTTGCTTAGGTCATCCAATCTCAGAACACAGTCTGTCCCCCATTCCACATCCCGAAATAATTTGAGATGACTCATAAAGGAGGTGGCCATGGAATTATAAGCTTGGAAACCAGGACCTTACTAAGTGTGCTAAGGAAAAGATGGAATGGTATTTGACATGAGCACATTTTTTATCATATTTCTAAAATTTTGATTTTTTTAATTGTGTTGATTAAAAACATATTCCTGCATTTGCAGTCTAAAACTAATCCAGAAATATGTGAATTTTAAAGGAATGCTTTCTTTGCAGAATAATATTTCTGGATATTCCCAGTACATATCAAAACTTTATATCTTAGAAATTTCATAACGTTATTTTCACATATCTTTTAAAAATTAAATGTTAATTTGTAGAGCAGTATATCCTATCAATGAATTTTATAATTCAATGTACATATTTAAAATATAATCCTCTAAAAGAAAATATTCATTTCCCATAACTTTTTTGCATGATATGCCAGTGATCTTCCACTAGAAAGAACATGAAATCACAATATGTGAAGAACCAAAAGAAGTCTTTTTAAAAAAGATATGTAGAAATCTCACGTTTTTGCTTGAAATAACATTTTCTACTTGCTAAACTTAAACTTTGTTTTGTAACTTATGGGAGTGAATATAGATTGATATGGATCTCACAGCTATGTGTATATTTGTCCCAGCATAGTTGAATTATATTCTGGAATTTTCTTCTGTTTATGATGGCCTATAATAACAGAGTGATTAAAAAAGAGAGAAAAGAAGGAGAACTTGAAATGAATGCTGAAAGAACACAAAAAGACACAACCAGAAATCCAAAGCATAAATCTAAATGGTTAAGAAAGATGGTAAAAGCAAGCTATTATTGAAAAAAACTTGAATGTATTTTAATTACTTCATTTTATGCATATAATGATGTTAACAGAAAATTAAAATTAATTAGCTTCTGAACACTTTAAAAGCTGAGAAATCTTCAGAATACTCCAAAATTTTGCCACAGTTATTTCATAGTTAAATATGACTATCCTATTAATTATTCCTACAAATGTATTTACATATTCAAAGTATTGATATTTGCATGAGAATGATGACATTTTAGAAGTACTTGAGATATAATGATACAGGAAAGGCACCATGGATTAAGTATTTCATAGCTTTCCATTTTTAGGTATCAAAGTATCACATCATAAATATGATATTATCAGAACTATATTGAATTGAGAAATATGATAAAAGCACATTATCTGTGTTCGGAGTAATAGTAAAACTACATGAAGCAAAAAAAAATTCACTGGATCTTTATGTGAGCCAACAGGTAGCCCTGACACATCAGAGTTGCCTTGGAATTGAAACCATATTATTATAGCTGAATTATAGTCCCAACGGGTAAGCCTAATGCTCTAAAACATTCACTGTGAAATATTTTAGATTCTAGACATTTTCAGTTAGTAGAAAATCCTTGAATCTGTGCTAATTTTGACTTTGTTTTCCAATGTTCTACATGATCTATAATTTTAAGTAGACTTTATTTTCCATTCCAAGTTATAGCATAGTCTGATACCTTTTCAAATACATAGTTGGTTAGAAATGTTTATTATATGAAATACATGGATACTTTCTTATTAGATATGCTATTTTATACATAATCAATATTAATAAAATAATGCTTTTAAAAACTTGTGTATTGTTCCACAAATATCTAATTTATTCTATGACATGTGAACACAACTTTTCAACCTAAAACCAACTTAAAGTTGTTCTTTCGAACATAAACTTCCAGAGACAATTTTGTTAATTTTATACTGTCAGCTAAATGTCAAGCATATTTGTGGCTAGACATACAAAGGTTCTAGTTAACTTTATTCCTTATAACCATTATCTTCATTGTTTTTCAAACTTACATCACATAATCGATTTTCCAAAAGAAGTCTAGTTTTTTGGTAGTACTTTGCATTTTGTTCCTCCATTTGTTACTTCAAAGAGAGTTAAGAATCTGTTATAATGATATTAGGCCTTAAAACATCAGCATATACTGATTTCAGTAAATACTGTGAGGTCTGTCATTTTAAGAGCTTGATTTGTAAGTAAACACAGTAAATATTTCTGTATGCACAAAGCATAAAACTCCATAAAAATTTCAAATTTAAGTCCTTTGTTGCATCACACATGATTCACTCATTCCCACAGAAATGCTTCAATTACAAGTAAGTAAAAAGTGTTCAATTAATAAAGGGTGCTCAAAGGATACTCAAAGTATTAAAGAAATAAGGATATGAAAATATGTTGGGGACCCTCCACTGGAGAGAACACAAAACCACAAATACATGAAAAAAGATCAAAAGTAGTCTTTTAGGAAATGTTAATAAGAGTTGATGGAAGATAAAAGTAATATATTTGGAACACTCTAGGCTAAACAGCATTAACATGGCCCTTCACTGCAGGACTAACCAGAACCTGCAATACGTACACTGTTAATTATCAGGAAGATACATAGGCAGAGTTTCTGAAACAGCTTTGACAATGAAAATTTTTTGTTTGATTTTGGTGGTGCACCTCACAGAGGACCTATGGTAAATGCTTTGGGAAATGCTGTAGTAAATGTTTATGTCACCAACTCATTATAGAATACATTTATTGAGGTTTCATTTAAATCTAGAGTCAAGTGACAGTATATGATTTTCCACTCTCCATTAATAGTCATTTATCTTTGCAGTTTACTTTGGATGAAAGAAATTTCACCTATTTTCAAAAATATAAGACCCTGAGCTAATAAACAAAAGATACTAATTTCAACTTTTAAAGTCTAATTAAAAGCTCCAAGAACATATATCAGGGCAGCAGAGAGTCCAGAAATAAACCTATGCAGTTACGTTCCATTACTTTTTGACCAAATTACAAAAACATTTCAATGGATTTCACCAAAATAAAAACTTCTACCCTGGGAGAGATGATAAAAAAGTGCAAAGGCAAGCCACAGACTGAGACGGAATATTTGCAAATCATGTATCTAATAAAGGATTTACATCTAGAATATAGAAAGAACTTTCAAAACTCAACAATAGGAAAGAAAACAAACAACCCAATTAAAAAAATGAGCAAAATATTTAATGATTCAATGATTGCCATATCATTGAAGATATGGCAAAGAAGCACATAAAAAGCTGCTTAATATCATTAAGTATTAGGGCAATGCAAATTAAAACTGCAATGAGATACCACTACATGTCTATTGGAATGGCTAAAATAATAAACAAAGAACAGCACCAAAAGCAACAACAACAAAACTGGCACCACCAAGTGCTGGCCAGGATGCAGGGCAATTAGAACTCTCATATGCCGCTGGGAATGTAAAATAGTACAGTCACTTTGCAAAACAGGTTGAGAGTTTCTTAAAAAGCTAAAGGTCCACTTATAGAACTAGTAAGTTCACTTCTAGCTATTTACTTGGGAGAAATAAAAACATGTTTATGCAAAAAACCTATTTATAAAAGCTTATAGCAGTTCCATTCATAATCATAAAAAATCAGAAACAACCCAAATGTCTTCCACAGGTGAATGAATAATCTGAGGTACATTCATATAGCGGAATACTACTCAGCAATGAAAAAGAGAAATATTGATACAAATAATTTGGATACATCTCAAATGCATTAGACTATGTGGAAGAAACCAGACTCAAAGAGTACATGATTTCATTTATATGACATTCTGAAAAAGGCAAAACTATAAGGATGGAATGGTTACTAGGGGTTAAGGATCAGGAAGCTTGACTGTGGCAGTCGTTATATGAATTGATGCATTTGTCAAAACTCAAAGAACCAGACTCCAAAAGGAGTGAATTTTACTGTGTGTCAATTTAACAGTAAGTTTTAAAAACCCACCAACAATAAAAGGGTGGAGTGGAAGGAGGCCATTTAACCACCTGTACAGAAAACTGTTTGGCACAAAGGACAAGGAGTAAATCTTAGCTGCAGTGACATCACTCAGCAATGAAAAAGAGAAATATTGATACAAATAATTTGGATACATCTCAAATGCATTAGACTATGTGGAAGAAACCAGACTCAAAGAGTACATGATTTCATTTATATGACATTCTAAAAAAGGCAAAACTATAAGGATGGAATGGTTACTAGGGGTTAAGGATCAGGAAGCTTGACTGTGGCAGTCGTTATATGAATTGATGCATTTGTCAAAACTCAAAGAACCAGACTCCAAAAGGAGTGAATTTTACTGTGTGTCAATTTAACAGTAAGTTTTAAAAACCCACCAACAATAAAAGGGTGGAGTGGAAGGAGGCCATTTAACCACCTGTACAGAAAACTGTTTGGCACAAAGGACAAGGAGTAAATCTTAGCTGCAGTGACATCACAAGTAGGGTGACCATATAATTTATCATCCAAACTGAATACTTCATAATGAAAGAAAAATCTATGATTATTTAGAATGAGACAACAACCTAGGACTGTCCCAGGCACAGTGGGATGTATGGTCACCTTAATCTTAAGTTGATTAAGTTAGAAAGTTAGAAGTTAGAAAAAAACATCAAGCAAAGAAACCACTCACTTCAGTAGAAAAGTACTTTATGTGACGACATTCAAGAGTGGTTGTGACAATCTACAATGGATTTGGAACATCATGCACAATAAAGATTTTGGAGTCTGGAGTCATACAGAGAGATTGAATTGTGGAAACTTCTCCAATATTTTAATGCAGCAAACATGCTAAAACTGTATCACCTTTGGTCACTTCCTTATATTGATTAATATAATCCTTATAAAGAGATTGGATTTGGACAATATTGAGGAAGAAGTGGAGACAGCTTGGGTAATCCTGCATCCAAAGCTAGTCTGTACTAGAAAGAAGCCCCAGGAAGGAGTTTAGAGGAGCAGCAATTGGCAAAGAAAATTGATGACCAACTGCTTGGAATTGGTATAAAGTCAACAGTGCATAGTCTGTGCTCAGGACAGGGGAGTGAGCCAGTTACTAACTGACAGGACACGTCTTGTTTTCCTGAAGCTGTAAAATGAGATGTGTTGAGATACAGAATTAGTCAAATGGACATCTAATATAAAACAGGAGTGAACTCAGGAAGAATAGAAAATTTCAGTTGGTTTTGTCATTCAACATATCACTCAAAGAATCATTACATTATGTGTAAGGCATTCTAGATACTGAAGACACAGTAGTGAACAGAACAGATAAAAGCCCCAGCCCATGCAGGTTTCTTCAAGTAGGGAAAAGAAACAATGAAGAAGAAGGAGAGTGTGTGTCTGTGTGTGTTCAGTAAGTTAGATTGTGATAAAAGCTAAAAATGAAGCAAGAAAGTGGATAAGAAACATTGCATGTAGCTCAAATTTTAGGTAGAGAAACCTAGAAATGCTTCCCCAAGGAAATGAGAGTGGGGTGAAGACTGGAGGAGGGAGGGAGCTAGCTGCATGACTGGCTAGAGGAAGGACCTTCCTGGCTGAGGGCACCACAAGTGCAAAGGCCCTGAAATGGGACCATGGCTGACAAGTTCCATGACTGGCAATGAGGCCCGTGGTGCTGGAGCAGTTAACAAAGGGGAGAGCAGTGGGCAATTTGGTCAAAGAGATAACAGAGTGTAGATCATGTAGGGTGCCTGGATCATGGACATCTTTGGAGGGTTCAGAGCAGAAGAGTGACATGATCATGGTGTCTTAAAGGATCACGGTGGCTGCCTTGTTGAACATATTTTGTAGCTGGACAGTAGAGAAGCAGATGGATGAATTAGGAGATGGTCGCACCAATCCAGGTGAGTGCCAAAGAGGGTTCAGATGAGGGGGGTAGCAGTAGAAGTGATGGGAACTGGTATGACTCTGGGTATATTTTGAAGGCATAGCTGATGGGATTTGCTATGAACTTGATGTGGGGTGCAAGAAAAAGAAGCCAAGTATCACACCATTGTTTTGGACCTAAGCAAATAGAAGAAAGGAATTTCCATTAATTGAATAGAGGTAAGATACAGGAGGAGTGGGCTTTGGGAAGAAAGTAAGAAGCATGGTTTTGGACCATTAGCCACCCACGTGGTGATGTCAGGAGGCAGAATATACATGGCTCTAAGGCAGAGAACCCGAGATTGAGATGTGAGAGTCGTCAGAATACAGGTGGCATTTAAAGTCATGAAAATGGGTGCAGTCACAAAGAAAGAGAGTGTAGATGGAAAGGAAGAGATCCAAGGTTTAGGTTCTGGAAGACTCCCCCTTTACAGGTCTGGGAGATGAAGAGGGACCAGTGAGCCCCTAAGAAAAGAGCAAACAGATTGAGAGCCAAGGGCGTTTGCCACACATTGTTCATGCCTCTGTGCACTGGTAAGGAGCGGGGTCCCTATGATCTCACCCCTGCAAAAAATATCCCCACTCTGGAAGAGCAGGTAAGGGTGGCTGCTAATGAATAAAATGATGACAGTAGCTCACCTTTCTGGGGTGCTTACATGTGCCAGGAACTCAGCTAAGAAAACACAGGAAGTTAGAACTATTTTATCTTCATATTACACATGAGAAATGTATAGATCCAAGGGACTAAATAAACTGCTTGGGGTCACACTGCTAGCATGTGGTGGAACTTGGGTTAAAATGCAGGCAATTTGCTTTCTGAGCCAGAGGAAGCCGACAATTAATTGATACCCAAAATAACACTGATAAAGATCATGTCTTTAGTGTCAGTATGACTTGGATTCTGCCATTCACTCATTAATTCTTTGGACTTTGTGCATGTTGCTCACCCTTTAGAACTTTAACCTCCTCATCTGTAAAAGACATCGACTCTCTCTTGCATTGCTATGCATCATCTAACAAATAGAATCTCATTATTCCTGAGTGTGATCCTTGATTTCTCCGTCCCTCACAACACAGCCCATCCAATTGATCCAACCTTCTGATTGTGGCTTGAATACGTCTCTTTCTTTCTATCCCCACACCGGTTCAGGCCAGTATAATCTCTTATCTGAATTTCTTTCCTGCTAACTGATTTCTCTCTTTCTCTCTCTCCCTCTCTCATAGGTCTGTACACCAGCCAGAGTGATCTTTCCAAAATGCAAACCAGATCGGGTTACCTACAGTAGTTGAAACTGTTCAGTGACTCCCTGTCACCCTCAGGATAAAGCAGTTTGGAGGTCGCTTCTTTAAGCTTTTCTGACCCAGGCTATGTTAGGCTCCTCTTCCACAGGCTCCCTCTGTACTTCCGGCAAGATAGCACACTGGGAGAGGGATTGATGCTGTTTACAAGCCTGGGCCCCTTTGCTTCCTTAGCATACCCTCCAGAAGAATGTAAATCTCTGTG
Source organism: Lemur catta (assembly GCF_020740605.2). Classification (NCBI taxonomy): domain Eukaryota; kingdom Metazoa; phylum Chordata; class Mammalia; order Primates; family Lemuridae; genus Lemur; species Lemur catta. The sequence continues at coordinate 24,584,670 of NC_059145.1, read as the reverse complement.
AAGGCAGGACCACACTCCAATGAATCCTCAGTGTCTAGGACAGAGCATGACACAGAGCAAATGTTTCTGTAAGAATGATGCATAGCGTTGCTGATCAAATGACACACGGCATTGCTGGATGAAGGACAGTATTGCTGAAAGCATAAATAAATGAATGAGAAGGAGTACGCGAAGGCAGAAAGTATTCACTCGAATTTAATCTACAAAAGGCAGAAGTCTCATTGTTTTAGGATGAAAAACTAGAGATGCTTCTAAACCAATGTCAAAATTGCAACTGGTGAAGCGTAAGACAGAATAAAGGCAGAAGGGGCTGTAGTATTGAATCAGTAAATATTACATGAAAGACTTTTGGTTCTAAGCCTAGGCCAGAAACTGGAGATATGTAGGCATCATATACCTGGATTGCTTGCTTGTTTTGTTATGGATTGCTAAGCTTAAAAGGTAGTATAATGAGGTAGGTGTGATCCTTGGTCAAAAGATAGGCAGTAAAGTACCGGGTCAAGATACAAGCAGCTTAGCATCTCCTACCACTCTCTCTTCACACAAGCATATGGGCTACATGTCCTTGAGAGACATCTAAAATTACTCCCATAGTTGAATGCAAGGAGAAAGAGTAAGAAAGACACCAAACCAGTGAACCTTAGAGATCTTTTGGAAGTATCAATTGTGATGACATACAACTGGAAATGAATGACATGCTCTGCTTCCTAAAGCTGACAGAGATTGCTCTGTGTGTGTATCCAAGCACATCCTCTTGGATGCTGTATTTAAGAAATTCTATAATTTTCTGGCCCAAACTGTATGTTTCTAATTTTTCTTCCTGAGGTTTACTTTATGGCCGGGTAACTTTTGGAGGTTTCCTCAAAGCCTGGTCCAAGTACCAGCAGCACTGGCATTATCCAGGAATCCACTAGACATACAGAATCTGCGTTGTAACAAGACCCTTAAGTGATTCATATGCATGCAACAATCTGGAAAGCTTGATTTTAGGGGACTGTCAGGGAAGAGCAAGACATCAGTGGTTCTCAAAGTATAGTCTCTGGACCAGAACCATCAGGATCACCTGGGATCCTTCCTATAAGCACCAATGCAATAACTACATAAATGCTATTTCGTAAATCTCATTACAATTTTGTAGCCATATCTCAGAACAACTGAGTCAGAAGCTCTGGGGTGGAGTACTGTGTGTTTTAACAAGTGGTGCTGATGCTCACTAACGTTTGAAAACCACTGATTTAGGTAGATTGTAAGATTCCACCAAGGGGCTTTGGGCTTGGAGTGTAATGACCATCACAGCAGTCAGGAGATGAGGATGCTGGATCTATTGCCAGCTGCAATTAATTAGCTGTGTTACTAATTAACTGGATTTAGTTTCCTTAGCTTCACAAAGAAAAGGATATAAGTTCCTTGGAGTAAAAGTTCTCCAAGTGTGATCTGTGGGGGTCCAAATGGTATATTGAGGGCCCTGTAAACAGTTTAGTTATTTAAGAAATAAAAATAAAAGCACAAATCATAAAAATAATAAGCAAAAATATATCGTGCTTAAATATAGTTGGTGATTTTGAAATATAGGATATGATTATTACACAATTATTATTAAACTTCATTGCACATGTGTTACAAAGTCTGGACTACAGAAGGCCAATCAGTTCATCTCAGCTAACTTTTAGTTAACAGGGTGCAGATCATTTCATTAATGTGTTTTCACATCATTTACTTGTTACCATTAACATTTGTTAATTTCCCATTTTTATTTGTTGCAATTATACTATGTTATACTCACAATATATAAAAATGGTTCAATGGCTCATGAGTGGTTTATTGATGCTTTAAAGCACCAATGCAATGATTACATAAATGCTATGTTAGAATTACCTTGTGGATGTAATAAATAGTGCTTTGAGGTGAATGTAGGATTTGAACCTAATTATGTAGGGACAAGCAAATCTTCAATAAGAGGATTTTGCTCAGGCATTTGAAAGAGTGTAATATGAAGTAAAGAGATAATCTAAGTATTTTCTCTTAGCCTTCACTATGTTGTCTGTTACAAAACTTTGAGAGTACACCTTCATATTTATTTGTTGCTTCCCTCATTGACAAAACACGGTAAACACCATACTCTATCCAGAAGCTTGCAAATACAACATTAATGACATATATCTGAGTAGAAACGAGAAAAAACTCTGGGCAGATTCCTTGGTAACAGCATTGGACAATCGCATAATCCCAGTAATGTGCAATATGGAAGAGCAGCTACTCATACTTGTGCATAGCCAAGCTGGATAAACCTTTGTGCACACATACCTTGTGCATATATGATGGAGGAATGCTCAATGACTTTTATTCCGCTTTCCACCTGTCACCCACGCCACATAAACAGATACTTTTCATTTAACCAGTGCTTACTTTGTTTGCCAGAGGTAGACTGGAAAAGGCACCCTGTGGTCAGTGCTGATGGCACAGCAGCAATGTAAGAGCCAGAAGAAGCATTGCTCTGGGAACAAAGGACTTATCTCCAGCGTGCCAGCTATTCACTGCATCATTCACGGGGAAGAGGTGACATTCACCCATGTGCTTCCAGATATTGATTCTGCATTGATGGCTATGGTGACAATTGTGAATGTGATAAAATCATGGCTACTGAGTGAATGCATGTTCAGTGGGGGAAGAGATGCACAAGTTGAAGACTATTTTCCACATTATATCATTCTGGTTATCCATGGCAAAAAGCTTATGTGAATTTTTTAAAGCTAGATTTATTGAAGTATAATTTACCTAATATCACATAACTGCCACTGCAAGCATGAGACAGAAAATTGTATCACCCACAAAACTTCCTTGTGTCCTTTCAAATTCAACTCCTTCTCTTCCTCCCTGACAGTCACTGATCTCTTTTCAATCCTAATTTTACTTTTTCCATAATGTCATAAAGTATGGACTTTTGGGGTTTGGCTTCTTTGCAATTATTTATGAATTTTGGGATGAGGAATGAGATAAAACAATATTTTTAAAAGGCAGTAGATTTTTATTTCTTTGATGTCGTGTGGCACACTCAAGAGGAGAATATCAGAAATATATTTATATTTTCAAAATCTAAATTTATCATTGCACAGCCAACACACTACGATTTATGGAGATCAAACTGGGGAGCAGATACTTTGATTGACAAGAGTCTGACTCGCTCTCCCAAATTAGTTGTTTTTTCAGTTTTCTGAGAAAATAAATCAATGATCTTATTGGTCATTAAACAGACACACACACAAATGCCACAACAGAGTATGATGAATGTTTTCCAGTGCTCCAAACAACCAAAGAGTGCATTAATAATCTGTTAGCTATCATCTTTCACATTACTTATTCGATCTTACAGCTTTTGAATGTGTTACAGTACAGCTGATAATACACTGTAAATGTTCTTCAGTGAAATCTTGTACATAATTTTTTGGTCCATCCATGTTCAATTAGAATATCTAAAGCTGTTGGAGCCCAGAATCACTTGCCACAAATTTTACTGCAAGTTTCAGATTCATATTTTATCCATAGTTTATATAACTCATCAGTTTTCCTTTCATTTATATTCATAGCATCATGATCACTTTTATTGTGCTGTGTGGCACAAACATTTTTGAAGAATTAAGGCCCACAGAGTCTTTCAAAGAAACCAAGGATTGCTTTATTGTTGGAAGCTGCTTTCCTCTTTTTGTGTTTTCTATGGACCTAAAGAAAAGGAAAATCTCAGTTGAGATTTTCTAGAAAGTGCATGACTACCGGCGGATTCAGTGAGTTGCTATGAGAAATTGAATATGCAAATCACTTTACATGCACATTTATGTAGGAAAAAACACCTGCACATCTGGATCCCCAGCCGTCCCTGTTTACTAATATGCGTGTAACCCAGAACTGCCCATAGCCGGGTAATAAGAATTTTAAATGTACTTGGCTTATTTTCAAGTAAATCTCTAGGTCTTCAGTACAGCAATTAAATGTGCCAGGTTAGATGCTCATTTCATGTTAAATCAACTTCCCACTCTGTGAATGAAGTTCCACTTTTATATTCAATAGGTAATTTTGTCTTTACTTTGGGAAACAAAACGACTCCAGTTAACAGCAAACAATGGGTTTTACAATGTAAAGAAAACCATCTGGTAAACTAGAGTGTTTTACAGAATGATTTAAAAAAAATGGTAGGGAAAGATGGCTCCTGCCAAGCAACAGCTGAAAGACCAAATGTAACTGAAAAATATCAGTGCCAGGTGGCCCCTGATGAATATCTCCTTTTTGATCGGGTACTTACAAAACTCAGACTGTACATATATCATTTCACTTGGGCATCTACAAAGCCCTGGAGGTAAGTAGCCAAACTAGGTTATTTATTTATTTATTTTTTGAAGGGGAGAACTGAGACTCAGAACCCCAGTGACCTATTCAAGACCCTCCAAACAGATGGAAATACAGGTGAGCAGTAGAATTCAGCATAATTCCCTTCCCTTGCTCAGGCCTCGACCACCATGCCATTGCCATTCTTTCCGCTTTGGTAGTGGTCATTCTTGGGTCTGTGGATCATTTATTCTATCCTCACTAGAAACAAACGCTTTATACCCTATGGCCTTTTAATTTAAATAACATCATTTATGTTTCAGTTTTTTTTTCCAAACAGGTATCCGGGGAGAGAATCTCTAGGAATTAATTATCTACCACACCAGACTCTGAAAAGTATGAAGTTCAAACTGGTTGATGTTACTTGCAGAAAAGAGTTGCCAAATAAAAGTCTAAAAAATATTTAACAGCTAATTCTGATACATCTTATTCCAAACTAAGTCTGACATGTCTTATGACAGTTCACCTAAAAGCACAGTTATTGTGGGTATTTTGTTTTAAAAATTATTCTTTTTTGCAACCCAGTGATAAAAATAACAGCTTCTGACCCTTTATAATCTATCATGAAAAACTTGTGTTAATTATAAGATATTACCAATGGAACTTGGTTTAAATGCATGTGCATTTGTGGGTTTATGTAAGTTCTTTTCATATGTGAAGCATTATGTAATTTCATTTGCTTAATTTATAATCTTCACAACAATTTAATGAGATAAGTAGTATTATTTTTATTTTACATATAAGGGAAGTGGAACCTTTAAAAAGTTAAAGAAGGTGAACGATTCATTGAACTTTACACAGATTTTACCTGCTTTTTCCAACCTTGCCAATGAAAATGTGCCTTCCCTTGGCCCCTCTTCCATACATTTCACCTTCTATTTACTTAAATATACTTTTTGTTTTTCTGAACTCAAGCTAGTATTTATGATATGGGGAAGGCAAATTAGTGAAGAAAGACAGTCGATATTTAACCCAAAAAATAAGCAACCTAGTTAAAGAATATGAAAGAGACGACAAGATCAATAAAATGTTCTAATGGGTTGGCTCTAATTTGCCAGTCTTTACTTTCCTAATTTTGTTTTACATTACCTATGACTTTTGGAGTCATTGTCTTTGCACCACTTCAGCCATCCATTTATAACCACACCGTTATCTTTGTCAGTGAAATTTTTCTTCTTCTGACACTACATATAGACATTCTGCTCTCAGATCACCACCTTCTTTTCTTTCAGTTCTCTCTGTTCATCCCCAAAAGTCAGCTCTTTGCCCAATCCGAGACCTACAATCCTTTCTGGTTCTCCTCCAAGGTTCCTCTATCTTAATTTCTTTCACTTTTTGCTGTTCAGCTTAGAATTTCTCTCTCTTCAATCACTGTCTTGCAAGTATTCTGAACTCCCTTGATCTCTCAATCTTCTCATACACTTGACTGGTCAAAACTCCATCTACATTTGGACAAGTTGCAGAGTTCCCCTTTTCCCTACCCAGACTCCTGAGAAGGGCTCAGTACAACTGTGCAAACTGAGAATAATATACATTTGTGGTCACTGACCTCAAGTGTCTTGTTCATTTTTCTCTAATAATACTATTTTCAGTCGTATTCAGTTTCATGCTTATTTTCCACAGCACTTGAGTCAAACATTCTCCACTTTTGTGAAGCCCTCACTTCCTTATCTCATCATCATCTTCACAGAAAAAACAGAAGCAATGAGAGGAAAATTGCCTCAACTTCCTTCCACCAAATTCAAGTACTTTTCCTTCCTGCATTATACTGTGTTGGCTGGGGTTCCCTTAATACCAAAGCCTGAGACAATACTGAGATGCTAATGCGTTATAGGAAGGTACAATCCCAAGGCAGTGTGAGTCAGAGCAGGGTGGTGTGATGGTTTGAATGGTGGTGTCCCCTCCAAAATTCATGCTGAAACTTAATCCCCAATGCAACATTATTAACCCTCATGAAATCAAGGGGCCAACCTCGTAAGCAGATCTTTGTCAAGATAGGCAGTGTCAGTGCTGCTATGGTAATTCTTCTGCACTGTGCTGGTCCCTTAAGTTTGCATAGCACCTTATACTTCTCCTACAAACCCACTGTGCAACTGCCTGTCTCCCCCAGGCTATAAGCTATGTGAGAAAAGAAGAAACTATTTATGTTTTGTTCAATATTGTGTCTCCTGTCCCTGGCATACAGCTTGGCATAAAGGAGATGCTTAATAAGTATTTGTTACATGAAGACAAAGGGTTAATATTGTGAGACTATATACAACTCCTAAAATGATAAAGATAAATGGGCAATGACATAAAGAAATTAATATTCACTAATAAACAACTATATCTAATTTTGAAAACTGAGAGTTTTTTTTCATGTATCAAAGTGACAAAAGTTTAAAAAAAGTTAATACACAAAGATTGTGGATAAATGGTAACTGTTAAACATTACTGACAAGAATATGTAAGCTATATAAATGAGCAATTAGTAATGTGCATCACGAGTTTTAAAATCTTCATAACCATGTCTCAGAAAATTCTACTTATAGGAATTTATCATATGAAACCAATTAAGAGATTAAAAAGGCAATATACAAAGATCTTAATTGCAGCATTATTTATAATGGCAAATACTTGCAAACACTATAAATGTCCAATGATAGGGAAAGGTGAAATAAATTATGGGATAAAAAGACAATGAGATATTAAGAAGTCAACTAGAGATTGCTTTCAATAAATACTTTATGACATGGAAAAACAGTATAATAAGTGAAAAACTTAGGATATTAAATAGCATATTTTAATCCAAATTCTGTTTACATATGTGCATTTACATATACAAATATGTATTCTTTAAAAATACAATGAAGTTGGGAAATATATATGCTATAATATTAATATTAATTACTTTTGAAGAGTTTTATCATGAAGGTCAGTGTTCTTTTTCTCTTTTTATGTGCTTTCTAAAATGGGTGTATTCTGTAATTAGGATACACATTCATATAAATGAACACATATTTCCTAATTTGTTTCATTATTTGATCATTGAACAATGACTGCGGCTGGGAGAAGGACCTCAAATTAGACATATATGAAGCACAGGAATGAAAATAAATTTTACTTGTCATCATAAGAGTATTAATTCTCACCAGAGACATTTGAGGAACTCATTAAGTCTTAGCTAGTCCTTATTCAGTAGTACTCACCATTATCAATATTTTATTTAAAGATATTCTTCTGCAAGTGTAATTGTCTCATCTTAGTAATTAAATACTTTTACCATCTCTGTTTTTTGCTTCCTTTCCTTATGATCTTAGAACCCAACGATTTATGTCTATTTCTGAAGCCTAGTAAATCAAAGCATTCCCAAAATATTTTATATTGCCTTTGAAATTTTGATTTTACTACCTTTTGTATGATAAGTTTTAAAGTATTTGCTTTCAAAATGTGAGTGAAACGTGCAATTATCAAAGGTTAATTAAATTTCTTCAATCTGGAAATATTAATATTCTGAATATTTACATAGGATTAAAGGATTTGGACACAGACACACACACACACACAGACACACACACACACACACACACACACACACACACACACGACAGAGACAAAGACAGATTCGTAACTTCTAGTTCCAAAACCCTAATTAATAAGGCTATGTAATTTGATGACAAATGATTTATTAAACAGAATCTTTCCTGACAAGTTGTATGCTCTGCAACATCTGTCATTTTCCTATCTGATTATGTTTGCATCTCATTCAAACCATTATAGACAATGGAAGTTTTGATTAGTCATGTTGGGATGCTAATTATCTCTAAAACCAAGCTTCCTCTCTACCTTGGTTTGGGTTTCTCCTAAAGTAAACCCCGAGCCAAAGACTTGGGTGTAAGTAACTTATTTGGGAGGTAATCTCAGGAGACATGTTGAGGGAAGGGGAGTGAGACAGGGAAAGGGGGAATGTCTGAGACAGGTAGGTGTTCACGATCAGGCTGCTTCTAGAGCTCGTTCTTGCTGCAGACCATCTGAAATGTTCCACTAAGGACAAGGAAGCTGGGGTATGAATCCCATTTACCCACTAACACTGCTCTGTCATTGTTTGAAGGTCATCCCAGGGACATGAACTTTCAGGCATTTCCACCTATGCCCACGAGCAGGCCACATGTGCCACCAGGTGGAGAGAGGCAGATGATGTCCTGTGGGTGGGAGCTGCCTGCAGGAGACCTTTGGGTGTGGAGGAAGGCCCTGACTACCCCGTCTGTGTGGAATGCCATGTGCTCAGGGAAAAGAAGGAATGCTTTGGCTTGTTTTCTTTTGCAGAGTCTCTAGTTCTCACTCCAGCCTTAGCACTTAGGAGCCCGGTGACGTTGAGCTGTTAAAAAACCTCCCTGAATGTGTTTTCTCATCTGGACTAGGGTTTTGTCAGAACAAGTATCTGAAACTTAGAAACAGGCAAAAGAATTACTAGATGTTCCTTCAGTGCAGCACGGGGCCTGATTTTCTATTGAAAAGGCTATTTTACAACTCATTAGGGGCAGAGGTTAATTTGTAGATTTTGTCCTATAGAGATGCAAATAATTTCTGTCTGGGAAGACAGAGTACCCCAAAGGTGACAGTTATGGCTCTCTTGGATATTATCCCATTTTGTATCCAACCCAGAAATCTTATTCTATCATTGCCTATAAACTTTTGGCTTTTAAATGTTCTTTGGACTAGTTTTAATATCTCAGTGGCTCTTTCATTAATGAATGAATTGAATAAAATATGTGGCATGTATTCATTTTATATTTACCTGAGAGTCATGATTTTTGTCTTTTTGAACATTATACTTTCACAGTTTTATAATCTTGTTTTACCTGTGAAACTGTCCCGTCTAGGCTTCCACAGACCCACCATATGTAAAATGGATGAGTGCTTAGGGGGTGGCCCACAGATGTGCCCACCTCCAAGCCTCTTGGGCGGTGCCGAGGAAACTCTTTGGCTCTTTGGAATTGAGCACTGAAACTGCTCTTCTAAAAATACAATCCTTAAATCTCTTCTGGCTCTTTCTTTGCTTCCAAACCTCTTCTTTTGCAGAAGAGACAATTATGGAAACAGACCAAGACCACAGAAGTGAGACTTAAACAGAGATTCTTAGTTGGAGCTTGCTATACAAGGGAGTCAGCCACCATCACCTGTGTTGCACAGAGACTCGGGTAGGCAGGGGAGGGCAAAGCTGTACAGTGAAGAAAGCTTGTGTGTGCCCATATTGGAGCCTGTCGGCACAGGGAAGGTGAAGGTGGGCTGGCTAGTGGCTGGGCATCCTATGTGATTGGGTTGCGAAGCATGTTTTGCTTTCTCTGTGTGGCTTTACGTTGGAAGTGGGGAAGGGGGACAAAGTTAGAGAATCTGTCAGTTGTCAAATAATGAGTGTTTGGGGCCAATGGCTGTAGAAATTGTGCTTTGGCTTCCTGGACCGGTTGCAGCAAACAGTGGATCAGAGTTCTCTTTGTATATATAGTCTGGCCATTGTCCATTTTTATATTTGGTCTCCCCTAATGAAGGTTTCAATCTGTTGAGTTCCACATTCAGTGGCTAAGGTAAGACTCCATATCACCTGTGAATTCTAGCCTTAGCTTAACTGCAAAGAGCTCAAGTTCCTTTGGTTAGGAAATGAAACAAGTCCCTGAGGCCTAGACCAGTATGACCTGCAAAGAGCAAAAACTAGGAGGCCAGAGCAAAAGAAATGGACAGGGCAGCTTGTGAGTGCATGTGAGAGATCCTAGGGCCTCCACAGGTTAACTGAGACTTCAAAAGGGGCAGCGAGGGCTGAGGACTGAAAGGTGGCTTGAAGGTGACAAAAGTCTTAGTGTTTATGGGACATCTGAAACCGCAGGTATGATGGTTATCATCTTGACTCGATCAAGGAATAACTAGAGAGCTACTAAAGCATTATTTCTGAGTATGTCTGAGGATGTTTGCTGAGGAGATTGACATGTGAGTGGTGGACTGAGTGGGGAAGATCTTCTCTCAATGTGGGTGGGCACCACCCAATCAGCTGGGGGCCTGGATAGAACAACAAAAGGCAGAGGAAAGATATTCCCTTTCTCTCAGTGGACTCTCTTTGCCCTTCTGCCTTCTGCCATGGGATGACGCAGCAAGAAGGCCCTAGCCAAGTGAAGATTCCTCGACCTTGGACTTCTCAGCCTCCAGGACTACAAGAAATAAATCTCTGATCTTTATAAATTACCCAGTCTCAGGTATTCTGTTATAGTAGCACAAAATGGACTAAGGCACCAGGCTAATGAAACCCATGGGAATGAAAGTTCATCTACATTTATACATGGATACCTCACATTAGGGCTGCCATACGTTCTTTTCTCAGGAACCTGCAAACAGCCCTGCAGATCAGGGCTGAGTTTCCTCCCTTATCTGAGAGCAGCATTACAAAGAGAATAAAAGTAACTTATCGCCACGTGGATGGATCGAAAGACTCTTTGATCAGTCATTCCACTCATGTAAGCCTATCCCTAAACCAGGGATTGTAATGAAAGTAATTTAACATACATCTATAATTAATTTGTTACACTTTTCTTGCTGCTAGCAAATCATACTATTTTAGAAAAGTTCATGGAATTAATCTCCCAGAAGAGAGATGAAATGGAAAGACTTCAGAAATAAATGGTTTTGTTTACTCCCAAACATGTGAGTTTTAAGAGTCAATTTTAGCTATAGGTCAGGGTTAATTTAGTGTTTCAAATTTGTCTTTTAGCAAGCTGTATAAAGTCGAAGATCTCCTTCTTCCCATCAGATACACAAGATATCTGCAGCATAAAAATCATTTTCCGTCTCAAGTGGTTCCTATATCTGTTAAAGGCAGTAGATAAGTTTTTTAAGTGGGAAGATAATATAAAGGTAAGTGATGTTAGAAAAAAAAGACTTTACATTTATTCACTCAACTTTACCTCGAGAACAAAGATAATATTGTGTATTCCCAGTATAGGTTATCACTTAATGTTTTGTAAGTGGTTTAGATGACAAAAGCAGAGGCTCCTTAAGTTAAGAAGTGACTAAAATCTGGCCAGACTGCTAAGTAAGGTGACTAGTTAATCCTGGTTTGCCCCAGACTTTCCGAGTTTTAACACTGAAAATTCTGTGTTCCTAGAAACTCTCGCAGTCCTAGACAAACTGGGACCATTGGTTAGCCTACCTAAGATTTCAGAAGATTTGAGTTTAAACGGATTCAATTTTGAGAAGTGATGAATGGAATTAAGTAAGGACAAGTCCTAGGCTGTGTCCTGAAGAGTGGAAAATAGTTATCCAAAATACAACAAGAAAAAATGGACTGGAGAGACATAGGAATCAGAGATCACAAAAAGTGAGTGTCTGATTCCCAGAGTTGGAGATTTGAAGAAATCAGCTCAATAGGACTGTCAATTTCTTGTTATACAAATCTCACCTTCAGAGAGGAATGAATTGTTTGCAAACATTTCGAATTTGTAATTCAGGATGGGTGATGTCAATATATTAACCAATACGTGGGGAGTTGTGTCAGAAAATATTTAGCCTTAAACTGAACATTTAGATATTATCACATTGAAAAGTATCCAGAAATGCATTGTAAATTTCAATAACCACAGCAGACTCTTTCCAGAGAGGCTTGAGTTTATTTTGCACATGGTTTTGTGACAATTTATGTATCTCGGCTCCAGAACGGAGTCTTTCTCCAATTTGAAGAAGCATTTAGGGCCATTTAAAATCATTCAGCTATGAACTAAATTGGACCAAGAATGTCTGTCCAATTAGGAACAACTTCCAACACATTCTTTTCCTTTCCAGTCATCAAAACAATATTTTTAAAGTCTCAATAGATCATGTGCATGTCCTAGTGTACTCATTGTTTCATCATCCAAATTAATTCAATTGTGAGATACCTCTATTTCCGTAACTTTGGCTTTTTCAAATTAGGTTGGCATGATAGCTGCCTTTGAATGGCCCTAACATTGATGAGTTTATATAAGGTCAAAGAGGTACACAGGTGCAAAAATAGGACAATTTCCACAAAAGAGCCAGATTCCAAAGCTGTGCTTCTACTTAATATTCGATCTTTAGCCAACATTTTTTTTTCTAACATGCAGGCATTATTTTTATGGGCATAGTGTTGATAATGAACATTTTTAGTAAGAATGTAGTTTTATTTAAATATACATCAAGGATATAGAAATTAATGAACCCATGGTACTCAACAAAATTTTAACTTCAAATTTCTCTCCTAGAAATAAGCCACAGTCAGCAAATGTTATACTACACAGAATTAATCCTAAAGGTGTATGCCATTTGTATGTGTCTGCATGCTGTTATTTGGGGGACTCTGAGAACACTTTCCTCCTTTTTGCTGATAACTATGTCTGCATCTGAACTTCCACTGTGTGCTTTGGGGGACAGGAGGAGAGACTCTTAAAATCCACTCTTTCTTTCCAAATGTAAATAGATGTGGGAGGATTTTTACTTGAAGCAATTTTCAATAAGGTATGGACAACTTATTAGTGTTGTTCTTCTCTCCGAGAGAGACTGAGGGGAAAAGGGAAAAACCCCCATTAAAGGAGGGAGGAAAGGTGATCAAAGTGCCAACTTCACAATTCTGTTCAGGGTCTGAACTAACCAGGCAAACCCAAACTAGCATAGGCATTAGATATTTTCATGAGGCAAGTCATCCAAGTAAGATGACAACAATGCTATTGCTGGAACTATAATAGCAGTAAATATTTACTGAGCACTAATTATGTACTAGAAAATACACTGCTTCATTTATGAAATCTTACAACTCTCCACAATAAATTTTACTATTATCCCATTCAAAAGGTGAGGAAACAGAGGTTTAGAGCAATAAATAACTTACTCTATCACATATAAGAAAAACGTGGCAAAACTAGGGAATGATTTGGTGCTCCCAATGAACAATTCTATGACTCCGGGGAAAGCCAAGGCCTCCCCTCCCCAGGGGCTGTGTATCCTTTCTGGGAGCACAAGTTGACCAGCTGGGGTGTTCAGCTCAAAGGCTCCCATTTCAAAGGCTCACATGTAACAGGAGTTAATTTGTCTTTGAATCAGAACACAGCTCACCTGGGGGCTGAGGGAGGGGGGAGCTCCTGGGATGGACAGCTCTCTGCTCCTCTAAAACATTCCAAACTACTCATACAGCCCGTGATTCAATCCAGAGCTCATAGGATCTGCTCTGCCTCTGGCCCTCTTCCAAGAAGCTGTTATTTCCTGGTTCTGCAGATCTGGCCTCATTTGGAAACAGGCAGCAGAGTTCCCTGGAATGGCCACTTTTGGGCAGAGCCTTCAGAACAGAGCGTTGGCGCCTCTCACAGACACTCACACACGTGAGCCCCCTGTTTTCATTTGGATGGTGCTTTCCCAGGAAGAGTAAAATGAAGTTGAAGCAATTTTTTAAAACAGCTTAGACAAAAACTTCAGATGAACGACCCTGATGTCTTACAGTGTTCTCATTAGCCAAGAACTGTAATTGTCCAACTCTTGACTCTTCCTTACCTCGACAAAAATTTTTTAATTGTGTCCACAGAGAGACAGTTTATACCATTGGGAACAACTGTAAACAACTCAGCAGCAATATGGCTCTGAAAAGAAATGTCAGTGCCCAAATCCGGAAGCAAAACTGTTGGAGGACGGAACAGAAACATCCTGGGTTTCAAGGGGCCCTAGTCATATGTGCATACTTGATTTCTCTGAAGGAGAATTTCTATTACCAGATGCAAGCTGTAAGCAGAAAATTCCTACCTTTCTTTTAATCTAAGCACTCCATCATTTGCGAGCAATATCCATCCAGAGATTCTTGCAGGGTCGGATGGAAAAGGAGTGAAGAGCTACAAGGCTTAATTCAAGGTCTACACTCCTCCTTCTGAATGAACCCAATACTTTTTCTCACAAGTGTGCTGTGAAGACTAACTAATGAATGATCATAAACCACCCAGACGACTTGGAGTGCAGCACAAGTGATGGATCCTACTTTTTCCTCTGTGGCTTTCCTTTCATTTTATACAGAGCACAGAGAGTCTGGGTGTTATGTCTGTGCTCTGTTATGTGATCCCTGCGGCTTTTTTCCAGTAACAAATGCCCCTCTTCTGCTAATACTCACATTGAGCCGCACATGGTCGTGTTCTGTAGAGACAGCTTTTATAGATGAGGTTACTGCGTGTGATTCTACCTTCTGTGGTAATGACCTTGTAGCTTTTGAATATGTGAAGAACAATCTAATGAGAAGTGGGCCTCCCAAATGTATTTCCATTCCATAGAAACAGCCGTTAAGCACAAGGAAAATCCATAACAGTTTTGAATGAGGTGTCTGTCACCATCAGAATCAAGGCTGAGGTTTCTCCAGAATCCATTTGGAGGGAAAGAGAATACTGCTTGGGGCTAACTATCTTGTTAAACAAGAGTCTCAAAACATCATATAAACATAAATTTACTTTTGTGTAGGGAAGTACAGAGATCAAAAAATGAGTCACAGAAGCCATTTTCTGGGGACCCAGGTAAAAACCATCTGTGCAACCTCAGGGTTACAACCTTCATGGTGGAAGAGAAGGTGATAGGATCCTTTTCCTGAAAGGCTTATTATTAACAGGAGTCCCAAAGAATGGAGAAAGCAGTTGTTTGTTTCAGCTTTCAGATGGTCATTTTAAATTGTATAGAGACCACAGATGAAATGATGACCCTGGAGTATTTCCTTTTGGGTCACCTCCTCTATGCTATGAAACTCACCCTGGTTCTCTAATAGCTATGGGGATTTCATTTAAATCTATACCATCACTTCCAGTTTCAGCTTGGGAGTCAATACTCTTCTTCTTACAACAAGTAAAATATGGACAAACTGAAAAGCAACAAATTTTCTTGGATGCATTGGAGTTACCAAAGTTGCAAAACAACCCATCACCTTATAATCTGGAGAGACAGGGCTGTCCAGAGAGTCATAGCTGGGATTTGCTTATCTGGAACAGAAGCTGCTGTAGCCATAAACAGGTAGGAACATTTAAATGGAAAGTCTGATAAATTGCTGAAGGCTGGGTGTTTACTGGTGTACAAGTGAGAAACTCCTGGGAGCTGCCTCTTAGTGGAGGCCCTCCATACCTTCATATGTTCATGGCTTTTATATCTAGGAACCTCTGCCAGGTTCTCAAGTTCCAAGAAAGATATCCTTGTGACTCTGGAAGGAGTAGGAGAAGGGTAATCATTGTGAAACATGCCCAGAGGCTTCTATATAATAGTCTACTCACCAGAGGAGAAGAAGGAGAAACATTTGTGAAAGTCAAGGGCCCACCAAAACACTGAGATTTAACTGGAAGATTACAGAATACGCTCCCTTACCCATACCATATTACCACACTAACAGGGCTCTGGTATAGTAACAGTGGATTATGGTTAAGTAGCAAGACACAGACTCTCTCTGAGAAGGAGTACTTGGGCAAGCCCAAAGTCATGAAGAGAGACCCAGACAAAAACATTAGAGGAATTTGAAGCCTCTGTCTTCTATAGATACAGCACAGTTTAATTCCTGGTCAGATTAACATAAATCTTCACACTACAGGACTATTTAATTCAGTTCCTATTACCCAATGCATGTTCAGCTCTCAACAAAAAATTACAAGGCATTCCAAAATGCAAAACAAATAAAAAACAAACCAAAAAACTGTGAAGTCTGGAGAGACAAAGGGAGTATCAGAACTAGACTTAGATGTTGAAATTATCAAACAGGAAACTGAAAATAACTAAGATAAAAATGTTAAGGGCTCTAATGGAAAAGCAGACAACATGCATGCAAAAGCATATGGGAAATATAAGAAGAGAGATGGAAACTCTAAGAAAGAATGAAGAATGCCAAACACGGGGTGAAGAAAGAATCAGTTGGCATTAAAGATATTTCAGTAGAAACTTCCCAAACTGCAAATGCAAAGAGGGAAAAAAATTTTTTTTGAAAAAACAAGCAAAATAGACGATCCAAGAACTGTGGGGCAATTGCAGAAGGTATAACATATGTATCATTAGAAAACCAGGAGGAAAATAAAGAGACAATGGAGATGAGGAAATATTTGAAGTAATAATGGCTGAGAACTTTTCAAAATTAATGACAAATACAAAACTAAATATCCAGGAAGCTTGGAGGACACCAGGCAGTATAAAGACAAAAAACAAACAAACAACCCCCTAACAAGACCACAATTTGACATATTATATTCAAACTAAAGAAAGTTAAAGAAAAAATCTTGAAAGAAGCCAAAGGGGAACAAAAACCTTGCCTACGAGGAACAAGGATAAAAATTACAGTGGACTGCTTATCAGAAACCATGAAAACAAGAGGAGAGTGAAGTAAAATACTTAGAATATATTAAGTATGTTAATACTTCACAGAATATTGGTGTCTCCCCCAAATTCATATTTTGGAGCCCTAACCCCTAGTTATGGCTGTATTTGGAGATAGGGCCCCTAAGGGAGCAATTAAAGTTAAATGAGGTCATAAGGGTGGGACCCTGATCTGGTAGGATTGGTGTCCTTGTAGAGACACCAGAGAGCTCACACCGTCTCTCCATGTGAGGACATAGTGCGGTCGTCATCTGCAATCCAGGAAGAAGACCCTCAGCAGAAACCAAGTCAGCTGGGACCTTGATCATGGACTTCCAGCCTCCACAACTATGAGAAAATAAATTTCGGTTGTTGAAGCCACCAAGCCTACGGTATTTTGTTATGGCAGCCGGAGCAGACTAATACAGCATTGAAAGAAAAAACACCAAGCTGGGCTCAGTCCCAGCGACTAGGGAGGCTGAGGCAGGAGGATGGCTTGAGCCCAGGAGTGTGAATCCAGCCTGGGCAATATAAAGAAACCTCATCTCTTAAAAAAAAAAAAAAATCTAGAACCCAATGAAACTATGCATCAAAAATGAAGGAGATCTCATCAGATGAATAAAAACTGAGGGAATTCACCAGCAGTCCTGCCCTGCAAGCAATGTTAAGAGAAGTTCTTCAGAGAAAAGAAAAATGATGTATGTCAGAAACTTGGAACTACATAAAGAAAAGCACTGAAGAAGAAATTAATGAAGGCAAAATATTATTTTAAATCAATCTAAAAGATAACTGTGTTTAAGGTAATACTAGTAATAAGGTAGCTGGGCCCCTTGAGATTTTAATACCCTGGGATCTTTTAATGACTGAAATAATATAAAAGTTGACTAGGTCCTTGTTTGCTTGCACATGTTAACCACTCGCTTCCTGCCCAGCACCCCTTGTTCTCACAGTAATTATTCACTGCTGAGGTACTGTTTCTTTGTCAAGCAGGAGAAGACAACTCCATGGTCACGAGGAAGATCTATGAGTTTGTTGTGCAGTAGGAACGAATGCCCTTGAGAAAGTTGCAACTAGCTGCTGATGTCCAGAAGTCTGGTTACAGCAGATCCTTCTCAAGCCCACATGGAGCATTTACCAAGATAACCCACATTCTGGAGCATAAAACATCCCTTAACAAATTGAAAAGAATAGAATTCATACAAAATATGTCCCCAGACCATAGAGAATTAAACTAGAAATCAGTAACAGAAAGATATCTGAAAAATCTTCAAATCTCTGAAAATTAAACAACACACTTTTAAATAAACCATAGGTCAAAGAAGAGGTCCCAGGAGAAATTTAAAAAATACTTTGAACTAAATCAAACTGAAAATGCAACTTATGAAAATGTGTGGGATACAGAGAAAGCAGTTCTTAAAGGGAAATGTATGCCATTAAATGTATATATTAGAAAATAAGGAGACTCAAAATTCTATAACCTAAAGTTCTGCTATCAAAAACTAGACAAAGAAGTGCAATTTGAACCTAAGGCAAGCAGAAGAAATAATAAAAATTGGAGCAAAAATCAATGAAAGTGAAAACACCAAACAATAGAGAAATCAATGAAATAAAAAACCAGTTCTTTGCAAAGTTCAATAAAATTGATAAACTTTCAGCCAAGCTAACCACGAAAAGAGAGAGAGAGAGAGAGAGAGAGAGAGAGAGAAAAGACACAAATTACAACATCAGAGATGAAAGAAAGTTCATCACTATTGATCCATTGGACGTTTATAGTACAATAAAAGAATACTATGAATAGATAGCTTTATGCCCACAAATGTGGTAACTTAGATTAAACAGGCCATTTTCTTGAAAGACACAAACTTTCAAAATGCACATGGATAAAAAGATAACCAGCATAGCCCAATGTCTATTAAGTAACTTGAATCAATAATTAATAGTCTTTTTAAAAAAAGCCTTCTAAAAAAAGATGGGTTCATGGTGATTTTTACTAAACATTTAAGGTAGAAATTATACCAATTCTCCACAGTCTCCTAGAAAACAGAAGTAGAGCAAACACTTCTGAAATATTCTATGAGTCTAGTATTACCCTAATACCAAAACATTATAAGAAAAGAAAACTACAGATGAATATCTCTCATGAATAAAAATGCAAAAATCCTCAAGAAAATTCTACCAAATTAAATACAATGCAATAAAATTATAATTACCATCAAGTTGGATTTATTCCCAGTATGCAAAGCTAGTTCAACATTTAAAAATTACTGTAACCCACTATACCAACAGGTTAAAGAAGAAAGATCATATGGTCATATCACTGGACACTGAAAAAGTATTTGACAACATCAAACACTGACCCATAAAAAAACTACCAGCAAACTAGGAATGGAGAGGAAGTTCCTCAATTTAATCAAGAACAAAAAAGCTACAGTGAACATAATACCTAATGGTGAGAGATGGGACACTTTTCCCTTAAGATTGACAACAAGGCAAGGATGTCCTCTCAAACCTATTCAGCATCATACTGGAAGTCCTAGATAGTTCAATGACACACGAAAAAGAAGTAAAATGTACACCGATTGGAAAAGAAGAAATAAAATTATCTTTATTTATATGTGATATGATGATCTATGTAGAAAAACTGAAAGAATCAACAAAAAACTAACATATCTAATAAGTAAGTATAGCAAAGTTACAGGATAGAAGGTCAAGATGCAAAGTCAATTGTTATTTTATATGCCAGCAATGAATAACTGAAATTTTTAAAAAATTAAATTTGAAATAAAAAAATACTATTTACAGTTCACACACACACAAAAGACATATGTATAAATTTAACCACATATGTATAGGATATGTATGCAAAATACTATAAAATTCTGGTGAAAGAAATCAAAGAAGATATAAATAAATAAATGTTCCATGTTCCTGGATTGGAAGACTCAATATTATTAAGACGGCAATTCTTCCCAATTTGATCTATAGATTCAACATAATTTTAATCAAAATTCCAGAAGGAAATTTTATAGATATTAACAAAATGATTATAAAATTTACATACGAAAAAAAGACCTAGAATAGCCATAACAATAGTGAAGAAGAAGAAGATCATTGGAGGAATCACAATACCTGACTTCAAGACTTACTATAAAGCTACAGAAATCAAGGTAACATACTATTGGCAAAAGAACAGACACATAAATCAATGAAACAGAAAAAGACTTACACAAATATAGTCTACTGCTCTTTGACAAAGGTAATTCAATGCAGAAAATAGTCTTTTCAACAATTGGTGTGGGAACAACTGGATGTCTCTATATAAAAAAATGAACACAGACATAGACACAGATCTTACACATTTCCCAAAAGTTATCTCAAAATGTATCATAGACATAAATGTAAAAGGCAAAACTATAAATCTTCTAGAAGAAAACATGAAAGAAAATCTACATGTCCTTGGGTTCAGTAGTCAGTCTTTAGATACAACACCAAAAGAATAATATGTGGGGAAAAAAATTATTGGTGGATTTTATTAAAATTAAAAACCTCTGCTATGCAGGAGACACCATTAAGAGAATGTAAAGACAAACTACAGACTTGACAATATTTACAAAATACTTATTTAACAAAGAACTTGTCTCTACAATGTACAAGAACTCTTAAAACTCAGCAATAACAAAACCAACAAGCCAATGAAATAATGGACAAAAGATCTAAACAGACTCCTCACCAAGAAAGATATAAAGATGGCAAATAAATCTCTGAAAAGATTCTAAACGTTATTTGTCATTAGGGAAGTGCAACCTGAAACAACAATGACAAACCACTATGTGCCTATTAGGACAACTAAAATACAAAAAACTGACATCAACTGCCGGCAAGGATGCAGACCAAGAGGAGTCTCGTTCATTGCTGCAGTGATTGCAAAATGGTATAGTCACTTTGCAAGGGTTTTACAGTTCCTTACAAAGCGAAAATAGGCTTACTATATGTTCCAAGACTTATGCTCCTAGGTATTTACCGAACTAATATGAAAACACTTGTCTACACAAAAACCAGCATGTGAATGTTTATAGCGGCTTTATTTAAAACCCCCATAAAATGAATGCAACCAAGGTGTCCTCCAGTAGGTGAATATATAAACAAACTATGAAACATCCAGGCAATGGAATACTATTCAGTAAAAATGAATGAGCTATCAAGCCACTAGACATAGGCTTGAAGAGAATTGTGCATGGAATGAAATTTGGGCTATCCACTACGGCAGCTACTAACCACGTGTGGTCATTTGAACGCCTGAAATATGGCTCCTGTGATTGCGGAACTGAGTTTCTAATTTATTTAATTTACAATAATTTAAATTTAAATATCAACGTATGTCTAGTGGCTGCTACATCAGGCATTCCAGCTTTAAAACATTAAATTCCACTCCTCACCCCCTGCAATTCTCTATACCCCCAGGTGTAGTGGCCTTTTCTTTCTCTCTGTTCTTTATTATAAGGATGAATTTAGCCTTTCCATCTTAGTTTTCATTTGATGGTAAAGGAGCTCAGGAAATTTCACCCCAAAATATGATTCCTTGGTATAAAGAGTATTTTGAATTAAAGGCCCTTAGAGATCAACAGGCCTTGGAAGGGGCTTTTCCTCTTTCTTCATAAAAAATTAGACCCATCAAAAAGAACAATTGACTTCCCTTTCCCTCCTTGTTATCTCAATATATATAGGAAAGTAGATCACAAATGTAACCAGACCTGGCTCAAATCATTTTAAATATAAATACCTGTCTCTCAGGTTAATTTAATTTCCAAAGAGAATCATTTACAAATCAACCTGTTTCCCCCATCCATTCATTCTCCCAAGTATCTATTCATCCTCACTAGTAACCACTTATTGCCCCTAAACAGAATTACCTATGTTCCTCATCCCTGCCTCCCCTCTAAAATGAGGGTATATAAATTTCTGGACTCTACTGGAATATTGAGTAATCCCCGTGCACATGGAATCAATATTTCTCTTATTAATCTGCCTTATTGTGAGTTGATCTTTCAGTGAACCTTCTGGGGCAAAGGGAAAGTTTCCCCTCACCTCCACAATGGTCTGTCATGGTTGAAGGTGATGATTTGGGAATATGGAAAATGGGTCTAAGTAGAGAAGTCTACTGAACAAAGACAGTACCCTCTCTTTTACAGAGTGCCAGACACTGTTCTAAGCATTCTGCGTGGATTCCTTCATTTAATTCTCATAAAAATTCTTGATCTAAGGATCATTATTATGATTTCTACTTATAGATGTGGCACCTGATGCACTGAGTGGCTGGCAAGGTTCACACAGCTAGAAAATGATGGAACCAGGCCAGGTGACATTGTAAACCACTGTGCTATAGTGCCTCCTACGATTACCCAAATTTGTATGGCCAAAGGGCTTGAAATGGCCTTAATTACTTCCATCCAATGCTTGAGAGTTGGAAGCAGCAGCTTCTGGAATTTAGGCATCATGAATGATTAGTGGCTTTGTTCAAATAAGCTCATCAGTCCCCTGCTTTACCTCAGGGTTCCCAGAGGTAAGGTGCAGCAAAGAGCTGATATGGGCTGAGAAAGAGATGACACTTCAGCTGCCTCAAACATTTGCATTAATCACCTCATTCTCTAGGTCAAATATCATCAGTGGTTTCCCAGTAGTCTCTGCATCAAATGCAAACACTTCAGCCTAGAATCTGTATCTAATGTACCTTAGTGACCTAATCATTAACTCCTTGATGTTTATACCCTTTGCTTTATGCGGTCTCTACTGCCCATTGGTCTCTGAGCTCTTCTTGCATCAGTCTTGACTTCCTAATTTGTGACTGAGGCATCTTTCCCAGTGTAGTAGGCTGTCTAGCTCTTCATTCATCCTTCCCAATCGTTCCTCTCCTGTGAAGCCTGCGTAGAATACACCAATCCAGCAACAGGAGGCCAAGTGATCGTCTCTTTTTCATTCCACTGCCACTGCCCTGGCTTATGTCCTCATTACCTAAACCACTGTGGTCTCCTAACTGCTCCTTCCTGACACTCTACCTCCAAATGCTTCCTATAGCTGCTGGCTTGGTCTTCCTAGCACAGCTCAGCAGCCCAGACTCTTAATCATTTACTTATAACTTTCAGCCTTCCCCTACTACACGGTAATAATAAATGTTTTCTACCGCTCTAAGTCCCTGGCCTTCTTGTATTTCCCCAAGCATTCTTGGTGCATTTCCACCGATGACCTTTGCACACACTGGCCCCTCTGCCTGGGATGCTCACGTGGCTGGCTTCACACAGCAGTCAGGACTGTGCTCAAGTTTCACTGTCTCAGAGACACCTTCCATGACCAGCCTAGCTAACCTAGCTCCACCTTTATTCTCTTTTCCTTCACTCTGCTTTATTTTTCTTTGAAGGATTATCATTATTTAATATTATACAGCAGGTCCCAAAATAATGTCATTTTGTTCAATGTTTCGTTATAATGTCGATGAGAAAACAAAATTGATTCTTGGCTGGGTCCCCTGTCTGGTAGAGTTGGCACATTCTCCCCATGTCTGTGGGGGTTTTCTCTGGGTATTCCGGTTTCTTCCCACATCCCAGAGCTGTGCAGCTGTGTGTGTTAGGTGACCTAGCATGTCCTCATGGTCTCACTGTGAGGGACAGTGTGTTGTGTGTGTGTGTGTGTGTGTGTGTGTGTGTGTGTGAGTGTGCCCTGTGACTGGCTGGCATCCTGTCTTGGGGGAGGGGGTTCCCGCTACGCACTCTGAGCTGCCAGGATAGGTTCTGGCCACCCGTGACCCTGAACTGGAAGAACTGGGTAAATCATTATCTTACTTGTTTTGACTGATCTTTCTTAAATGTAAGTATAGCTCACATTTATTTCAATGTTTAATATTATAAGTGTTTTGGGTCTTTATTTCAAAGTTTGGTGATGTTTTTATGACCAGAAATATGCCATAAGAGCTTAACTCTTGTTTATATCAATTAGCATGAGCTAAAAGTAGTTTTGTTATATATATGTATTTTTTTGTTATATATTGTTTTACTTAAAATCGTCATTTCCAAGAACCAATCAATGACATTAAGTGAGGAATTACTGTATATCTATTTTTTGTTTGGAGTTTTTGTTTGGCTCCTTACCAGAATGTATTAATAAATCTGTGAGGGCCCATATGTTGTCTGTTTTATTCACTGCTGTCCTCAGCATCTAGAACCATGCCTAGGCACTCATAGGCACCCAATAGATAGTTGTTAAATGAATGAGAAAATGTAAAACAAAGACAAAACATCATGTGGACAAAGAAGATTGATAAAAATGCTGTATTCTATATCCATTTCTCAAAGATTCATAACACTGAGTAGCATTTTAAAGGTTCTGAGCAGTGATGTAGTAAACAAATTGGATTTTAAAATTTCTTAAATTTATATCAGCACAGAATCCCTTCTCAAAAGGGCCCCTTTGAGTAGATTTATATTGGGATGGTCACCTGACCTGCAATAATTCTACCCCACCTTCTTCTGATGCAGACACTGTATATCCCGGCCCAGGGCTAGGCCCACGCTGAACCAGTCACAGTGGCACATGATTTGTCTAACTGGTGGGCACATGAACCCTGCCAGGCCAACAGGGGACATCCTTGAAAATTAAATGATGAAACTGGAAGACAGACTTCGCTTGCCTCTCAGGCTGTGGATCTAAGGTGGTAACTTTTAAGGGACTGATCTATACTCTTTACCACATGGAGAAAGTCTGTTGATGGCATAAGAGAAGCCAACATTCAGGGAGAGACTTAAGATGAGAGATGGAGAGAAAGAAAGGAAGAAAAAGCAAATAATTGAGAATAATAGGGAGAAATACTAATCATATGGCATTTAATTCTCTAAATCCAGTCATTCTTGAAGCCATATCCACCCCTGACCTGACCCTTGGTTACATAAGAACCAACCACGAACCAACCAAGAGCAAATGGTGCCCTTGTCTCTGAATGATATACATGTTTTATAAACATAGATCTACTCCTTCTACTCCTAGATGAAATCTACATAGATTCTTAGCTTCCAACAAGAGCAAGGTACTCAGACACAGTGTGATATTGTGCAAAAGACAAGACAAGCACGTACGAGTTTTGTAGTACCCAATTCCAAGGGATGAGGTAGGTGCTGTTCACAGAGGTCTTTGGAGGCTTTTTAGTCTGGCAAACCTGATTGCCTGAGTTCTACACACCTCTGTTTCTGCATCAAGGGGAAATTATGTTCCACCCAGGAAAGCAAGACACTTGCCTAATACTTCTGTATGTCCTCCCACAGTGTCTCAACGAGAGAAGGGGCTCCCTTCATGTTTGTGGAATGAATGAAACTTAGGCTAGTCCTGTTCCTTATGAACGTGGTTATAGTCAAGGTTGACTTAAGGAATTCTTAATAAAATTTATTTTCAGCCCATTACTTCATGAATGCTGTCCTTGTAGATTCATATATATTCAGTGGTTGCTTTTGAGAAATCTAAAAATACCATCCCTTGGCATTTGCCCTAGAACAGTGTGCTGCCTTGACGCAGCCGTAACAGTCACACCATATGGGAGGAAGCCTGGGTACTTTCAAACAGACTCCTCTTTTAGGATCAAGTCTGCTGCTGTCGCTGGGGCTTGCAGCCTCCTGAACCTCTTTATTTTGGTACGGCATTCCAGGGTTATTATCTCATTTGCAGAGAGATTTTTAAATAGCGTGTAGTTTGGGCTTTTCACCACTAGAGTTCAACCTTGCCCTTACCTAGATGATTTCATAAACGGAAAAATAAATAAATAAAATAAAACCGCATCCCCTCAAACAAAACACAAAGAAAATTCCCAGAGTACTTTCTCTAATTCAAATCCTGACCTTTCGCTACCAAGAGCTGACTTTATTCATGTGCCTTTTCTTTCTGACATCCTTAAGATTTCCTGGTTGATACTGTCATCAAGTATAACATTCTTGAATGCCCTTGCTTAGTTACAAGTAATTTGTCAGTGCTTGATGAATAATTTCCTCTTAGATTCAATGTGTTTATTTCTAAGTACAATCTTTAGCTGAAATTACCTGGCTGATTTATGGGAGAGCCACGCTGCTGGTCGGTGGAAATTGGGGACTCGCAGCAGGGCAGTCAGAGCTACAATAAACATAACTGCTGCTCTGGGTCTCAAAAGTTGATCATTCATTTTTTAAGAAGTTTTTTATAATGTAGATTTCTTCATGAGCCAATGATTTCCAAATTCAAAAATTTGGAGCTACTCCTTCTTTCCCTTCTTTTATATCCATTGTTTTCAGATATATTTCTCACGAGACCAAGATCAAGACAAGGGCATATATCCCAAACCTTGCTCCCTGTAGAAGTAGTGCCTCCGAAACTTCTCACACATGCCTGGAATATCTCAACCGAATGATTTTAGAAAGTGCGGTACTATGGGATATAGGTGTGCATATGTCATCATTTAGCCTCTTAAGACCTTGGCTTTTTGAAGTATCTCTTACATGTTGCAGACAACACGTGAAGGATATGTTGGAATGAATTCATCTTTGCCATAGGTAGAGGTCTTCTCAGAGGTTTGACCCAGGTAGAAAAGAGAGAAAACCACACTGAGTTACATAATATTGATTGTCGGACAAAATGCTAAGACAAAAATCTGAAAACCCCAGATCATAATTCAGATTTTGTTTTACTAATAACCCAGCTTCATTTTACAAATTAAGATATACGTAAGTATGAAGTATGTTTTTTCATTATTTATTTTTTAGGATTGGGAAATAGCTTCAGTGGAAAGAAAAAGAACATTGACTAGAGAGGTACCAAAGACACAATTTTGTCACAATTTTGCTACTGGTCAAGCTATAACTCTGAGGACCACTAAAAATGATGCTGTGTCAAATTAGGAATTCACAATAATTAGGGATACATAATACTAGCTAGTATTTACTGAGTATTTACTATGTGCTTGGCACTTTAGGTGGTTTATTTCATGTCATCTTCCTAAGAGCCTCGAGTCAGAGATGCCCCTTAGTCCAATTTTACAGATAAATAAACTTTAATAGATATAAGCAATTTGACTAAGGCCATCAGCTAGTAAGTAGTTGGAGCTAGGAGTCAAATGCAAGTACCCACTTAAACACTGTATTCAATAAGGGTTCCACATTCATATGATTTGAACCCTTTGAAGGCACAGATAAAAAGTACAGTAACAACTCTGACAGAAGGAGTGGTCATCTCTAGGTAGAACAGCAAGAGACTTGAAAGAGAAGATCAGCAGGAATTAGGTGATGAAACAAGTAACAATAACATTATTTTCAACTGGGGTTTTGCAAGAGACACAGATATTTTGTTTAAATGGCTGAAGTATATAGGCTCCACCATCTCTAATAGCAGAAAGCATGGAATTAACCTGTGATGTGGTAAGAACTTCTCTCAATCACATTGGCTAAAATTTCACCAATTATTTTAAAAACAGAATCTTAAAATTGATCTTCAAGGCTTGCTATGTAGAATTTTGCAGTTCTGACAAATAATTATGCTCAGGGTGGATTTATGA
The DNA here is from genome assembly GCF_020740605.2 of Lemur catta. NCBI lineage: Eukaryota > Metazoa > Chordata > Mammalia > Primates > Lemuridae > Lemur > Lemur catta. Next base: position 24,557,417 of record NC_059145.1, on the reverse strand, counting down.
TGAATTATCTAGGGTTTAGGTAGTATCACCTAAGCTTTTTGTTATCATTTTTATATTCTGGGTTAATGAATCCTGCCTCTCACCAAATACTATTGCAAGTACTTACCACGATCAGTCATGCATTCATTCACTCACTTGCCAAATATTTATTAAGCATCTACTACATTCCAGGCACTGTACTAGGAAGAAAACAAAACAAAAAACACATAAATATTTTTTTTTACATTCTATATTCCAGTAGAGGAGATAGAAAATCAACAGACAAATGAATAAAACATATAGTATGTGGAATGGTGATATGTGTTATATGGACAAAAGTACAGCTGGGTAGAGAGATAATCAATGCCGTCTGTTTTGTTTGCTTGTCTTACAATTTTAAACATATGGTCATGGAAGGATACCAGCGGTGATATTAATAGTAATAGTAGTTCTTATTATTGAGTCTTGGTAAGCTTAGTAGCAGCTGACATTTATTGAGTGCTTACTATGTACCAGGCCTCTTTAATTTGTTTGTCATTTAATCCTCATAAGCACTCTACTTCATAGGTAAGAGAGAAAAAAACCAGAAAAATCATAAACTTGTCCAAATCACATAAATAATAAAATAAAGATGTAGACACTCTGAGTCAGAGCCCAGGCTCTTAACCCCACTAACATGCTTCTCTTTTGGTATCCCTGCTATGTACTGTAATTGTCTACATAAGAGACAACAGTGAGTGAACCATGCTAACCTAATTTTCTAGTCCTGGTTTACTTCATCCATGGTAATGTAAAGATTAGCTGCTTATTTTCCATAATAACTTCTCAAATACACTTGTTACACGGAATAGATTAAGTTAGTTGGAATTGTGGTTTATTTATATGTTTAGAATATGTACCTCCTCTATATTAAAGTATCTATAGCACCTGACAAAATTTAGTGCAAAATAGACTGGTTATCTATAAAAAGTATAAATTATAAATAGAGGAATTTTGGAAGGATGTGCATGGAAAGACAAAATAAATCAATTAGTGGTAAAAACAGAATAAAGATAATATAAACTTATTACTACTATCAGAAACTGAGTTCGCCTATACATTTCTTAACAGCTAAGACAGAGCAAAAACCATGCTTAGTTACATACTATTCATTCATATTTTGGACCGAAGAAGGCAGAAAAGTTTCCTTGAGAGAAACTTTGTTACAACTGAATCCTTTCAAAAGGTTCATTGGCTAACAGTGAAGAATATTTTCAACCTTGCAGGAAGCACAGATTCCTGCAAGAATAATTTTTCCCAATCTTCTATAATAAATGGAAGCATGAATGAAGTTGACATTTCTGAGGAAAGAGCTGAAATGATATAATCCAGGTATTCTGTGCTCTGCATAACTCATTTAACAGTGGGGCAAAGAATGGGAAAATGGATAGTAAACATTTCCATAGATTCATCCTCAAAATATTCATCATAGCAAGCAAACCTTTGGCAGATGCTATATCAAAATCAATTCCACGACTGGTAAAAATCAAAGTAAGACTAATGAAAATAACAACAGCTGCTACAAAATGACAGCAGCAGCTAATGACTGTTGCATGCTTTTCAGGAGCCAAGATCTGTGTCGAAAATTTTACAAGCATTATTTCATTTACGGTTTTTAAGGTTATCCATGACATTCTAAGTTTAGCACTGTTATATTTCCATTTTAAGGATGAGAAAGCTGAGGCTCAGAGAAGTTAGAAAAGTTTACCAAAGTTGCCCAGCTTGTAAATGGCAGAGCCTAGATTCAAACATGGTCCGACTTGTTTCAAAGCTTGTGTTTTTATCTACTACGTTTTGATTATTGTAATGCCTTTAGTATATTTATTTCACATTTTTATTGGGACAATTGCAACAAGCTATAGCCACAAGACCCAAGGAGACATAAACATTAGGATCAGAATGCACAGGGAGAAAAAGATGTGTTCTCAGCTTCCTAGACAAAAATAATAAGAGTAAGAAGAAGAACTATAAAAATTACATGAAGTCAGCTCTATTGTTTATCACGATAGACAAAAGAAATGAGGAACAACTGTGGGCACTGTCATAGGCCAGATCAGGATCCTCCTTCAAATCCCAAGATAATGAGAAACAGCTGTGACTCATTGCTTAGTGACGTTTCAGAACCAAGGACAGCGGCACACATCCCTCCCACTAGAGGGCAGGGTGGTCATTTCATTGCGATCATTTACAAGCTGAGCCTGATCCTCCCATGGGCAGAAAGCCAGCTCAATTTCCGTAGCTTCAGAATGGGCAGCCAGGGGGCCAAGAGTCCATATTTGCCCTAGTTAAGAACTTTGGACCTCTTTAAGGATTTGTATAAGTACACAGTAGACACCTCAGGTTTTGCACTTGTTAACCACAGTGTTAAGAGCTAGAAAAAGTGCAAAATATCAAGTTTAGAAGAGCTTTTGGAAAATGCCAGCTTGAAACTGCTTCTCCTAGACCCTGTACTAATGTTGGTTGATTTCACATTTACCTATGTACTGACAGCAATAAAAGGCATTGCTAGGGCATTTTTGGAACTACCTTATTTAGGCTATTGAAAGTGAAGTTCTGGGAGGACAGGATAACAAAAATGGTTAAAAACATGGGCTTTGGAAACAGACAGACCTGGATTTAAACTTGATTCCACCATTTTTTCACAATGTGATTTTGAGTAGATGATAACTTCTCTGCACCTCAATTTTGTCAACTATAAAAGAGGAATAATAACAATATGTATCTCACAGGATTGTTATGATGACTAAATGAATCTCTGAAGCACTTGGCTTGAAGCCTAGCACACAATGTTCAATGACTACTATGATTGATGATGATGATTCTGCTATGTGAAGAAAAGGAGAGAAATAACTCAATGTATGTCAATTTATGCTACTCCAAATAGTTTATGCATCTCAAACAAACACAAGAAGTATATATTAAATAGCCATTTGCTGGTTCATTTGTTCACTCATTCATCCATTGAACATTTATTAAGCATCTATAATGTGCCAGGCAAAGGGAATTCAAAGGTAGTCATTAGGACAGCTCACAAATATTCTGGCACATGGTAAGGATTGCTTTAGCCAATGAAACAGAGTGGTGGAATGCATCATTGCCACATAGGGGGTTCACAAGCTGCTTTGCCATACTTTCCTTCTCTCCCCCAAAACAAAGCACAATGTTTCAGATAGCATCTGCTCTGCCAGTCCAGGTTTCTGAATAAGAATGATGACAATGTGCAGGAAAGACCCCAGCTGACTCTTGGTGAACACAATGTGTACAAGAAATCAACCCTTTTATTTATTTTTTTAAAAACTCATTTAGATGTAGGGTTATTTACTACCTCAGGACAACTTGGCCTATTGTAAATAATATAAGGCTCTCAAAGCAACTTAAAATGGTGGGATCCAGGCAGGGAAGCAAGCAGGTAAACAACCATTGAAACTGGAGTGCCAATGCCACAGGAAATATAAGAGTGAAGTGTTGTGGGGCAGAAGCTGAAGCAATAACTTCGCAACATAGTGTAAGGGTGAGTTTCACAAAGAAAGAGACATTTTACTGAACTTGAAAGGGTACATATGAACCCATCTGGTAGAGAAATACCTGAGGAGAGTGTCATGTGGAACTCCACTCCAAGCAGAGGAAGGCACCATACGAGGGAGACTCAGCAAAGCCACAGAATCCAGGAAATGTATAAGGCTTGGAGGCAGCAGATGTTTTATGACAGTAGTCCCCAACATTTCTGGCACTAGGGACCAGTTTCATGGAAGACAATTTTTCTGCTGTGGAGGGAATGGAGGTGCAGTGCTCAGGCAGTGATGTGTGGTCTGGTTCCTCACAGGCTACAGACCGGTCAGGGGCTTGGAGATGCAGGTTTATAATCCTAGGCTGTAATGAACACTGAGAAATTGGCAAGGTGGGTGAGATTACATTCTATTAACCCAGTGACAGTATCAGTCTTACTAGCATGCCAACTTAGATGATATATTGGGTACCATTTTGCCTGAACTCTACTTTTGACCAATAGCTACAGATAAGAGACAGTAAAAGCGCACATAATTTGATCAAAACAATGTTGGACTGGAAATCAGAACCTCTGGCTGCTAATACTGGCTTTACCAACCATGAGAGGAGTCCTGGACACATCATTTGTTTTCTGTAGGCTTTTATTACCTCATTGATAAAATGAGTTGAAAAGGCCTAGATCATTTTTGGTTTCTTCCAACTCTAAGACTGTGTTTCTAAAGCACATTTGAAAACTTCAGTTTCCATCTCTGAGAAAAATCAAGCTATTAGCATGATTATAAATGGACTGCATCATAATCTGTAGCAGATCCTGTTGGGGGTGGGGACCAATGTCTCCTTGGGCATTACCCCTTTATGCACTCTTAAATTCCAGTGGTCTGAGGGATTGCTCTGGTGGCCAGAGCCTTCTCTGCCCCACTGGATAGTTTGGGAATCCAGGGAATTACTGTCTCTTGGAAGCAGCCATCAACAGTGACAGTTGCCCAAGTTCACCTCTGTATAGGTAGGATAATTCTGAAGCTGGAGACCCTCAGAACTCCCCAACAGGGTTAAGTTTCCATTACTCACAGCGATAACTGGTTTGATAATGTACATTTTATTGGCTGCCTCCCCTTTCCTGGGGCACTCCCTCACTCATCTACTGGGGTTTTCTGGATTCATTTTCCAAATAAATCATCTACATTTGAATCCTTGTCTCAAAACCTACTTGAAGGGAACCCCAAGACATATGCTAACACGTAGGTGAATGCACACCTACATATTTCTGTCAATTATTTTTGTAATTTGTATAAATTTATACCTCACACTTGGGTGCAAGTAAAAACACATTTTCAATTAATTAAATCTGGCTCAATTAATTAAACCTTCATCAATATTCAGGTGTCTTGTTCCTTCTATTAGCTCAGGTTATTGATACAACTTAGAAACTTGGAGAAGGGCCTCTGGAGGTGGGCTCAGTCCACCATGGTGGTCACCTAAATGCTCATTGTCCAGACCCTCATAATGATTCAAAGGCAAGCAACTCCACTCCCTCCATGCCAAACTGAGGCACAGAGATTTCTGCAGTTGCTCACAAATGTGAAATTTGTTGGGCAGCCTCTGCCATGGATGTGCACCCACACTGAGGCCTGCGTTAGTGCGTTTTGTGTTGCTATAAAGGGAAGACCTGAGGCTGGGTAATTTATAAAGAAAAGAGGTTGATTTGGCTCACAGTTCTGCAGGCTGTACAAGCATGGCACCAGTATCTGCTTCTGGTGAGGGCTTTAGGGAGCTTCCAGTCAAGGTGAAAGGCAAAGGGGAAGCAGGTGTGTCACTCATGTGAACTAATAGAGCAGCTATTCATGTGAACTAATAGAGCAAGAACCCACTAATTACCATGGGAAGGGCGCCAGGCCATTCATGAAGGATCTGCCCCCATGACCCAAACACCTACCACTAGGGCCCACCTCCAACACTGGGGATCAGATTTCAACATGAGATTTGGAGGGGTCAAACATCCAAACCTTATCAAGACCCCACTGCCTCCTGGGCACTTTGGAAACCCATTATTTCTTTCTTCTATGGGAAGCCTGTTTTGGTTCAGGACAGTCAACCTTATTCCCTTCAAATTCTAGTGTTGGTATCTATCTTCTCTGACTTTGAAGGAATTCAGCCTACTCTGAAACACCAAAACTAAATCCTTCATGCCTGAATGTGTGAGTTTGTGGTGTGTGTGTGTGTGTGTTTGTGTGTGTGTGTGTGTGAGAGAGAGAGAGAGAGAGAGTCAGAGAGAAACAGGACAGAGAGAGACAACGAGAAAGGATAACTTAATTCCCTGAAAACCCAACAATGGCCTCTCTTTCCTGAAGAAGGGAAATACAATAGTATTTCCCTGATAGTCTGTAGTCCCCCAAAAGACAAGAAACTGATTAGCGTTGGGATGTGTGTGGCTGTTATAGCTGTTAAAATAACTCATTCTGTTACCTTGTAAAAGTCTGAAGAATTTCATATATCTAGGAGCCGGTAGGAACAGAGAAAAAGGAAAAGAAGCATTATTCCCTCTTAGGATAGAAAAGGAGCCTTTTAAATATTACTTTTGCATAACACGAGCTCAAATCTTCAAGAAGTTGCACTCCCTTAGGTGTTTAAATTGCTAGTAGGTTGTCTTTTTCTTTGCATAATAATCTTGGCAGAGGTAACCACTGATACAGAGAGAGGTAAAATTGGTCAGGTGCGTTTAGGAGCTAGGCCATTCTCTACTTTAGCAGATAGAAGTAGGATTTGGGGCTAACCCTAGTAACCCTAATATGGCCATTTTAATAAACACACTGGATACCAATTCTCTTCAGATGGATGAAAAGAAGTTCTTTTAGGGGGGAAAAAGAGTTCTAATACAGGAATATTTCATTTTCAACCAGGCAACCTTTTTCTCCATGTGCTGTAATACATAGCTTCCATGCAAACTCAAATGTTAAATATCTGGAAAAGGGTGAATTTGTACTCCTGAACAAGGAGAGTCAGTTCTGTCAGTGACAGCAGGCTGCTACTAACATCAATCACAAATTTGATCTCTACTCTATTTATTAATTTCTAGCTGATCTGTACCCACATTCTCTCCTATCTACCCCTGGCCCACCACCTCCCTAATGCTTTCCAACAAGTAACTAGTGACATCACCAGCGCTCAACTCCAATATTACCACCAAATAAAAAATAAAAACAAAACCCTTAAGCAACATATTCAGCTAAGGATGGAACAGGAAATAAGTGCGTAACCAAAATAGTTTTCATTGAAAGGATAAGGTCATAAGTGATTTACTTACTGGTAAGGTGATTCATGCAAGGCTGTTGAGTTACTTACGAACACAATCTGATCCTAGTTGTTATGGCAACATAGAAGAAAAAAAGTGGAAAGAGTTCACAATTACATTTTTCTTGAAATGATCCAAAATATTAACTGTAAGTATGTGAATTCTGTAGGAAACCTTACTTAAACTTTTTTTTTTTTTTTCTCAGAGCTGCTGCTGGGTTGCAAGAGATGTCTGCCTGCAGCTGTTTGGGCATTATAATCCCCTCTGAGAGGAGAGCAGAAAAGCGAGGAAGATTTGAAGAAAAATAGAAGTCTTGCTTTGCCCTCCGGACATCTCCTTTTCACTCCCCCTCTATTAATATGCAAGGCGTGAAACATTAAATGTCACATCCATGTCAGACTCTAATGCCACTGCACTGTGGAATCAAAGTGTAGAATTCTTTTGCCAATGTGACTGGGGCTAAAAAAAAAATCCCATTAACCAGAATAAAAGGTCAAAAACATAATTCTTAGTTTTCCTTCAAATTTTCTATCAAAATGAGGACAAATTGGGGAAAAAAATCCCAGGCTTTTTGAGACATCGTTTTCTCAGTTTTCTAGTAGAAAACAGTGCCCTGAATAAAAAGGTCATGAAAAACCACCAAACACTCCTTTATCATATGTGAATAAAAACCTATAGCTTCATTGAAGAAAGGTAACCCATAAAACCTTTTGGGAAAAGAGGCCCCTGTTTCATCTTCCTTTAAAATGGTTTTTTATTGCTCTTATTTTTCAGAGAGATCTGACATTTTTCTCACAATCATGCACTTAAATATGGTACTAAGAGCATAATAAAGTGAGTCATTAATTATTATTTCCATCCCCAGGAAACCAGAACTTACTCTCTCTATGATGGGCCATCAGTGTCGATAATTCTGGAACTCTCCTGCCCATCACTCTCAAATCTCTATCTCTTGTATTGGTGAGAATTTGATTGACTTCAGTGACTGAGAGTTTATGTGAGAATTTGAACAAGGAGAATTTTCCCAGTGGCTTGCCAAAAACTGTCTTGAACAGCCAGCACTTCTGTGTGCACGCTGCTAAGGTGGGATTAGTATATATATGTCCAACTACTTCTCAGCAGATACAACTTCTCAGAATCACCCAAGTAACATTTCTATCCCAACATGATGACTATACAGGCTTTGGGGGAAGTATGTAAGTAGCACCAGAGTTATAGGATGCTGCTCTGTGCTAGTGGGATATGTAAACACAGTTGTTCCTGATTTTTTTGTAGGAGACGGGTATTTGGGATTAGCTTTTCTCAGTCTGCTACTCCATAATTCATCCAGTTCACCCTCTTTTCCCTTCTAATGTGGAAAAAAATTACTATTCAAATTTTATACCAGTGGTTTCCATCTTTCTGTGTGTGCAGTACATTTTCAAACACAAACATTTGAGCAGCACCCCTGAAGTCAGCAATAATTGTAACCTAAAGCTCATTACAGTAGGACAATATTTTGTGGCTTCTGTAAATGTACCTACAATGTTTCCTTGTTCTGTTGGTCAGCCTCAGTCTTTGTCTTTTTAAGTAAAACTGTTTATTGCTCTGATTGATTCAAGAATTAGGTGCTGGGAGTGCAGGAATGAATAAACAGACATGGTTGCCGTCCTCATGAAATTTATGTCATGGAGATGGAGACAGAAGCGAAGCAGATAATTACAAAAACTCTTTGGCTGCATTGTGATCAGTTTAAAGGGGAGGCAGACAAAACAAGTGACAAACAAATTTAAATACTATTACAAATCAACATTTTCTCTTGCTTCTTCTCTTTCTCCTCTAAAAAGCTTGGGGAAAAGTGATCAGTATATTCTGTTCACATTACCAATCAACAACTGTTAAGTACCCTGACAGCACCAGATGTCGACTCTAAAATGAACGGCATCTGGTCTCGTACATGAGAAACAGCACATGCAAGTGCAGGCCTGAGCTCTTAAACGTGCCCTGAGACATCTTGGAGGATCTCAGGGAATTTTTGGACAGTACTAGCAACTGGTGCTCCACCAGCCTGAGCCTTCTGGGAATCTCCTGTGGCTTCAAAATGCTCCCAGAGATACTGTTTTCTCTCATAGCCTTTGTCAAGAGCAGGTTATTCACCAAAGCCAGCCCTGTGCCCTTGTGACAACTGCACGCTGCTAATTTTCTTGGTAAGGGAAAAAGCAGAGATAACATTTGAAGCCCCTATGATTCCAAGATTTGTGGACTTCAGGGGGAAGAAAAAGCAGCTTTTAAGAGCCAGGATAAAAGCAATGGACTGAGATTCAGGAGATGCATGTTCTTGTCCTGGCTCCATCACTAAAAGTTTGCTCTGAAATGGTGGGCAGCCCATTTTACCTCTCCGGCCCTCACACAGGTGAATCAGCCGGTTAGGTCACCTCTAAGAAAGACAGGTTAATGAAGTGACTAACAAAACACTCTCAAGAGGCAGATTTGGATTTGCATCATTTCTCTCCCAGTTTTCTAGATGAGTAACTTAGGAGGGTTACTTGGCCCCTCTAAACCTCGGTTTCCTCATCTGTAAAATGCAGATGATGACAGTACTTACTTCACAGGGTTGTTTTAAGGATTAAAAATTAAATAAGGCAAATAAAGTGCTTATCACAGTGCCTAGCTAAGTGCATAGTGTTAGCTATTATTTTTGGTTTTTTTTTTTTTAGAAAATTTATATAATTGCTTTGCTTAGTACATAAATTAAGGTAAACGAGTTTCATATAACTTTTCATGAAATAGGTAACCATATAATGACACTGTAAAATTCCACTTGCCATTTCTTTTTATCAGTTTATACTCTTGAGATGTGTGAATAAATATATGCATGGGTGGATAAGGACATTTATTTATTCAAAAGTATTTATAAAGTACTTGATATGGAAATAATACTCTGCTAGTGCTATTGATGTGGAGACACAAGTCCAATATAATTTTCACTCCTTGTAACATAATTGGGAGTGGGTAAGATAAACACAAAATAAGAATCTAAAGAAATAATCAAATGCCAAGTTAGAGAAAAATGGCAAGGACTACTGGATACATACAAAAACACATCTCACAATTAATTTTCTGGCTTTGGAAGAGAATAAATCAGATTAAATTTGGACTTTGTCTAAAAAGATTAACCACAGAAGTATTGAAAGGGGCCTCTATTAGATAGCCTGGCTCATGAAATAGTCCTCTGATCTATAATTAAAGAAAAACTCCTGTGTGTATAAAAAGTGTAAGCCTTTCTTTGTTCAGGATATTGAAGCATGAAATGATAGAAAATGAAATATTATAACTCATTATAAATTACAATATATGTCACCATTTATAAAATCTATAGTTTAGGGATTCTGTCAAATAAGATTAATCTGTTTGTAGTATCATCACTTAATTAGTAAAAACAAACGTTTCCAAGATGTGTATTGGTCTTTTTTATGCAGCAGAGATGTTTGCTATTGTTTGAAAATGTTAAAATGGTGTTATGTCCTCCTCAATCAGTGGCCTTGGCTATGAAATTCAATTGATTTTATGACTTTTGTCTAGCCTCTTTGTAATTTTAATGATAAAAAGGATTCATTTCTACCATTAATTGCAGCTAGGTTTGGAGAATGTGGTGATTACATTCTCCTCAAACATGGCTCAGGGATGTCAATCAATCAAGCCAATGGATATTAAAAAAGGCTAGTGTCAGCCTGTGCATCACCCCATTCTCCAAACCTAATGGGCATCTTAATTCTGATACACCTTCCCACAGGCTCCCAGTGGGCAATTCCCTGGACCACAGCCTCAGTGGATCGTCAGCTCTGATAAGCCTGATTTTTCCAGGAAGTGTGGTGGTCATATTTGTTTCAGATTCCATCTTATTACAAAATTTCCTCTGCCATCCCGTGAAGGTGTGACTGTATCACTTGAAGGAGTAAACCTGTTAATAACCCCCACCTCACCCCCCTAAAAAAACCCCACAAATAATTTTCTTTAAAATATCACAACTACAAATTATTGTTCAGAACAGAGTTTCTCTTTTAATTTATTCACATCATCTTTCAGTTTAGCCTTCTCTACGATAACTACATAGTTGATACCCATGTACAGTGGAAAAGGCAGGAGCTGAGCTTTGGCTGCTGCTGTTCTTAAAGAGCGACTACTGACCAAAGCCTAATTAATTGTCAGTTGTTCACTAATCACTACAACTTGTTTTCACTTAGTACGTTCCAGGCACTGTTCTATGTCCTTTACGTGGATTATGTTATTTAAACCTCCCAGGGATCCATGAGGCTCAAAGAGGTAAGGACTTGCCCACGGGAACCCAGTTAGGAACTGAAAGAAGTGGGATAAAAAGCCCAGAAATTCTGGCACTGAGGCCCATGCTCTTAATCACCATGGTGCAAGTTTGCTAACTTACAGTTCTACAAATAGACAAACACTGCATGGTCATCTTACATTGAAATAATTTTCCTAACTATTGCATAGTTTATGGAACAGTGAAGCAGTGGTTAAGGGAACAGACTCTAGGGTCAGACTGCCCAGCTTTTAATTATTACTCTACTACTCTGAGCTGTATGGCCTTGGGCAAGTTACTTAACCTCTCTGAACTCAGTTTGCTCCTGTTCCAAAATGGGAAAAATAATAGAATCTTCTTCCAAGTGTGTTTGTGAAGATTAACCCAATAAAGCAGGCCCACTTAGTACAATGCCATGTGCTTAAAACTTAGTACATATCACTATTATTATTATAGAATAATTATTAAATATTATTATTTAATAAAATAAGGATGCAACACTCAGTTGTCTAAGGAGACATCAAGACATCTAATAATTAAGAACTTGCTGGATGAACGGAGCGAAGAAGAAACAGGAGAGAGGGCAGTTTGCTGCACAGAAAAAAAGAAAAAGGCAAAGTGCTTAGAAACAGGTGCTAGAGGCAGCAGTTTCAGCCAAACCCATCACACAGCTTCCAGCCCCATGGAATTATGATGTTTTCCCTTTCCTATTCAGGATTCACATCTGGATATAAAGTTCAAATGCAGACTTTGTCAGAATGAGGGTGCACACGAGTGGCTCCCACGGATATCTTGGCTGCTGTTCATCGTGCTTGGGTTTATGTCTCTTGTTTTCTCCTGAATTATTTATCCTGAGCATCTGTGTTACATTATCTTTACGTAATGTCACAACGGAAATGGGAGAACGGATGCTCCTTTCTCGTTTGCCCACTGACAGCGAATGTGCCCTGCAGCTTCCAGGTGTCTTTCCTGCCTTTCCTCACTCACTTATCCAGCTACCTCCCTGCCAAGTGAGGCACACCCTTTCTCCCTGGGGGCTGAGTGAAGCCAGCCTCCAGTCTGCTTGGAGATGACAGATGGCCCCGACTCCACTTAAAGATAAGACCAATTGATCTTTTCCAAGATCTCCACAGCTCAGCAACCCTGATTGCCTAAGCAACCTCTGCAGCTGACTGAATTTTGTTTTTCAGTCATCAAAATAAGAATGTCCTCTGCACATGGACTGGAATCCCATGGCCCAGACCAAACTGGAAACTTCCCAGACACCATGACTATTTGGCAAACTATTTCAGAGGGTCCCATCTAAAGTTTCTACAATGAATCTAAAAGCAGTAATAATAACAATTCAACAACACTGGTATTTATTAGGCATTTAATATGTGCTAGGAACTAAGTCATATACTTTATGTTAACTCATTCAAATCTTACCACAACCCTACGAGATAAATATCCCCAGTTTAAACAGATGGAAGAAAATTAAATTCATAGAAACTAAATGACTTGTCCAAGTTCAACATTGATTAGGCACCAGAGCTAAGATTCAACCTTGACTCTCAGTCCACGCTCTTTGCTACTACTTTTTGATTAGTGTTTGTATGAGATGTCTTTTGTCATCCTTTTAGTTCCAACCCATCTATGTCTTTATATTCAATATGGTTTTTTGTAAGCATCATATAGTAGTCTCACATTTTATCCAGTTGACAATCTCTCAATTTTAATTAGAATGATTAGACCATTTACATTTAATGTGATTATCAATAAGTTTGAGTTTAAATCTACCATCTATTTATTTCCTAATTGTCTGATCTGTTCTTTGTTCATATTTTATTATTTTCTTGCCTTTTCTTGGATTGACTATTATTTATTAGTTTATTTTATCTTAACTATTGGTTCATTAGCTCTTTCTCTTTATTTTTTTAGTGGTTGCTCTGGAATTCATAATACTTATCACAGTTTATCTTCAAATGATATTGTATCACCTCATGTATTAGAGCAGAAAACTTTCATCCCTCCCCCTTGTTGAACTGTTATTATTATATATTTTACGCCTATGTAGTCTATAAACCCATAATATGCTATTAGTTTTGCCTTGAATAGTCAAATATCATGTGAAGACTGTTAAAATGAGAAAAGTATCTTTTATGTTTACCAACATATTTACCATTTTTGATGCCTTTCATTTATTTGTGCAGTACACATTCCACCTGGTATCATTTTCTTTCTGCTTGATGAAAGACTTAAATGTTGTCATAAAAGTCATGGGGTTCCATGGTCTGCCTGTGGCTGCTGCTATGAAGAAATTGAGTCCCAGTGTCAGCATCAGGGGTCATCGTTGTGTTGTCCACCACAAGTGAGGTGGAGCATGTTGCAGTAGGCAGCTGAGCCACAGATGGAGAGATGCTCATGCACATCCATAAGCTGGGAACCTTGGCCAAAACCTGGATTGGGTGCCAACTAGGAGGTCCCTGTAGGAAGCCCAAGCATGCACTTCTTGAGTCTCTTCACCCTTGAGCAGTCCCTGGCTGAGAATGAGCTCAGACTGCAGTAACATTTCCAGAGTCTCTTCCTACTCTACCTACATCTTAATGCCTTTTAGAAGCAGGTGACTATAAAGTGGAGGACTCCATTGTCCACGTGGGTCTTTTCATCAGTGAGGGACCCAAAAAATGGGGATGTGACTTCTATGCAGGGGCTGCTTATCAGTCCTCCAAGGACAAGGAACGAGTTCAGCCTTAGCAAATAGGTTCAGTGGTGATCATTTTGCATGGAAGGCAGAGTCTGTAGGCAGGCACTGCCATGGCCCAGCTCTAAGAGCCAGTGATGATTATAACGGCTAATGATAATGATAAATAACACTAATTGAGGATTTCGTAAGGGCCGAGGATTATTCTAAAATATTTATAGGCACTGATTCATTTAATCCTGATAAAAACCCTGAAAGAAGCTACTATTATTTATCATTATTTCCATTTCTGGGGCACAGAGTATTTAAATACCTTGCACAAGGTCAAATGATTACTAAGTGGCAAAATGGGAATTTTAACCATAGAAGTTTGGCTTTAGAATCCACAAATCTTAAACACTATGCTGGAATGCTTCTAAGCAAAATGGAGCTTCCCACTTTGCCCAAAGCTGCCCCACTTTCTTCTTCACAGTCTCTAATATCTTAGGTTTCTTTGCTTATTGACTTCAAAGAAGCAATAGTTCGCTTGGTTCCACAGATCTGAATCGATCTCATTCATTCAGAAGAGGAAGCCCACTAAGTCTCAATGCTTCATGGTCTCAGTTTTGGGTTCTCCATGTTGGCCAAGACTTTTCAGACCTCTCATTCCCTGAGGGTATGTAGAGGTGTATAGGGGGTACATATGGGGTTCATGTTTCTTGTGTTTCCCCTGCAGGTAGGTCACAGGTCTGCAGAGTGAAAATTCTGGCCTTGCTAGGCCTCCAGAGCTGCAGCAGCTGAGCCCTATAGGGGACTTAGCTCTCAAAATAAGTGATACTTTCACCATAAGACTCATTACAACACGCACAATTTATATACTTGAGTTTCTGTAGAAAATATTAATATAAGCCATAAAAAACATGGCCCTTATGAAGTCAGGGGCCCAGTGATTTTCATTGGCATGGCATTGTTTTGGAGGAGAGGCCTGGGGTATCATTTGTAAAGAGGAGGTATTTCTGCCATAGTAGCTTGGTGGTCCTGGAGGTTCTGGAACCATGAAGTGCAGAAGCATAAACTGAAGTGTCTGGGATGCTGGTACTTTCAGGAAAATAGGATACAGATCCCATTCCTAAAGATATGAAGCTTGCAGCTGAAAATCATCTGGAGCTGCCTTTGGAGAAGTCTTAGGAGTTGGATCATGAAGACTAGGGCCAGGACTCACTTCTGGACAGAGCATGGAATGTCCTACATGAAAAGAATAAAGGGATTGGGGATCCCATTTACTTTTAATTGCTGAAGGTCTTGTCTCTTCTTAGGGACTGCCTGAAACTTAACTCAGTGGTATCCCAATTCAAATCTTACCAGTCAGCATTCTGCCTGTAATGTCAGATGCCAAAGTGATCCTCAAGGTGGCTGGGCTGGCTCATGGGCAAGGAGAAAGGGGATGCCATTGGAAGGCTGTTAGTCTGGGCAATTTTGCTCCTTGACAGATAGTATCTTTGTCCCAGAATCTCTGTCTTAGGAACTAGAGCAAATCCTGGAAATACCCAACCACTCAGTGTTACCATATACTGTATTAGGATTCTATCAAATTTTCCAGCAAAGAGAAGAAATAGCACCTACAAATAACTAGCTATCTGAATCAGGGTATGAGTGTCAACACTTATCAATAACAAACTACCCTGCTATCTTTGATTCTTACACCTTTCTGAGGTGGTGGGAAAGGAGGAGAAATATATGTAATGATATTTATTCTGCCATGCTTAGCTCCACATGACTATTTGCAGACCTCACTTTTGTCTATTGAGGTGCTGTGATTCTGATATAATCCCTCCTGTTATGACAATGAGATTTTTTATGATACATGATGCAGGATTTGAATAATCACAATTGGCAACCAAGATCATTAAGAGAAACCAGGAGGGTTGCTGGTCTTGCACAAAGAGGCCCTCAGCCCTGGGACTCTTTCTTTAGAGGCCTCATATATAAAAATACTGAAAAAATAAACTTATTGAAGAATATGTAGACCTTCTGTCACTTGGGATCCAGCCACACCATTGCAGCATGATCCATAACTTTATAATCATTCCCTCTTGGGGCTGATCTCATTCAGGCACAGGAAAAGGCATTTTCACATCTCCTATGTACTCAAACAAAAGGTGATTGCTACTAAATATCATAAAGACGTGTGGGTTGTGCTGCTCCTGACATAGGTGATAGACGCTGCTATAGAATGTAGGGAGTTTTTGAGAGCTGGAAGAGCTTAGTGAGGTAATAATACAGATTAACTTGTACAAACCCTTCTTTTAGATTATAAGAATGCATAAAGAAATATCATTTTCCACATATGCTCAATATCCATTTTCTTGATACTCTTGGTTTTCCAATTTATGCTTCTGGAGATATCTGCAAATTAGCATGGCGTTTGCAGCAACTGCATGCATATGGCAGCTGAGGAATATTTTGCAATATTAAATTGTCCATATTACTCCTGAATGTGTATGTCAGTCTACTCTAGACGTATCATGCATGAACTGTGTCACTGACGCTTTATATTGGCAACTAGGAGGACACTGGAAGCCTGGCATTGCAAATAGTATTATTTCTGTGAAAGTATACAAGATCACTTAATTATAAAAAATAAGACTTTAGTTTATCAAAATAATGTTTTGAGTTATAATTCATTTTAATAAATTTAAAATTTTAATAAATATTTCTAGATAATTAAGAAACATACCTTTTTTGAAGACACTTAACAATGACTTTAAGTTTAATTTTTACTATTTAATTTGCATTTCTGATGACATATTGAGTACTATTAATTTCATTTTTTAGTCCTTTGGATTAGTTTTATCAATAGGATACAAAATAAGTGAAAATTATGATTATAGCAATTAATTAGTAATTTTTCTAAAATGAAGGCCAAAAAAGAATATTTGTAATAAATATGTAATCATAAGAATTATGTCCTTATTTTATTTCTCATCCACACATCACTATCTTAATAACAGAACACACAGAATAGGACTTGATAATAAATTCAGTTCTCTTAGGTGTTTGTCAAACCATCAGTCATATGAGAAAGATATCTTTACACATATTTTTGATTTTGTATAATGAAGATATGTTTGCTAAGGTAGGAGGATGATAGAATTAGTTTTATTTAATAGTTTGCTAGATTAATTTATAACTTTTAAATATTTAGAGCTATTGTATGTGGTCTTCAATTTATGCTCTTGCCCCAAGCCCCACAAATATCAGGGTCATAACTGAGGGAAACAAGAAGTCTTTCCAAAGTCACAAATTGTGACATGTGTCTCTTGAGAAGTGACCGTAACCACCCTCCAAAGGGACTATTTACAGTACTGCCTCCTATTAATAGACCCACACTTAGCAAAAACTTTTACTGAACATCAACAGTTCCATTTTTATAGCTAAAAAGTTGTGGACATTGATTTACTCTTTAATTAACCTTGACAAACTTAAAGAATTTGGGGGTTTGGTGAACTTAGAACTCATTTCTGCACATACCACCAATGAATCCAGTTCACACATCTGTCACTGATCTTGCAAGGCCTTGGGAGCTTGCTATGTTGCTGTCTTTCCCAGACCAAACTGGGTCTCTGTCCCTTTTCAGAACACACTTCCTTCCTAATTTTCTACCATAGACCTTTCTCTACCCTTAGCCTCCTCTATAACATCAAAATTCTCTTGTTCTGTTTTCCATTTCTCCTGGGCTTGCTCTCTGCCTGGCATTAAGGTTTCCTCATGTCATGAGTGAGCTCATTAAAACTCTTGCCCTGGAGAGGAGCAAGGTCAGAGCAGCAGGGAGGGATAGAAGCTCCTCTTAGAGCAGAAATATGGTAGTTAACTCCAGATTCAGGGAAGTAAGTACCCTGAGGCAAGAAGAGAATGTTCCATGTATCAACTTCTTTTGCTGCAAGATGAGGATTGAGGGGAGAGGTGTGGAGAATCCCATAGGTGTACTTCCTTAAGATAAGTTACTGGAGTTGCTGTAATAAAGCAGTTTGTAATTACATAAGTGGCAGGATTATATATTGATTTGTGTCTCTTTTTGCTGGGGTTTTCCCTCCACCTAGCCCAAGTAAGTAGCCAGAACCTATATTCCTTGCATTGGACAATTTTGCATGGCCCAGTCCTGCAAGAAGATGATTCTTTCTTTTATGAAAACTTGAGCTCATGGAAAATACGACATTAGGTATTTCTAGGAAGGTATCTATATTTGAGGATGGCAAGAAAAGAAAGAGAAGGATTTCTATTATTGCTGTTGTTGTTGTTGTTTTACTCCTAGACTAGGAAGTAGATGGAAGTAAGGAGACTTCATGAGCACCGGGGACTCTGCCCTGCCCTATGACTGTTTCTTACAGAAAGACCCAAAGCATTAAGGCCATGACTATCACATATATTTAAGAAAACGGGGATTCTCTAGCTCTGGGATTTTTATTCTTGTCTGTGTCCCCAAAACATAACAACATAGTTGTTGATTTTCAGCAACCTTGTGGGTGTAGACGACGAGCACATCTGGGCAAAAAAAACCTGATGCCTTGGCACAAGATGAAGGTGCAGGCAGGTCTAGTAATGACTGGGACTGAATTTCCTGCTAGTCCAGTAGAATGAGAGCTCATGGTTGGATGTAAGTTTTTTTCTAAACTCTTTAACTTTGGAATAAGTTTAGATTTACAGAAAAATTGCCACAATAGTACAGACGGTCTCAATTTCCCTATTGCTACCATCTTCCATTACCATGGGACATTTGTCACAACTAAGTAACTGACACTGGTATATTACCATTAACTAAATTCCAGACTTTATTTGGAATTCACCCACTTTTTTCACTGATGTCCTCTTTCCATTCCAGGATCCAATCCAGGGCACAACGGTGCATTCAGTTGTCATGTCTCCCCAACTTTTTGGGTCTGTGGTGGCTTCTCAGGCTTTCCTTGTTTTTCATGACCTTGACAGCTTTGATGAGTAGTGACCAGGTATTTGTAAAAAGTTCCCCAATGTAGGTTTGTCTGATGTTTTTCTTATGATTAGACTAGGAACATGGATTTTTGATATGAATACTATAATAGAGGTAAAAGTCTGAAAAAGGGCAATGAAATGTTTTATGAATTGTCTTTATAAAAACCTCCACCCTTTTTGGGAATTAAACCTGCATTCCTGCCCAAAGCCAGTAGTCAAAGGGGCAGAAAAACAGAATTGTCCAGACAAGGGTCATGAGATTGTCATCACCAGATAAGGTTGACCAAAATCACTAGTTATATTTAAACAACAACAGCCTGAAGCCATGACATATGACACTTGTCATGCAGACCCAAGCCCAACCACAGAAAACCTCCCTTTTAAAAACCCCTGTATTTCTGCTTAAAGACAGGATGATGGTCTTTTAAGATGCTAGACTACTACCTTCCTCATTTGCCAGCAAATTAGTAAACTTCTCTTTCCTGTTCCTTAAACCACTTGTCCTCATTCTTCATTCTCACTGATTTGGCCTTGGGGACAAGTACTGAATTTTTGGTAACAATATCACAGAAGTGCAGTGCTATTCTCATTTGCATCATATCAGGGGGTAAAATTCTTTTTTTTAATAAAGAAAATGTACAATTCTAACACATTAGAATTTGTAGATTAAGATTCACAGTTGCTATGTATATATTCATATACAAAAGGAGTTTAGATTGCTGCCACCTAAGAGAATCACTAATCATTACAACAGAAGAAGAATTTAACAGCTCTTGCATTTCTTCTAGATTGGTAAACATTTCCATCAAGTCTCCTGAAGGAGCTTGGGTTTTGAATTAAAGGCCCCTAGGGATCAATAGGCCTTTGGAAGGAGCTTTCCCTCTGCATAACCAGACGGGACCTACCAAAAGAACAATGGACTTCCCATCCTTTCCTTGTTGTCTCAGTATAAGAAGGTCAAGAATGCAACCAGATCTGGCTCAATCATTTTAAACATAATACCTGTCTCTCAGGTTAATTTATAAGTCAATCTGTTTACCCCATGCATTCATCTTCCCTAGCAACCATTTCGTGCCCCTAAACAGAATTACCTATATTCCTCATCTCCCCTTCCTCTCTAAAAGGAGTGTATATGAATTTCTGGACCCCCTGGGGATATTGGGCAATTACTCTGTGATTCTCCCCATGCACATAGTAAATAAACCTCTTTCTCTTATTAATCTATTTTATTGTGAGTTGATCTTTCAGTGAACTTTTGGGGAAAAAGGGAAGTTCCCCCTTATCCCCACACTCCTAATAGACCTTATGTCTTCCTTCTCACTGTGATCCTGGGACCATTTAGATAAGGATTTCTTAAGTATTTGAGGAATCTTGTTGAAATCTGGTCAAAATCAACTTCCATTCTTTCTATACTTTTCATGGTTCTTTTGGTCAAATAAAATCAGTTCTGTTTGAATCTTCAAGAATTTTTTTTTTTTTTTTTTTTTTTTTTTTGAGACAGAGTCTCACTCTGTTGCCCAGGCTAGAGTGCCGTGGCGTCAGCCTAGCTCACAGCAACCTCACACTCCTGGGCTCAAGCAATCCTCCTGCCTCAGCCTCCCAAGTAGCTGGGACTACAGGCATGTGCCACCATGCCCGGCTCATTTTTTCTCTATATATTTTTAGCTGTCCATATAATTTCTTTCTATTTTTAGTAGAGACGGGGTCTCACTCTTGCTCAGGCTGGTCTTGAACTCTGACCTCGAGCGATCCGCCCTCCTCGGCCTCCCAGAGTGCTAGGATTACAGGCATGAGCCACCTTGCCTGGCCAGAAAAATTTTTTTTTAAGTACATAAACCTGGAACATAACTACGTACCAGGGGCTCAAACCAGCATTCTCTCATTGTGGTTTCTAGGATACAGAAAATCGTTTATAACATATCTAGACTAGGTTTTAATAGTGTAGAATAAATTTAGAATTCATAAGAGGCACAAGAAGGACAATTACCAAGGTTATTAAAAAACAATTATTCCTTACCTCATTTTCACCACAACTTTCAGCCCTCAGCATCATCCAGGTCACCATGTAGGCATTAATCAAAATGTTTCCTCTAGCCTTGCTGGAAATTCTGACCCATGGATAATGATTGGTGGTCC
Organism: Lemur catta; assembly: GCF_020740605.2. Taxonomy (NCBI): domain Eukaryota; kingdom Metazoa; phylum Chordata; class Mammalia; order Primates; family Lemuridae; genus Lemur; species Lemur catta. The sequence continues at coordinate 24,536,522 of NC_059145.1, read as the reverse complement.
CATCCCAGGGACTGGATGACTGTCCCCTGGAGAAGCTGAACATCTGACCGGGCCAGAGTGCATTCGCAAGGCTGAGCAACGCTCCAGCACCAGGTGCACATCTGTTCCATCAGGATGACCCCTCCTTTCTTTGTCATAGTCACTCAGTCTTATAAAAGAGTCCCTGGATATTGACATACTTCTCCTTTTTTGGCTGTATAGAAATCTAGAGACTTTACATAACAGGTGTTGTCTTTATTATTATTATCTTAAACAGAAATTTTCTGCTGGCCAGCAAATGCTAAGACTAATGGATTTTCAACAGATGTGCTTTGGTGTGTAATGATGGAGTTATTAGAGTAAAAGAGAAAATTCAAGAGGTTGCAGGTCTGCATAGCTCAGTGCTGTCCCGCAGAGCAATGATCCAGTACTCTACTGGTCAGTTTGGGAGCAAGGGTATCATCTTTTATTTTTCTCAACCAAATAAGAACTCAAACACCAACCTACCCTTTCCTCCATTGGAGGTAGGGGGAATCTCTGTTTACTTCCCAGTGGAGTCTCTGCTGTAAATATCTTTTCCATTGGTTATGTTTTCATGCACAACGAATAGTTTGATAATATTTTAAAGGAGAAAAAAATAAGTCATGTGTGCAATGGTTAAAACATGCAATGGATGTCAAAATTCCAGTTTTATTGCAGTCAGGTCCATGTGAGTCAGGCCCTGGGCAGAGCTATGGAGAGAACAAATCTTTAGAATAGGAAGGAGATAGCTATACCAGTGAATCAACCCTTAACTGTAGGCTGATTATAGATAATGAATCAGCCCCTCATTTCCACAAATGCAAACCCTATGCTAAATAAGTTTGACTTATACTAATTGGCCTGCCAAGTACAATTTAGGTTGAACTATTAACACAAAGATAAAATAAAAATGCATGTTTTGGGGCTGGGCACGGTGTCTCATACCTGTAACCCTAGCACTTTGGGAGGCAGAGGCGGTAGGATCACTTTAGCCCAGGAGTTTGAGGTTGCAGTAAGCTCTGATGACACCACTGTACTCTAGCCTGGGTGAAAGAGCAAGATTGTGTCTCAAAAAAACAAAAACAAAAACAAAAACGAAAACAAAAACAAAAACGCATGCTTTGTTTTCTAAAGAAGTGAAGTAACTGTCTGGTCCATGCTCAGGCACAAGTTATAGTTGTCCATGACAGCACTTTCATTAACATGGATCAATGGAACTAGAATGTGACACCGATGCAGCATCAGCAGTGCAGTAAAAATATCCCCTGAAAGACAAAATCCCAATCTGGTAGGATCATTGTTTTTCTTCTCACTAACTTTGCCACTGAGAAGGTTTTCAGGACTATTCCCTGCAAGCTAAGGAAATAGGAAGGTTATCAAGATCAAAGTCAGTTCTCCCAAATTTCTCTTTTTTGTTAAGTATTACTGATATGTTTAAGAAAAGCAAAATGGCAAGCTGATCAGAGAAATACTATAAAGTGGACTGATTATGGAAGTAAAATGTCTGCTTTTAATTGAAAGGATGTAGGTAATTTTTACAAAATACTCATGAGGGGCCAATTTCTATGCTGAAGTGCTTTACATGCATTAGATTTTAATCCTTTCAGCAATCAATAAGGGACACACTATGTTACCCTCATTTGAGAGACAAAGAAACCAAGGTGTAGAAAAATAGAATCATTTGCCCAAAGTCACAGTTAGTAAGTGGTGTAGTCAGAATTCAAACTACTGGCGCTAGCACGGAAGTGCTTTTAGGTAAACTTAGATTGAAATAATTGGTAGAAAAGCAAATCAATCATGAAATAATTAGGTGTTACAAAGTTGGGTCATAATATATCCTGCCAGCACTGGGTAGTAATAGAATTGTCTTGGTTTATTTGACTTTAGCTATGTGTTGAAACCAATCATTCTGCTTAATGCTACTTGTAAATTTGGTCCTTCTTGCAATAAGAAGTTAACTTTCAGATCAACTGTTCTAGGCACACAGGCCCAACTTTGGTTATAGAAATACCAGGCCAACAACTTTAGGAGCCATTGGAACTACAGTGAAGATTGGACAAAAAGAGAAATGATCTGTGTGAGAAGGATTTGGGGAAATTTGTATTGTTCTTCCTTTCACTATCTTCTTTGGAATCTATTAATTCTTCCCTCCTCCCTAGAATCATGCTTTCTTTGCCTCTTCTCAGGCTGGTCCAGGTACAACACTTTCGACTTCTACCTGCAGGGCACAAGGCTTTTCTGAAATGCCTCAATTGCCACCCATTTCTCCCTCTCTCCCCTGCTGCTTCCACTGTTCAACGAGAACATATTAATAATATCAGTCTTATTCAATCTCTTTACACCATAGAGCATTCAATTAGAAAATCCCCAAACCAAATATAGAGCTTTAATTGTTACCAATTTAAGTGGGAGCAAATAGAGCAGTTTGCTTGGGACCAAAAGATTGTGTACAGTGACAAAGGACACTTTGAATACTGCCGTAGCCATGGAGTTCACCACTCAGATATCCTTTCTCTTGGAGAAGAGCTAAGAAGAGTGTAGCTGGCTGAAAGCCTCTAGGTGCTACACCTTCAGACCCACCATGACATTCATACCAAGATCATATCTCCCCAGAGCTACTCTAGAACACGGCAGGGGTTCTAGATCTGGGCCATTTCTGCCTGCTGCAGAACATGGGCATGCCTGGTGTTCTAATGGCCAATATTTGCCCAGGGACCAACAATCATGTAGCTGAGACTTTGTCAGAGCTGTACTGTAGTTGAAGGCTTTTCCTACCCAATACCCCTTCCTCTCCTACCTCTTTTCAAAGGGGTCAGACCTGCATTGCAGTCTGAAGTTTCCCTTTCCCAACTCCTATTCTTTTTCTCCTTCATCCTTCACAGGCATTTCCCCAATAAACCTCTTGCATGTCTACTTCTTCTTGGCACCTGCCTCTAAGAGGAACTGAACAGAAAGAAACAAACACCAACTCCTCATATTTATGCACATCACATATATTTGGCCCATTTACAAGCTGTACTCTGCAATAATTTTGAGTGTCGTACATCTATACGTGTATGATTCCCCAATTTAATATCTCATGTTTCAATCTCACATTGAAATCTGAATGCCTATATCCAACTAACTGACATCTTCATTTGATATATCCAAATTTAATATCCTGTGTCCAAACACAATTTTCCTTACTTGCTCTGCTTCAGCCATACTGGCCTCCCTGATGTTTCACAAAATACCAGAAACGTTTCTAACCTGGGGGTTTTGCATTTGCTCTTCTCACTGCCTGGAGCACACTCTCCCCAGATATTCACATGGCTTGCTTCTTCCCTTTAATCAAATCTCTGCTCCAGTGCCACCTCCTCCAAGAAGCCCTCCCTAACTTTAGTTTGCCCCCAAGAAACTACACCTACAAGAGCACCTCTCATTACACAGCTCTCCCTTTGCCTACCCTGTTCTGTTTACTTCATAGTACTTACCATTAACTGAGATTTTGTTTAAAAAGAAAGGGCAAAAATTTAAAAATACAAAAAGGAACAGAAAAGAAAAACTAAACTGTGTTCTTAATTTATCATACTGACTTGCCTAATTCATTTAATTTAGAGTATTAGCAGATTGTTTGAATACATGATCTGTTTGCACCAACTAAAAGTTAAGTACTTAGGAAAGTTAGGAAATATTGCTTGTGTACATGTTGTCACAAAAAAGGTGAGAACAGCGATGCTGCCAGGTTGGATATCTTAAGTGTACCTGACTATTTTCTGAAATTACATGATGGGCATCGCTGATAAAATCCAAAAATGCTGGACCAAAATCAAAGCAAATTCTTATTTAAAAATCCTCAGTACAAACAAGATTGGAATTTATTTTTCAAAGTATCATAAATCACATCAGTAAGCCTTTGGAGAGAGAAATGGACTTTCTCATGCCCCTGACATTGTACTCACAACCCACACAATAGAAATATTGTATAAGGCCTAAAAATGTGCACATGCTTTAATCCATTAATTCTACTTGTGGGTCTCTATTCCACTGAAATATCTGCTTAAGTAGGCAAAGATAGAAGCACATGAATATTCACTTCATCATTGCTTTCAAACATCAAAAAAATTGGAAACAAATGTCCACCAATAGAAAACTGGCTAAATATATTATGGTACATAAATTGAATTCTCTCCAGTTTAAAATTATGTAGATCTACACTTCCTAACATGGAAAGATGTTTGTGATTTACTACATGAAAAAATGGATATTAAAAATTTGTGTGCAGTAAATCCTTCTATTGAAAACATGTATATGTGTGTGCATACATATGTGCTTACAGACACATAATTAACTACATACAAACACAGAAAAAAGTTTGAAAAGACATTGCTTTGAATGTTAATAGATGTCTGAATGTGTACATTGTGGGTGTTTTAAATTTTTTTCTTTGCATTTTCCTGTAACTTATAGATAATTTAAAATAAGAAACACACATCAATTTTGGGAACAAAAAAAAGATGAAAATATACATAAAGTTCATGGTACAGAATTACAGATTACAGGAGCTGATGGGAGTTTAGAATTCATTAAATGTTATCTAGTTCAAGAGACGCTTCCATTTTACCGAAGAGGAAACTAAGACCCAGAAGGGAAATTAAATTATCCAGGACTCAGATTTATGTCTCTCTCTCCAGTCATTCTCCCACTTTCACACCCCAGCAGGTGCTCAATTAATGCAGAGATTGATGTAATTGGTTGGTATTGATGTGGAGGAGTCTGGGGGTGATCTCATTCCACTGTTGAACTGTGATAGAAAATTTCACAGTGGGAACAGACATAGTTCAATTTTTCCCTCTGCACCAATTATGCAAGTCTCTGATTTACATCGATCAGGACATCTCCTTGGATAGCAAAGGAGCTTTTAGAAGTAGCTCATGTAAGATTTCCTCTAACTGGGAATGTATGTAATTACCTCTACACTGATTGGCCAACTTTTAATGTTCATTGACAGAAACATTTGCCCCACAAAACACATTTCATTTAGATTCCCTGAATTATTTTACATAAAGTCCACCCTGATAGAGAGACCAGAGCTGAAGTTGATAATAAAAATGTTCTCAATCTTATTGTTGCTATTCTCCCCCATAAGTTTGCAGTGTAAAATAATTTACTGTTGAGAAATAATGTTGATAATGAGAAATATGAAAATTATTTTCTAATGGGGCAAAAATTCACAGATTCCAGTTGCATGTTTAACATTGGGCTTTTGAAACTGATTTTGTGATATCTTGATGATGGAGTAGCCAAAAAAAGGGAGTAAAACAGTCTGTGGGAGTTTCAGGATTGTCAAAAGAAGATTAAATTTTTCAGTCTGAGATGGAGCAGAATTCTTGCACTTTTGCCCAATTTCTCAGCTCAGTGATTCACCCAGAAATGACCATAAGCTATGGTAACCATCAGTAGAATCTTCTGGTATCTTGCCTTGATCAAGAGCTGAAAGTCATACAACCTTGTGCATCTTTATCAAAGAATCAGTAAAAACACAAAAATACCTGCCATTTGCCACAACTTCAGTGGTGCTGGACATCAACAGAGTTGTTTGCACATAATAGGGAAAAAATAATGACTGTGGGAGAGAAATAACTCTCTACCATCATCTTTCTTGTCAACAGCTTACTGCCTGTAAAACTATTATTCAGAGAGAGAAAGTTTTGTATTTATTAGGTAAATCAGAGCCAACCCAGGAGGCATTGGACAGGAGACATTTAATTTCCTCCTCAGTAGGACATCTTATTCAATAGATGGTGGCTTAGCTGATCCTTTATCCACTGCCTTCTGCAGAGAAGTGGTGTGAACTGTAAATTGATTGCACTAAGTAACCAGAGCACTGAACTTTGTTGTCCTAGGTTTGTTTTTCTTTTCCTTTTCCTTTTGTCAAGCTTCTATAGAATGAGTTATCTCCTCAGCAGTGTGACTCACATGTTCTGTCCTTTGCCTTTCAGGACATTATCCACTTTGCACAACATATTCCAGTGCAAGAATTTTGGACTAAAACTATGGTTCAAATGTCTTTGCTCGGTGAGGATAATTTAAAAATTTTCAGTACATTTAATTCTCTTGAAAATAGGTGGCAATGATCAATGTAAGTACACTGACACACATGCATGACAAAGCTGCATGTGAAGTACAGCTTACTTGTTATATGCCAATCTAATCTTTTATATCAGTATCATTATGTAATATGGCATAAAGAGTCCTGGGATGGAATATAAAAGACCTGGGCTGTATTTTTGGCTTTGACTCTGGATAGTTCTGTGAGTTTGACAAGTCATTGTATTAATTTTTTTAAACTTAATTTTATTTTCAGAGAATGGTGTGACTGTTGTTGGGGCTTAGAAAATTATACCCCAAAGTAGGGTGATTTGGTATGCTGATCACTTTGTTTTTTATAATTTTTATTTTATTTTTAATTATTATGGGTACATGACAGTGTATATATTTATAGGGTACATGTGATGTTTTGATACAGGCATACAATGTGAATTAATCAAATCAGGGTAATTGGGGTATCCATCACCTCAGGCATTTATTGTTTGTGTTAGGGACATTCCATTCCACTCTTTTAGTTATTTTAAAGTACACCCTGACTTATTGTTGATTATAGTCACTTTGTTGTGCTATCAAATATTGTTCATTCTTTCCAACTAACTATATTTTTACACCCATTACTCCACTTTATTCCTCCTTCCTGACTACCCTTCCCAGCTTCTGGTAACAATCATTCTACTCTCTGTCTCCATGTTATAAATTGTTTTTAATATTTAGCTCCCATATATAAATGAGAAGATGTGATATTTGTCTTTCTGTGGTTGGCTTATTTCACTTAACATAATGTTCTTCAGTTGTATCCATGTTGTTGCAAAGGATTTCATTCTTTTTGTGGCTTTATAATACTCTACTGTGTATATGCACCGTGATTTCTTTATCCATTCATCCATTGATGGACATCTAGGTTGATTCCAAATCTTGGCTATTGTGAATATGCTGCAATAAACATGGCAATACAGATACCTTTTCAATATATTGAATTCCCCTCCTTTGGATGTATACCGAGCAGTGGGATTGTTGGGTCATGTGGTAGTTCTATCTTTAGTTTTTTGAGAAATCTCCATACTGTTCTCCATACTGGTTGCACAAATTTACATTCCCACCAATGGTGTATGAGGGTTCCCCTTTCTCCACATCCTCACCAGCATTCATTATTGTCTATATTTTTGATAAGAGCCATTTTAACTGGGGTGAGATAATATGTCATTGTAGTTTTGATTTGCATTTCTCTGATGACCAATGATGTGGAGCATTTTTTTATATACCTATTGGCCATTTATATGTCTTCTTTTGTGAAATGTCCATTCAGATCTTTTGCCCATTTTTTAACTGGATTATGTGACTTTTTTCTATTCAGTTGTTGGAGCTCCTTATATATTCTATAATAGTTATTAACCACTTGTCAGATGGGTAGTTTGCAAATATTTTCTCCCATTCTGTGGGCTGTCTCTTCACTTTGTTGACTGTGTTCTTTGCTGTGCAGAAGCTTTTTAGCTTGACGTGATCTCATTTGTTCGATTTTGCTTTGGTTGGCTGTGCTTTGGGGGTATTACTCATGAAGTTCTTGCCCAGATCAATGTCCAGAAACATTTCCCCAATGTTTTCTTTTAGTAGTTTCATAGTTTCAGGTCTTATATTTAAGTCTTTAATCCATTTTGATTTGATTTTTATATACAGCAAGGGATAAGGGTTTAGTTTCATTCTTCTGCATATGGATATCCAATTTTCCCTGCCAAACACTTTGAACAAAGAAAATTAAAAGACCGTAGAAATTGCCTCAGAATCAAGGTTTCTATGACTTTTCCTTGTTTTTCCCCCTAAGTGTAGGGAGAGGCTCTCTCTGAAGTTCTATTATCTGACTGAGGGAAGTTTTTTCAAAAGAAATGCTATGGTCTTGGATCCCCTCCCTGGAATCTACATTAACTAGAGAAGATTAACTCATAGCAGAAGAGGAAACTAAAAGTCTTCATATCCAGGACACCATGTTTGGATAGACTTTTCACTTGTTCTTTCAACTATTCTAAGGGCTGTTAATAAGAGACTATCTGCATAAGACAACCTGTGTTCACAGTACAGTTCCAACCCTCACCTTCCCGTAACTTGTTGCCACCTCCCCCAGAGCCCAGAGGAACTTTGTTTCAGACTATTGTCTGCTCTTTGTGCCCATCCATTTCCCCTATAAATCATTTACTCTTTCTCTAATCCCTTTCCCCTTTGAAAAAGGTATCTAAACTTCAATCATATGGCCCTTCCTTGAGTCTCATATTTTGTATGGCTCCCGCATACATGTGCATGTTAATAAATTTGTATGATTTTTCTCCCATTAATCTGTTTGCTGTCAGTTTATTTCAACAAACTAAATTATCCAGAGGAAAAGTTTAAACTTCCCTTCACTATTAAGGCAAATTATAATAAATATGACTAAGGTAGATTGTCTGCCTGCCTTCCCTCCCTCCTGCCCCCTCCTTCCTTCTTTCCATACAAAAGACTATACATTTTTATTTTATACAACTTACACAAACTTGATGACTTTGGAGAATCAAACCATAATCAATGCCATAAACATATCTATCACATTCAAAAGTCTCCTCCTACCTTCTTTATTTAAAAAATTCTTTTTTTGTGATGAAAATATAACATAGATCTATCTACCCTCTTACCAAATTTTTAAGTATGTAGTAAAGCATTGTAACCATATTCACTGTGCTGTGCGATTGATCTCCAGGACTTATTCATCTTGCATAACTAAAACTTTGTACCCTTTGACCATCATCTCCCTATTTCTCCCACCTGCTAATCCCTGGCAACCATTATTCTACCTTATGCTTTTATGAGTTTGACAATTTTATATTCCTCATATAAGTGGGATCACATAGTATTTGTCCTTCTGTGACTGGCTTATTTCACTTAGCATGATGTCCTCCAGGTTCATCTATGTTGTCACAAATGACAGGATTTCCTTCTTTTTTGAAGGCTGAGTACTTGTATTAGTTTTCTATTGATCATAAAAAATTACTACAAACCTAAGTGCTTAACAACACAAATTTTGGTCATAACTCCAGTAGGCTCAACTAGTTTCTCTGCTCCAGATTCCACAAGGCTGAAATCCAGGTATTAGCCATCCAGGGATCATATCTGAAATCCTTAGGGGAAGATCTGTTTCCAACCTCATTCATTGCTTGCAGGTGAGTACAGAATTTGGTTCTAGGCAGTGGTAGGACTGGGATCCTCATTTCCTTCCTGGCAGCTAGGCATGGGTTGGTTATTTTTAGCTTCTAGAGGCAACCTACATTCTTTTGAATTGTGGTTCCCTTCATCTCAAAGCCACCAACAGTGGGCCAGTCTCTTTCAGGCTTCAGATCTCCCCTGCCTGTTCTGCTGCTACATCTCTCTGCCTCTAGCCATAGACATTTTTCTGATTTTAAGCATTCAAGTGATTAGATTGGGCCCACCCAGACAATACAGGATAATCTCCCCATATCAATGTCTAACTTTAATCATATCTGTAAAGTCCATTTTACCATATAAGGCAACCTATTTGCAGGTTCTGGGGATTAGAGGGTGACATCTTTGGGGACCATTAGTGTGTCTATCACACTTACCTTCTCTGGGCTGCCTCAGTTTTTTCACCTCTACAAGAGGCAGGTTGGATGAAATCAATGTTTCTCGAGGTGTGTGAAAGCATCCCTCCAGAGGACCACAACCTAAGTTTAGGTGAATTCTATATCTGGACCTGACACTAAATAACACTGAGTTACATGTTGAGATTGTTATTCCCATGTCAGTTGCTTTCAAGTCTTCATATTAAGGCAGAGAAAAAGTCTGTTTGGTGATAGTATTTCTTTTACTCTGCTCTTTTTGCTTATTTCCTTTCTCATTGGAGTGAGGGTTGGGAAGAGAAAGAGAAAAAGGAGAGAGAATGGGGCACAGGCCCTAAGTTTGGGAGCCAGCCAGTTAAATTTAATAATGTAATTTTGTTTTTATTGTATTTGTTTAAATTGCTATCTTCTGTTTACCACAAATTGATATTACTTTTCCATTTATGTCATTCATATAAATTTTAATTTTAAAATTAATAATGTAAAAAATAAAATGAGTCAGTTTGAAGAAAAATATCAAGAAAGTAACAATTCAGCAGATATATAAACCCAATACTATAAAGGTGGTACAAAAATGATGAAAAATTGGGACATTCTGCACTAGACAACCTCTTACTTCTCTCTGAACTCCAAAAAAGTTAATTTAACCAATAGGGAAATTGTCCAAAGCTTGGAAAAGTACTTCAAAAAGGAGCTTATCCAAATGGCCAATGAACATATGAAAAGATGCTTACTTTTATTAATAATCAGGAAAATGTAAATTAAAGCCATAATGAAATATCATTACACACTCACCAGGCTGACAAAAAATTAAAAGGTATGACAGCACCAAATGTGGCAAGAATGTAATTCAATGGGAATTCCCATTTACTGCTGTGGGAGTATAAAGTGGTCCTCTGGGGAAGAAATGTGAATGACTCTGAAAAGGACCAAAAAGATTACCATGTGCCCTGTCTAGTGCACTCTTCCAGGTTGTCACTGCCTTTCATTGTCTTTGAGCTATTTTGCAGCTCTGTAAATTTTAGAAAACTGATAGTAATGTAAATTACTCTTGCCCATGGAAATGCAAATTGTATCCAGTGGAATGGAATTATTGCCCAACATATATTGACCAGTTTTGCATCTATTTGTAAATTCTTTTCACCATTTTTTCAGCCTATATATTTGTCTTTGGATTCTTTACCTCCCCCAAAGCCTCCTATGCTAATATCATCACTTGAGGGTTAGGATTTCAACATATGAATTGGGGTGGGGGCACAAACATTCAGAACATAGCACTTAGAAATTCCATTCATATATACATATCCCATAAAACTCTTTGACACATGTATCAATAACAGAAGACATATATAAGAATATGCAAAGAAATATTATTTGCAAAAGCCAAAAATAACTAGAAAAACCCAAATGTTTTTCAACAGAATAAATTAATAAATTATGATATATTCATATGATGGAATACTATGCAATAAAAATGAATGAACTATGTACAACATGGATGGGTAAAAAGATGATATTTAATGATAAACCAATTCAGACACAAAATAATATGTATTTATAATTCTATTTATATAAGCTTCAAAAAAAGAGGTAAAGCTAAACTGTAGTGTTAGGGATGCATGCTTATGTGGTAAAACTATAAAAAAAGGCAAGGTAATGAGTGCCACAAAAGTTAGGATAGTAGATACTTCTGGTAGTGGGGTCTGGCAGATGTTGGGTACCAGCTACATTCTATTTTGTAAGCTAGATAATAGAAACATGGGTGTTTCCTTTATTATTACTCTTTTAAATGTACATGTATGTTTCATATTTTCACATATATAAACATATTTTACCCTCCCCCCAAAAATTTATGTCAATGAATCTATTATTCTGGGACCTTAGGATAAGTAAACTGTTAACTGATATGTTAGAACAAGTAACGTCAGAGACTATCCTTTGAACCCCAAAGTTGATATTGATAATTATTCCTTCATGGATGATGCACAGGGTCTAAACACAAGTTCTGCCCCCAAATGGCCAGCAGTACAGAAGGTCTCATAAACACCATTATTCCTATCTTCTCTTTTATATTAAATTGTTGGAAGAACGACAGAGTCAGAGTCACAGGAAGCCCCAGGGGCAAGTGCCAATTCTGGAGAAGGATGAAAGCCCCTCTGCAAGTTCTTGTACCAATAAAGAAGGGGAAAAAATCAAGGACATGATAAAGAAAAAGTGAAGAGAAACTTTGGGCTTAAATTTGTTTTGTGGCCCAGATTTTGAACATATTCTACTGTTTCAGATAATTAACTTATTCTATGGCAGTAAATGATATACTATTATACATTGAATTTTCCTTAACAATGTATTCTCTTCACTCTACCTTTTTACTTTTCAATTCCCATTGGTTTTGGATATTGTTTATTGGAATATCAATAGATTGAGATCTTAGATATGAATACATTTTGCAACCTGTAAATTATGATACAAGGGTTACAACATAGTGGTACCATGAATGTACCTGTTTAAATTTATCAACCCTCCTTTGGGTAGTTGCATGAAGGAATGGTTGTGGCTAGCGAAATTCAGGCAAACTTAGATTTAAAAAAAATCAAAATTACAAAATATCCTGAGATATACCTGTAGGGAAAAGATAAAGGGGGACATTTTTGCCACTAACACCCAAAAGCTAATTACATTGTTCTGGATGTTAACATTAAATCATGTAGAGCAAATCTCTAGATCTGTTTCAGCCCAACAGTGGACAGAAACTACAAATTTCCTATAATCTAGAATTTCCATTATTTCTTTAGCTTAAACTGTGCTAGGAAAATTAATAATTCAACAATCCACAGGATAAATGAATAGCTCCACTTAAAAAACCACAAAGTGGGATGTCAGTGTAATGAGATTATATCCGGAACAAAGAACTATCTCTCTGTAAATGACCGTTTATCATCCCTATAAAATTAGTCTCCTATAGGAATGAACACCAAATTCTAAAACAGATTGTTCAGGATAATTTCTTAATTAGGGTGCCTAGAAATCTTAAACCACCATGACAATAAGCTTCACTTTGCCTTAGAGAACTGCTAATATTTATTCAAAGAGATCTTTGTTTAGCTGTGTCACCTCCTACTACGATTACTATACTGAACCCATGACTGATAGGGCTGCTGCTATGAAATGTCACAGTTCTTGTTTATTGGCCACTTACAATATTCCAAGCTTTATATGTGTAGGCTTGAACCAAGCAGATGAGACATTTACAGCTACATCACCTCTTAGAGTTAGTTGCTAACAGTTGCATGTGAGTTGAAAATTCAATACATGCAACATTATCCTTGAAATATTCTTTAAATAACCCATTTAATATAGGTAGTATTTTTTTCCACTGAACCATCTTTTAATAAGTCAACAAAGCCAGTTTTTCCCTGCAGCTTTAGAACTGGTCACTCTTTGGTTATATGAGGTAGTAAGATAATTTTATGCACCATATACACAAGTTGAATGTAAATATGATGTGGTCTCTATTTTTTAAAACATACAGTACTGTTTTATATGTAGTGAAATAAGTCCAACCCTTTCTCTTTACACTACATTCTCTCTGTAAAATATAATTCTTATTAGGCATCAATTAATTTATGTTTTAGGGAATTTGTTAAGCTTACATGTATGTATTTAAAAGTGAAGAGCACTCACACCCCTATCATGCAAGGGCTGGAGTGGCTGACTTGATAGCTTACTTGATGACTCCAGTCAAGATCTCAGGCATTAATTTAGATGGCTGGAGACTTGGGGATTTAAACTAGTGATTAATGAGTCTTTAAACGACTGGCTGCTTATGTGTAACTCCCAAGCTCAGTATTATCTTATTTATTTTTAAACACACCTCAACCGAACAGTAAATCTTGCACAGAAGGCTTTGTAAAGAGAGAAATCACACTCATGGAACACTTAGGATATTGATTACCCATTTCTATCCCAATGTTCTCATAATAATTATTTAGTGATGTTTTAAAAGGTACAAGATCGTGCATGCTTTGCAGACAATGACTGGATACATTTCAGTCCACGAAAAAACCTCCAAGTTTTGTTTTCCTCAAGACTAACAGGAAAGAAAAGGCTTAAATTCTGGCTATAAAATAAATACAAAGTAATGTTCTCTGTTCTTGCCATATTGTTAGTCTTGCTTGTGCTTCTTTGTCTTAGTCTTAGTTTTGACCAAAGGCTTTCTTTGAACCACCACATCTTTGAAGTATTCTCCTATTTAGTAATACTTAGAGCAACTAAGATTTATGGCATAATTTTAACTTTTCAAACACTTCTACAAGAGTACCCATTTTACCCTCTCTGCAGTCAGATATGATTTTCCTTATTTTATTGATGTAAAACATGATTAGACAGAGATCTCATGGCATATTTAAGGTTCTACAGCTGTCCAGCACCTGTCAAGAACCAGGACCCAAATCCAGCTCCTAATTCTGTGCTCCTTCAGCCATGCTAAGCCCTGGTACTAACTGGTTGAAAAGTTCATCTCTGAGTTTCTAGAGTTGTCAAAAAAAATCTCAAAAGATATTCCATACTCATCCAATAGCCTACTGGACATCTCTATTTGGTGAATAAACATCTTACTTTTTTATTATTGTTCATTATAGCTTCTAAAATACAGGCTTACTGAGGTATAACTGACTTACTGCACACCTTTAAAGTGTTCAAGGTGATGAATCTTAGCCTGTGTAAACATTCATGAAACCAACAGCATAATTAAGATAATGAACATATCCATAACTCCACAAAGTTTCCTTGTGGACTGTTGCAATTCATCTTACATACCCTGAACAGAAATTTTTATTTTAAACTCTAAACATGTTCCTGGCTTAGGAATCCCTATTGTAACAGATAGGACTGCCATCCCTCCTGTTACTAAACCTAGTGCTCTGCTCCTCCATACATGCTGTCTATCAGCAAGATCCAGATACTCTGAATCCACACACTTCTCTTCACCTCTCTGGCCACCTCCCTAGTTCAGGTCACCTGGTCTCTGATGTAGCTGCATAACCAGTCTGCATGTAGCCCCTCTTGCTGGACATAAAACACAGTCTTGATGTAGTAGCTAAATTGATCTGTTAAATATGCAAATCCAGTGAAGTCACTCCCTTGCCTTAAAGCCTCCCAATGGCTTTCCACTGCCCTTAGAGTACAACGCACACTCCTCACCATGCCTTACAGGGTCAGCTGTAATCAGCGGCTACCAACCTCTTTGATGCCATCCCCTTCCATTCTACTACTTCCTCCACTCTTCCACTCGCTACACTCCAACATCTCTGGCTTTCTTTCACTTTCCAGAACAAGAAAAGCATATTCCTGCCATCATGGCTTTGCATCTGCACTTGTCTCTGCCTGGAACACTCATTCTCCAGTTCAACGTGGCTGGCTCCTTGTCATTCTCCTCTCAGCTCAAATGTCATCTCTTTGGAAAGAGCTTCTAAGACCTCACCATCTCTACTCCCCCTCTCCAAGTTATTCCACTGTTCTACTTTTTCATGGCACTTCTAGTGTTTGAAATTATTTATTTATATTTCTAGAGGGTTATTATCTGGTTTCTTCCACTGGAATGTAATCTTGAGAACTTTTGTTCACTCTATTCTTCCATACCAGCTTTCCATGTATCATCTCATTTCATCTTCGTAACACCTCTATAAGAAGGGACCATTATCACATCACTGTTCTGTTTTTGTTTTTTTTTTTTTTCAGACAGAGTCTCGCCTGTTGCCTGGCTAGAGTGAGTGCCGTGGCGTCAGCCTAGCTCACAGCAACCTCAAACTCCTGGGCTTAAGCGATCCTACTGCCTCAGCCTCCCAAGTAGCTGGGACTACAGGCATGCGTCACTATGCCCAGCTAATTTTTTTCTATATATATTTTTAGTTGGCCAGAGAATTTCTATTTTTTAGTAGAGACAGGGTCTCACTATTGCTCAGGCTGGTCTTGAACTCCTGACCTGGAGCTATCCACCCGCCTTGGCCTCCCAGAGGGCTAGGATTACAGGCATGAGCCACCGCGCCTGGCGCACATCACTGTTTTAAGTCAAGGAAACTCAGGCTCAGAGAGTGTAATTAATTTGCTCAAGATCATATGGCTAAGAAATAGTGAATCCAAGTAGCCTTACTTTAACCTCTCTGCATGCTGCCCAAACAAATGAATTTATCTACTCACTCTTGTATTAAAGAATACTCATGACACCTGGGTTAAAATCCTAACTGGGTAGCTCTAAATAAGTGATGAACTTAACCTCTCTAATTTGGCTTCCTCATCTGAAAAATAGAGGTAATACAGAACATAACTCAGGCAATAATCATGAAGTTAAATTAATGCAAGTCAGTGCTTCTCAAAGGGTGGTCTCTGGACCAGCAGTATCAGCATCACCTGGGAAGTTGTAAAATAAATAAATGCAAAGTTTTAGCCCTACTGTATAGCCACTGAATCAGAAACTCTAGGGGTGGGGCCCAGAAACCTGTATTTTAATCCATCCTCTGTACGCTAAACTTGGAGAATCACTGGTAGGTAAACCTTTCAGTGTCTGGCATAGAATAAGTGAAAAAAACAAAGGCTACACAGCCAGGTAAATAGTCCAACAATGTTCTCCCTGGGGACATTACTGACATGTTAACAGGACATTTTATTATCATATAGGACTATTCCTCACATTTCAACATGTTTAGCATTCTTGGGCCCTATATACTAAGTACCAGTTGCAACTCCTCCAAATTTTGTGACAGAAAAAACATACCTTCCATGCATATCCAAAAACCACCTGTTGGGGGCAGGAGACTTAGTACTGTTCCCAGTTAAGAACCATAGTTCACTAATAAGAATGTTCTCCAGCAGGTTTTCTTGTTCAGGTTACAAATGGACTTCCGTAAAAAGGAGATGTGGGTATGAACTGGAAGAAATCTGAGTGGAAATGTAACACTAATATCTTGGATCTCCTGAATTTACCTATAAGAAGGGTCATTTTAACAGGCTCTGTAGGGAATGCAGAGATGAGTCAGAAATGGTTTTGCAGTAGAATTGGAGGAATTGAAGTAACTGGAAAAACAATTATATCGTATGGAATAGTGAATGTCTCTAAGAGATACCAACTAATATTGGAGTTCTGAAAGAGTGATGCTGAACAGTATTGAACAGGGAAGTAGGACAGACTGCTTGATGAAGGCAGTATTTGAGATCATACATAAATGCCTTTGGCTAAAATAATTGGTATTTCCTCAGTTTGAGTGGAAGTGAGTAATGATACTGTGTCCATTTTATGGATAA
Organism: Lemur catta; assembly: GCF_020740605.2. Taxonomy (NCBI): domain Eukaryota; kingdom Metazoa; phylum Chordata; class Mammalia; order Primates; family Lemuridae; genus Lemur; species Lemur catta. The sequence continues at coordinate 24,519,540 of NC_059145.1, read as the reverse complement.
GAGTAGCACATATGTATGTGGATGAAGTGAGGGATACAAAGAGATGAAATAATTATGAGCAAAAGAAACCCTTACGGAACAGTCCAGTATTGCCCAATACAAACCAATGGACAAAGGTTCTGAAAATGCTAGCAGCATCCTAACATTCCTGTTGTTTTGAGCAAATCCTTATTGACAGAGATCTCCAGGACTGCTTAACAATCAGTGAGAAGTTCCTATAGCTGATAAACGAATGCTGCCTCTCTCATCAGGGATGGCGACATTCTCATAGAATTTTAGAAGTGCTGATAGACAAGTCAAATTATTTTCAACTTTGAAAATTCTCATGCTTCCCCTGGTTCTGGTATCACTGCAGAAATCCTGGAGAAAGAGGTGGGGATGTGAGGAATGAACTTACTCTGCCATGATCTTTGGGATGCATTGGGATCTACTTCAGGCTGGCTTGGCAAACATCTTGAATGCCAACTATAACCGATTTTTAATGGCTGTAGAGCATAGTGAGTCCACAGTTAACAAGAGAGAATGCCATAATTAATTAGTAATATCTACCTTGAAAAGTGTTAACTTATGATAGGTAATAGTTTCTATGTAGTGGTAAAATGTTTCTTATACTGTTCTGGAGGGGATATAATTTGGTCAACAGTATAACTGAATCTGTAGTATATTGGGGGCACTTGATATTGGAATTTTGCTGAAATAGTTACTTCTATTTAGATTCACAGATCTCCAAAACAGTCTTGATTACCCCTTTTCACGTCATTCTGAATCAGGCTGGAAGTAATAAGTTATACCTTACTTATTAGTTCATTCATTTGTTCATTCATTCAGCCAGTCAGCCGCTGTCCTGGTTATCTATTGCTGTGTAACCATCACTCCAAAACTTGGTGGATTGAAACAACAATTATTTCATGATCTCTTCTAGTTTCTGTGGGTCAGGAATTTTGGAAGGGCTCAGCTGGGTGGTGCCAGCTCAGGGGCTCTCATGTGGCTTCAAGTCAGATGGGGGCTGACAGAGTGTGGGGCTAAAACAGCGGGGGCTGGGTGGGCATCTCACCCTCTTCATGTAGTTCCAGGGCTTCTCTACATGGGTTCATTTGGACTCCAAAGGCAAGATGTACCACCTTTTATGACCCAGCCTCTGAAGTTACACAGTGTAGGTTGAGCATTCCTAATCTGGAAATATGAAATTTAAAATGCTCCAAAATCTGAAACTTTTTGAGAGCCATCCTGCCACCACAAGTGGAAAATTCCACACCTGACCTCTTGTGACAAGTCACAGTCAAAACACAAAAGCACAACATGCCGTCTTCCCAAGCAAAGAAAGACCCTCCAAACGTCCTTCATCTACAATATACCTTTTCTGCACACACCCAGATTCCTCCATGCAAGCAGCCACAGATTGTCTACATGGGTGGCTTAGATAGTGACACTTTTGCTTTCTGATGGTTCAATATACACAAACTTTGTTTCATACACAGAAGTACTAAAAATAGTGTATAAACATACCTTTAGGCTATATGTATAAGGAGCATATGGAACATAAGTCAATTTCATGTTTAGACTCAGGCCTCATCCCTAAGATATCTCATTATGTATACGAAAATATTCCAAAATTGACAAAAATATGAAATCTGAAACACTCTAGTCCCAAGCCTTTTGGATAAGAAATACTCAGCCTGTATCACTTCTACCACGTACTACTGGTTACAAGCTAGTCAAAAGTCCACCGACCCAGTTTAAAGGGGTAAGAATTGGTCTCCACCTCTTTATGGGGATGTAACCAGGTTTTAGAAAAACATATGGGATCAGAGATATTGCTGCTATCTTGGAAAATGTGATCATCCACAGTCACAAATACAGGGTGTCCCAAAAGTCACCATACATAGGGAAAACTTTTGGGACACCCTGTATTTATTGAGAACCTACTACTTGCCAGGCTACATACACACTGGGAATACAGTGAAGAGGAGAAACAAAGTCCTTGCTTCTATGGGACGTATATTCTACTAGGATGAATGAAGAGGCAAACAATAAGTAAATAAGTAAGATAATGTTGGGTTGTGATTTTATGAAGAATATTAAACAAAGTAGATTAACTGGGGTTTGGGGAGCTTCTTTAGATAAAGGTAAGCAGAGAACTTAATAATGAGAAGAAAACAGCCACTTGGAGATCAGTGGGGAACAGAGTTCTAGGTGGATGGAAAAGCAAATGCATAGCATACCAGGTAAGAATGAGGTTGGCATGTTTGAGAAACAGCAAAAGGCCTGGTAGCAGAAGCACAATGAGCAAGGAGGAAGGTGGCATGAGAGGTAGTCTGAGGAGCAGGCTGGGGACAGACTATGGAGAGTTTTGGGGCTAAGATAAGAAGCATGGATTTTGCTTCAGCCCTCCTGAAAGTTCCACAAGGGGAGGCACTTACTCTGTTCATTCACTATTAGAACTCTGCCTGACACATACCTGGCACTCATCTGAGCTCTGATGAATACAGGATGAATGAATGAACACTAAACCTTATGTCACTGCCTGTCCACATCCCAAGGTAAGCTCCACATGGTGAGGACATGTTCCACGGTGACACAGTGGCTGAGATCTTACTGTAAATCTTTAGCTTAAGACCGGCTGGGCTACTAAACTGCATCTATTATCACCTAAATGAAGACACATAATAGGGAGCTAATTATAATGTGTCTTGCCCTGCTCTTGAATAATTAAATGTTTTATTGTGATGTTACAATTTGAATTTATTATCCTTTGCTGGGGAACAAAATTAAACATAATGAGGGCTGTTAGTTTCCTCTCAGTTCTGCCTGTATCCTGTACCTTATATCATTTTTACCACTTTGATTAATGGGTTTAATTTACTTTGACTAGGATACGTAGGAATCAGTAGAGGGGGGAAGGTGAGACTGTTAAAATCCTTTTAATTAGACTAATAATGCCAAATCTGCATGTGTTAACAAGGGTACACTATTAATTAGCTTTTGTAGGTGGTTTCTGGAAAGGTAGCAGAGTAGCTTTGAAATATCCTTTGTGATACCAAGAGATCTATTAAGTTGACAGGCAGAGCATGACATTACATATTCCCTCAAATGAAGAGACTTTAATCTCTCAAAGTGTAAAGAATCTCACCGGATAGATGGACATGTCCCCAACTTTTGTGGGACATCTTTTGTTTTCCTCTCCAGGTTCACTCTTGCCTCTGCCTAGCCCTGCTGTCTGCCCTGGTCCTGACGTTCAGGAACCGCATGGACAGGGCTTCCCTGCGATCTGCCTGCTGGTTGGATATGGCCAAGGAAAGCCCCAGCAGGAGATGGGGGTATCTACTCTTTGGTTTTCCCCCTTTGAGATCACCAGATATATCTCTGAAGCTGGCTATGTCCCTTGACCCAAGGCCATTGCTCCTCAAGACAAGTTTCTCTACAAAACTCTTTCCCTCTGAGTCCTGCTAACACCTCCCTATCTTTGTCCCCTTCAGGCCAAGGGGACAAAGCTCCCTCTCCATGACTTGGCTCATGTCCTTGCACACCCTCCTGTGGCTCTCCCACTCTCTGTCTGCACTTTTGTAATAGTTTCTTTGAAAACAAACCTTTCTTGAAACAGCCTTCTTTGAGTTTGCTGTTTCCTGTTGGGACCCTGATGGATCACCCCTTGCTAATGCCAACATTTGAGTTAGTTTATTACATTTTAATTCTGTATGAGTTTCATTAAGATTAACTGCATAATTTGAATAGGTTTCCATGTTCTGTTTCTGAGATGAGACTGGATTGTATTTAAAGAGATGCATTTTCATATGTAAGCTGTCTCTACCACCAATATTTGTTTTAATAAGAAATCAAGAATATTTTTGGCAAAAGCTAAAACACAGCCAGGCACAGTGGCTCATGCCTATAATCCCAGCACTTTGGGGGGCTGCGGTGGGAAAATCACTTGAGGCCAGGAGTTTGAGATCAGCCTGGGCAACACAGCAATACCCTGTCTCTAAAAATTTTTTAAAAATTAGCTGGGTATGGTGTGGTGGCTCACACCTGTGGTCCCAGCTACTTGGGAGGCTGAGGTGGGAGGCTCCCTTGAGCCCAGGAGTTTGAAGCTACGGTGAGCTATAACCATACCACTGCACTCCAGCCTGGGTTTCTTTATTTTTGTTTTTTACAATTTCAGTAGGTTTAGGGATACAAGTGTTTTTTGGGTACATGGATGAATTGTGTAGTCGTGATGTCTGGGCTTTTAGTGTACCCATCACCTGAATAGTGTACATTGTACCCAATAGGTAACTTTTCTTCCCTCATCCCCTTTCCACCCTCTCCTTCTGAGTCTCCAATGTCCATTGTACCACTCTGTGTACCCCTGCGTACCGGTAGCTTAGCTCCTCTTATAACTGAGAACATGTGGTATTTGTTTTTCCACTCCTGAGATACGTTACTTAGGATAATGGACTCGAGTCCCATCCAAGTTACTGCAAAAGACATTATTAATATTTCATTCCTCTTTATGGATGAGTAGTACTCCATAGTGTATATATACCACATTTTCTTTATTCACTGATTAGTTGATGGACACTTAGGTTGACTTCATATCTTTGCAATTGTGAATTGTGCTGTGATAAACATAAAAATGCAAGTATCTTTTTGATATTATGACTTCCTTCCTCTTGGGTAGATACCCAATAATGGGATTGCTGGATCGAATGGTAGATCTATTTTTAGTTCTTTGAGAAATCTCCATACTGGTTTCCATAAAGGTTGTACTAATTTATATTGCCATCAACAGCATATAAGTGTTTCCTTTTCACTGCATCTAGACCAACATCTATTGTTTTTTTACTTTTGATATGACTGTTCTGACAGGGGTAAGGTGGTATTCCACTGCGGTTTTAATTTGCATTTCCTTGATGATTAGTGATGTTGAGAATTTTCGATGTGTTTGTTGGCCATTTGTCTATCTTCTTTTGAAAAATGTCTCATCATGTCTTTCGCCCATTTTAATGGGATTATTTGTGTTTTCTTCTTGCATATTAGTTTGAGTTTCTTGTAGATTCTGGATATTAGTCTTTTGTCAAATGTATTGTTTGTGAATAATTTTTCCCATTCTGTAGGTTGTCTATTTACTCTGTTGCTTATTTCTTTTGCTGTGCAAAAGGTTTTTAGATTAAAACACATTTATTTTTGTCAAAAAATCATTTTTTTTTTAAATAAAAATTTTCTAAATTATATTAAATAAATATCTCATTCAATCAACAAATTTACTCTCGGGTCATTTTTAAAATACCACATCAGGAATTCACTACAGAGGAGTGAATAGGCTTGAATGTTTATGTGAAGGAGACATTAGAAATTTATATTAATATAAAAATACATGTGCTCTATGTATATGTACATAAAAAGTACTTCATCATCTTCAAAGCTCCAATTATTTGAGTATAATCATGTGCTGAAGCTTCTCAGCAGTAATTTCTGAAAGTTAGTCACTATTTTCTTTTTCAGTTTGCCAGAGTGAGGCTGGCACCTGGATCTCTATGGGGAGAGTCACTGGGCCTTAGTCTCCTTCTCCTGCCTCCCACTTCCATTCCCACACACCTTCTCCTACCCCTAGGAGGTTTCAATATGTCCTGAGTATCTCAGCTGGGGGGAGATGGAGCCTGCTAGCCTACCCTGTATCCACTCTGCAATGGGACTGGCTGCATAATTAGTTTCGGCCACTGAGATATGAGCAGTTGCTGCAGAGGGTTCCTGGAAAATGTGCTTTTGAAATGTACCCTTTCCCCTTGCCTCCCTACTTTCCACCTGGAAATTGGATGCAATAATTGGAGCTCCAGGAAGCATTTCACAATCATGGCCTTGAGAATGGATGTTATATCCTAAAATAGATGGGGCAGAAAAAATAGCTGGATGCTAATGGTGTCATGAACCTACAGCAGTGGCCCCAGATAACCTACCACTGGTCTTTATGCATGGGAGGGAAAAATAAACATCTTTTCTATTTAACCCACTGTGACCTGTCACTTAATGAAATCTCTAAATGATGCCCAGAGTAAACTACTGTGGGTACCATTTGTGCCACCCTCATGAGGACATTGGTTTATTTTATGATTAAGGAAAATTTCTGAAATGTAGGCTTAGGACAGGTTCCACACCTAAAATCTGAAATGGGATTAGGATGTAGACACAACCTTGGTTTTCTACCTTAGCTTTTGTCCAACCAGACTTGAAATTCATCAGTTCCCAGCAGAATCCCCTAAGAATTTCTGTGCCAAACCCCTTCTCCAGATTCTTGATGAAATTCTTTACCCTAATGGTTCTTTCACACAATTTTTCATTTTTTCAGTAGTCTTATTAAATATGACATCATATGTTAAATTATTTATAGATATTATTTTTAATGACTTGATGAGATTTACATTCTTCCCTGTTAGATTGTGAATCCAGGAGGCCAGGGACTGTGTGCTTTGTTTCCCATGTACCTAGTACAGTGGCCTCAACAGATGTACATTGAGACAGTAAATGAATAAAGAGGAGATAAATTAACAAATAAACCAAAATTAGTTGGAACATAAAGACTTTAAAAATGTTGAAGTAATAATAGAATTTAATTTTGACTAAGAAGGGAAGTGATGAAAACGGAGTGTGCAGAACAGGCTACTAACTGGACCCTGTGTGTGTGTGTGTGTGTGTGTGTGTGTGTGTGTCTGTGTGTGTGAAGCAGAGGGGGCAGGAGTTTTTAGACCAAGAGACAAAGTCTGTGAGCTCTATTCTCTCTTGTTCCTGAAGCCAAACTGTGACAAAGACTCCAAGCCAGGAGGAATGGCCTCAACCACCCAAGACAATCTCGAAATTCGGTCAAGAGTAGTTAGGCACATCAATAATGAAAATACACACAAAAATTCCTTTAATCAACAAATAATTCTAGTCAGCATGCAATGAAAGTGGGGAAAACTGGGGAACAATAAATCATTTCACTACTATTCCCTCTACCGTGGACCCTCATCTCCCCTCTGCTGGGATTTTCAAGCTCCCTTCCTCAAGCATTTCCCAAAGCAAGGGCCAAAACACATCTGGAGAGTGTCTCCTAGGTTTGACAGTTGTGCTTTTAAGCATTTTTGCCCTTCCGGTTTCTTGCTCCACTAGCTCTCTTATGAGAAGCATTGTGTAATCCATCTGACCCCGAGCCAAGGACACAGGTCCGCAGAGGCCTTGGCTAATGTGGGAACAAAGCTTTCAGCTTTGTGGGGCTCAGTCTGCTGAGCTAAGCAGCTTCCTAGGTCTGTTAGAGGGTTGGCGTTACTTGTGTGCAGTTGTTCTATTATATTCTTTTCCTACGAGTCGGATGAGCCTTTGTAGGTTAAGCAGTTATTTGTACTTCCCCAGTTCCACATGGACTTTTATAACTTATCACCAAAATGTGTTTCACATTGAACAGAGATTTACAAGGCTCTATATAGTGATGATTGGTTTCCTCTTGCCTGGAAGTCTGAACCACTCTGATTCATGTGAATCTGCTTTGCTATCAGGTAATGAAATAAAACGTACAACTGATCAGATTTTTTTCTTGAAGGAGCAACTTTGCCCATATCCATTCTTTTGGAGGGTGCCAGGCAGTGAGCAGGTCGGCTACTGACACCGTCAGGTAGACGGCAACGTGTGGAGGGCACTGAGTTAAAATCAAGAACAACGGTGTTCCGGGGCTTACTCTCATCACCCACTTTCACGAAGATGAGCTAGTGCTCAAGCAACTCCTCTTTGGAGAAACGTTTCCTGAGCTCTCTCCTCCCTGCCCTCCCCCTAGTCTGGGTTTGATACATTTCCCCTCTGTTCCTGTAGTACCCTGAACTTTATCAAGTACTTGGAACAAGGTCAAAGAGCACCCACACAAGAAAGTAAAGATGTAAAGCACCTAGATGTACTAAAAAATGTATTTCTCATCATTTCCAGCTTCAAGTATCATGTTTCATGTCAATACAATCCCACTGAGGTAGCTATCTTTTTGGTATTTAAGCCTCTCTGGATTCTCCTCTCTAGGCTCTTGCAGGTCAGGCAAGGCACCATCCCAACATGGAGGGAAGGCTGTCCAAATGCTTCCGGTTCCTGTGCTATCCTTGTTTCTCACTAGCCTCTAGGGAGATAGCCCTTGCTCCACGGGTCCCTGGCCATCCTATACTGGCATCTGGGGAGGTATGGCTGGCCCTGCCTGTTCTTTGGGATGGGGTGCTGGCTCTCACTGCTGAAGTCCATGGTCTCCCTCCCCCAGTCTTCACCTGATGTTATTAAACTCAGCAAAGGTGACTGGAATTTTATGTGACACCTGTGAACATGGTAATGAATTTAAATACTCTTTTCTTCTGATACAGAAATGCTTTTAACATTCAAAAGAAGATGGTTCCTTATATGCTTTGCCTTTTCAATAACCGTCAAGATTTCACAGCTGCAGATTCTGTGTCTGCATAGCAACAGATTCAATCTGCTTATACCCTGTGAATTATGAATTTACTCATGACCAACTAAGTGGTGTTGTCTCAAAAGTTTGACCATTTAGATTCATTAAATGCTGTACTTGGAAGGAACAAGACTGGTAACTGCGTTTCAATGAGGTGTTTAAAATACTTAAACGTATTATAATAATATTTATTAGTAAACATAAGACTATATTCTGCTCTAGGTATAGGTAGGTATTATTGTTGTTGTTTTTAAATAGGTTAGGACTTCAAAAGAAAAGCATGAAGAACTTTAAGGACTGTTTTTAATCAACTTATTTTACAAAGAAAAATAGATTTCATTTACATAATCAACCATTCATATTTAATTATATATTTCTACATTATGAAGAAAATATTTACCCTGAGGCAGGGGAAATATTAATAGAATCCCAACTTAGTACATATTGAATGCTGCATCCTGGACTACTGCACAAAGATTGACATATGCATTGGAATTATTCATGTCGCTTGTATACTTTGGGGGATGAACACCTTGAAGACAAACTTGGAATTTCAGTAAGTCAAATCCTGATTATTATTTTTTGCAGTAATTGAAGGCAGAGGGGTGAATAATCTAAACCAGCAGATAATCTAAAATAACTTAAATTTAACTGTAGAATATGTTATATATCTACCCCCTTCAGGTTTATATAATTATGTTTTACCTAATTCATATTTAAATTGACTTGAATACTTATTAGTGAGGGGCAAGCTAAATTATCAGGCAAAAATGAGTTTGGAACAAAATACAACAGGCAAAGTAGATTCAAAATCAAGACATAATTTCCTTTTCTGTTACTTTTTAACTTCTAGGCAGCCTAATAAAGAACCACATTTGTCACATTGCTCTCAGAGAATGTCTTTTTCTTTTTTCAGATGAAAGCAACTCATAGATGTTAAAAAATTCACAAAATGCAGCCAAATATGAGCTTTTACTTCACCAGTCCATATCCACAATTAGTCCATCAATTTGTCCCATATTCTAATCAGACTTGGTAATTTGAACTTGCCCCAAATGACCTATAGCTTCCCAACTTTGTGTTATATGGTTTTCTTTGCCAGACACACTTTCTCTGTCTTTGCCGCATGATCCGAGTCAGGAGGGTGTGGTAGAAATGGCTTCTGGGGTTTGGAGCTCAATAAGGATGATGACAGATGAATAAATAAGTAATTCACAAAAAATATAACCCTTCAATAATTGCCAATAATAACTGTACCCCGCTCTGGGACAGTCATTGTGTGCATGCTTTACACGCGTTACAGCCTAACCCATGCATTACTTTGCATTGTGTTGAGGTTTGGAAACTGTCAGAAATATTTAAGGCCCTGCAGAGGAAACACAAACTGAGCTCATGTCTCAAATACCAGAAAGTACTCTACAGTCTTATGTTTTGGGAAATCAAAGACTCAGAGCAAGGCAGGAAAAAAGAGAAATAATAATTTTAAGAAAAAGAACTAGGCAAATCATTTACCTTAAGTGAATAAATAAGGTGCAATTTATAAGCTATCACTATCTCCTACTTTAGCCTTGTTTTATGACTTCACGAGAGCACTAAAGCATCTTACACAAACCTTGGAGTCAACACAAGCCTTGAGATTAAGGGTTGCACACTTCAGATGAATTAAGCCCAGCTCTGTGGTACAATTGACAATCAAGTCCTTATTTCTATATTTTAAATATCGGAAAACACAACAGATAGGATCTGGAACTTATAGGAAAAGACAGCACATAGTCACACTGAATTTTACTAGAGATCACTGCAACTTGTTCTAACTTTGAACCACCACAGTGTTCTGATAAATCTTCTACCATGAAATTTCTTTCTGCTTTATAGGGTATACTTTGTGTGCTTGTTTTAATCTCTCTGCTAAACCCTAAGCAATCTAAAGTAAGGGATGTGGGGTTTTTCCCCCTTGAAAAAAATAATGCCACAGCATTTAGCCCAGTACCCCCCACATGACTGAATTTCAGAACTATTTCTTGAATTGATTTTACCTGCAGATTATACAGACCTGAACACCCTTAACAGTCATTGAAAAAGTTTCTTTCCCCTCCCATTTAAGAAATGGTATAACCTAATGCTCAACAGCAAACTGCCTGGATTCAAATCCTGGCTCTGTCACATTCTAGCTATTTAACCTTAGATGAGTCTTTCTGTGTCTCTGTTCCCTTGTTAGTAAAATAGCAGTAATAATAGACTTCTTAAGTACACTGACATATGTAAAAGGCCTCAAAAAGTACATTATATACATATATATAGCAAACACTTTAGAAATAGTCATTATTATTATCCTGATTTAAATGTCTACAAAAATTACTTTGATTTGAGGTTCCAAAGGAACACAAGATAATTAAAAAATATGCATGCCTCACAAAGGATATTTGTTTGCAAGAGACAACAAATTTATACATTTTCCTCTTCCCTTTCCCAATGGTAAAATATATGGACCCATCATGGAAATGTAATTCTCCTACTCTCTTTGAAGAGAGTACTAGAATACTCCTGCCTGTTCTCCCAAAATACTCATGCAAATTAAATGAAAAGGACTTATGGAAAAAGAGACAGAGTATATAGTGCCTCTCAAGATGGCTATCTGATTTTTTGTTGGCCTTCTGTTCTGATTTCACTTCAGTTTTACGAGCTCCAGGTTGGTATATAGTCAGGGATAGAAAACAAATCTAGTGGGTAATGTTACTTCATCAGAGAGCAGAAAATCATAACAATTTAATACAGCATCAGCCTGGCTGATTAACAGTCTAGAAACAAATATTTTTCTTTTAGTGCTGATTAGGCATAAGATATTAGCTTTACTTTGAAAAGCCCAAGAATAGCAGGTATTCCACAAACCAGTCAATACTGACTTTCTTCATCAGAGATTTCTCCCTTCCCTATCCTTCTCTCTCCTCTTCCATCATCTTACCAGACACCTTAACACCTGTGAGGAGATTATGTGTGAGCAGAAAAGGGAGCCAGTCTTTCTGTGTTGTAGGATTAATGAGGTATCCAAAGGGGCCCATCCCATCCTTTTCTCTCATTCCTTCTCAAATAAAGGCCATATCTAGTTTAAATACTTCATTTACCATAAAAGTTACTTACTGGAGCTTTTTAACACACTTTGTTCAATCTTTAGCAGATCAAGCAGAACAAAAAAGTAAGGATATAGAAGAGTTGAGAAATATAGATAATTTTGGTTTCATAGCTATGCATTAAAATTTATTCCCTAGAGAGAGACTCTACTTTTTACTAAGTCACAAGGAGCATACCAACGACATTGTCAAATCAGAAATTGTACAGGTTTGTCAGATCAGCAGAGAGGAAAGTAGGTATTAATAATAGGGTCAGGCAGGCTAACTTTTGGGAGGGTCTACTCATGTAGGGATGGGGAGAAGTCCCTCAAAACAGCCAGGAGAAGTGCGAGTGGGCATGCGGTGGGACATGCCAATTGTCCACTTTGTGCAGGAGGACACCTCTGAAACGGCACCATCATTTGATTACCTTTGTCTTATAGACAAAAACTAATGTTTCGATTGCATAGTTCCTGTTGTTTTCTCTAGCAACTTTTCATTGTAGTCTTTACAAATGTTGTATCAATACACTACTTTAAAATTATTAAAATGTGACAGAGGCATAAATGGAGTTCTTGGCCCACCACACTTCCATTCCCAGCCATGCATCTGGATCACGACTAAGAACTCTGACTGAGGAGGAAGAGGGTGTGACATAGCTAAGAACTGAGCTAGAAGGCCAATGGAAATCAAATTTTCCTGACCCGAGCTACTTGGCTATAAAGGCAACACAAACATTCTAAGCATTGGAAATATGACTTAAACCTCATCTTGCTTTCAATGCAGTAGGGAAAAGAGAAAGAGAGAAAGAGAGAGAGAGAGAGAGAGAAAATAGTCCAACTCAACAACAGTTATAGAAACGGTATTGGTCCAGGGAGGGAGCACTGATTAGTGGGACATGGGAGTAGGGGAAAAGGTTATGGGTGATACAGGGAAGAGGCAACTGATTAGCTGGTCCAAGATGACAGTGGCGAGCAAGACCATCCTGACCGAGGGAATAGCCTTAGCTAAGTCTTGAAAAGAAAAAAGAACAGGGTCTGTAGACGATCTCAGGAACCCCAAAGACCTTCAAAGTAAGTACTCCAATGACTAGTAACAGTATATGCTTATTCTAGCTTCCTTGACACTCAGAAGGAAACAACTAGAACCTCTTCTCTTAACACATCTAGTTAAGCCAATCTACTTCTAAAATGATTTCCAAGCCCAAGGGTAGAAACACCACAAATTTACTAAAACTCTTCAAATTCACTTAGGAGAGAGAACATCTCATTTCCCTTCTGCTTACCCACAGCATTCCTAGTCATATCCTTTTTATTTCATAAAAAGAAACATCTTATGATTATTAAAGTAATACATATTTATTGGAAAAATACAGAAAAACATAAAAAACCCAATAAAGTCAGTCATAACCCCAGTACCCAAAGGTAACCACAGTGAATACTGTATTAATATTACAGGTGGAATTATAGGTATATCTATTGACAATACATTGGTATGTATTGTCCAGTGTTTTTTCCCATACATAGTTCATGTATATATTAAAATTTAAATTATTAACAAAGTTAGACATACACACTTAAGAACCTGCTATGTTTCCCTATCATGAATTTTCTTCTGCAGTATCACTGATACTGCATAGTATTCTGTAGTATGGATATTCTATTTTTAATTTCCTGTTCTTGAACATTTTAGATTGTTTCCAACTTTCACTGCCTTGAATCCTTTTTTGACTAATTAGAATTTCTCTGGCCTTTGTCTCAGACACAAACCGCTCAGGGTCTATTCATGGAGGGCTGATTGGGTCCCTTCTTTTGGAGAATAAATTAGTCTACACAACTGAACTTACTGAAGGTAAATATGGAGCTGGGCAATTTTTGCTGTGTTGCAAGCAGGGACTGTGAACAAAGAGTGTCTATGTGGCATCATACTATCCATTGGCTAACATGTTTTAGGGCGGCAATACCTCTCTCTACCCCATTGCTCTCCCTTTTCCCTACATACAAGAAAGTACAGGATCTCTGACTGGGCAAGGTGCCCCTTTCATCTGGTTTTTATTATGTCATAGCAGTGGACTTTCCAAATTGCAAATGCCTGTGACTCTTTCCCCAGGAGTCAGACAACCAATGTTCTGTGGGAAAATTAAAGGGAAAAAATTCAGGTAATGAGAGGAGCAAGATAAAGTAATACTTTGCTATAATAATCCTTTAGTAGCTGAGGTCCAAAATGCTGTATTGAATGAAATAACATGATTAGAGTTAAATAAATAATGACAGCTAAGAGAGAAATTGGCCACAGAGATATTATTTCAGCCTATTAAGAAAAGAGATGAGATGCTGCTCAATGGAAAAAGGCCCTTATATTAAGAGTGTCAAAATAAAGGAAGGAGAAAAGAAATAGATGAAATCTGAAGAGCATGCTAGAAAAGGGGGATGGATAATTTTAAACAAAACATGGGATTAGAAATGAATGAGAGGAGGTACAATTGTGTAAGCAGTTCTGGGTTTCTTGATTTACACCAGGGGTCTGCAACCTTTTCTCTGAAGGTAAGTATTTTAAGTTCTGCAGCTCAGGGTGTCTCTCACTGTACTACTCAACCCTGCCATTGCAATGTGAAAGCAGCCATAGGCACCTAACAAATGTGTGTGACTGTGTTCCAATAAAACTTTATTTATAAAATCCAGTGGCAAGTGGGATATGCCCCACCGGTTGTATTTTTCTGATCCTTGGTTTAGGTTATCAAAATGGTGTGGCAGTTTGGTAACCATCAGTTCATTTCTCTCCCTTTTTTTTTTTTTCTTCAAGACAGAGTCACTCTGTTGCCCGGGCTAGAGTGCCATGGCGTCAGCCTAGCTCACAGCAACCTCAAACTCCTGGGCTCAAGTGATCCTCCTGCCTCAGCCTCCCGGGTAGCTGGGACTACAAGCATGTGCCACTATGCCCGGCTAATTTTTTCTGTATATATTTTTAGTTGTCCAGCTAATTTCTTCCTATTTTTAGTAGCGACGGGGTCTCGCTCTTGCTCAGGCTGGTCTCGAACTCCTGAGCTCAAAAGATCCACCTGCCTCGGCCTCCCAGAGTGCTAGGATTACAGGCGTGAGCCACCTCGCCTGGCCCAGTTCATTTCTCTATAAGATGGAACTCATACTTTGCTGGTTTGAGTTGTTGTCAAGATTTAATAACAAGTGTGAAAGGTCCCAACACAGTGCTTAGCATAAGGTCCGCACTCAAATGTTAACTTACCCACCATCCTTCAAGTAAGTGATCACACTCCACGAGCAAGCACTTCTTGCCTCAGTTAATTATGCGTACCAATCAAAGAGAGAAAAACAGGTAGTAAAGAAAGACAGAATTAGATGGAAGATTGTTATTGATTTTGGTTTTGGTTTTGTGATATACACAATGTAGGACAAATTGTTAAAAAGCATTATCTTGCATACTGAAGAAACAGAGCAAAGTACAACTGCAAAAACAAATTAACTCAAGCTGCCATAAAGTAATTTCCATGACAATAAGCTCATTGTCCTTCTTGTCTTCCATCGAGCTTTTTAAACTTTAAAAAATATCCTTACTTTAAAGAAATAAAAAAAAATTTTTAGGCCCAGGCACGGTGGCTCATCCCTATAATCCCAGTGCTTTGGGAGGCCAAGGTGGGAGGGTCACTTGAGGCCAGGAGTTCAAGACCAGCCTGGGCAGCATAGTGAGACTCCATCTCTACAAAAAAATTAAAAATCAGCCAGGCATGTTGGCATGCACCTATAGTCCTAGCTACCTGGGAGGCTGAGGCAGGAGGATCACTTGAGCCCAGGAGTTTGAGGCTGCAGTGAGCTATGATGGAGCCACTGCACTCCAGTCTGGGCAACAGAGTGAGATTCTGTCTCTTAAAAAAAAAAAATCATTTTAAGTAGAAGCAAAAGTTTCCTAGTATAGGTGAAATGTACTTCACCAAACTTGTAAAATAGGCTATTTAACATTATTAATTTCAATCAAATGGCATCTCAATTTTGACTGGAAGTAGAATCACTCTGGTTTTCATTCTCAACAGCCTCAGAGTAGTACCACTGCAGGTTCTCTGAAGCACTTCTAAATGAGGTAATTTTATTTTATACAGGGTTTCTTGTAAAAATTATTGTCTTTCTGTACATCTAATTAAAATAAAGATGTAATAAAGAATTTACTTTTTTAATTAGGTTATAGATCTTAAAGCAATTATTATGTCATTAATAATTCCTTAACAGACTTTCTTGCACAAGATGAATAAAAAGATTTTTAAGCTGTGAAAAATCAATACACATTACTCATTTACATTAACGAAGCTACACAAAGTAATCTGAGTCTTCATTAAATTATTTCTCCTGTGAACCAGCAGAGTTTGGAGAGTCATTAGCTATTTATAACGTAGTAGAACTTCACTTACAAGGGAGAAATCTTATCCATGACTAGGCACTTAGATTAGTGTCATTTACAAGAAGAGCCAAATAATATCAATATGTTAGTGAGTGAAAATAGACTGATATAATCCATAAGAACTAAATGATGAAAGACATCATTGTGGTGTTGTAATATGAATGGTTCAGCATTCTGCCTGAAAATTAAATGTCTTAACATTTTTTTTCTAAAGTTGTAATGAAGGTCCCTGTTCCCCATACACATGTGGGCTTTCATGCAATCTAGCATCTAGGAGACACCAAGATCAGTGAGCTTAAAATGCAATCATGAGGGCATCTCAAATAGTGTTTTCAGAGTTTGGTATTTTTTATACTTTCATCTAATGTTATTACAGGATGATCTGCAAAAGCAAACCAAACCAAAACTCAAGATGATTTTTTTTTCCATTTCGTCAGAAGAGGAAAGGCTATGTTGGTAGAAAAAGCCATTAAGAGGAAAAAAATATTTTACAATATAAATTTTAGTCACATTGTCCCTAATTAATAATTTGGAGGCCGATTTGGACCCCTACACATGAAAGCAAAAGGCCTAAGGCCACACATTATTCATTTCCCCTGGGGAAGAATTGTATAAGGGATTGAATGAACCAATCCATAACTTCAACAGTGGCTTTGGGTCCTTGTTAGCACACGAATTGTTTCTTAAGCCCATCAAGGTGACAAATCATGGGAAGAAGTATGATCACAAGTTCGTTTTGGGTCAACTGGTAAAGCCCTCAGTTAGCATGGCTGTGTTTTGATGAATGGTAAGTAACAATAATGAAATTAAGACCATTAGGAATGACAGCAATAACCAAACCAGTTTCTGAACATAGGGTGAAAAAGCTGTTCCTAGGGCCTTGTGAGAAATTTGCTCCAGGAGCCTTATAAGAATTTGGAGAGAATTGCTCACCAATTTTTTCAGGAAAAAAAATTACTGAATTGCAGTGATTGTTTTTGTAGTTCCTTATCTTACTCACAACTTGGTCAGGAAGAACTCTATTTGGGTGGAAGGGAGTGAATGGCTTTGCATCAGGACCCCCTGGAAGACTGTGCATGTGTTTGGAGGACACGTTGGTATCACACATAGTGCTGTAGGGAAGCAAATGTGGACATGGGACACCCAGAGGTATCTTCCTCAATTATCAGTAGTTTTCTGCTTGAAAACTGGAAACAGAAGAAATGCAAGAAGCAAAGTTCATGACATTTTTAATTTTCTTCTATTATCTCTAAAATATCAGATGAAATAAATTCTAATTTATAATCCTGTTTGTCATAGGTAGAATGGGCTATAATACTGGTGAAATTTAGAGATCATAAAATACCTTAGTCCTACCTACCAGGAAATACAAAGGCATAGATATCAACAAAAGCATTGCTTATTACACATAGGGAGGGTGACAGAGACTGCTAATTATCTTCCTACTACCCACATTATTGTTCTTCCAAGGGAAAAGATCCATGTATTCTAGATGAGTTCATAGCTGGGTGTGGCCTGGTGTGTAACTTCTGTCCAATAATATGCATAGGGAAATTTCATGGGGCATCACTCTGGAATCTTCCATAAAAGCAGCCAGAGCATGACCTTTTCCCCCTTCTTGCCTGTTGCCCTTACTTCTTGCTTCTGGAATATGGATGAGGTGGCTTGGCTGAAGCCACCATCTTGAGCCATGCATTGGTTGACCTTGATAATGGAAGCTTAGTCTGCTCAGGCTGCTACAACAAAATGCCATAGACTGGGTGGCTTATAAACAACAAACATTTATTTCTTACAGTTCTGGAGGCCAAGAAGTTCAAGATTAAGATGCTAGCAAATCTGGTATCTGGTGGGGGCCTCTTCCTCATTGATGGTGCCTTCTTGCTGCATCCTCACCTGCTGGAAGGAGCAAATGACCTCCTTTGGGCCTAATTTATAAGGGCACTAATCCCATTCCTGAGGGCTCCACTCTCATGACATAATCGCCTCATGAAAGACCCTATCTCCCAACATCATCACCCCTAGAGTTAGGATTTCAACATATTAATTTGGGGTGACACCAGACCATAGCAGAGGCCATGCATGCAGAGCGTCAAGATAAAAAGAGCTTGGCCCATGAGAACTTCACAGAGCAAGCGCAGAGGTTCTAGGGAGTGCTCACTACATGTTCACAGTAGGCTGTGGCAAGAAAACATTTGCATTTGGATTCTGTAAAAATCATGATAACATGGTCTGTACAATCAGGGATATATTTTCACTTGTGATACAATCTTGAATCTGTAGCCAAATTTCCCCACTTCTTTCTTTACAGCTTCTGAGTTTTGATCACTAAGGTGTTCTTTTCAAGTTTTATTGAAAAAATTATCCATATTTTCCCTCAGAACTGTTTGGTTTTCTTTTTTAATATTTAGATTTTTTTTATCCATCTGGAATGAATAGTATTAGAGTTGTTCATGTAATAGAGTATGTGCATAATTTACGCTAAAGTTAATTTCAAAGATCCTCAAGTAAGCATTTTTTCAGTACTCTCCCCTCCCCTGTGACTATTACAGCCAATTTTCCTCTTCTCAGAAGCACATATTTCACAGAGGAAACACAAATAATCAATAAACCTATGGAACTCCTCATTAGCAATGCTAATGAAACTGTTTTGCTTATTTAATTAGTCAAAATTTTAAAAAAACCAAGTTGACATGAGTATGGTGAGTCAGAAACTCTTTTATCCTAGTGATGTCAGCGTGAATTACTTCTTTCTGGAAAGCAATTTGGCTATATCTTACAAGAACCTAATAAAAGTTCATGTTCCCTGATCCAGTAATTTCACTTTAGGAAATCTACCCTATGAAATTAGTTCAGTATTTTAACAAAGAAGTTCAATGATGTTCATTTCAGAATTATTTTTGGTAGTGACATACTATTTTTAAAAAGTCTAAACATCTTTCAATAGAAAAATTGATTAAATTTTGGCATATTTATCACTGGGATATTACACAGCTATTATAATGAAGTTTTTGAACAATTTTTAATGAAACGGAGCAGTGGTTACAATATAATGACAAGCAAAGCAGCACATATGCTTTAAGTAGACACAGAAGAATGACTTCAAGGAAATCTCCTGTATTATCATTACCTCCCTGGGACGTGGGATTGTGGTTCATTTTTATTTTCTGCCTTATATTTTTCCTGCATTTTCAATTTTTCCACAGTTGCAATGGATTTTTATTATAGTTATAAAGAAAAATTAGAAACATAAATATGATTTTGAGTTCTAGACTGAACAAAACCAGAAGTAGTATTATTTACAAAAATTGACTTAACTAAGATTTTAACTCTTTGGATTTGTTACACGTAACATTATCACTGTTTTGCTGCCAAATCCAGCATTTTCACTCTCATTAATAACTTGATGGATATGAAATGAGTTATAAACCAATGACAAAAAACCCATTACTGCCTAATAGACATAAAACAACATTAACAAAGAAATGCTTCTATTCATACACTGATAATCTTGATGGTCAAACTGCCTGGAAAATGAAGTTCCTATAATTTAAATGTACCAAATCAGGAAACCTTAACAGAAACCTAGCCACTTTGTCATCTGGCAACATGGACTCTCGGTTGGTGACATGCTAAGTGATTACTAAAGCTTATTGAACAAAGACTGGTTTTACCTAAAGGGATTTGAAAGTTCAGAAACTCAAGAACACAGCAATATTGACATCTGGAATAAACTGGATTGATGGTCTCAGTAAACAGTGGCACAACCTTGGATAGAATAACATTTACTTGATAGGGGAGTGAAGTACAGAATAAAATGCTTTATTCTGATTCATTCCAGATTTCTCTTTGCTACAGAAGCCTAGAAAATTTATTTAAAATGACTCTAAAACTGCCTAAAGATTTATCTACAAAAGTGTTTCCTGTAGCAATATTTATGTTGACGAAAAGAGGAGAAAATTTAAGGTCTAACAATTGAGTTTTTTACAAAAATTATGTTTCTATATAACAAAATCTACGCCATCATTGAAAAAGGTGTTGTCACAGAATATTTAATGAAATAGGAAAATGTCAGCAACAATTGAATAAAAATGTGGTTATCAAATTGAAATCCATATACATACACACATTCATATGTGTGTATATATATATGTATATATATATATATATGCAAAAACCACAATTTTGTAACCAAACATTATTTCTAGGTAATACTGCCATAATTAATTTTTGTTTTCTTCCTTATTTTCTTTAGTTTCTAGATTTTTGTGACAAAAAAGAGGACCTAAAAGTCTTCCCAACCTCCTCACCTGTGACCTCATTAAATAAATTATATTAAAAATAAAGACATATTTGTTTAAATATGTATTTAAGGCATTGTAACTGAAGTTAAATCTCAATAATTCTGAAATACTTATTTACACAAGTGGGAAAAAAATGCTATTTTAAAACTACCAGTATTTTTTCTGTTAGTGGTAGTATGTTGCTCTTCCATAGAAGGCCAGAGAAAATCAGCCCTTCTTCAGTGGGACTTTTTATTATGCAAAGGCAAAACCTTGCTGAAGTGGCCAGGAGTTGAACTGAGATTAGAAGGAGTTAAATTGTATGATATTGAAAATGTTTGTCTGCGTTCTGTGCTGAATTGTCCTTTTGTGGTCTTGTTTAGCTGAGAGGTGAGCTTGGAACGTAGGGGAGTGGGAGGAGGAGTGACAGTTTGTCCCTCTTCCTACTGGACTAGACCAGGGGTGATAGGGTAGTGATCTCAGAGGCTTCAGGACACCCAGATTCCACATATGCTGAACATAGTCAAGGACATTATCAGTGGGAGAGATGATCAGAAACTGTATGTATATCCTCTGCTTTTCAGTTTCCAAGAACTTCCAATCTACTTTGAAATATGAGACACATAATGGCTACAAACAAGATGGGATATGTTCCTTGTCAGAGATTATTAATGAGCTAAGGTTGCAGAGGCCAATGTTATAGAAATCACCTGGAGGATTAATGCTCGCTTAGATATACAAGGCAGAACAAAAACATGTTGGCATCTCTCTTTCCTTATCTGCTGACAATATCTCCCATATCAGTTAGGAATGCATTTATTTAATAGCTTCCAGTAATAGCAAACTCAACTAAGAGGGGCTCAAGCAGTACAGACATGTATTATGCCATGGAACAGCTAGGCAGCCCCTGGCACTGGTTCAGCTATTCAATGATGTCTTCGCAGACTCGCTCTGCAACCTAGAGCATGCTGGGTTTTGGGTTTGCTGCCTCATGTTTGCAAAGTGGCTGCCAGATCCTGGCATTTGCATTCAAAAGCAGAATGAAAAGGAAGAGAGACAAGTGCAGTTGCCTTTTTTAGTAAGAAAGCTAACACTTTCCCAGAACTACCATCCTTTACCATCAGCAATTTGCACATGGCCACCCCTGATTGAAATAGTGGCTGGGAAAGTATTTCGTCTTTTCCAGTCTTTAAGGGAGGTGGGTCAGGAATAGTGGGGGAAAGATCGACTCTTGGTAGCCAAATAGGGTCTCTCCCTCTTCTCCTTATGGCTTAGACATTTACACGACAACGTTTCTATTATTTCTAGTTATTCCTTCAGTTACTCCCCATAATTGTTATGGAACATTTCTATTTTTTTTATTACATCTGATAGTTCCAGGTGTATAAACACATAAAATTTTGTAACTTGGAATATTTAAACACAATGACAAACTGACTGATGGTTTTGTAAACCAGAAAAGTACAAAAGGGCAGACAAAGCCCCTGGATAAGAAAACATCAAAAACACTTCTTTCTGCCATGATGGGGAGATTGTGGGACAGGGTATTGCCTGATTGTCACAGTGTGGCCAGTATTATCTTTTTTCTGCTTCTCTTGTTTTATTTACCTCAGGACACTGAGCTTCTAGAGAGATGAGTCCTTTTGCTGGAAACAAAGAATACCCAAGAAGTAGTCTATATCAGCGTTTCTCAATAATGTTTTCTAATAATTGTTCACCTCAGGGAGCCTTTTTAGATATTTTTTTACTAATTGCCTCCCATATAAAATTTTAATGGACAGATACACAGTCAGCCCTCCAGATCCATGGGTTCTGCAACCATGGATTCGATCAATCATGGATCAAAAATATTTGAATACAAAAATTGTGCCTGTACTGAACATGTTTAGACTTTTTTTCTTATCATCATCCCCTATACAGTACAGGAACTATTTATGTAGCATTTACATTGTGTTAAGTATTATAAGTAATCTAGAGATGATTTAAAGTATATGGGAGGATGTGCATAGGTTATATGCAACTACTATACCATTTTATATCAGAGATTTGAGTATCCACAAATTTAGGTATCTGCAGGGGGCCTAGAACCAATCCCCCATGGACACCAAGGGACGACTCTACTGTATCTATGTTTATGCATTGAATGTATAACTTGTCCTTTACATGTAAAATGAGTATGATTCCCCTGCCCCCACACCCAAACCAAATTTTGCTCCCTTGGGAATAATATTGGCCCCATTGAGAATGCCTGGTCTGTATCCTGAATACTTCTTCTTAAGGATGGATGAATGGAGGGTGTTAAGGAAAACATCTGGAGCAACCCTTGAAGAATGAAAAGAACTTTATATACAGAGATAGAAGGAAAAGCATTAGATGTTTTGGGAATGCAGGAATAAAATAGAGGTAGGAGATTGTTAGGAATGTATCATGGGATGAAGAAGGGAGCAATTTAGGTGCAGGTTTAGCTGAGTAATAAAGAGAAACAGTCCTCAAACGTGGTATTTCTCAGATTGTACACTCAGGGATCTCAATGCTGGGCTCAAGAGTATGAACTGTAATAAATGGGAAATTAATCAAAGGGAAGTAAAATCACCAGATAATTGTGGTTTGGTTGATAATTTCAAATTTCACTGGTTCCCTCACCTTCATTTTTACTTCTCAAAACAGCTGCTTTCAAGTTATAATAAAAGAGTCTACCTAAATGATATTTACCTGTTCAGATAAGAATCCTTCTAAATTCCCATTGCACAAGAACAGTCCAACTCTCACAGGTAAACAATAACTAGATAGCTACAGAAGCAGCACTTGAAGACCTAATAGCATAGTAAAAAATGACTGAGTCAGGGAAAAACTGTATGAATTATCAAATGGTAACCTCTCCCCTGAGCTTCTTACTGCAAGGAAAACATCTAGAAGCTTAGGCACGAATAAAAGTTGCTTTATGTTTTACTTTTTCTTCCAAAGTGGTCATAATTAATTTTGTTGACACAAATACACAAGATGTTAAAGGCGAATGGCACCATGTTGGTGAGGAGACAAACCTGTTCTTACCTGATACACAGGAGAAATCACACAGATCATTCACCCGTGTGAAAGCAATCTCTCTAATGCCGCCAAGGTCAGGTAGACCTCTGGTTAGAAACAAACTGAAAAACTACTGCATGAATGCAGATACACACATTAGGGTCCCATTATGTATCTAATTTAACCAACATTTCTGATAAAATTAATAAAAATGAATGTGAAACTCATAAAGACCTCTTTCATTTGCCCTCTCCTGCATTACTTAACCATCCTTAGAACAACTCCCACTTTGAGACACACACACACACATACAGAGGACAGAATAGTTTTAAGAGGAGTACATTTAAAATGAAAGTTAGATCTGTCAATGAATTAATACAGATACATAAATTCCTTTTGTCTTTGCCGTATGAAGTCAATAAAGAAAAGCAGATTTTTCCTACCAAATTTATTGACTCTTTTACTGTGATGAAAAAATTTAGAGATTATACCATGGAATTAGTTGATCTTTCTTCTTAAGTCTGAGAAAGAAATCTAAGGACTGTGCCCTGCAAAGCTCAGAAGCACCCAGCTTCTCCTTTCTGAATAGACAGGGAGGAATCATTAAATGAGATATAGTGTCTTTTTACCCCATGATCAGAACATAAGACTTGCAAATAGGGACATAGGTCAGAATTTCTTAAGTTTAAAAGGGGATTCCCTAAATTCAGTTTAGTACCTTGCTTATCTAAGATGTTACCATTATAGAGGAAATGATGAAAGGTGTAGGGGAGCCTCTGTAATATCCTCACAACTTTTTCTGTAGACCTAAAATTATTCCAAAATAAAAAATGTATTTAAAGAAAGATTTCTCTCTGGTTTGCCAGTCTTAGAGAATACCTTTAGTATTTCCTGGACAGAAACATGTTTTCTGATCACCCTAACACATCAGGGATTATTTTGCTCTTTTTGTATAGAGAAGGATTTGGACTTAGAATTGGAGTCTTTGAATTTGGATTCATTGTAAGCTATGAAATCTTGTGCAAGCCATTTAACCTTTTAGTAGCTCTGCTTCTCCACTTTATACCCTCCAGGACAGGGACCCTATCTCGCTCATCTCTGTAGTCTTCAGTAACATTTTTGTGGGGGGAATATGGAACGAGTGAAAGCTTCAGGGTCAAACTTAGTTTAAGATTCCAGTTCTTCTACTGACCATGTATGTTATTATGGGGCAAAATGTTTAACATTTTTGAGTTTCAGTTTCTTCATCTATAAAATAAACTTTTGAGATGATTAAATGAGATGATACAGGTAGAGCACCCAACAGTGCCTGACATAAGCTGGAAGATTAGCATACTTCCTCTATAGAACAGTACCTTTCACAGGGAATTTCATTTATTTTTAATCTGGGAACACTTTTTTAGTGCTCATTGTGTGCAAGATCTTGTTCTAAATGTTTGTTCAAGTAGTAACTCATTTTATTACCTTAACACGCTTATGATGTTGGTATTATCTCATTTTGCAGATGGGGAAATGGAAGGTATAAAGAAGTTAAATTTGCCAAGATCAAACAGCTGCTAAGCAGAAAGTCTAGGGATTGGCACCCACACAGTACTGACCCAGGGTTTGTAGTCCCAAAATGCTAAGCTATAATAGGTCATAGTCTACCAAAGAGTTGCACAGGATCAGACATCACACTGTGCCTGCCTTGTTTACCATAGGCTGCCAAGTGCCCAGCACACAGTAGGTACTCTCATACATGCATAGTAGCCCTTCTATAGACATGTGTTTATTCAAGTATCTGCCAACCTATTTCCCTGTATCTTCAGCATTGCAGAAGGGAACTAGCATTTGCCACGGGCCTCCTATGTTTAAGTTTTTGAAATGTTAAACTTTCATTCAAGTCTGAAAAACATCGTATAAGGGGCATGAGAATACAGTCATGTGCTTCACAACAGTATTTTGGTCAACTACAGACCAAGTATATGACTGTGGTCCCATGAGATTATAATGGAGCTGAAATATTCCTATCACCTAGTGACATCATAGCTGCCATAAAGTTGTAGCACAATGCATTACTCACTTGTTTGTGATGATGCTGGCATAAACAAACCTACTGTGCTGCAGTTGTATCAAAGTCTAGCACATACAACTATGTACAGTACATAATACTTGATAATGATAATAAATTATTATGCTACTAGTTTATGTATTTACTATACTATATTTTTATCATGATTTTAGTGTGTGCTCCTTCTACTTATTAAAAAAAATGTTAACTATAAAACAGCCTCAGGCAGGTCCTTCAGGAGGTTTTCCAGAAGAAGGTGGTGTTATCACAGGAGATGACAGCTCGACGCATGCTATTGCCCCTGAAGACTTTCCAGTGGGACAAGATGTGGAGATGGAAGACAGTGATATTGATGATCTTGACCCTGTGTAGGCCTAGGCTAATGTGTTTGTTTCTTAGTTTTTAACAAAAAAGTTTAAAAAGTAAAAAAGAAAATTTGAATAGAAAAATCTTATAAAATAAGGATATAAAGAAAGAAAATAGTTTTGTACAGTTATACAATGTGTTTGTGCTTTAAGCTAAATGCTTTTGTAAGGGTCAAAAGTTTAAAAAGATTAAAAAGTTTATAAAGTAAAAAAGTTATAGTAAGCTAAGGTTAATTTATTATTGAAGAAAGAAAAATTTTTAAAGAAATTTAGTGTAGCCTAAGTGTCCAGTGTTTATAAAACCTACAGGAGTGCACAGTAATGTCCTAGGTCTTCACATTCACTCACCACTCACTCACTGACTCACCCAGAGCAACTTCCAGTCCTGCAAGCTCCACTCATGCTAAGTGTCCATTTTTTATCTTTTATATCATATTTTTACTGTACCTTTTCTATGTTTAGATATATTTAGATACACAAATACCAGTGAATTACAATTGCTATAGTGTTTAGTAACATGCTATGCAGGTGTGTAGCCTAGGAGCAACAGGCTATACCACACAGTCTAGCTGAGCAGGAGATTATGCCACCTAGGTTTACATAAGCACACTCTATTATGTTTGTACTATGACAAAAATCATCTAACAACACATTTCTCAGAACATATTCCTGTCGTTAAGTGACACATGACTGTATTTCCTTTGCCCTCCTGGAGAAATAGGATTACACAAAGAGAGTAAATAGCTTCCCCAAGTCATGTAACTAATCAGAAGTGCAGCCAGGATCAGATCCCCAGCATTCCTGCTCCTAAAGCCCAGGTTTTTTCCAGAATGCCTGGCAGCCTCCCAAATGAGATCATTACTGGGAATGTCATAAAAACCTTCTGTCATAGAAGTGGCTCTTCCCTTCACTTGATCCAGATCTCTGCCTAAAAGTCATCTCAGAGACTTTCTTGGACCTCCAGCATAAACTGCTACATTTGCTTGCTGTCCCTTTACTCTGATTTATTCTTTTCTTCACGGCATTCATCATTATTTGATGTCACATTATATGTGTTTATTTACTGTCTGTTCTCCACCTAATTGGTAAGTTCTATGAAGACAGAAAATGTGTCTGTCTTGGAGGCCATTTTATCCCAGAGTCTATAAAAGTACCACATACAAGGTAGGTATTAAAAAAAATATATTGCCAAATAAATAAGTAGACATGGAGGAGATTCCAGTAATAATCTAGTATTATTATCTTTATTATGATTAGCAGTATCTCCCTTCATTAGTTAGGTCAGGGACAGAGCTTTATTTGATAAGATAAAACTGATACTAAAATTGAGTAGACAATGTTGGTTTCAAGCAGATCAAAGCACAAAGTCTAAGCAACACCATTAACGACTAAGAAATTAAACACCTGGGATAAGGATGTCCTCCAAGCAAAGTGAACAGACAGCACCATTGAGTTACCAAACAGAGGCCCAGTTTTCAATCCTTCTAAATCTTCATGAGCTTAGAAAGACCCCTCTGCTGCCGGTCACAAAGTGCCTTAATTTGCCTCTCATTTTTCCATCAGGAAACAATTGGCCTTGATTTATTTTTTACCACTTTATTTATATATCTCCTGCAAGACTGAAGCATTGATTTTCCTAAGAGATAATGTTAATAGGATCAATAAACCACCATGAACATGTATCAAAGCATCATTTCTTCACCCTAACCTGGTTGAAGGCAGGAGGCACTGCCTGCAGACAGCCTCTGCTGAAATCCGCCCAGCTCTGGTGATTTGGAAGGCGGTATGAAGGCACCTTTGCTTATAAATTATGAATGAGCTCAAGCACTCTGATGAGCCAGATAATGTGCCAAATACAGCACCACTGAGGACTCTGGGGAGTCTGGAAACCTGAAGTCATATTTGAAAGCTACCTTTAAATACAGTCTACACTAGGGCCAGAATATCTGAGAGCAGCAGTGGGGGCAAAGGCCATGCAAAAGATTAGATCCTTTGTTGGAATTCTATTATAAGGAATCGGGGATAAGTTGCAATAAGCCAGGTGGTCTCATCTTTCATCTACTCTTGGAAGCTTCAAGTTACAGTGTACCGGACACAGGCAACGAAAGGGAGCCTGGGATCCTACTGCTTAATGGCAAGGCTAAGTGAGTTTTGCAGACAGGTTTTGCGAGCCACACAAATGTGGTCTCATTTCCTCCTGCCTCTAACCTCCAATGCCACCCAGGCAAGCAGGCCTGCCTGCTGGAAACATCCTTCCCACGTCTAATACCTATGGGGTCTCTCTACAGCTATAACAAAGCACCGAGGCTTTAACTCTCCAGGGGAAGGTGCTTAGCAGAATCACGTTAGAATTCTCCTTGAAAGCACATGTGCTAGAAAAATGATTTTCCTCCCACCTAAGCTGGTAATCACTCAGACTCTCACCTCTGGTTCCAACTCTAGAAGCTCAGCAGAATCAGCTGAAGAAATTTTGAACACTAGAGTCCTCCTGTCCCATTTCAGACTTACTGATAAAGAGGTTGGGGATAGTGGGTGGTAATTAGGGAATAAGAATCTATATTTTTTAAATACTCCCAAGGAATTTTGATAGGATCCTTTAGCTAACATACATTTGAGAACCATTTCTCCAAAATGCCAGTGGTTCTCAATCATGACCACACATTATCTGAATTATCTGCAAAGACTTTAAACGATACTGATGCCTGTGTCCCACTGTAGACCAGGGTCTCTGAGTTGTGGGGGTCTATCTCTGGTCTCTGTCAATAGATGGCCTCACACCCTCCCCTCCCCATAAGAATGTCTTTGGACATTGCCAAATGGACCCTGGGAAACAAACTTGCCTGCCCTTCCTCCCCCTGGTGGTGGTATCTAGTCATTTTATTATATGTCTTCAAGCTCATTTTAATGTTCAGTCCTTACTTCATCTCCATTACACCCATCCATGCCCTTCTTTTCTCTGGTCACTTTGGATAAGATGGGTAACTTCAATATACACAGGTATAGTATGTTCAGGAAGATTCCAAGTCCACATGTCAAGGTAGAGTCCAGCCAGCTGGCCTGTTCATATTATATTACTTGTTCATGGCCCAAACTTGCCCTTGCACTGACTTAAAGAAATAGATCACAAAACAGAATGGACAACTAACAATAAATTACTAATTAAGGTAATAATTTTTTTAAAAGCAAAGTACAAGAAGCAAGCACATATTTTTTTCTCTAAGACACAGGCAGACTGGATTCACTCATTCACTATCCCATCCATGAGTGTCTACAACGTGCCAGGCAGTAAGCAATACAGACAGGATGGTTGCCAGTATACACTGTATATTCTAGAAGGGGAGGGACAAATGCCATGCAAGCTTACACATCAAATAAGATAATTTCAGATGGTCATAACTGCCATTAAAGGGACAAAAGAAGTGATGTCAGGTAGAGAATATGGGGCATCAGTGGGCTACTACTGGTACTGTCACTCACTGCTGCTAACATGAAAATTGGTTCAGTCTTCTAGGAAAGTAATCTGTTTATTTTATCTGACCATTTAACAAATGTGGGACATCTCTAAAAATACACCCCATCAATACCACTTGCTGGGACAGTACACCATGGAAATCACCAAAACACAGTAAAATATCCCAATACAGTAAAAACTTTACAATATTTTACAAAACTATGCCCAAGGCTGACTGAATTGTCAACAAAAGGAGACAGATAAATTGTGATATATCAACTAAAATGTGAAGAATGTCTAAGATATAATGTTTAAAAGTTACATAATGTGTAGAATGCTTAAGATATAATCTAAAGAAAAATAAACAGGTTACAAATTTCTCTACACACGGATATGTAGGACTTGATATGTAAGAAAACTGAGAGAAAATTCAATAAAACAATAACAATGATTGTGCAGCAGATGCCTTTTAATGAAGATTTTTTTTCTTTTTTCTTTTCCAAGTTCTCTGATTAACTTTTTAGACAAATTATTAAAATAATGCTTCAGACTTTTGATCATGCCATTTGCTTGAATTTTCACCTATGCAATCCAAATCACTGCCTATTTTGAGGCTCAGCTCAAATGCTACATCCCAGCAGCCTTACTTGACTGCCCTGGCCCCAGTCGTCATTTATCGCTTTCTGCCCACTGCTCCCAAAACATTTTGTCCTCTGATATGGATTGAATTGTGTCCCCCAAAATTCATATGTTGAAGCCCTAACTCCCAGTGCCTCAGAAAGTCACCGTATTTGGAAACAGGGCCTTTAAAGAGGTGATTAAGTTAAAATGAGGCCCTTCAGATGGGGCCTAATCCAGTCTGATTGGTGTCCTCATAAGAGGAGGAAATTTGGACACATGCAGAGACACCAGGGATGTGCACAAACACAGAGGAAGGACCATGTGAAGACACAGGGAGACGTGGCTGTCTGAGAGCCAAGGAGAGAGGCCTCAGGAGAAACCAAACCTGCCAACACCTTGACGTTGAACTTCCAGCCTTCAAAACTGTGAGAAAATACATTTCTGTTGTTTAAGCCACCCAGTCTATGGTATTTTGTTATGGCAGCCTTAATAAACTAGTACACTCTCTTTTTGTTGGTCTCATAGAATTACAGTTAGCAGTATACTTATTCTTCTGTCCCAGTAGCTAATTTGCCTATCGAGCATGGGGCCCTGCTCTAGTTACCTTTGTGTCTAACTCCAGTGTCTATTACAGTTCCCTACACATAGTAGCCATTCGATAAATGTTGGCCAAGGTGAATTTTCTGATTTTTTTCCCCCTTAACCAATCGACGGACATGGTATCTACAGAATTTTAAACAAGCTGAAAAACAAATTGAGAGAAAAGTCAGTTCAAAGGCAGAATTGATACCTTTAAAAAATAAAAAAACAAGAAAAAATCAGTTGGTAGAGATTTTTCTATAAATATTTGCATAATCAGAAGTTATTTTTACTCCAAAAATAAGTACATGATATGCTTCAAAAACTGCAGAGCTGATTATAATCTTTGTATTGCATTTCAGCAGTATCAATCTCTTTCTAATGTCTATATAAACACCATAGATGCACTGCATTTTCAAAGGAATAATTTGACAAAAAATCTGCTATAATTTCCACACATTGAAAACTTGCTTTTGAATATGTTCTAACTTCTGACATAAACCTTTGTATATTATGTACACTGTCATATATTCCAAGTGTGTATGTAACTCAATTCAAATAATGATGTCTTTCATCTTAAAATTTCAAAACATTCTAGAACCTTGCATTTCAGACTTTAGTCTATGAATCAGAAGCTTTGGCGTCACCTGAGAGTTTGTTAAAAATGCAGAATTCCAGGCCCCACCCTTACCTACTGAATCATAATTTGCTTTTTAATGAGATCTCCAGATGATTGTTATGATTCTTAAAATTTGAGGAACACAGCGCTAGAATATGGGTTCTCAGGATTAAATGACTTACATCTTTCAATTATTTCTATTTGTCTCAAGAGAGGAAAAGATTGGAATTTTCCAAAGTTTGAACCAGTGCTATTGTAAAATTCTTTATGGTCTTTGTTTTTAGGCAAATGAAGAATAATGACAACCAGCTAAGATCATTTTGAATTTAGAAGTGTCTCTATTTTAGTTTTTCTGAACCCATCTTTAACTTGGAGACAGTGTCCTAGATAGGGGGATGGATGATGTAAAGAAATCTAGTGTCTGTTAAATAAATCACAAAATCAATAAAGAAATAGGTGAAGGTACAAATAAAGAACTCTTCAGAATCTTTCTGAAATGACTTAAAGCCAACCTAAAATATTACAGTTCAATTTTAGAACAAAAAGAAAATTTTAGAGTCAGGGGTAAAAATGAAGGTGATTGCTAGATCTACTTTTCTTTAACCTAAGATTAGTCAGATGCCTTTAAAAAAAGGTTTTGTACTCTATTAGTACTTGTAAATAAATATTCAAATGGATATGAACAAACAACTCCATGATACATAAAGACAAAATACTGACTCTTCCTTTTTCCCCACCTCCAGGCACTGACTTTACAGAAGAATTCAGTTGTATTTATGGCTCATGAACAAACATAATGGTAAAAATCCTTTGTGATATAAAAACATTTCTTCCCAGGGGCTCAAACTGCATTCTAGACATTATCTCATTAATTGCTTCCTTAAATCTTTCTCATTGATTTTTATATTTTTTGAGCCAGTAAGTTCACTATTTTTTGCATATGAAGGAAAGAGTTCACTTCAATTAGAATTTGAGATCTTAAGCATCTTTTAAAATGGTGATGTTATATCTCAACCGACAAGGAGTTACTGGAGTGGCTTCAAAAAAAACAAAGTGACCGAACAGTTATTTATTTATGTATGAACTAACCAAAAGTTCTGAGGATGTCTTGGGAAGATTGTATCAGGAATGTAAATATACTTGACTAATGTACCTTGGCTGTATCAACCAGCAAAGATATGTCTGGAGATTAGAGATGTGCAAATGTCTCATTTTTGAAAGGCAAAACAAAATGCTAGCATACATTATTAAATAAGCCTTCTGACAAATAATGCAGTGATCACTAGGGACCAGTAGGTATTTGCCAAGAATAAGGTCATTCCAAACCAACCACATTCCTGATTTTGACAGAACTACTAAACTGATCAAAGAAGGGGAATGCATAGATTCCATTACATTCAACTAATAATGATAGCTGTTCTGCTTTGAGCACTTCCCCCGTGTGCCAGAAACTGTGGGGAGTGCTTTACAGACATCCAATTTAATCCTTTAAAACTGCGATCCCCAACCCCCTGGCCTGTTAGGAACCGGGCTGCGCATCACTGCCTGGGCTCCACTTCTCCCCCACAACTCCCCTAGTCGGTGAAAAAATTGTCTTCCGTGAAACTTAGGAACCTGGGGACACACAGCAGGAGGTGAGTGGCAGAGAAGCAAGCAAAGCTTCATTTGCATTTACAGCTGCTTCCCATGGCTCACATCACCCTCAAGCTATATGCCCCAGCCCCCTTCCATGGAAAAATTGTCTTCCATAAAACCAGACCTTGGTGCCAAAAAGGTTGGGGACCGCTGCTTATGAGGAAGTATTATTACTGCTAATACGAGGAAAAGCAACTAGTCCAAGATCACGAGGCTGTTCCCAAAGATAACCTTTCTACAGGGTGCTCTTTTCAACAACCATGATTTGCTTGTGAAACTGTACGGTCACTCGATCACTCCTTCTGAGCAATCTAAACTTTGTCCATAATTACTCTGATAGTATTTCTGTATCATAACACCTACTTATTTGTCTAGCTCCCTCTCCATACTGGGAGCCTTTCTTCCACTTGATTTCCTTTGCCTAGCCTAGGGCTTGCCCCCAGAAAGTGTTCAAACTGTGGTTGTTAAGCGACCTCCTGAGGCAGGCCACCCGAGGCCAACATCTGGGCAGGAACAGGGGAGTAGGACAAGGCTCACTAGATTCTAGGGCTCTCAACTCCCCATTTAGGAGGCACATTATATACAGTCCTTGAGCTATCTGGCTCTGTGAGTCTACACATGTTATTCTTTTTTTTTGTCTTTCTCTATTTTCCCCAGACTTCCATGATGATAATCTGTGTTACTTGTTAAAAATGAGTATTCTTGGGCGCCACTTCAGACCCAATACATTTCAAACTGCATTAGAAGGGCCTGGGAAGTTGTTTTTGGTAAGAGGAAGCAAAAATGGGGGGGGGGGGTTTACCTTCTTTTCATATTTTTGACTATCTTTTAAAGTAGTATGTTTCATATGTTACAATTTGATTATATAGTCGTTGAAAGAAGAAGGTGGTTGGAGAGATGGTCCAGTAGGTGATTAAGGGTGTGATGTTTGAAATTCCCTAGGTGAATTCCACTGTAAGTGATGCCCCTTCATAGCTTTTGATCTTGGGCAAGTTTCTAAATTTTGTGGGGCCTGTTTCTTTAATTTACAACCCTACTTCATAGGGTTATTTTGAGCATTAAATAAGTTAGATCATGTAAAACACATTGAACGTTCCTGTGTATAAGGAGTGTTATGTGTCAGCTGTTATTAGTATCTTTAGATACAGATATGGAGAGATTTCCAAAAAAATTGTTAACTGCAAAGAAGTAAATTGAAGAATAATATGTATGTATGGTCATTTTTATGAAATAAAACTATATGGGGGAGGAGGCTGTGGGGAGTCAGAAATGGGTGAAGGAAGGTTTCATGTTTTTTTCTATATGCTTCTTTCTACATTATTTCAACTTTTACAATGATTATATATTCTCTCTCTCTCTCTCTCTCTAGATATATATATATATATATATATATATATACACACACATAATTAAAACATCAAATTAATGTTGAGGGAAAAGCAGACAGGTAGCTCTGATAATATGCCACCTCCCCACCCCACAACTAAAAACCAATGAGATAATATATGCAAAGGGCCCAGAGCACCATCTGCCAGGCTAGCGTTACCCAACAAATATATGTGCCCTGGCCTTCTCCTGATCTTCAAAGGCACAACACACACAAACACCAAACTTGGTCCCATTTCTCAGCTTGGTCACTGGGTAGTTCTGATTTTAGTCTTTTGATAGGAGAACATCAAATCTATGTGTTTTTTCATATTCTGATGACTGACACTTATCAATGCTAGGAAGGAGGAACTTTCGCTCCTGAATTTTCTCACTGACTCAGGCAAGAAGGATCCAATGCTATTTCTTCATTTACTAATGGAAACTAAAAAGATTGTCAACATGTATTGGCCATTTTTGAGCAGCTGTTCTCCTGGGAGTTCACGGCAATCATACAAGTCATGTTCTCCTGCAGGCAGTATACAGTCAAGATTTGTAGAAGCCATATAATAAAAATAAATGAGTAATCATAGCGAGCATTCAAGTACTCAGTATGTGCCATGCATATAGGACATGGCGGGCCCTATTATCAATCACCTCCATTTTGTAGACTGAGTCTGAGACATTAAGTAACCACCCTTGGTTATGCAGCTTGGACTGCAAGGCAGTCTGAGTCTAGGACTTAAGCTCATGTCCATTATAGTACAATGCTTCTATAAGCACGAGGCATTTACTGTTGTTGCTAATTAATATAAACAATGGCTCTCATTTACAAAGCACTGCAATTTACAAAGTGTTTTCACACACCTGTATTAGTTCTTTTAATTCAACAGCCTCCTAAAGTGACTAGGCGATTACTGTTGCATCCTTTTCTTTTTTCAGATGAGGAAATGAAGACTGAAAGGTTGTTTGAGGTCACACAGTTAAGTGACAGGGCCATGACTTGGACCCTTCTTTTTTTTTTTATTTAGTCATTTGAATCCAGTGATAATTTTTTTGACCATCAAGTTATGGCTCTGGTTTTGGGAAGGGTCGACATATAATTTTTTTAAATGAGGAGGTTTTCAAAAATGAGAATGCTGCTGAATATTTTAATGGCCAAATAAATAGCATAAAAATTCTAAAAACATTCTGTTTGCAAGAAAAGATATTAAGAGATTTAGACAAAGCAAGAAGATAATCAAAATGAGCAGCCACAATGAGATACCACCTTACATCCATTAGGATGGCTACTATAAAAAAATAAAAACACAGAAAATAAGTATTCACAAGGATGTGGAGAAATTGGAACCCTTGTGCACTGTTGATAGGAATGTAAAATGGCTCAGCTGCTATGAAAAACAATATGGTGGTTCCTCAAAAAATGAAAAATAGAATTACCATATAAGTCAGCAAGTCCACTTCTGGGTATATATCCAAAAGAATTGAAAACAGTATCTCTAAGAGATATTTGTACATCCATGTTCATAGCAACATTTTTCGGAATAACCTCAAAATGGGAAGTAACCCATATGCCCTTAGATGGATGAATAGATACAGAAAATGTTTTACACACAAACAATGGAATATTACTCGGCCTTAACAAGAAAGGATTCTGACATGTGCTACAACATGAATGAACCTTGAGGATATTATGCTAAGTGAAATAATCTAGTCACAAAAGGACAAGTACCATGTGCTTCCACTTATATGAGGTACCCGGAGTAGTCAAATTCACAGAGACAGAAAGTAGAATGGTGGTTACCAGGGGCTGGGGCAGGGAGGAGGAGGTAAATATTTAATGGGTACAGAGTTTCTGTTTTTCAAGATGAAATGGTTCTGGAGATGGGTTGCACAAAAGTGTGACTATACTTAATATTACTAAACTGTATACTTAAAAGTAGTTAATATGATAAATTTCATATTGTATGTATTTTTGCCACAATTAAGAAAAAAAGAGTAAAGGGCACACAAATGAAAACCACAGGCTAGAAAAATCTAAAAAGTAGTTCTCATTGGTCTCTATGGAGGTTAATGTAATATAATGGAAGAATAAACAGACAAAGGGTAATAGTTCAGTTTTCTCTATCACTTACTTGCTATGAGAACATCTTTTTTGATATTACTGAGGTTCAACTTTCTCATCTATAAAAGAAATTAATAATATTTATGTTTGTCCACCTCATAGGCTGTCATGAGATGCAAACAGCTGGAAGTGCGTGTAAATTTTTAAATTTCCTCTGAGTTGGCTTTAATCACTTTCATTACTTTTATTACAATCTGTGTACAAGTTCCTTAGAAATAGATTTTAGCTCACGTGGCTCTCTCAGATCCATGCATTCAGCTGCCTCTACTTGGATGTCTAAGGGGATCACAGTCATATTAAAATATGAAATGTTTAGAACTGAACTCATTATTTTCCCCTCACCACCCTTTCTCTTCGGAGGATCCTTATTTTGTTGAATGGCACTATCCCCTACAGAGTTGAATTTCTTCTTTCACTCCCGCATGATGTCCATGTCTAAGGAAAGGCAAAATCTTGCTATTTTCTCACTCACCTATTTCCTCTGTTTGAAACACTCTTTTTGGGAGTCTTTTCCTAGCCAACTCCTATTCACCCTGCAGGGCTCAGCTTATACTCCACCTCCACCCTCTCCAGGAAGCCTTCTTCCATATCCCCAAACCCTTACCAGGTATGCCTCCAACATACCCCTGTTTATCACTCCAGACCTCCCCCATCACAGCACTTACCACAATGTGGGGTAATTTCATATTTGTCAGAATTCCTCATTAGCCTAACAGCCCAGGGGGAAGATATAAACTATGCCCATTTCACCACTCTGTCACCTAAGCCTTCTCTGTTGGCCTATGATGGACCAGGCATTGGAGAATGAGCTGTGAACACAATGGACACGATCCCTTTCCTCATGAAGCCTGCTGTCGAGATGGGGAGACAGAAAATAAAGAGTTCAGCAAAAATTTTTGAGATAGTTAAATGCAATGGTGATCACCAGCAGGGTCTAGATTCAATATTGGTGGGAGGAGATCTACTTTGGCTGGACACTCAGCAAGGATCTCTCTGTAAAGATGTCATTTAAAGCACAACCTGGTAGCTGAGACGGGACTGGCCATGCCTTGGGCAGACAGAAGAGTGTCCAGACAGAAGGAAGAGTTTATGTGAAGATCTCAGGAAAGAACTTGAGGAGTTTAGAGAACTGAAGGGAACCCAGTGTGACTACTGTGCAGGAGGAGAACATGAGCCTGATAAGGCAGGATAATTAGGCATGGGCCATGCACCTTGAACTTGAGCTACAGAACAATGGAAATATTTGAAGGGTTTTAAGCAAGGAACCGAAATGATTTTTAACTTTTTATTATAAAAAGATCACTCTCACCAAAACCATACTCCGAAAAATTAGCAATTAGAGGAAATATCCAAGCATTTATCTTGCTTTTCCAGAATGAACTTTATTTCAGAGTAACCAAATAGCTCAGCTTGATGAAAAAAAGTTGTTTACAGAAGAATTTCAATTATGAAATATAGATGAAGTGGTGGAATGGTAAAAACACCATTTTATAACCCCCAAATGAAATAACTCATTCAGATAACAAACATCAATGGACAAAACTACTAGATGAAAGGTTGAATGGGACTTTTCCCATGCAGGGACAGTAAGGAAGCCACTTCCTCAACTCACCAATCAACCTCAGTAACAGGGATTTTGAGGTAGTATGAAGTATGCAGACTACCTATGAAGTATTTTTGCGAAAAAACTGAATTTTAAATTATTCAAATCTTGAGAGTTAAATTCCAGTTTACAGGGACTATAGAAGGTAGAGGAAGAAGTCACACACCACTATGTGAAAGCAAATAGACAAATTCAGAAAACCACATTGCTTCTAGAACATTCTATAGTACAACTGACCCAGCTTCTTCAATAAGTCAATAATATAGGAAAATAAAAAAGAGACTACTTAACATTTAGAGACCTAAGAAATGCAACAACACAAAGTAATTTTCAGACCTTGTTTGGCTCTTGATTCAAACAAACCAACAGTAAAAAGACATTTCTAAAATAAGTGGGAAAATATCAATGGGGACCACAGAATTGTTAATTATGTAGGAGGGATAATGACATCATAATTATGTGAAAAAAATCTACATTTTTTAGATATGCATAATGAAATATGTAAATGTGAAATGATGATGTCTGGGGTTTGCATTAAAATACTCCAAAGGTTGGAGGCAGGTACATGAAGCAAGGATGTCAAAATCTTGATAATATCGGAATTTAAAAAGATCACCTAGCATGTCTGAGGAGAATGAGTTAGAAGGGTACCAGAATATAGGTAGATAAACCCCAGTGGTTTACATGTGGCCCAGACTGAGAGGAACAGCACGCAGTAGGTACTTAGTGAAGATTTTGTAAAATAAAGGAATGACAGTGATACAAGTTTTATACACACACATCTTTTTAAAACAAATGTAAGAAAGTGGAATGTGTTCTTTGTAAAAACTACAGTAACTTCAAAATGATGGTTAACAGGAAAGGGCTACTAGACTCAAGAAAGGATGTACAGTAGTCCCCCCTTATCCTTGGGAGATATGTCCCAAGATCCCCAATGGATGACTGAATCTGCTGACAGAACTGAACCCTATATGTACAGCCATGCACAGCAATGACTCCAGGTCAAGGACAGACTACATAAATGACTGTGGTCCCATAGGATAATGGAACTGGGAAATTGCTATGGCTTACTGATGCCCTAGTCATTGCAAAGTTGTAGCACAATTTTTTAAATAAATTTATCATAGCCCAAGTGTACAGTGTTTATACAGTCTACAGTAGTGCACAGTAATGTCCTAGGCCTTCACATTCACTCACTACTCACCGACTCACCCAGAGCAACTTCCAGTCCTGCAAGCTCCATTCATAGTAAGTGTCCTATACAAGTGTATCACTTTTTATCTTTTATGCTGTATTTTTACTGTACCGTTCTATGTTTAGATATGTTTGGATGCACAAATACTTACTATTGTGTTACAGTTGCCTACAGGGTTCAGTACAGTAACATGCTGTACGGGTTTGTAGCCTAGGATCAATAGGCTATACTACAGCCTATGTGTGTAGTGGGCTATACCACCTGGGGTGTGTGGGTACACTCTGTGATATACACACAATAACAAAATTGCCCAATGATGCGTTTCTCAGAACGTAGCCTGCCGTTAGGTGATGCATGGACTATGTTTTTTCTATCTGACTCATGGGCCAGTAGCATCTATAGCATGGATCTGCTGGACAAAGGGATGATTCACATCCTGGTGGAACAGAGCACTTGGCACAAGATTTCATCATGCTACTCAGAATGGCACCCAGTTTAAAACTTATAAATTATTTGTTTCTGGAATTTCCCATTTAATATTTTTGGATGGAAGATGACCACAGGTAACAAAACTGCAGAAAGTAAAACCACAGATAAGGGAGGACTATTGTTGTCCAGAACTCTTCAGGTCATACTTTGCCAAAAGAATTCTTCCCTTATTAGCTTGCCAAAGTACCTATAATTCAAACATTAAGGGAAGTTGGATCTTTTGATAACATTGCTATTGCTGAGAGTCCTTGGTTTACAATGACTGCAGTGACTGCTGTCTCAAATTATTAAACATGGGAAAAGCCTGCCATTTAAGTAAGTATGTCAGCCCTTCTTTTGCACAATTTCCCAAGCGAGGCATTGTCACTGGGATTCACAAGAGTAAAGCCGTTTCAGTGCACGTGGATGTGGATGTGTATCTAAGGCTCTTACCCAAAGCTTCAACATGATTTTCTTAAGAATCTATTATTTGGCTAGAATTAAGATTTATCATTCTGGGTTTGTCCTTTGTCCTCTTCACTCAGGGAAGAATTCAACTGAGTATTTTCAGCCTCCTTTGGTCAAATCCTTGTTTAATAGTAACCACATTTTGAACTAAACCCAACCACCATGGCTAGACTGGAGGCCTGGAAAGCCACTGCCTCCCCTTCCCGGCAGGACTCATTGACATGAAAACAAACTTGGGCACTCTCCCAGATGTTGGGTTTGAAATTTTTACTTTATCGAATTGTTCATTCTGGGAAAGATCTCCCTCCTTGAAGCTAGCTATATTAAAAAGCCAGATAGAGAGCAAGTGGTAGAATTAGAAAAATATCCTTTTACAACCCCCAAATGAGGAAACAAATTCAATAACAATCATCATTGGACAAAACTACCAGATGACAGATACTGGATAACAGTACTAGATAACCAAGGGTTAGGTTGCAAAACTCTTTGAGGGTAAGGTGATCTGAGGCCTGGAGAAAAGCAGGTATACAAGTGGTGGGAGGCAATTGTTCAGGGGGCAATGAGGCCCCAGGAAGTGAGTGGGGGCAGAATGGCCATCTGAGTCTTACAGATTTTGAAGATGAAAGATGAATATTTATGTTCAATGACGTTGGCTATGAACACTCTGTCCTGGCAATGCCACACCTCAGAAATTCATTCCCACCAAATAAGGGTGGAGACAGCCCAAATATCCAACAACAGGGAATGTTCCTTAAAAAGACATTAGACCCATACGATGGATCACATCGCAACAATTAAAAATAAGATATGTGACTATATTTACTGACTTTAAATGGTTTCCGGTATATATTTAAGTGAAAAAAGTAGGTTAAACAGCAGTGTGCATACTAAAATTCTATTTTTGTAAAAAAGGCCTACTTTCATAGGGAAAATTCTGAAAAAAATTACATTAAAAGGCAATAGATATTATCAGGGGGTGGTATTTTTTGTGTTCTCTATTCTCCTTTGCCTATTCAATTTTCTAATTTTCTAAAATGTACTTATATACTTTAGAAAAGGAACACACGTGCATGTTGTGGCAAATCTACATATTTTAATAAAAAATAGTACATTGGAGGGGACAACAGAAAAGCCATGCTTTGGGGAAATAAAGGAAAAAGTCAGTTCCATATGTCAACTCTTTTTCTGAGGCATTGGGGCATACAGAGCAAGGTTTCCCAAACTGGTGCCCTATGAGACACTGTTCCATGGATGTTAAGACATGGATTTGGCACGGGAGGTGGAAAAGGAGTTTGTCTATGCTAAAATAATATTGGCAAAAGCGGAGGAAAATAGTCAAAATGGGTTTCTTTTTTTTTTTTGAGACAGAGTCTTGCTTTGTTGCCCGGGCTAGAGTGAGTGCCGTGGCATCAGCCTAGCTCACAGCAACCTCAAACTCCTGGGCTTAAGCAATCCTACTGCCTCAGCCTCCCGAGTAGTTGGGACTACAGGCATGTGCCACCATGCCCGGCTAATTTTTTCTATATATATATTTTAGTTGGCCAGCTAATTTCTTTCTATTTTTAGTAGAGACGGGGTCTTGCCCTTGCTCAGGCTGGTCTCGAACTCCTGAGCTCAAGCAATCCACCCGTCTCGGCCTCCCAGAGTGCTAGGATTGCAGGCGTGAGCCACTGCGCCCGGCCAAAATGGGTTTCTTCATTGCGGAATTTCTGTTACCCTCAATCTATTAATATTTACAGTAAGTTTCAAGGGGAAAAATACTTTTTGATTATGGAAGCCTTCTCTCTCCTTTTCTTACAACCATTAATGGCTCATTGGGACATAGTTTGGGAATCCTGACACAATGAAACGATGGCTGGGGCAGAAATAATGAGACTTGAGCTCTACTTTGGTGTTACCTAGTCATGTGAAGCAGCAATTTCAGCTTCAGCTTCTTCATTTGTAACTTTATATAATAATGGAAAGCAGATAACGTCAAGCACATAACAATGTCTGTTTGCATAAAACCTGTCCATTTCTGAAGCAACTTTTCTGCAGATACTATCTTAACAGATGGTTCAAATGAAATGTTCTTGAAGGTGCTTTGGAAATCTGAAGTGTACAATATAAGGTAAAAATAATGTTTAATAACAGTGACAACACTAGTGATATATTATCATCTCATCCAGAGTCAGAAAAATTTTTCTGTAAAAAGCAGGGTAATGAATAGTTCAGGATTCATGACCATGCCGTCTCTGTCACAGCTATTCAACTCTGTCATAGTGGCACAAAAACCCTGTGCACAATACACAAAGCAATCGGTGTGGCTGTGTTCCGCACAGGCTATTTTATTTATGAAAACAGTGGGTGTGATCTGGCCCAGGGATTATGGTTTGTCAAACCCAGATAATCCACCGAGGGGAGACAACAAGAACTTGTTTTTGACATGGGATTTATGGGATCTGCATACTTTTTATATTGAGAGCGAAAGAGAGAGATTTCTTAATCAAGTCTACTTCATTAACTGTGGAATAATAGTGCATCTGTTCTGCCATTCCCTTCAAAATAAGAAGAAAACAGGGAAGAAAAACACCCCAAATGGTGATGAGGAACAAGGGGACACATACACTAATTTAGGCCAAACAAAATCAAATTAAGGTTGTTTTTCTGATTAAAATTAGGAACATTTGAAAATTCATGCTAGTAATTTGGAGGAGGACAGCTCTAAATATGTTTATTTTTAACATCATTACTTATCATTTGTGAAGAGAAAGATACATAAAACTTGTTGTCTCAATTAATTAAAAGAAATAATCTCCTAGAAAGAAAAACATGTAGCATTTTAGTGAAGCTCTTTAGTCTGTGTTGACATACACTAATATTTTAACTGTTGGACTGAATTAACTGAATATTGGCTATTGAGCCAAATTAGTCAAAAAAGTGAAATCACTTAAACTTTTTTTAGTCTCAATATGTTACAGATTTTAACCATATAAAAACTTCAGTGCAGATTTATAGCTTTTAAACATATTATCTTCAAGTTCAAATTCTCTCTATCTCTACCATTGTTCTTCCTTAGGTTGTACTTAACTTTTGTGTTTGTGTGATAAAACCAATTGATACACTTGGTTGAAATTCCAAATTTTTATTGAGAGAAATGACATAACCATTTCATATTCATAATGTGTAAGTTTAAACATATGTGACAAAAGAACTGAGCTGCAGTACTCATTCTATTTCATTAATATGGATTGACTACCTCGTATCACTTAATTTTAAGGAGTTCACCATTCCTTTGGCTGTAGTTTAAAGCCTGACTAATTTCCAACTCAAATTCTCCTCCTAAGAGATCTTCATAAATGACCCCATCCCAAAGTGATTATTCCCTCTGATAAATTCCTAAAGCATTTACTCTTATCATGAGTCACTTATCACTTAACAAATATCACTGTAGGTTGTTAATGACAATGTCTCATCTCTAAACTCTTAGATGACAGGGACAATTCTTTAAAGTTGTATCCTCACAATCCAGCAAATTGCCTTCATTGTATAGCCATTCTCTCAATAATTATTTGATGGAAGGTACAGGCGGATGGATAAATGGACCATCTACCCTAACTAGACTGTAAGAGGCTTGCAGGGAAGGGAAGTCATGTGCATGACTGACAAACAAATACATAATGATTTATTTGAGTTTTACACTGTTAAAGGATAGTTCCATCTCATGATTTTAAATTCTAAAAATGAGTTTAAGACATTTACACAGAATCTCAATGAAATGAGAATTCCAAATGAACAGTCCAAGATTTAGAAAATCTATATGAAAAAAATCCCTCATATTATAGAACAA
The DNA here is from genome assembly GCF_020740605.2 of Lemur catta. NCBI lineage: Eukaryota > Metazoa > Chordata > Mammalia > Primates > Lemuridae > Lemur > Lemur catta. The sequence continues at coordinate 24,475,924 of NC_059145.1, read as the reverse complement.
GAGTTTCTAAAATGATATTTAACCCAACACTCTTAGGTTATAGAGCACTAGCACATTTCCAATTGAAAATCATTAAAGATAAAGAAATCATACAAAGTTTTGTGAGTATATTTATTATACTTTTTTAAAAAGAAAGAATTCAAGTCTACAAATGAAACAAACTGGAAGAGGTAAGCACCTGTCCAGATAATTTAGGCAGGGAAAGTTGTTATTAAGGAGAAATTATGAGCAGTGATGGGAAATGGCACAGCAACATGAGCAAAGTGTGCCATGACCAACGGTTCATGCCAAACAATCATCACACTGTTCTCTACTTTGTTTTTCACCCTCATGAATGGCCCAAAAATTTACTTGTTGCCTGGATAAATCTGGTAGGAAAAAACAGTATTGGTAAACATAACATCATGGTATATGATTTTTCTTTTCCATCAGGAGTTGTTTTCTCAACCAGAAGAAATTAATTGAATTCCTAGGTTTTCATCTAATTTTACAACCGATCAGATAATTTTTAGCATTTTTCCAATTTCTTATTCCTTATCAAAAATGGGTTAAAGAATTAGAAAACAAGAAGTTTCACCCCCGTGCTGATATAACCGCCATTTACTGATTTTACATTTGGATGAACCTTTCAAAGAACCACACAATCACATCATGGTCTCCTATATGCCTCAGATGTTCCATATGACTATAAACCACCACATTCATTCAACTTTGCATCTTAGAGCATTCTCCTGTGCTGCACAAACTCATACATAAAGACAGTTCATTAAAACATTAGCACAAACGCAAGGTTTGCAATCTGATAGATAAGGTAGTCAAGATTAGCTTAAATCAGAGACACCTGTTTTGCTGTTCCGAAGCTGTATGATAAATAACCAAAACACATGCCCTGGTTTCTGGAAAAAAGTCAAAATTACAACATCCTGCAGAGATAATATAATCTAGGGTGGGAAGTTTATACGTGAGTCCACTGCCATTCTCTGTCAAGACAGAAAGGCAGTTTCTTAACAATTTTATCTTCCTTACACTAACTGAAATGCAGGGTGGCCCAGAAACAACTAGAAGTCATTTAATTTGTAAGCAGTTGGCAGCCTCTGCTTTGGTACATCTTTTGCCAACTTACTGTCCTTTCCCCCAAAGAATAAAAAGAAGAGAAAGATATAGCCCTAAGGAGAAAAACGCAGAGTTGGGGAAGGGCAGGCTGGCACAGTAATCATTAATAATTAAATAATTTAAGCACGCTCTCCAAAGCTGAGCATCTGACAGGCTGCCGTGCACCATCAGCACAGAAGCAGGTACGAGCCAAAGAAGACATTCCGGGAAGTTGACAGAGTCCCTCTGGGAAAATTCTGATCAAAGGAATGATTAAGGGGGACTTGCAAGGGTCAAACTGAAGTCCTTTGTTCTTTTTACTTTAAAAAACCACCCAATTCGGACATTTTTGTTGGAGTATACGTTAGCAATTAAATATGTATTTGCCTAACTGAGCAGAAATGGTAATTCTCTCTTAACCTTCTAAACTCAGCTTTCGGGTAGATTTAAATCATAGGATGTCAGTAAATACAAGTGTAAGTTCCACATACGTGTTATGAATGAGTGTGCCCACATTGCATGCCCTCCCCACCAGCTGGAACAGGCTTGGTATAGAGTATGTGCTCACATTGAGTAAATACGTTCATATGTGCACATGTAAATTCATACAGTACATTAATAAAGAAGCTGAAAGGAATATTGAATAAAAATAATTTGGTCTAATTCCCCACATTTTGCAGAATAGAAAATTAAATTGAGGGCCAGAGAAGCTAAATAATATGCACACACACATTTGTGCAACATCAAACACATGGATAGAAAAAAAGCAAAATTTGAAGTCAAGTTTTCTAACACCAAGCTTAGTGCTCTTTCACTGTTTTATACTTCACAGTGACAAGGATTTGAAAATGTCACCAAATGCTTAAATTCTCAAATTCTTTCCTCCACTGTGGTCAGCAGATTTTGGTTTCCTATCACATCCTAACTCTCAAAAATCAAGGTCAGATGATGAGGTCCTAAAGCTCTGAGGATTCAGAGCATAGATTCTTGAATCCCAAGTCCCAGCTCTTCCACTTTAACTGCCTGACCTTGTCTGAATCACTTAAACATCAGCACACTTCATGTCCTGGAAAAGTATTAGATTCTGTCATCATTAGCATCACTATCAGAGCACGCACGACAGCCATTCATTTGTGGATTTAGATTATGAGTTTTGTATTTTATTTGCTTCATTCATTCATTAAGCTTTTACTGTTTACCTAGCATGGGATGCAGTAGGAAAGGCACATGTGTATGCAAATACGGAATCAAAAATGATCATCAAAGGAGAGAAGACATTACAGACCAGGGAGGAGGGTTCAAGGAGGGAGTGTCCCTAATGGCCAGGGCTTGTAGCATGGAGGATTCATGGGAAGGCAACCAGATAGTAGAAATGGACGATGATTCAGGGCAGACAGGCACATTAAGGGTATAGAGCCTAAGAGCACCCCTATCCGGTGGTCATGGCGAATATAACAGACATATCCTGTCTTGTTGGGGAACTGTACCCTGTTCATACTGACCATGAGAGGTTTCAGGGGAGGATGCGATAAGGATTAAGGCTTGTAAAGTAGGAGGGGTCAGATGGTGCAGGATCTCATGTAGCATACCACTAAATTAGACTTTTTCTCTTTTTTAGTAGTCAATAAGAAGCCATTGGATGGATTCATCAGGAAGTAGCATGATTCCAGAAAGCTCATATGGCAGCTGCTTGGAAGTTCCAGTCTAGGAAGGAGTTAAGACAGGGACACATAGACAAATAAAAAAAAACAAAACCTCAGGCCAAGTATCTTGAGGCCAGGGCCCATGTCACATTCCACATACCAAATATCTGGCATAGAGTAGGTGCTCACTATGCAGTTTATTGAATAAATGAGCAGAACCCTATATTTGGAGTGACTCTCTAGAAGGAAGAGATTCCTTAATTATGTCACAGAGGCTGAAAACCTCAGTATCTCTTTTTAACCATAAATTAGATTTTTAATCACAAGGACCCCCATAACATTCGGAAATAATAAATTTTAAAAAAGAATAAATAAGTAAACATAAAAAAGAGGGTAAAACTGTGTTGACAGTTTAGGCGCATACTTTGATTAATTGTACTGCTTCTTGTTTGAGACAATTAACTTCACTTTTGATTTGAATAAAAAAATCATAAGGGAAAAAACAAGGGGCAACACAAAAACCAAAGGTATTTTTTTCTAATAAAGCATATAAACAATACTTCCTTACATATAGTGCATGGGAGGAGATAAAAAATTTCTTCCAGCAAGAAAGGAGGGAACTAATTTTACTTAGAAAAAAAAAAGACAGTCCTACAGCTAGCTCATGGACCGGTGGGTGATTTGGATGAATTTGAAGCTTAGCGCTCATGCTGATCAGAAGCTGAACAATCATCGCTCCTGTCAGTCTAGCCATCAAGATGGTCTAGGAGGTCTCACGCACCTGGCAGGCTGTCCCCACTGCTCCAGATCTGTCATCAGAGTGACCATGACCATGGCTCATTCGTCGCGCAGGGAATGGCGTGGGAACCTCTGGCTACTGGTTTTTAAGCCAAAGCCTAGCCAGTACCTGGAGGGAACTAAGTTCTCTAGTACCAATACAAATTACTCTTTCCTGAATGCTTACCATGTCCAAACACTGTGCTTAACATTTCACAGGCATTATCTCACTTAAGTCTCATACAAATGAGGCAACTGTGGCTCAGAGAAGTTAAGTAATTTGCTCAAGGTCACATAGCTCAGAAGTAGCAAAAAACTTGAATCCATGCCCAGCTATCCATCCTCTGAAGCCTATCCTCTTTAATTAGAATTATAGACTGGCCTTAGCAGATAATAATAACGTTCTTCATTTTGACAGCACTTAGAGAACCCTGAAGTAACCATGTGAGGTGGGCAAAGCATGGATTATGGTTACTCTTTGACAAGTTAGGGGACTTGCGCTAGACAATGTGGCATAGTTTTTACCAAAAGAAGGTCTAACAAAATAAATCATTTGTTTGGGTTCAACCTATAGTTATATTACATCCTGGCTATATGACCCTAACAAAATTGCTTAGCCTCTTCTGAGCCTCTCAGTTTCCTCACTTACAAAATGGAAATACTATAGTGCTTCCCTCATAGTGTGGCTGAGGGGGTTAAATGTGACAATGCTGAAAACCCCTATCACATGCTACTTACTCAGTACACATTAGATATTAGTAGAATTGTCCCCAATTAGCTGATACTAAGTACAGGGTGAAATAAATTATTTCACTTCAATTCTATGCAATCCGATTTATTTAAGCTACTGACTTTGGAGTACCCAGTGAGTAACAGTGTCCTGGGTACACATAGCCTGATTGCTAGTCCTGTGTGTTTCTCATTGCACTCTAATTTATCTATCACTAAAATCCAAAGTCTTGCACTGTGGTGAGCAGCTCATGACATTAACACATTAGGTATCTCCGAGTGGCATTTACTGCTTCCCAAATACACTTCTTCCTTTTTGCTGTTTCTCCCCACCACTGTCCTCTCTTTGAACAATGTTGGACTTTGCATCCTTTCACTTCTCTCATTTTTGGAATCTGTGCCTTAGGGAACCACTGGCATTCAGGAGTCCACAGGGCATTATATAGCTCTGCTCAAAGTCCCTAAAACAAGAAATTAGTGATCCTTCAAATTCTCATTTCAAGGAGTGTAGCATTTTGAAAGCTCCAAGATGAAAAAAAAAACTGTAAGATGGACATCCATGTGGGAACGGGAGTGGATGGCAAGTAATAAATGAATCAGGGCTGGAGAGTCTCCGGCCTGATAGCTAGGGATGGATCGCAACATTAAAAACCATCGTGGAGCTCCTCAGTGACCTGCCTCTAGCTAAAAGGCTTCCACTTGGGTGCTCTGGTTTGTGAAATTTTGTTTAAGACGCATAATTCATAAAGGTCACATGGCACCACCCTTGAATAACTTTTCACTCCCTACCTGCTCAGAGGATTAGCTGGACTGACTGAATGTCACATGATTACTCTTGAAATCTGGCAGTATCACCCTTTATGGCCTGGGAAGGATGACCAGCTACTCATCTCCTCACTCCTTGGCTGTCTCCATCACCTACCTGTAAAAGTATGCATTGCCTGGCAGATAAAGTTCTTTCCTCCCGGCACGTAGTTCCAAATAGAGTCTGAAACAATGACATCATCTCAGAATCAACCACCTTTTCATCCATCACTGTTATGTCAGGAAGCAGGAACTAACTTCCTCTGACTCCCTGTTTATGGCATAAAAAAGTGTAGGTGGGATTAAAAAGGTAGGGCATAAATTCCCAGCACTGCTCCGAAGTACTTCGGTTTGAGTTGACACAAGCAAGAAAACTATCTCCTTAGAATCCATGAGATTGCCCCAGATTATTTGTCATTCCAATGCCCGATGATGACATAATAGTCAATTTGGAGGTGATTTATGCTGCTCCTGGCAGGACTGATAAGGAGTGGTTGCACAATAGGAGTTCTTTCAGGGAGACATTGTTAGTGCTCTAACCTGCCCCAAATAGCCTTTTCTCAGCACACTTCAATGATTTTTTTTCTCTCAGCGTGACAATAACAGCCCCTTTAAAACAATCCATCAAACTAAGCTAGAAGACAACATAACTTTATGCCCTGACAAACTTTATGTTCTGGTTCAGCCAACAGCCTTTACTACTAACTGGCACCCTGACTGTGAGAGCTTTCCATCTGATTATTGTATTTCAAACTAGGAACAGACCCAGTCCTCACTTCCTGGTGAAACGTAAAAAGGAAGTGGTAACAATAAAAGCTAGTATTAGCTATGGTTTATAACCACTTACTACGACGTGTCTGTTCATTTAAGGACCTCAACACAGTGCCCATCTAGATTATTTCTTACAATAACCCTAAATGATAGATTCTCTTATCCCTGATTTACCTCATCTGTATGAGAAACAGAAATTATAATACAGTACCAGTGGCAGAAATAATAATACCAATTAAAATAATAACAATGGTTACCTTTTACTAAGTGTTTACTATGAGTGAGGCACTGTGAGAAGTCTCTGATTTTCACTATTTCTTTACCCCAACAACTCTATGACACAGGCATCGTTACTATCATCTTCATTTTTCAGAAAATGAATAGTTGGAGAGGTTAAGTGATTTGCTAAAGAGCACACAGCTAGTATGTTGCAGAAAGGACTTTCACGCAAGTCAGAGAGACCCCATCTATGAAAACTAGACATTTGCTTGCCTAGGGTGGCTCTCAGGAAAAACTCCTTACCAAACTGTGAGGGGCAGAACCCACACCACAGACTTCACACCACATGCAGATTTTAGTTACTCAAAAAGATGAAAGGTGCTGATATGCTTGCAATCCTTGGGCTACTTGTTTTGTTTAATTAAATCCATTAATATCCACCGAAATCTGAGAAATCCCACCATCAATGGGAGTGGGCTGGCAGTTTTAACACCTCCATGCACCTGAGTTAACAGTAGCTGACCTTTGCCAAAATGGCCCAGTTAGACAGGGTGGGGGTGGGTTCCCTGGCTGATCTGAACTGCGCTTCTCTATGCATAGTTGCCACTTATTGATGACGTACTAATTGGCAGCCAGGGAACTTAGGAACACTCTGTATACATTGTCTTATTTAATTCTTGGGACAGTCGTATGAAACAGATTACCTTTTTCCTTCCACCTTTACCTGTCTTTGGGGCACTTTACCTGTTTTTTTTAGGATTTTTTCACAGGCTATAGAGAAAACTCTGAAAATTACATTGCTTGTATGAGCTGAGCACATGGACCCTGTACTGCGCTCAGCCTGCCACATGGTCTGTGACTCTTGAAAGGAATTTACTAAGCATAGGCTGATACGGAGAGTAATCACATAAGAACCAACGTTTTCAGCAAGACACATCTTTTGGCGGGTGCTCAAACCAGCAGTTGTTTTTATTGAGTTAAATCACTTACAAAACAACTTAAAAACTGAATTTAGTCAGTTGTATTTGGGGGTATGTCCCCATTCTCAACCCTCCCAGAGATAGCCTGACCCATTTGCAGAATGCTGTGGGGACTTTGGGGTCCTTACTTCAGTCAGTAGAGCCTTCATACCATACTCATCCTCTTTTCTTTGATTTTTTTCACCTGTGCAGTGGGATTATTGTTATAGTCATTAGGTCAGATACTTTTTGAGTGCTTTCTCTGTGCCTCTTCTAAGTGCTTTACTTGCATTGCCTTTTATACTGTTCTAAGGGCTTTGCATTTACTGCCTTATTTAAATGCCACAACAATCTTATGAAGGATAATCTAAACCAGGATGGAATCCAACGTTTAGCCTGTTACCGCTGGGGTTCTCCAGCCACAGTGTGTATCAGAACCACCTGGAGGGCTGATGTCTCAGTCACTGTGCATTGACCCGACCCAAGGTCATGGCTGCGTATGTAATGATGGCAATAAACGTTAACAGTTTGCAACTAAAAACAACAGTTTATCAGAATCACAAAAATAAACATGAATTCAATTCAAAAGGCAGACAAGCTAGTATTTAAAGTTGTGGTTACCTAATGCACAAAAAATAGACCTAAATGAGTGCTTTTCTTACTCCATCTTACCAGTAAACTTTGGATGAAATACATATTCATGAATCTGTTGGTCTGGAATATTTCATACTGAACTAGCAAATCTGGCCTATGTCCAGTGGCCTCATATTCAGAGCAGGTTTATTTTTGCCTTGAGGAAGAAATATGATTTTTGACACTAAGCTTCACCACTAATAACTGGGATATTAACCTCATTCTACCGGGATATCTTTTCAACTGAGACAGGGCTAGTGACATAGCATGTGTGAATCATGGGCATTTATATGCATTTCTGTAAAGACCACCCTCTCACCTCATCTCACCTGCAGCCTCCAGAGCAGATTTCCAACCAGAATACTTCCCACTGCTGTGAATACTAATCACACTAACACGAGTCCCAACTCTCACGTATTGAGTGCTCACTCTGTGCCAGGCACTGTCTTGAGCTCTTTACGTCTCATCTATTCCTAACCATAACCATAACAAGGTAGTTATTGTGATGATCTATCCCCATTTCACAGATCATGAAATTGAGGCAGAGAGTTGACACACAGCTAATAAATATTGGAAACAGAATTTGATTCAGAGGCTGAAAGACTCTAAAACTCATGATTTTAACAACTTCACTGGCTCCTATCTGTGTTTTTACTGCCCTCTTGGTTACATCTTAATGAGAAATGGCACATAGTGGACTAACAACAACAACAATAGTTAACATTTATTGCACTCTTATTATATATGCCTCCTACCAATGTGCCAGGGAGTTTCTCAATTAATATTTCATCAATATTAATATCCCCATTTTATAGAGGGGGAATCTATGGTTTTCAGAGGTTAAACAGAAAGGGGTAGAGCTGTCACTCTAACCCAGATCTGCTTGAAGTAAAAAATAATCCATACTGGAAGTTTAACTCCCCAGGTCACCCAAAGTGGGGCAGCGTTCCTGCCCTCTCTATAGGAGAATTATTTTTGGAAATGGAACAGTGTTGGAGGTCTGATGTCAGGAAAAGGATAAAACGCACATTTTTGCCCTTTCCCTAGGTTAAAGCCTTTTAGAAATCCACCCCCCCGCCAGCTTTATGGCTCTAAAGAACATTGGTTAGTTGAGTGGCTTTGGTATGGTATTAATGAGTAGGGGCATTTTTGCATTGTAAATTACATGCAGAAACTTGCCCTTTTAGAATTAGGCAGTATTTTTCAAATGTCCAAATAGGCTATGCCCAAATGGGGTGACCCCAGGCCTCAGCCCTTTTCTTTGAGCTCCCCAAAGGCAGACACGTCAGTCAGTCGGTATTACCCAGCCCCCACCCACTGACACTGCTGATTACAGATGACATCTGACTCAAGGTGGACCAATCAAAACTCTCTTCCTGAAATTCTGAATTCACTGACAGAATAAAAAATAGAAAAATTTGAAGGTTATTATGTAACTATGTTTGTCTGTTTGAACAAACAGGTGGGGAAAACCAATTTACAGGAAGAGAAGAAGCAAATGTACAAAATGAAGTATTAATAAGAGAACGTGTAGTCCCAGGAAAGAAAGATGGCTATCCACTTCCTAGTTCCAATACCTCATTCTGCCTAAGGTGCATTTCTGGCCTTGAAAGACACCTCAGTGTACTTATGGTAAAGCCCCTCACCCCTCTTTTCAAAGACTTAATCTACTTTAAGTAGGTTTGTATTACTTAAAACTAAAAGAGCCTTGTCCAGGACACAATCTAAACAAATTCATGGGCAATTAGTTAGGATTTAAAGCAAGCAGAATTCCCCAAAATTTGCTCAAGAGAAAACAGTTTCATTGTTTTGTCTTCCATTTAAGGTGTTAAAACAATCTTTTTGAAATTGGATGTTGTTCTTTAAAGTAAAAAGGCGAATAAAGGTCCTGGGTTTGGGATCTTCAGAACTAGACCCTGAACAAAGGTTTGAGTGTAAATAATTTGCTTGGAAGGTGATTTCAGGGAGCACCAGTAAGGGAGGGAGAAAAGTGAAACATAGAAGAGAAGGAAGCCAATAAAGGATGTGTTACTGAACCAGTTCCCATCAACTGGGAACTTAATCCCTCTGGGGAACTCTGGGAGTCAGTGTAGACCACATGTCTCAAAGTCAGCCCACCCAAGGGGCTCAGAAGCTGGGGTATTTATATACCAACTCCCTTTAGAAACTGGCTGAGGGCCAGCAGGAGGGCAAATGCATTTACAACGTACTTCTTTGGTGGCCAGCTATGCTCTGACAGCCAGAGAAAACCCTCAGGGAAAGGAATGCAGGTACAGGGGATCGGAAGTCCTGGAGGTATGCAGTGAGGTGATAAAAGCAAAGTACATGAGTGGATCATGGAGAAAAATAATACAGATGGGAAAACCTTTAAAGTATATATCCAATAAGAAGTTTATTCTAGTCCACTTACTAGAAGTGAGTGATTAAGGATGACTGAAATTTGGTACAGTTTTCAGTATTTTGTTTCCCACCAATTCTTTGTTCTCAGGGAGTTCTTTTTCCATTAAGAAGCAGGACTGAATTGGTTTCCCTGATCATCACCTAAGTGCACATTTGGGAATAACACCAATTGGGTGTCGGACAGATGTGGGGGGTGGGGGGAGGGGATGGGTGTATACTTACATAATGAGTGCGATGTGCACTGTCTGGGGGATGGACACGCTTGAAGCTCTGACTCAGGGGTATGGGGGGGCATGGGCAATATACATAACCTGAACTTTTGCACCCCCATAATAAGCTGAAATAAAAAAAAAAGAAGCAGGACTGGACAAGAAATGTGGACTGTGGGGTCTTCTGGCCCATTTAAATGGGCCCTGATAAATACATTTTTGACTCACAGCTAGAGCTGGAGGAAATAACTCCTAGTATGCCCCCATGTTCACCAACTCTTTCAAGCATCATAGCTGGAGGAAAGGTGACCAACTGAAGAATCGCCCCCCACAGAGTGGTGAAGTATTTATTCAAAGGGGCCACAGACAAGGCTGCAAATCTTGATACGCTTTGTGCATGCACTGAGTAGTAGAGAGTTTATGAGGCTCATGGTAGGAGCTAGAGGTTGCCTAAGGAACAGCAATATTTCTTTCTAACTACCCCTTAAGGGAACATTGGAAGCAATCCTTTACTTGGAACTTCCAGAGGCTAAACAAGAAGAGGAGAAGTGGGCAGGGAAGGCTCTGAAATTATACTTGAGAAAGGAAGTATAGGGTGATGTGGATTTTGTCTGCTGTGCTGAGCTTAGGTCAGACTTAGGAAGGGCCATCAGTCAATGGGGATTGGGCCAACTGCAGGCAGTGATGCCACTATCTGTCAAATTCACTCCTGCTTTTCTCTGCTGGTCCCTGTCACTAACTTCTTTCAAACTCCAGTAAAGTCCCATCCCTTCAGCTCCCCTAGGCCTCCCCTCACCCCCTGACACCCCTCACTGACTTCTGGTCTCTGGTGGTTCTTTCTGTGTGTGTGCTCACCTAGTATCTGACCTGTGTGTATGTCTATTTGCTCTACTAGTTAACAGTTAGTTTGGGGTAGGAATGGAAGTAAGCATATGTGGAAGTATAGAGAATAAAACAATGCATTATTTTTCCCATATTTTTCACCATCTGTGGTTCAGTATTCCGCCATATAGCATGGTGGTCAATCATGGATCTGAAGTCAGAGCATCTGGATTTGAATCTCAGCTGTCTGCAATGCTTTAGAGCTTCATGGTCATCATCCATTGCATAACGTATTAATATCTAGGTCCCAGAGTCTGGCACACATAATGTTAAATATTTACTGAATGAATGAAGGAAGGAAGTGTAATACGATATCCTCTAAATGTTCAGAGTTCAAGGAGCAGGCCTAGCTCTCACATTTGGGGGGTTTGGGACAGAAGTGCAGATGTGGCTGCATCCTACATGGTGGGGGGTCTTGCATAAATATGCATGGATACTCCAGCCTATGAGTCCAAGCTCTGTTCTCATGCCCACAGAAGAGCAACCCTGCCCACCAGCTAGGCCTAGGGTTACGTGGTCTTGAAAAACAGACCCGGAGGAGAGGACCAAGCAGGGCCTGGCAGTGGGCTTATGGCTATTTGGGCAGAAAACCTGTAAATCCAGGTACCTAGAGGCAGCATGAGCACTGGATATGCACATACCTCTGCCCTGCAGATTCCTGTCCTAAGCAGAGGGTACAGCCAGAGGAGGGCCAAATAATGCCATCTAAACAGGTGCATTCACTTTATGAACAGTCATCAGGCTATACACTGATAATTTGTGCATGTTTCTGTACAGTGTTATAGTTTGGTAAAATTTAGATGAAAAGTAAATAGGTACAGAGATATAAAGCAAATTGTAAATGCTAATAATTGTTCAATCTAGGTAGTAAATGTAAGTGTATACCTGGTATTAGTCTCTCAATTTTTCTATGTGTTTAAAAATTGTAGTAATAAAAAGTTGGAAAAATTACAACAGTGCTAAATGCTCCAAAGGCAAGGTCTATGATGCAGTGAGGCCTTATAACAGGGGAATATGACTTAGGCAAAGAGGTAGAGTTGCTGCCAGGGCATTTGGAACCTTAGCGGTGAATAAGTAAAAAACTCTGACTCCAGGGTCTAAAGTCCTGTGGACTCACAGCTTCCCAAGTCAACTTATAGGATTTAGAAAAAGACATGGCTTCTGCCAAGTGGACCCATCTCCATGTCAGGGCACCTGGATTGGGAAGAAGACCTACTTTGAGGACTACCTACATCATCTTAAACAGAAGCCTTGCTGGGAAATAATTTGATAAGACATTAATTAAGTAAAGAGATGGGGAAGAAACTTTCCAGGCATCAGCATGTATCAAGGTCCTGTGGTGGGAATGAGCATGGTGAGCACAGGAAACTGAAAGAGGGTCACTGTAGCTTAGACACAGAGAACTTGGAAGGTCCTGGTGTGAGCTAAGGCTGGAGATGTAAGCAGGGATGAGAAGAGGATTTGTGGAATGGAAACACTTAAACTACCTGGTACTAGACAGACATGCTAAAAATGCTGGGCTCTGCCACTGGCTAACAATGGTCTGGGGCTTAACCTGTCTAAACTTCAGCATCCTCATCTGTAAAATAGAAATAATACTTACAGTAGAGGACTGAATGAGATTTGGCATGTAAATACATGGAGAATAATATTTAATAAGTTTACATTGCATGTATTATTATTCTGCTTGTGTATATGTGTGTGTGTGTGTGTATTTCTCTTTATCCGCTGCAGCATTTACCCATTCATCACGATCACTATTGTCACAGCAGTTAACACTTACAGGCCATAATATGAACCAGGCACTCATCTAAGTATTTTATATATATTAACTCATTTAATCCTCATAACCTTATAACATAGGTAGTATTAGTATGCCTATTTTACAGATGAAGAAACTGAGGCACGTTAAGTGATTTGGTCAGGATCATGCAGTCAGAAAGTGCCTATGCCAGGATTTGAACCTGGCAGTGGGCTCTAGATTCTGTGTGCTTAACCACTGTTCAGTGTTGCGTCCTTTACAGACAGGCAGGAGGGGACAATGTGTACCTTTAAAAGGCCAGGTACCCCACATTGTTCCTTCTGCATCACACCAGCTCAAAGATAGATGCCAGAGACAGGAAGCACCACCTTATTAACTTTATTGTGAACACTTTTTTCTATCTGCAGATCCCAAGGGCTAAGATCCTGCTTTGGATCTGTTTCTATCCATCCCAACAATTTACTGAACCTTGAAGCAAACCTGAGCTGGAAGAAAAATGATATCAGCTCTTTGGGATGGCAGCATCAATATTTAACTACAACTGTCACTGAGCATTAGAGTTGCAAAGCCTTGGGAAATGTTGATCAGTCACAGGCTCCTTGTATGACACAGGGCTGTGAAATTAGTCCAGAGTTTCAGAATGCGAAACAATCTTTCTTCGTTTTTATTTCTTTCCACCATGTTGAAGGAGCCATCCAATGACCGTGGCTGCTTGAACCCAGATGAAACAGAGCTGTTTTCATAATTCTGGACTATAGTCAAGGTCTGGTCAGAAGACAGAAACCTCACTGGCTAATTGAACAGGAAAACTGTAATATAGAGAATTGTAAACCAGTGGAAGGTGGCTAACTAATAAAAATGGTAAATGAGAATTCTAAGGGACCCAGACACTGCAGGAGCAAGAGCAACTACTCCCTGTACGCTGAGGAAGAGTGGGCAATCAGTAACAAGGGACAAAAGAGCCCCTTTCCCACAAGGCAAGGTTCAGACCTCCTTGAACAGGGTGTGGCTATCACAGAACATGCAGCTGCCAAAGAAACTTGCCAGAGAGCACAAACCTGCACTGATCTCTAGAAGTGGCCTGTGTTGTCAGCCTCAGGCAGGTGGAAGTTGCTTAAAAGCAGCCACATTGTTGAGACTGTGGCCTGTGGACTCCACTGGAGCTGGGCTCTGCAGGTCATTCGGCTCACACATTGGATAATAAATAATAAAAGACAGTTAGGTAGAACATGTGTACCAATTGCTTCATCTGGCACCATCGCATTTAAATCTTACAATTGTGTATGTGTGTGAGTGTGTATACAAATGATATTCTAGGAAGGTTCCCTGTAAATTCCATGAAACAAAGACTTTGTTTCATTCATTATTGTAACTCTAATGCTTAGGACAGTGCTCTGCACCCAAGACACACCCTGTAAATATTTATTGAATGAATGAATGAGTGAGTGAATGAGTCAGTAAACCCTGCTTGGCTTATCCTGTGGCATAGCCTGTACTCTATCACTGAGTAACTCAGGAGGCTACATCTATCCCAGTTTAAAAATCAATGGATGAAGTGCTGCTGATGGTGTAGAGCTGGGAACTTACAGCTTCAGAGGTCAGCCTGGCCCCTGATTTCCTTTGGTCAGATTTCAGTCCTCTCTAGCCTGGCCAGCAAAGTGCCTCCTAGAGCATGGCTCATGGACGCTCTTTCCCCAGCTACTTTCATGGCTGGCCCAAACTGAAACATCCCCAGAAAAGCCTCCCCTGACCACCTTACCTAAAGTGGCCTCCCAACTCCCCAAGTTATGGTGACTCTCAAACTTTGCTGCCCCTTACAGTCACTGTAGGCCTTTAAAAAATCTCAGTTAATCAGGACTGTAACACTAGTATAAGGCTACATATCCAGATATCTGAGACAGAACTGAGAGTCCAGAAATAAACTGTTACATTTAAAATCAGTTGATTTTAGGCAAAGATAGCAATGGAAGTCAATAGGGGAAAGGATATTCTTTTCAACAAACAGGGCTGGGACAATTGGATATTCACATGCAAAGTGATGAATGTAGATCACACCATACACAAACATTAGCTCAAATGGATCACAAACCTAAACATGAAAGTGCAACTACAGAACTTTTAGAAGAAAACATAGAAGCAAATCTTTGTGACCTTGGGATAAGCAGAGAGTTTTTATATATGATATCAAAAGCACAAACTATAAAAAATGAAGTTGACAAACTGAACCTAATTAAAATTAAGAGATTTTGTGCTTCAAAAGATATTGTTAAGAAAATGAAAAGACAAGCTACAAACTGTAAGGAAATATTTCAAAAGTATATATCTGATAAAAGACATATCCAGAACATATAAAGAATTCTTACAATTCAAAAAACAACTCAGTGGGTGAAAGATATGAATGGATGTTTCACTCAATAAAATATATGAATAGCTAGTAAGCACATGAAAAGATGCTCAACTCATTAGGCATTAGGGAAGTGCCAATAAAAACGAGACAACACTTCACACCCACAAGGATGGTGACAGTCATAGAGACAGACAATAATGAGTGTTGGTGGGACTGTGGAGAAACTCTTCATACATTGCTGATGGGAAGGTAAAAGAGCCACTTTGGAAAACAGTTTGGTAATTTCTTAAAAAGCTAAACAAGGAGCTATCATATGACCCAGAAAATCCACTCTTAAGTCTCTAACCAAAATATATAAAAATATATGCCCATGTAAAGACTTGTACATGAACAGTCAAAGCAACATCATTTACCAAAAGTGGAGACAATTCTGATGTCAGTCAACTGGTGACTGGATAGACAAAATATAGTATATCCATACAATAGAACCAATGAAGCAATACAGAAGAATGAAGCACTAATACATGCTACAACATGGGTAAGCCTCAAAAACATTATGCTAAGTGAAAAAAGCCAGGCAAGCAGACCACATATTGGATAATTTCATTTATATTAAATGTCTAGGAAAGACAAATCTATAGAGAAATAAAGCAGATTAGTGGTTGCCTAGGGCTGAAGGTGGGAATGGAGATTATTTGCAAATGAGTACAATACATGTTTTGCGGATAATGGAAAAAGTGTTTTAAAAACTAGATTGTGGTGATGTTAGCAAAACTATAGCTATACTAAAGATCATTTAATTATGCATATAAAAATATAGAAAATGGATTTTAAGATATATAAATTACACTAAATAAAGCAGTTTTAAAAAATTCCCAATACTCCGGCTCCTCCCACTTGAATTAAATTAAAATTGCTGGAGTGAGATCAGGCATCAGTCATTTTTAAAGTTCCTCAGGTTTTCCAATGTGCAGACCAAGTTGAGAACCAATGGTCTACTGACCAGCAGCTCAGCATCACCCCTGGGAGCTGGTTAGAAATGCAGAATCCCAGGTCCCAGCCCAGGCCTACTGAATCAGAATATGCATTTAAATAAGATACCCCTGCCAATTAAAGTTTGAGAATCACTGCACTGTTACATCATATTTATCACAATCTGTAATTATTCGTTTTTATGTATTTCTTTACTCCTTTGTTGTCTACCTCCAGGAGAGTGTGATACAACTGCACATAACACACAATGTGAATAGTGCTTCAATCAAAATTCTGAGAAGGCATGGTCCCTGAACACTGCTACTTCTTTATGCCTAGCAGAATTCCTGCCACAGAGCTGGTACTAAAGTGCACATTTATTGAATAAATAACTAATCATCAATCTCCACCCCATTCCCCTTTTCTAACTGTTGAACTTCTATAAATATTCAAGACCTAGGTAAAAACTACCCTTCACTGGGGACAGACACGGTGGATCATGCCTATAATCCTAGCACTCTGGGAGGCAAAGGAGGGCAGATCGTTTGAGCTCAGGAGTTCATGACCAGCCTGAGCAAGAGCGAGACCCCATCTCTACTAAAAACAAAAAATAGAAAGAAATTAGCTGGACAACTAAAAATATATAGAAGAAATTAGTCAGGCATTGTGGCACATGCCTGTAGCCCCAGCTACTCGGGAGGCTGAGGCAGTAGGATTGCTTGAGCCCAGGAGTTTGAGGTTGCTGTGAGATAGGCTGACCCCATGGCACTCTAGCCTGGGTGACAGAGGGAGACTCTGTCTCAAAAACAAAAAAAAATAGAAAGTCCCCTTCACTGGTTCCCAGGGCAGAGGCAGTTTCCTCGTCTGTGAACCCGCCAGTTCTCTGTTCACCCACCAGAACAGCACTGAGAGCACCAGGCCTCCTCCTGCTAACATTGAAAGGGCACCATTAACCAATGGAGCTCTGCCATCCAAAGGGCTAGAGGTTTTCTGCACAAATTAACCAGTTAGTGCACAGAAAGCATTCAACTAGGGATAACACTATCATAAGAGACCTGCTTAATATTATGGTGTGTCTACCTTATGGGGACACACAGGTAAACAAAAACCATCATGACCCCTGTCCTGTTTGGGCCTTATAATTCTCTGTGGGAATAGATATTAGCATATCTATTTCCCATAACAAAAATGTTGGACATCTTTGCATTTTCACAAATGTCAACCTTCTCCATTCTAATGTTCATCCACCAAGTTTTTCTGTAGTTTTCTTTGCTTTTTGTACTCTTCCTGGGGAGAACCAATGCTTCCTGATACTGCAAGGCCTGGGTGCAGGCCCCTAGACACACAATCTCACCATCTAATTTGCACAGCCTCCCTACTGCATGGAGGCTGACTCTTTTAGTTTGGATTCTCCCAAAGCAGACGCTGAGAGGGGAAATTCTAGTGTAAATAGTTTATTTGCAAAGTCCCAGAAAACACTCAGAGGGTCATAGGTAAGTGAGCCAGAAAAGAAACCATGCAAATAAAAAGCGTGTTGTCAAGTCAGATCCCACTGTGGAGCTCAACCTCAATGGAAAACTATAGGGAGACTGTGTAGAACAAGCTTCAACTAGTTGTCCCAATTGAGAGGCAAAGAAACCGGAGGATTTTCTGCTGGCTTCCTATCTGTTATCGGCTGAAGCCTGCTTCTTGAACCATTAACTCTCCAGCACTTTAGATTTGCTGAGTGATCCCTTAGCTGGGGAGGGGGGGTTAGGTGAGGAACAGAGAATTGCAGGTGTTTAAAATAAGTGGCCGCCCATAGGCTGCAAGCCAAAGGAACATTCTCTGAGAAGTTCAGGGAATATGGTGTGTGTGTGTGTGTGTGTGTGTGTGTGTATGTGTGTGCAGAAATGACAGATATTTTATCTGAATGGACAGGGGATAACACTTAGTGGCTCAGTGAGGCTGACCTAGGAGGACTGACGTATTCTAGTCCAGAAAGTTTCTGGTGAATCACAGAAAAACTGCTTTGCTTCCAAGAGGCCAAATCAGTAGCTGGCAGCATGGAGAAAAAGCAAATTGAATTAAATGGAAATGACATTTCATTTACCTTGCCATCCATGCTGATAGCCACCTACAGTCCCTCTGAAAAAACATCCAGTGACCACCGGCCCAGACCTTTGCGCTTAGGCTAATGTTGCAACTTTGTAGATATAACCCCAGACCTTTTTGGGGGTATATGCTTGTAGATGCATAGTGTTTGGGGAAGGGAGAGGTAAAAAGGCACTTTGGGGACCCACTGGGAGTCCAGGACCCAGCCCACAGATAGGCAGTTACTAAGCAGAGCCAAAAGACTGAAGTCAGCCAAGCTGTCCGCTCATTTCAATGTGGCAGCCTTCCCAGTTAAGGTCTTTGGTGGCAAATCAAATATTCTATTACATTATTTTCCAATTTCAGGCATTTCCCTGGCTGGGCTCTCAAGTGGTATATTTTCCAAAGTTCCAAAACATTGTCCTGCTCACCATCTGCCTTGATGGGCTGACATATTGGACACTGACTCTGGGACCAAAACGTGTGGCCCAAGGACACCATCCTGCCACTGGCTTATGGGGCCTGAGGGATGACGGAAACACAGGGGTCTCAACCCAGCTGAACCACACACATGGATCCATGCAAATGGCTTCTCCAGCATCGCTGGTATTTATTCAGCATTTGCTAGGTGAATGTAGATTAGATTCACCTAAAAAAAAATTTCACTGTCTCCCATTCTCTGATGAGTAATATGACAATTTGGCCTTTTCCAATATGGTTATGCAGCATCTGTAAGATAGCAAAGGCACTTACGCGCAGCATTTTAGTACCAATTCGACCTGATTAGGTGTGTTGTCAATGATTGGACCTCAAATCCTAAGCAGGTGGCTTGTGTTTTGCTGTCTCTGCCTCCCCAGCTCTCTTGTGAATCGTCTAAATTTTAGGGACCTGCATGTGAGAATAATTCATGTTCTTTAAAGGGAGCAAAGAGGAAGGGGCACAGCTGGAGCCAGAACTCTGCAGCTCTCTCAGGAGCTAGCCTGGAATAGCTAAAAAGGATTTGAGCCAAATATTCCACACCCATTAGGCAATGTCATGAAAAGTGATTAGCGTTTAGCACAACCATGGCAACCTTTACATTTGAACAAGCCCCTGATCCCAGCTCCCTGTAAACTTGCTCAATTCCAGCTCTTCTCCACACTGATGTCACTAATTGGTGACAACTCGTTTCCATGAGTTCCCCATCCCCCATTTCCTGCAACCCCTTGATTTGATCCTGGAGGGATGCATCTGTGTATGCAGCTGGAGGGAGCCTACGTAATCGGGAAGGGAGCGGGCAATGAGTGGAATGAAGATGTTGCCTTGACTATTCATCTTGGGGAGATAGAACTCTGAGGACACTTAGTGCCCTATGGACCCGGGAATGTTGTGATTGAGGCAGGCTCCTTCTGCTGGATTGACTGGGTTGAAGGAAGTGCTTGTGAGTTGGATGACATCAGGGACTAGTGCTGTTTTTACTCTGGAGAACAAGGCATGGTTATTCATGAATCAAGACATCTCAGAGTGATAAGCCTAGAAAGCTCATCTGGTCCACTCTCCTCGACATAGAGCCACTTCTGCCACTCCCATGACAGGTGGTTGGCTACTGCCTCTGCCTAAGCCAAGGGTGGACGCTCAGCTGCCTTCAGGGGCAAGGAAGGCAAGATCAACGAGTGGAATGGAGCTCAGTTTAAAACAACAGTGAGCAGGGGGGTCTGATGGAAACCAGAAAGCAAATGCTCTAGCCGTGCAGCTCCAGTCAATTGCTGAAATGCAGAATAGGGCTGTGTGTGTGTGTGTGTGTGTGTGTGTGTGTGTGTGAGAGAGAGAGAGAGAGAGAGAGAGAGAAAGAGAGAGCAATCATCCCAATTAAAAATTTTTTTAAACACCAAAATTTAAGAAAACACTGAATGGGCAAACAATACCCACCCATATGTAAGTGACGGTTACAGGCTACCAGTTTGCAGCCCTGGCTCATGCAGATAACAGGGAGCATACCTCACAAAGCCACTCCTTGCAGGTAGCAGCTTTTTTCATACATTCATCTCTTCTCAAGTGTCTTGCAACTATTGCTCCCATTCTTTTTTTTTTCACTCATTCGATACATTTTTATTAAGCACCTACTGTGCTCTAGGCCTTCTTCTCAACCAAGGGTTACAAGGAATCCCAGAGAATAAGACAAACTTTCTCATGGAGAGTTCATTTTACCTATTATAGGATAACTCCTCTGTCCTTACCCCAAAGTCTAATCTTTCTAGATTAAACAGACCCATTCTTTCCAACCTTTCCTAAAAAGTCAGGGTTTCTCTTTTTATTTCCAGTTTGTTGATATCCTTCTTAAAATGTTGTAAAACAAGTATAAACTACTAGTTATGGGGCCCCATTCTGACTGTGCTTCAATTCGTAAATTTTGTTAAATAATTTGCTGAACATATGTAAGTGCATTGCCGTTGGATATATTTACCATAATTCTGTGGTTTATCTGGGATTGGTGTGGACACATATCTTCATTTCTAAGAATCCCAAGATACAAAGTACTCCACGGACATCTCCGCACCCAGCAACTACAATTTGTTTTCATATTCTTTGAAACTTAATGGCACACAGTACATGCATAGCCAAGCTTATTTGCTCTTCTTGTGCCCGTATTTCCAAAGGTCACAGATTTCATGCTGAAGTGCTACGTGATATAAGCAGTTCCAGGAGCACTTGAGGAAAATAACATTAATTGCCTGCAACTCTAATTGGCTTTATGACAGTACCCAGGCCAGTGGCTGGGAAAAGACACCCCAGAACAGCTGTCAAATACACAACCTGGCAGAAAGGCATCAAATGCCAAGAGCCCTTCCTGCACAGAACTGACATCCGAGAGGCCCACACAGACCCAGCGATCAGAAAAATCTCCCTCCATGTAATGATTTTTCAAATCCACTTAATTTAAAATGGCTTCCATGGAGCCTGCAAAACATGCCATGTTTCAGCTCTGGCTGGCAGTAAGCCGCACTTGGAATACCAAACCCCAAAACTACTAGTCATCAGGTGAGTGTTTAGGAATGTATACCATGATTAGGCCACAATTACATTATTTATTCAGCCTTTGCTAGCCGTGTATTTTTGTAATTAGAGATGATTTGGGGAGGACCAAATGGAAATCAACAACCTGAATCTGCCAAGAATAACAAGCTCTAGCAATTACACGTGTATCTTCAAATGATTGTCCTGGTTCTCTCCTACCTGAACAGTCATAAGTAATTGGGCATGAGCTCTGTCTCTTATCCTAGTATTTTACCTCTTGATTATATGTGATAAAAAAAAAAGCATAGGCCTGTAAGAATTATAAATATTGATGGTCACTTATTACTGCTCAGGGTTTGTGCAGCTCAAAGAAAACCAGGTTGAGAACTGGGAGATTAGGGTCTGTTCCTGAATTCTACTGCTTAATATTGACCAAGTAATTGAACCATCAAAATGATTTGCAGGAAGATTCAAATGCTTATACAGAAGTGAGTTGAAAAATATGAACCACTATGCAAAAGTATTGAAATACTATCATTATGGTAGTTCTATTTCCCAAAAACCCCTACTCTAAGATCTTAACAAATAGTTACAACCTGTCTCCCATCATGTTCTTTTCTTTATTTTTTCTTTCTTTCTTTCTTCTTCTTCTTCTTCTTTTTTTTTTTTTTGCTGGAACTACAGATTCAGTTATCCAAAGCCACTTCTACTTCTGTTTCAATTTTTACCCTCTGTCCTATAGGTTGCTAACTATAGACCAATGGGCTAGACTGAGCACACAGAGATGTTTTATTTGACTTGCAATGTTTTGTTTTTGTTTTTTAAATCGCCTTCCTTGCCCACATTTTATATATATTTCATGCTGATATTTCCATGTGATATTTTCATATCAAAATCTAGCTTTCCTAGTTCTCTTTAAAAAAAACAGCATGAACTGGCAGTACTGGTTTGCATTCTCCATGGCTGCAATTGCTGCTGGAGCTGAGAGCAGCTGCCCAAAGGGTATGTCCTCGGCAACCGCCCCACCCCAGCTGGAAGGATGGAAGCAGGAGTACTAAAAAGAAGCCAGGAGACTGAATAACCTACATACTGGACATTAAGAAATAAGAAGAGAGATATCAAACAGTTGCTATGAGAAACAGTAAAGTGGTTAAAAGTATAAGCAAAATACTAAAGCAGTATCAAACCATAGCTCCAGCCCTTACTAGCTTAGGAGAGTCATATAAGCTCTCTGGGCCTCAGTTTCCTCATCTGGAATATGGGAACAATAATAGTTATTTTTAGAATTCATTTAGGTAACTGATTTTTAAGCACCCACTATGTACCACAGATTCTTCTAGGCACTAGTGATGCAGCAATAATCCAAACAAAGTCTGCACTCATGTGGTTTACATAAAATGAGTGAATCTATATTAAGCACGTAGAACAATGTCTGACACATAATAAACACTCAGTACATGTTAGCTATTATGTTGTTATCATTCCTAATATACTGTCTACTCAAAAGTGATTACTTAAATCAGGAATGGGAAATCTATTTAAACTTGCATTTTATTTCCTAATAGTAGCTACCAGAAAAACAGTGTTAAGAATGATTCTGAGGTTTGTCCAGGCTTAGCAGAAAAGAGCACAGTGACTGATTATTATTGTCTACCTGGGCTTAAATTATGTGCATCAAAATTTCCCTGAAGGTTTTGCCATTGTGGTTTAAAGGTTTCTATAATTCTGTAAAGTAATCATTATTTCTGCCTTTCTTGTCCATGTTCTCAGTCTTTTTAAGTCTTCTTGTTCGGGGACAGACAAAATCGTCATATTGAGATGTTTTTCCTGTTAGCATATAGTTCAGGAAGGCAAAGTCAAGTTCTGCTGTTGCAGATGTGCTGAGGACACACAAAGCTCCAAGGGCTACTAGCCTGTGATTAGGGAGGGTTTCAGGATATCTGTTCCAATAACCAGCTGTAAAGATGACCCTCTCAGAGCTACAAACCCAACTTAAGGGGACTGAAATGCCTGACCAATGAGGATACGTTTGTCCTCAATAAAATATCTGAAACAAAGAATGAAAGAAAAGAAAAACATTCCAACAAATCACACCACGAAACCCAAGAGTTGGCCCCTGGCAGGCCTGGAGGCTGGAGCTCTTTGTGGCAGTATCTCTGCCCGCATCACTTCCCCACCTTCATTCCCCCACATGTCTTCTGTTCTCAGCACTTCAGGACCAGGCAAGGGTAGAAAGACAATGCAAATTTCCTCCTTCACAGACAAACCCAAATGTTCGCCCTCAGGGGCAAAAATGAAATGAAACCTTTCCCGACAATATTAAATGTAAACCTACTGTACTCCCTTGAAGCTTGCACCTGCCGGTTGAGCCCAAGGCTTCATTCCATCTTCCATCAGAATCACATGTGGCAGCAAGGCTCACAGGATAAAGAATTCACAGCCACAGGCTGCTAATAGGAGAGGTTGCTGGGTAATGAAAGGCAGGAAGCAAGTTCTGGCCTCCAGTTTAAAGGTGAACAGGCACGGTGACATCTTGTTATTACGCAGACACCGACAATAATGTTGGAGGGCAGCTCTGCACAGTGCCGCTACTGTGGTCTTCTGTGCCGGCACACCTCCCCCCGGGGATGCTGGGTGTTTGCAGAATGATTCTTGCCTGCCTGCTCATCTACACATTCTATTATATTTCCAGAAGATCCATACAGTTCCTGTCCAGATAAAGCAAAACCTGTGTTATCCCATGGTAGGTGGACTTTCTGAGAAAGCAGGGCATCACTGCCTGCTAGATTTGAGCCTCTTAACGATAGCTAATGACAACAAAAAGTACCTTCCCCAGTTGTCAGTACAGACCTAGAGGATCAGCTATATCACCTACTGGCAAACTTAAGTGGAAATGTGGCTTTTTGGTCTGTTAATTCCATAGACAACGTTGGTGTCCTGATTATGGAATGACCTTTGAACCCAAAAGATCTGGATTCTTTAACCTCTCTGTGCCTTCCTTTTCTCATCCTTGAAATAATTGTGTCTATCCCACAATTCTGTTGTGAGGGTTAAATTAGATAATATATATAAACATATATATATTAAGATATATAAATACATAAATAGTGCCTGGCATTATTTAATGCCCATGATTAGTACCCAAGCAATGTCAGCTAATATGAAAGAAGCCCATGGTGGCCCCACTCCACCCTTCTCTATTCTGTTCCTCGCCCTGAGGTTAGCCAGCATGGACAACGTCAATGTGCTTCCTTGCCTCTTCTGACTTCCGGTATGAGATCAGGGACATTATTTCCTTTGAGCAGCATCCCTCAACAACATGGACATGGAGCGGCCCTTTTCACCTAGCCTCTGTGTCTTCAAGTCCCCATAAATGCTCCTTCCCTTTGCTCCTCCAGGTCAATGGATGTTAACTGCTCCCCCCTGTTAATAACCTTGGGGAACCGGAATATTCCTTTGGTTTTCCGACACTGTGCCCACACCTTTGTCCTCTGTTTCTGGGACTCTGACTAATGCACCAAACAAACATCAGGAAAGTGAATTCAACTACAAGCAAGGCAGGAAAGTTTCTGAAAATATACATTATGCTCTGTTTTGGCTCACATACGGGACTTGAAAAAACAAGGGATATTTTTCTGTAGGCCCAGTGCACAAAGGTTATAAGGCTTTGTGTGCTAAATCTGGGCTTTCTTGCTTTAGGAGTTCATTCAGCCTGAGTTTTGTATTTCAGGAATGAAAGCAGCTGTTACCAGCAGACTTAGAAATACCGGCTTTATTTGGGAGTAGATGCTCAGGGAGGTAGGCTGGGTGCTGGAAGTCATCTGGTTTTGAGAAGTCACCTCCCTACAATATTAAATGAGAAGAAGACTTCATGTAAAGTAGCTTTGGATGTCAAAGGGCTAAAATATCAGGCCCTAGGGATTTCTGAACCTTGTCAGAATTCGTACTCCAAGCCTATTGCAGAAGGATCTGAGCCACCCTCTTTGAATGCACACATGGGCTTGGACAATGAATCCTACAGCAGTGACCATGATATGCTGACAACTAGAGGCCTTTCTAGTTAATATTGTAGGGACCTTGTAAGCCCCCCAGGATTTCTCTGTAATCCCAAGGGAGAGTAGCAGCACCCCGTGCCCCTGCCAAGCCATGAATGGCCTCCTTCACCCCAGTGATTCTGATTTGGTGTGACTCAAGTTGGACCCCTAAATTGCATTTTTAGTATGCACTCCAGCAATGCTGATGTGAGTCGTCCTTTGATCACAGTGAGGCAGATACTATAATTACTCCCATTTTACAAAGGAGAAACTAGAGCCTCTGAGAGCCTAAGTTCCTCCAGCTCAAGGTTTTGGGGGTGGGAGGCAGGCCAGTATTGGTTGATTAGAGTAAAACTGAACAAATTTATCATTTTTGTGTGTAAAGCACAATTTATACCTCATTAAAAACACAATTCTTTTTGTATTGTAGGGAATCCTGCCAAAATTCAAATGTTTGCAAAATTTCAAGAACCTAGTAGTCGTCTTCTACTTCTTCCTTTGCAATCAAATATGCTAGAACACTGTAGCTACTGAAAACCTTGTCCTAAATGTTTATTAGGTAAGACTGGTCTGGGGCACTTAATCTATGAAGGTGCAGGGCAAAACCAAGAAATGTTTCCCATCATACTATTAGGCACCAAGCTTGGAAAATCAAGTAAAACAATCAACTCGGCTGCTTACAAAGTCAGCAAAAAATGTTTACATAATTAATCTTCATCATGGCAGTTCAGTCACAACATTAGTGTCAAATATACCCAAGAAAATAAATGTAAATTGTAGGTGCAAATCAATTTACTTTATGCATTCAGCAGCAATTCCACTTGCCTCCACATACACCCTTAATGGCTATTTGAGGCTTATAAATAGTTACTGGTCTTCAGAAAGATGCAAGTTTGCAAACTGTGATGTGATCTGAGATAAAAACGAGGACGACAAAATAGCAATATGGAAATACCCATAGGCATTAGGAGATGCCTGAAGAAGTACCAGGAGCAAATGTTTCAGCATTTCCTGGGAAGAGCGGAAGTGCCAGCTTCATGGCTCCTTTTCTCTTTTTACTCTTTCTGTTGCTAACAGTCTCCTAGCCATTAACCCCTAGAATTGTTGGAAGGGAGAATTTTGGAGGGACTCCCAGGCCAGACTTGCTTCCATTCCAAACTGCTTGGAAATGGATTCCCTTTCTCCTCTGAAATGTGTCCCCAAGTATCCCAGGGATTTCCTTTCTGGTACCCAGGAGAAAAAAAGAAACATTTAAACAGTGAATGGAAATGCAAAGACCTGAGAGTCAGGCGAAATGTCTCAGAATGTTGTAAGTAGGAAAGTGCCCTCTGCAACAACCTACATAATGTAGATATCTTTTCCCCTGAACTCACTCTTCAATTCTCTTTGTCTTTTTGACTGCTCTCCAAATAGATGAAAGTATCAGGGTCTCTCTACTCTGCAAAATGGTTATCTAAATTTTGGTCACTGTTTCCTTTGAATCTTTCGTAAAAGTCACAGGTACTGATTGGGTTCAGTCTTCCCATCCTCCCTTGTTCACATCTGAACATAATTTTCATTTTCATCACAATGCCAATATTTAAGTGTAATTATTATAGCAACAGTCCCACTAAATAAAATATTTGGGGGAGGAGGGACCTCATTAACTGAGTGCTAAAGAAGAGAAGAAAATCTTTAATATTTCAATACTCGTTGAAAATTTTTCTCTAAATGTCTTTCGTCTTTCCTTCCCTCCTTCTTTTCACTCTCATTTCTACTATTTCTAGAGACAACAAAAAGCATGTAAGTATCAGTACACAAATATCCAAATTTATATAAAGAGAAATTAATATAAAGGCATTCATGGCTGCAAAGATGATGAGAACTGCATCAAGTTTCAGATATGTGCAATTATGATGATGATGTGGCACCAAGTTTAGCTCTGAGAGCCCTTGCAGGCAAAGAAAAAGGAGAAATAGATCCTATTTTTAATCAAAAGAAGCAAAGTAGTTCACAAGGAAAGACAAACGTTTTTGGTGGGGAGAGGGGGTAAAGGGAGAGGAACACTGAATTCTAGGAAGTGATCTAAAGGAAAGGAAGATGTGACTTCATTTATCGAGTTGGACCAATCTGGTGTCACATAATTGGACCACTGTGATATGGGCAGAAGGAAGTATTCTCTTCTCTCTTCCTGCCCACACCTCCATACGGGCATTTTACTTGATTTTGCCAACTTTTTTTTGGGGGGGGGAGCGCGGGGGACAGAGTCTCACTCTGTTGCCTGGGCTAGAGTGCCGTGGCATCAGCCTAGCTCACAGCAACCTCAAACTCCTGGGCTCAAGCAATCCTCCTGCCTCAGCTTTCCGAGTAGCTGGGACTACAGGCATGTACCACCATGCCCAGCTAATTTTTTCTATACATATTTTCAGTTGTCCATATAATTTCTTTCTATTTTTAGTAGAGACGAGGGTCTCAGTCTTGCTTAGGCTGGTCACAAACTCCTGAGCTCAAATGATCCACCCGCCTCGGCCTCCCAGAGTGCTAGGATTACAGGTGTGAGCCACCGCACCCAGCCTGATTTTGCCAATTTTTTTGAACAGAAATCTAACCTTTGACAGATTGTCTTATGTTATAAAAATGGTCAAAGGCAAATTGGTAGAATTATGGCCCTACTCTCACCCTCCATCATTTCCACCTTTAAACAAAAAGTGTTATACAAACATCTTGGCTGGTTTGACATAGTACCCCTAAAACCACCCCCTAAAAAATGATCCCAAGATCACCTAGCTATTCCAACATTAATCAGAGACCCAAAGATGAGTCAACAATGATAGCACCATACCAGTCTAAGGAGCTACAGGACCAAAGTTTGAATTTTCTAGGTAACTTTAAGTGCCTGAAGCTTGATTTTTCTGAATGTCAGATTCTGCATGGCTAAAGGAGATCATAAATTATGCTAAAATAAGAACCAATCAGTGCTTTTTAACTCAAATCTAAATTTCAATATTCATATTCATTCTCATAACTATCAAACTGTCATAGAAATTCAGTATTTCAACATCTAGAATGATCTCTTGCATGTGAAAGAAGTATAATGATCCTTGGTCAGATTACATGTGCTGATTTTTAGTTTATGACCTGGTAAATGTATTTATATCCCATGTAAGTGTCCTTCATTCTTCTGCAATACTAGCCAGGAGCTTTATAACTCAGAAGGTCCCTGTTTCATTTGCTTTTCTCACACTTCATCCACTCTAATGCCTTTAATTTCCAATGTTTGTATACAATCCAGTTTATTTACAGTAGGTTTAGCTATACATCTTGCGAAAGGCAGACCTTCTCAGCTATTCTAAATGGACAGTTTTCACATTTTAACTTGTAATCACAAGAAAACCATATATATTAAATAGAAAAGGTACAATAGCTGATGTCAAAAGATCCATGTTTGATTCCTGGCTCTCTCCTTCACTGTGCATGTGAAACCACTCCAAATTTCTTAGTCTTTCTTCCTAATCTGTAATATGGGCATGACAACAATAACACATACCTCTTAAGATCCACTTGCAGATTAAGTATGAGTATATGAGAAAATTTGTCAACTGTAAAATTATATTCACTATTTATTATTATTAGGCCAAAGTTGTTCTCTGAAGATGAACACAGAAAGCCACAATAATAATAGGAAACATTATGGAATGCTTACTACGTAATAGGTATTTTAAGCACTTTAAATATTTGAACTTATTTGAACCTCACAGCAACCCTAAGGCAATATTATTGTTATTATTCTCATTTTTCAGATGAGAAGCCTGCAGCATGGAAAGGAAAATAAACTTGTCCAAGGTCACACAGCCAGTTAATGGCAAAACTAAGATTTAATCCCAAGTGTTAGTGCACAGGCTCTTATCACTATATTGAATGTCCTCAGCACACAGCTACAGTAAGTATTAGGGTTATCAATAAATGTGACACACCCACAAAAAGGATTCCATCATCAGGTAAGTGTAAGAGACACTAAATTCAACAAAGCTAAATAGGGTTCTTGACTGCAGGACTTCTCAGATCCTTTAGCAAATGAGCCATGGTGGGATGCAAATCCCAAGAGCAAATGAACCAAACCTGTTTCCTCATGAGCCTTTCAAGGGACTAGTGTTTCATGGAACACATTCTGGCAATAAGGTATGACAAATAAATAGCAATGACATATCATTTGAGAGCTTGCAAAATAATCCTTTGAGGTATGGAGACAAATATAAAAGTATACACTAACTCTGTTTACATATGATCTCCATTTGAGACACTACCTACTGCATTAGATGGGTTACTCAAAGTAAAAAAGTTGTAAGCCTTGCACTTCTCTTTTTAAAATACATGTATAAAGAATGCTTTTGTCTTAAAGAAACTCTAAGAAACATATTTTTTTTTCCTAGGATGATTCTCTGAGGCTGACATTTGGAGAAGAAATATGTACAAGGAGAAACTGAGCCTTCGCACACCTTGCTGCTGTGAGGTACTATAGATCATGCTAGGGCAGGACTGAGAGAGCCCCAGGGAACCAGTCGTCTACAAGTGATTAACGACAGCAAGATGACCCATTGACTCTTCCCAGGCAATTTTCTACCTGGGCATCTGGACTTGCCTCCAGGACATACAGAGAGAGGGGAAGGAGTCTGGTTCCAAATCACTCAATGTCTATGATTACCTTAATAGAGACCTCAAGGTAAATGAATCCCTGCTTACTGAATGCCTTACTTTCTTTTCCTAATGCCGATGTGGCATCACTCTCACTCCTCCTCCTAAAACACACACTCTTCTCCCAGTCCGGGAGGAATCACAGTCCAGCTGTTACTAGCTTGACACAGAGACTAAAGTAGCTTAAAGATATGAATCTGGGCAGCATCACTGGGCATTACCAAAGGAAAAGGTTGTGGTGAATAACATATCTGATCCGCTTTTTAGAAACTGTCTGAGGCCTTATAGACCACATTGGATGTGGCCCACTGAACCATCAGTACCAGTCTGGTACCATCACCCAACTCCATCTCATAATATGTGTCTACCCTTTGTAACCAGGGGATATTCACTACTAACTTAGGATATTACTACTGGAGTGAGCCCAGAGTTCTGAAGGTCTTCAGTTCATATGAAATGGATGGTGAGAACATCCCTATATGCATTTGGCCACATGATATCATTCCCCTGAATGATGCAAGTCATGTAAAAGCAGATTTTGCTCTTGTTATCCTTATTTCTTCCTTCAAGCTTCTCAGCAATCCACGTGTTTCTTGCCTTGGAATTAACCTCACTCCACTCTACTGCTCATTGCCTCTCATAATCATAATAATTATAATTAACAGTAAAGGTATAGATGGAGTCCAAACTTTCAAAAAAAAACCTAAAAACAAAAACTTCCTATTTGGAATCAAAACTGATTAGAAACCTGTTTCTCCCTGCATGGTCTCTCCTCATATGAATGCAGATTGGCACCCCTGGGTGGAATCAATGAATCATTTCCTTCCAGTACCTTATAAGAGATAAATGGCATCTGTAATATAATGCTTGTGCCTCAATGCTATTGGTTTATAGTGTTTCTACAACCTTTACTCAGTCTCATGGTACTTTGCCTGAGTAAACCCAATGGTTTCTTGCCCCTGTTGATAAATCTGTTGGGCACATCACTTCACAGGTTGAAATAAAAACTGATTCCAATGTTGAAACAAAATCTTTAATCTTATCGAAGGATTACAAATGCAGCATGGAGAGGAAGAGAATTAGATTGGAACTGACATTTTTGGTTAACTCCAGTCAGTTGGTCCTCTGGGGAGTAGATGCTAAGACTGAGTTAGCAGTGCAGAAGGTTTATTGGAAAGTAACATTTGTGAAAGGAAAAGGGAGCAAGTAGAATTGGGTAAGGAGAGCCTTCAGACCATACACAGATCTGGTGGCCCCATAGGGTGCTCCAGAGCACAGACTGCCCTTTAGGGGAGTCCTTCAGTGGGCAGAAAATGTTAAGCCCTTGTATCATTGTGTTCTTCAGTTACTGACCAGTGCTACCGCAGAAAGAGCATGACCTTGACTCAAAAGCTAGGGTTGCCTAGAAGGAGATAATAGCTGAAGGCTCTCAGTTAACCACACATCTTGCAGCTGACCAAGGACACTTTTCTTAAAAGGAGATCTGAATGCACATTTGCCAGGATTCCCAGCCTGCCTTTTGTTCCTTCCTCATGGAGCAGATATGCAATTTGAGTTATACCAAAATATCCTCTAATTACACACTCAACATTGGAACCCTCATCAATGTAAACTGCTATAAATACGAGCAAAGATACACACTAGACCAAGAGCACATTAAATATGGCCACAAAAGGCATTAGTGGTCTCTTACACTTACGAATAGAATCTTTCAGAACTGAAATTAGAGGGGCTTTCTGGATATAGCCTGTGGATTCAGACAACATATTAATTCATTTTCAATCAATAATGCCTTAGGGTAAATTAACTGAGAAGATAACTGTCACCTTGCAAAACCAAGATCAGGAAATGGGATACATGGCAGATAAGTTATATTGATGAAGAAAAGAGGTACCAGACAGAAATTGACAAACACAGTCAGAATGAGAAATTTTTATCACATCTCTTTTAGTCACTCATAAATCAAGCAGATAAAATGATTAAAAATATATAAAATATTTGAACATAATTAAAAGTTTCATCTATCTTGATTCTTTAGTTAGATACTAGCCTTACAGAAACAACCTTCAAATGTGAAGACTTATAAAGAACTAGAAATGTAGACATCTGGGAGTTTACCTTTCTCTACTCTCTCTGGTTTATAGAAACACATCTGTTTTGTCCTCACAGGCCTGCTGCAGCCACAGCACACATGTACCTTGTGGTCCACACACCAGACCCTCTTGTTATCTCCATGCCCCATACATGTGCATCCACACCAGTGCTACCCGTCCTTGGACAGCTGTGCCTGCATCATGGCTGTCATGTGCCTAGGCCAGTGCTACAGCCAACTAGACTCACAAGACACAGCTCACTTGGTATTTGTGGAATGGACACTTGCATGTCTGATTACTCATGAAGTGTGCCAAGCATCTATGGCATGTCTACGTGTGATTTTCCTGAAGCCTGGAGTTACTAGGGTCTGACCCAAGTGAACTAATCACTGAGCTTGTAAACAAACTTTAAGGACTTTCCAGCACCCATCTGTCCACTGGCCTAATTTTCTACTCATCAGAACTTATAATCTCTCTCTCCTTAGGGGCCTAAGGGGCTGACTTACATTTTTCAGTCACACATTACTACATTTCATGACAGAAATTTTATATTCTAAGAGTGCTTCAAATTTGGACATTTTCAAAGATGTCTCCTAGGAATGTTGGTGAGTTTCATTTTTTAAAAAGTTTAATATTATGAATCTACATAGAATGTTGCATCTCATATGAAGAATATAACTTTTTAAATGTCCATGAATCATTTATAAAAATGGAGCACATACTAGGTTACAAAGCATAAAAAAATAAAAATTTTAAAAACCACAAAGAATTCATATTCCGCAGACCACATGCTCTTAACAGTTAAAGTAGATATCAATGAAAAATATTTAACTAAAAAATTCCCCAAAACATTTAGTCAGTGTCCCAACAGGAAACAGATGGTTTATTCAAATCAGCATAATCCAAGGAGGGTTAAATGAATGGGCTACTTAAAAAATGTGTGCAGACTTCAAGGAATGGTGCAGTTCTCCAGGGTGAATAAGAGCAGAGCGGTGACTACTCCTAGCCCTGAAGAGGCAAGATGCAGAAAAAATAACCAGAGCTTAGAAGAAAGAAGAGATGTAAGAAGCCCACCCTGAAAAGAGAAGTGATCTTAGGTGGGTACAGCCATCTTGAGGCCCCAAAGAGGCAGCAATGTTCACTCTATTCCTAGTACATTTGCAGCCACTTCAACAACTAAGCCATAATACACTGTGAAAACACCAGCTTTTCAGCAGTCTGGAAAGCATTACATCTCTTCATTGTCTTTTCAACAATGCAAAGGTGACCTTAACTATTCTCTCTCTGTCTTTTCAGCAGAGAGGTCCTGCCTTTGGGGAAGGGAGTTTGCCTCGAGGTTGAGGGGAAACGCTTGGCTTTGGATTCTTCCCACTGGGATTGGCCAATCCAAACTATGGGATGAATAATTTGCATTTTTACCTTAGAAAAAATCTCTTCCAGGCCTTTACTATAGTACTGCTAAAACTCAAGCTACACTATCAAACTATCACCATCATTTTCAAACCTTAGAATACACCCAGGTTTGATTGAACCCTAACTTTTATGC
The DNA here is from genome assembly GCF_020740605.2 of Lemur catta. Taxonomy (NCBI): domain Eukaryota; kingdom Metazoa; phylum Chordata; class Mammalia; order Primates; family Lemuridae; genus Lemur; species Lemur catta. The sequence continues at coordinate 24,442,314 of NC_059145.1, read as the reverse complement.
CAATAGTTACCTATATATGCCACTTAGATGCCTATATTAGCCTTCCACCAGGAACACAGACGTGGCTTTAAAATCACAGTAAACTTCTGTAACCAGTCATCTCCAAACATTCTTACACCACTGCTTCCATTCCATGTGGACATCAATTACACCCAGCAACTACAGAGGCAGCCCCCCATAATTCCTGGAGTGTGGCGGCTTGGAACTCTCAGTGCTAATTCATTTTGCATTAGTGTTTAGCAGCAAAAAAATCTTGACTCCTGGCACTGAGAAGTAAATTATTCTTGGAGTACTATACTTAGAGGCTTTGAGTTTAATTACCTTATAATTTCCAGGTCATGTTATTACCATGAAGTTACATGATTTTGCAAATTTATTTACAGCCTATAAAAAGAAAATGACTTTGGAAATGAATGTTGCTAAATTGGTCCCTTGTAAATAGTTATTTTGTTGTTTAAGAAAGAATAAAAAAAGCTTTCCTGCCAGAAAACGTGGGCTGCTGCAATGCCTATTCTCTTAAAAGTCAAGAATCAGAATCTTGAGTTAAAGATGCGAGGCCCCTTCTAGAGGAGCGAGGGGTGGGTTTTCAGATAGTCAGGCAAGCGAGCAGCATTTAGAAAGAAAAGCATTAAGACAAAGGGATCATATGCAAGAAGAGTGGCCATATCAAGGCCAAGAGTTCTGTAAAAGTCTGAAATACTGGTAATATTTAGGATCCAAGGGCAGGAGTTTATAAATAATTGTTAAGTTTTGTTCAATGGAAATTTACAAAAGTATGGGATGACCTGAATATTGCACTTGGTACACATATTTTTTGTCCACAGTATATTTATATAACATAAGGAAATAAAGTAAGGTGCTATTGGTCTCTAGGGGGAGTCAAGACTGTTTCCTTCTTTTCTCACCCCTAACCTGATTCTTAATTTTCTAGGATAAGTGGCAAGTAATGTAGCCTCCATGAAGAGTAAAGTTGCTGAAATTTAAGGATGTTGATGGGCAGGACTTTCAGAGGGGATAAAGGTCATGTCACATGTGAGCATGGCCTCTCTTCTATTTCTTTCTTGCTCCTCCAAGAGATGGTAAGAGCCTAGGGCTGTTCCAGCAGGACCTGACATCTCTCTGTCTCTCCTGAGATGCTCTTTTTCCTTCCTGCAGGGTAGCTTGGGAAGGGAACCCAGGCCAGCTTGTTTTAGTTCCATCAGCCCTTTGTTGGTAAACATTGCACATCCCTTAGATTGAACCAGTTTTATATTTGGGCATTGTGGGAGGTAAATGGACAGTCAGAGTCACCTACCCAATCTACTTTACCTGAGGCTGATTTGCCCTAACTGGCTTTGGAGAAAAGAAACTTCAATTGGGTCAAGCTATCTTACAAGAACCCTGCGTTGACATTTAGGTTCAATCACAGCACCACCTAGGCACCCTGTCACCCATTACTATTCCCAGACACATATTTCTCACAAGGACCTCGTGCGGAAAACAGGTGACTGGGCCAGCAGGATCCGTATGTTCCTTGGCCATGGGAACAATACCTAACACCTCAAACTTATCCTGAAGTCCAGCAGCCACTCAGTGAGGGGCCAGTGTATAGGTGGAAGGTCAATTCCTATGAAAATATGGGTTAGTTTTCTTTTAACCTGTATTCTCTCTCTGGGGACCACTTCCCTCTTCCTTTGCCTCCAAACACTGGCCCTTCCCTTCTCTCCAGCGACTCCTCCAGCAGCAGGTACACTACTCCTTACTCCACCTACCAGCCACTCCACCTATTTCCTCCTTATAACTCCCACCTTCCAGCCTCTGCACCACAGCTAACCATCCTACAAATGTCCCTCCTCCCAAGCAACAGCAGTGGAGAATTCAAATAGAACATGTTACTGCCCATCTGAGAGCTAAAAAAAGAAGGATGTGTTAATCTACAAATAAAATGAGTTCACCATCAACCAACAATCAACCATTCTCTGATGGAAATGACTCAAAGGGATTTCCAGGTCACAAACCCTGGCATTTTCAATGACCTTTTAAGAAGGAAAACCCTACTTTTAAAATGACATGATGTGTTTTTAAAAAAAAAAGTTTGTAAATGTTTTTCTTCAAATGACATGAAGGGATCCAAATGTTGCCAAATAATAATTCAAAATAAATAAGTATTTTGTACATATTGCTCTATTTACTTTTTGTCTGCATCCTAGAAACTGTAAGTAATCAGTACACATATTAAATGCTGGAACCAAAAAGGCATGATAAATTTAGCAGCTTCATGTTTTATTAAAGTTAAACCAGCTGGTGGAGATTTGGTAACTGAAGCTATATCCCAACTCACTAAAAAGTCTGTACCAATGCAGAGCACTGCAAACAAAAGCTATCATGTGAAATTTAGGCTATGGACAACAAACAGTTCTCTACCTTGTGCTACCCTTTGGGCTAGAATTTTATTTCAGGGGCTAAGTTTTACATGTGGTTGCCTACAGATTTTGTAATCTCTGCACTTGCAAAAACAAATTTCTAATAAAAATAACATGATGTTCTGCTAAAGAAAAATGTAAATTCACTGAATCTCTAATTTTGTAGTAGCTGTTGTCACTAAGGACCTCAGCTCTGGAGGCCAAAGACTAATCTGGATATAGAGTGATGGGAATGGTGATGAGACAGTGTCCCTCAGGGACTGAGGAGGTAGCACCCCCACAAGCAAGAAAAGCTGTCATGATAGTGAATATGGTCTCTTACCTCAAGGTGAGCCCCTTTTAAGAGAGTATAATATTATTATTATTACATTATATAAATTTATTATGTTCGTATAAGGTACTATGGCACTACAGAGAAGCAACTAACTTAGTTGGATGGCAGACATGGGATGACGTTTATGGTTAACAAAAGCCCTCACAGAGGAGGCTGAGTCTTGAAATATGGATTGAAGATTTCCAGATGAAGAGCAGGGACATGTACATCATGTACAGTGGTCCCCAACCTTTATGGCACCAGGGACCGGTTTCATGAAAGACGATTTTTCCACAGACCAGGGGCCGGGTACAGAACGGTGGTGGAGAGGAAGGCGGGTGGGGAGGCAGCGCTCAGGCTGTGATACATGGCCCTGTTTTCCTAAACAGGGGGATGGGGACCACAGAAAACAAGATTGGAGAGGGTATATACAGATGTTAGGGTGCTCTATTCGAAGTCTATAAGCTGTCCCTGTTCATGATCCCTTCTGGAGAGGTTGTCCTACTCTCAGCCTCTGGAAGGGTCAACATTTTCACTTTGTACTCACTATCTGCTAAGCTATTACTGATTGGATCAAGAATTAATAACTGGCCCAGGAGTTTTATGGCTTCATGTCTTATGTTTTAGTCTTTAATCCATTTTGAATTGATTTTCATCTTTGGCATAAGAGAGGAGTCCAAGTTCTTTCTTTTCTTTTCTTTTCTTTTCTTTTCTTTTCTTTTCTTTTCTTTTCTTTTCTTTTCTTTTCTTTTCTTTCTCTCTCTCTCCCTTCCTTCCTTCCTTCCTTACTTCCTTCCTTCCCCTCCCTTCCTTCCTTTTCTTTCTTCTTTCCTTCCTTCCCTCCTTCCCTCCTTCCTTCCTTCCTTCCTTCCCCTCCCTTCCTTCCTTTTCTTTCTTCTTTCCTTCCTTCCCTCCTTCCTTCCTTCCTTCCTTCCTTCCTTCCTTCCTTCCTTCCTTCCTTCCTTCCTTCCTTCCTTTCTTCCTTCCTTCCTCCCTTCCTTTGAATATACAGTTTTCCCAACACCCTTTATTGAGGAGTCTATCCTTTTCTCATTGTATATTTTTGGCACCTTTGTTGAAAATTAGTTGACTGTAAATACATGTGGGCTTTCTATTCTTGTTTATTGGTCTATGTGCCTCTGTTTTCATGCCAATACCATACTGTTTTAATTACTTAACTTTATATTAATAGTATAGTTTGAAATCAGGAAGTGTGATGCCTCCAGCTTTGTTCTTCTTGCTCAAGATTGCTTTAGCTATTGGAGTCGTTTATATAGCTTCTTATGAATTTTAGGATTGTTTCTCTATTTCTGTGAAAAATGCCATTGGAATTTGACACCAAAAGCACAGGTAACAGAAGCAAAAATAAACAAGTGGAACTACATCAAACTAAAAAGTTTCTGCGCAGCCAAGGAAACAATCAAGAAAATGAAAAGGCAGCCTATGAAATGGGAGAAATAATTTGTAAACCACATGTCTGATGAGGGGTTAATATCCAGAACACATAAGGAACTAATACAACTCAACAGAAAATAATAATAATCTGATTGAAAAATGGAAAAAGGACCTGAATAGACATTTTTCCAAAGAAGACGCACAAATGGCCAACAGGTATAGGAAAAGATACTCAACATCACTAATCATAAAGTAAATGCAAGTCAAAACTACAGGGAGATATCACCTCATACCTGTTATGATGGCTACTACCAAAGAGTCAAAAGATAACAAGTGTCGGTGAGGGTGTGGAGAAAAGGGAACCCATGTACACTGTTAGTGGGAATGTAAATTGATATAGTCAATTTACCTCAGGCCGGTGTGGTGGCTTGTCGAGGTGCAGTGGCTCACACCTGTAATCCTAGCATTCTGGGAGGCCGAGGTGGAAGGATCACTTGAGGTCAGGAGTTTGAGACCAGCCTGAGCAAGAGCGAGATCCCATCTCTACAAAAAATAGAAAAAATTATTTGAGAATGGTGGCGCATGACTGTAGTCCCAGCTACTGGGGAGGCTGAGGCAGGAGAATCACTTGAGCTGGGGAGTTTCAGGTTGCTGTCAGCTATGATGACACCACTGCACTCTAGCCCAGAGTGAGATTCTGTCTCAAAAAAAAAATTTACCTTGAAAAATTAAAAATAAAACTACCACGTGATCTAGCAATCTCAGTTCTAGGTATGATATATATGCAAAGGAAACAGAATCACTATTTCAAAGAGATATCTGCACTTTCAGGTTCATTGCAGCATTATTCACTGTAGCCAGGATATGGGATCAACCTAAGTGTTGGCAGGTGATTGGTTAAAGAAAATGTGAGATACACATGTATGTACGTGTGTGTATTATTATTAGCAATAACATAGATGAAGCGGTAGAGCATTATGTTAAATGAAATAAGCCAGACACAGAAAGACAAATACTGCATGATCTCACTTATATGTGGAACCTAAAACAAAGCTGAACTCATAGTAACAGAGAGTAGAGTGGTTACCAGGGGCTGAGAGGTGGGGGAAAGGGGAGATATTGGTCAAAGGGTACAAACATCCAATGTAGAGAATGGTGACTACACTTAATAATAATTGTATACCTGGAATTTGCTAAGAGAGTAGATCTCAAGTGTTTTCACCCTCCCCTCCACACACAAACAAAGTAACTGTGAGGTGATGCATACATTAATTAACTTAATTGTAGTAATCATTTCACAATGTAGACATATATCAAAACATCACATTTTATACTCTAAATAGACAAAATTCTTTTTAATTGTCAATTATACCTCAATAAAGCTGGGGCGGGGTGGGGGGGGCGGGGAACTACCACCAAATCTAAGAAGCATGTAGCTTGTAAGAAGAAAGGTTCATTTTTCACACATGCCGCCTATCACCTTGGGACTTTGCTCCAAGTCTTCTTACTCTAGGAAAGAGGCTGATAGAGGAGCCACCATGCTGAACACTGTCCCAGACTGTGGCAGAGGAAAGAGCTCCAGAAAGTCTTGCACTAGCAATTTGATGCTCCAGTCCGGAAGCCACCACTCAAAACTCATTGGCCAGAAATAGTCACACAGCCCTACCTGACCAACACAAAGGAGAGCACACCAGAAATATCTGACAAACAGCACTAAAGACTGAAACAGATTTCTGAGAATATTTTGTTGTATCCACACTGGAACCATTTGGAATAAAGTTCTATTACTAAGAATTTAAAAAAGCCTGGCTGGGCGCAGTGGCTCACACCTATAATCCTAGCACTCTGGGAGGCCGAGGCAGGAGGATTGCTTGAGCTCAGGAGTTCAAGACCAGCCTGAGCAAGAGCGAGACCCCGTCTCTACTAAAAATAGAAAAATTGGCCAGACATCGTGGCTCATACCTTTAGTCCCAGCTACTCAGGAGGCTGAGGCAGGAGGATCACTTGAGCCCAAAAGTTTGAGGTTGCAGTGAGCTATGATAATGCCACTGCACTTTACCCAGGGCGACAGAGCAAGACTCTGTCTAAAAAAAAAAAAAAAAGAATTTTTAAAAAGCCTGAAATGTAGGGAGATTGTAGGAGAGGGGCTATAAAAATTAGTCTGGAGTCAGATGATGAAGGATCTTGTCTCTGTTGCTAAAAAATTTTGTAGTTTTTTCTATGTTCAATGGAAAGTCTTAACAAACTCTAGTCAATAGGAAAAAGGACCACTATAGGTTTTAACTGAGGAGTTACATGATTAGATCAGTACTTTAAAAATAACACTCTAGCTACCACATGGAAATATAGATTGGAAGATTTATTGGATGAATGTGTCAAAATGGGAGGCCAATTAGGAAGCTATTGCAGTGGACAAGGCATGAGTATATGTGGATTTGAAATAAAACAGTGTCTGTGGAAATAAGCAAGACAAGAGAGATTAGGGAAAAAAGGCATAAGAAGTAGAATTTATAGGACTTGTTGCCAAGGAAAGTGGGAGGCAATAAGGAGTGAGGAAGCCTGAGATTTACAGCTTGGACAACTAAGTGGGTGTTAACACTAATAATTTCATTAAGAAGGTAGAAGAGAAAATAGTTCATAGGCCCCATCCATTGTGGATAGTCTCTGAAAATTCTGAGATTAACTTTTGATCTAATAACCTGCCTACATTCCTCTTTCCTTGAGCTTTTCTTTTTGGACCAGTAAGGAATAAACTTCAAATCCTCTTTTCTGTTCAAATTGTGATCCTCCAGGAATTTAAGTGCCAAGTAGATACCATTTCTAGATTTCCATACTACAAGCTACCATTCTGAAATGCATTGTGGCACATGGCACAGTCTATATCTGATTTATTTCTTCAACCCATACTGACCACTAGGCCCTCAGTGGTTTGTAATGAAATTGGGCATGTGAAAATGGAAGTTTAGTTTGCTACAGTTTAGCTCAGATTTTCACTCTGTAAGAAACTGGAGATGGAATTTACTGTTCAATAGTCATTAATTAAGTTAATACATATGGAAATGTAGATTTTTTTTCTTTAACAGATTGTACATGGTTCTTTTGGTATATGCTAAAAATGCAGGTTATACAATGAAAATCAGAGTCACAAATTATGAGAGACAACAGATCTCAGGCGCCTGTGCAGAGATTGATGGAAATCCATTCGTGTCCCATTATTGAGGCAATTTTCACAGTGCACTGAACTATGTACAACTACTGAGGGTCAAAACATAGAACCTATCCTTTAATGTCATTGAACATACAGGTATTATGATTTAATATCAATAAACCATATATTGTATACATTCTTCTGTGTTTTCAGACTCTGTGGCCCTTGTTTGAAACCTACAATAATTGAGCTGTCACTCAGATGTCATTTCCCTTTAATGTTTGTGCTGATCTCTTGCCTGATGGTTCTCAGATCCATTGCAATGCTCTGGTCACAGGAAGTGAAATGCTGAAAACTACAACTCCCATGCTCCTTTGTGAACTGGCTTCTAACTAGGTTCAGCCAATGGAAGGTGATTTTGAAAGAGTGGTGGGCAGGAAAAAAGGAACAGGCAGGATATCTCTGCTCCTCTCTTTCTCTTTCTGGCAGCATCATGTCAGTGACTGCATCTCTTGCGTGTTTTTGGTTCCTGCTGGATACAAACTTCCTCTGGGCTCCTCACTCCCTCTGGGCAACTTCTCCTTTAGTCCCAGCTCCCATTGTGTAGCTGGGCCTCCAGGATTCCAGCTTTCACCTGGCGGCCCAAGCCACATGGCCCCTGGGCCAGCTCCTCCTCCCAGGCTCTAGCTCCCTCCAGGCATCCCTGACTTCTGGGCTCTGATAATGTGTCTCCTTTTTTGGTCCCTCCAGTCCTAGCAGTAACACCACCTTCTCACAGTTGTTAAATTCTGAGTTGGCTTCCCTTTCCCTGTTTACTCTCAGCTCTTCCAATGCTCTGCAACTAGAGCCCTGTATTAAACTCTCTCTGCCGTACTACCTGGAAAAGGTTCTCTATATAGTCCAGAAAGACGGACCATAGCACACAATATGGCTTCAAGGGGACACCTAGATTTATGAGGTTCAGTCAGTGGCACAGGCACAAAGGGACAAGATTCTAAAGTCAGAAGTGTGACTTTAGAGGGGAAGAAAGTGTGACTCTAAGAGGATCTTAGGCTAAATGGATATCTCAGGAGAAAGATGAGGCACGGCATTGAATGGGCTCTTTTATCTCTTCCTGCCCTATCCCTTCCTCCAGATTTTGATATTCTCAGCATGCACAGTCTCAAGCAAAAATGGACAACGCATTAACAATCCTATTCTCCATGTCCTCACATTAAACATGCCCTAAGAGAAAACTTGGCTGCTTCCTCTGAAAATAAGATTGAAAAAAGAGAGAGACTTTAATAGATTGATAAATTATTGAGAGCTAAATCAGTGTGTAAACAGCATCTTTTAAAAGCAATCTTTTGATGCTTTTCATAGGACTGAAAAATGAGCTTATCTAACCTCAGTTAAGTTGCCTGATTCCAGCATATGTTGGATTTTTTTTCAGACAGAAGAGAACGCCTTTTGCTAAATTCAAAGGACTTGGAAAACCCAGGCAACGAGAAGGCAGAACATGAACAGAAGCAATAGAGTCTAGAAGTTAACCTTGTAGGCTCATGAGTCCAACAGGGCTGGGTTTGAATCCCAGCTCTTCCACCTACTAGCTTTGTGACTTTGCTATGTGACTTTACCTAAATCTCTGTGCCTCAGTTTTCTGACCTGTAAAATAGGGCTAATAGCACCTACTTCTGTGGAGAGTTGTGAGGACTGAAAGAGACCTTTTGTAAAGTGTTAGAGTACTGGGCCCTGTTCTCAGCAAGCTCTAACAAAGTAAATAGCTAAAGCAATTTTGTTTTGTTTCAGTGACTCTTAACAACTAGAATGAGTAAGAATCACTGGAGGAGTTCGTTAAAAATGTAGGATGTTGGGTTCCACCCCCTGAAATTCTGATTCAAAAGGTCTTGCGAAGGGATACCAAATGAGTCCCAGCCCACCCTCACTCCCAAAGAGAAGAGGGTGGACAGTCATGTGCAGTTCCATTAAACTGGTATTTCTCAGCAAACCCCATAATAACTGTCATTTGGCTGAATGTGAGGGTAACAGGGTGTGTTTTGACATCAGATAAGGGTTATTACCAATTTCTCAAAAACTGGAAAGACCCACTCAGGACCCCATAATACCTGTTAGATGTCTCAACATGTCTCAGGATGTGAGGTTGTGGCAGTCATTAAGGCTGTTCACTGATATGTCTGGCCTCTTCCTTTAGGTACATGATAGGATTGTACTTCTTTGCCAGTTTCAAGTTTGATATGGTCTTGTGACTTGATATGGCCCATAAACAAGTATCATTTCTGGACCAAAAATTTAGTAGCCCGTAGGCCACCCTCACATTCCCATTTACCTTGCCATAGCAACCAGCAATGTTCCAGATGGTCCAGCCTCTATCAGCCTGCGTCACTGAGGATACCCTTGATGGACATGAAGTGTCATGGAGGTTTTGAAACTCTGAGGCTTTTGGATTGCCACTGCAGCATAATCTAGTCTAGGCTGACAAATACAAAGGGGTGGGTGGAAGCCACCGCACCTAAAAAGAAATTCCCAAACATAACCCAGCCAGTTCAGTAGAGTGAATACACAATAAACAAGAAGATTATCACAAACCTGCCTCATCTTAGACGACCTGAGAATAACTGAGAACAGGGAATACATCACATTTGGCTAGAGAAGATAAGGAAAAATCTCAATGACTACTTTTATTAGCAGTGGTCCAGTTTTCCATCTACTTGCAGAAGAACGGTGCCATGTGGTACCATACTGTGGATACTCTAGTGGTCATGGAGTGCAGCCAGTGGTAGAGGTACTCCCATGTTTGGAAACTCATTATCATTACGTAAATATGAATAATAAAAACTATTTACTTTCCTTGTTGAAGGGTTTGGTGTTTTGTTTTGTTTGCTTCAGCTGGCAATATTTGGTAAAGTTGTAGAATCTGGAGATTTCTAAATTTTAGTAATTTGGAAAGGCCCTCTTAGTAAAGCAACAACACCTAAGAGAATGAAAATACAAGCCACAGACTGGAAGAAAATATTTTCAGAACATGTATCTGATTAAAGGACTTGTATCTATAACATACAAAGAACCCATAAAACTCAACAATAAGAAAACAAACAACTAAATTAAAAAATGGGCAAAAGATCTGAACAGATACCTCACCAAATAAGATATACAGACGGCAAATAAGCATAGGAAAGATGATCAACGTTACATGTCATTAGGGAACCGCAAGTGCACAATTAAAGCAGCTCTATTCATAATTGCCAAGAACTGGAGATAACCAGGATGTTCATCACAAGTGAACAGATAAACAAACTGTGGTACATGCATGCAGTGGAATAGCATCCAGTGGCAAAAAGATATGAGCTTTCAAGTCACAGAAAGACATAGAGGGACCTTAAATTCATGTTGCTAAGTATCATGGTTAATTTTATGTGTCAATGTGGCTAGATCATATTTGGTCAAGCATTATTCTAGATGTTTCTGTAAGGATATTTTTTAGATGAGATTATCACTTACATCAGCAGACTTTGAGTAATGTGGATTACCCTTTACAATGTGAGTGGGTTTTATCCAATTAGTTGAAGGGCTTAATAGAAGAAGACTGAGGTCCCCTGGAAGAAGAGGAAATCTTCCAGAAGACTGCCTTTGAACTTGAACTGCAGCATCTACTCTTCCCTGGATCTCCAGCCTGCCAACTTACCCTGCAGATTATACTGTATGGTTTCAACCATATGACATTCTGGAAAAGGCAAAAGTATAGGGACAGTGAAAATATAAACGGTTGCCAGGGGCTCAGGCAGTTGGATGGGGGCAGTAATGAACAGGTAAAACACAGGAGAGTTCTAGGACAGTGAAACTGTTCTATATGATACTGTAATGGTGGATACATGACACTATGCATTTGTTAAAATCCACAGAATGTACAACACAGAACGTTAATACAAACTATGGATCATATTTAATAATAATTTATCAATATTGGTTCATATTTTCCCACATCTAAGCTGGAGATAATAAAATGAGAATCAGAGAATTACCATGAAAATTAAAGGAGAAAATGTGTGAAAAGTTCTAGGTATCGTGACTGGCTCAAAAAATGTCATAGAGGGATCACATAGATGCCTAGAGAAAGAGGAGGAGGAGGAAGAGAAAAAAGATAAGGAAGAAATAAATGACTGATTTGAAGGTATATGAGGGCTTCAGAATATTACAGATTTTTCATATTCAATTACTATCATTATTACCTTCAGCAACCTAAGACTCCAGATTCAAGTACAATCCTACAGGTTAGGAAAAAATGATAGAAAAAAAGTAGAATCTTTAAATAATAATTTCAAATTATGTATGAATCATATTGAAACTCTTTCTTTAAATAGCAGAGAGGGAAAAATCCATTTAAGCCTCTGGTAAAAAGAAAAAAAAAAGAAATCTCCGAACATTTTCCAGAATAAAACTATAATTTCGAAGGAAAAGTTGATATTTTGTCTCAGTTTTCACTTTCACCTTCATTTTAAATAGCTTGGAAGAAGAGTTAAAATCTAATCAGGACATCAGAGTTTGGGTGTTTTTAAAAGAATTAAGATTTTGGCACAATTTTTCTTGATTCTTTTATAACTTATTTTCCTCCCTGATGTGAAAGATATGCCAAATAGAAGCTGAGGAGCCAGATAGCACGCCCCAGTTTCCACAGCAAAGGCTGAAAAACTTTAATTGTCTTAAATGAAGAGGCCTTTGCCCTGGATTTGCAGGAGAACCTCTATTTTAAGCGGCTTCCCTTATTATTCTGTTTTAGGGACTCTATTTTTCAAAGTCCTGATTTTGCCTGGATGCCAAACTGTAGGAAGTCATATGATGTGGGGCTGAATCTACTGCATCAGGTCTAGAATTTAAAATGCTGGAGAAGACTTAGCATTTTAATAGAGAAGACTTAGAGACACATTACCTCATTTGACTGGGGATAGAACTGTGGATAATTTGCCTCAAGCTTCAAAGCGAGTGCACGATAAACCAGGATTTGTACCCAGCTCTGTGTGACTTCAGAGATTACACTTTCAGCTACACTTTTCATCTCCGGGCTCTTGAGCCCCAACACCCAAGTGGTTCTGTCTTTGGGATGAATCCCATTCTAAAAGTACAGTTCAGTGGGCAAAGTTAACCTAAAGGAATCCCATCCTTTGCCCAAATCTACCAAGAATACTAAAGAATACCAAACACACTGTCCAATGCATGAAATCCTCATTCCTCACCTACCCTCACAGCCAACAACTGCCCAACTGTACTCCCAACACAACCTTCACCCCAGGCCAAAGTGCTTTCCCTTCTTCTTCCCAGTCACCATGGTCAAGTGGATCAGTTTACTACCTCAGGCCTAAATCCTTTACCCTTCTCTCCCTTCTTTACTCTTCACTTTCCACTCTCACCCTACCCTCCCAGCCCCATTCTCCTATCTCTGCAACCCCAAAGCCCAAAGAATCTGTTTTAGGAAATCAGAGCTTACCTAGGCAAAAACTATCTCAGAACTTTTTATTTTGAGCAAATGTGGGGAGGAGAGAAGAGTTAACTTCCTCAAATTATAAATGCTAATATTTTGCCTTTCTTCACACTTGTGAGATCTCCCAAGTCAGGTCCTAAATCTCACTTATTTCTGAATCTCTCATATATGGTTTCTGGTTACTATCCTAGATTACATTGCAAGGGGCAACTCTATTTCTAACATGATGTATTCAGGCTCTGTGGTGAGGCTTTGTACCCTCAGAAGTCTAAGTTTCTAACATTACACATTGGGGCACTCATTAAATTTTTACCAGCCATTAGGGTATATTATATTTTCCAAAAATGGCTGCAATAATATATATATATGTATATATACCACCCCACATGCTCTTCTTACAGTGTGACATTAACACTCCTCCATCAGGTAGTAGGGTTGGTGCTCTCTCCCCTTGAACCTGGGCATACTTTGGCTGTACCAATAGAATACAGTGGACATGGCAGCGATTTCCAAGGCTAAGACATAAAAGGAATCACAACTTCCACCCTTCTTTTGGATGGCTTACACTGGGGAAGCCAGCTGCCACGCACTGAGAACACTGAAGCAGTCCAGCGGAGAAGAACTGGAGCCCCCAACCAACAGCCAGCATCATATTGCCAGGCATGTAAGTGAGCCATCCAAAAAGTGGATCCTTTTGCCCCAGTCAAGGCTTCAGATGACCAGGCGACTGTAGCCCTGGCCAACATGGGACTGCAGCTGCACAGGAGACTCAGGCAAGAACTGACCAATAGAAACTGGAAATGATAATATGTCGATCTTGCTGCTTTAAGTCACTCAACTGTGGGCTGATTACATGCAGCAATAAGTAAATAAAGCAGCCATTACAACCTAATCTTAAATTTATCCCAGTGTTATATTAAGTTAATCCAGGCTAATTTTAATGTATCTTTTGGGGAAAGAAAAGTTTCAAAAAGGTCAAGGCCAGAAGGACAGGGGGGTGAGGCAGGCGGTGAGGTTCTCTTATTGACCCAAAGAAACAGGGGGCACTAGGACCAGAGAAAAAATGACCCCAAAAGATGAGTGAATTCAGAAAATATACTGCTTTTACTTCACAGCCTTCTCTAAGAGGCCTTAAATTGATATAGTTGCTGTGACCAAATCCTAATTCTCTGGCAAGGAAGAACATTTGATCACATAGCGAGAATTTAAATCTTTCTCTGTAGAGCTTGAGACACTCTCTGACTTTTCTTCTGTGTTGAAAGAAAAATTCATCCACCAGGTATGAGCAAATGGGGGCTTCTGGAAGCCTCCTGTTAAAGAATTCTGAGAGCCCAACAATAAAATCTGATGGTGACTTCAAGGTCAGGGAGGCACTTACATTTATTTTGGGGGAGGACACAGGCTGGGCTGGGAACCATCAAGAGATGTAACAGTCACTGAAAAAGGACCATACATACTGCCCAGAAGGATCAGACAGGCTATGAGAGAATGTACGACTTTCCAAATAAGTTATTTGTTCAGCAGGAAGAATAAAAGATGCCCTATATTTGTGGAGACTCAACCTTCCTCCCTTTTCCTGAGGACTCATCTGTCCTTTCATTGGCTCAGGTTTTTACTCAGTACTGCTGAGAATGTCTCATTGAACAGGAAAGGGGGCCTGCTAGCCTGCTAGATACCACTGGAAGGAAAGAATTGGCACTGGAAATTAATTTTCTGACACTCTTTCATGTGAAACTAGGTAACTCCCCACCTTTGACCAGAAAACTGCAAACGGGAGAAGACTCATTTTGACATAATGTTTCTGAACCAGTTTGGCTCCTTTTATCTGCAAGGAATAAAGGATCACCCAGTTTCCCTCAAGCCACAGGGGTTATTATAAGAATAAATAGGGAAATAAGAAAGACAGAATAATAGCTATAACTTTGCTTCTTGACACACAGATAACAATACACATCATACTCCTTAGTTCTTCTAAATCAAATCAAATCTAGTATTACCATCCCCCACTACCACATTGGTAGGAAATCTAATCTGAGTCATTTTGGAGAAAAGGATGAATAAGAGCCCTGGAACCTGTGAGCTTGAGAAAGAGATCCAGATGTTCATGGTCCATTGTGGGTAGCAGCTTGGATGTTCATCAACTAAATTCCCCAAGTTCATTCATAGATGCTCATGGCATCTACTCCCTTTAGGATTTGGCACCCAGGGCCCAGCATATAGTCCTCACACTCTAGACGTGCACAGGCCATGGCCATAATAAGTCTGCTTCTCCTAGGAGCTACACGAAGGGATATACTCCTTCCCTTCTAATCCCCGTGAAGAGGAGCCTCACTTTTGCTCATCCCTGCTCCTGCTCTCAACCCTAGTGGCATACCAAGGACGTCTGATGAGAGAACTCAGTTCCAGAAACAGGTGCCTTTTCTATAGAAAATGTGAAAACAATGATAAAACCCTCAAGCCTGTTTTCTATTATCACCCTGCAGGCAATTTAAAAATATTCATCCCTGCCCGAGGGCAGACCGTTTCACTTCTCATCCTTGGTAGGGCCACTGCCTTTTGAACAATCAAGGCTTATGTCTTTATGAGCCTAGGGTTGTTTAAAAAAATAAATAAAAGAAAGAAACTCTCTTAACTCTCTCCTGCCACAATAAAATTTTCAAACTTTTGTATTAATACATGAAGAGTCTTATAACCTTCATGTCATGGGAAGCCCAGGAACTATAACACATCTGGCTTCATGAGAATAACAAGATGAGTGGTCCCAGTTAATCCTCCTTACTCTTGTTGCATGGAGCTTTCCCCCTGGGCTGCCCACCTCAGACCCCGTAAGTGGCGAGGTAGGATCATAAAAGGCACTAGCGTCGACACATGTGGAAGGAACCTTATTTAAGTGGGCTGTGGGTATGGCAGATACAGTGAGATTTAGCCTATCCAACAGAACTTTAATTTGTTTGATGCCTTTCCAGGTGGGCAGGGCAGGGGAAAGGGATGGGGCATGCTGAGGTGGCACACTGCACGGGCTTTCTGAAATGCCCACACGTGGCTCAGGCAGTTGAATAGCACCATGTGAAGTCAGGATCCAGGGCCAAATACCTGCTACTGCCTCAGTAGGAAACTTCTTTCTGCCTCAAATTCCCTCCCTGGAAAGGAGGATTAATACCATTAAGACAAGCCCTCAGAGGATGTCTGAAGAGGTAACAAAAAGAAATAAGTGACTTTTGGGATAGAGAATAGTTATCTATTTCATAGCTTAAGGTACATTAGAGTTTATTTCATAGCTATTATTGGATTAAGGTGCCATTTAGTAAGGAGGAAAAAATGAATTTAAAGCAGTGAACCAGCATCATCAGTACCAACTGGGAACTTGTTAGAAACAACCTTTGTTGCTGTAACCAAACGAGAATTTAGAGCTGTTTATCACTGCAGCACATGCAGACTATGCTAACTGATACAACTCTTGATACAAATTAAGACTTGTGACATGGATCAAAACTAGTGTTTCAATGAAGAACAGTTATAGCTCTAGATGTATACATAAGAAAAGAAGAAAGTCTGAAAAATTAATGAGCTAAGCAACTAGTTAAAAAATTAGAAAAAGAACAACCACATAAACTCAAGGGAAGTAGAAGGAATTTTTTTAAAAAAGTGAAATAATAAAAAACAAAGGTAGAGCAGAGATGATTCAGGAAGCCAAAAATCAGTTCTTTGAAAAGACTAGTAAAGTCAACAAATCTCTAGTGAGGTTGAGCCACAGACAAACAGAGAAGGCACAAATCTGGGGGGAAAAGGTCACTTGAGATAGAAAAGAGCTATATTGATTAGGATAATGAAAACCAGGTGCTTTAAAAACAACCCAAATCTCAGTGGCCTAAAAACGTTCCTGTCACAACCCAGTGGAGGTCAGTTAGCTCTACTTGTTGATATTCCTCCAAATGTTGACACAGATTGCAGGACTGTCCCCAGTGTTAAGAGTAGACAACTGCCACAAGCAGCAGTCAGGACCAGGATTTGAACTGGACTTTCAGAATTCTAGCCAACTAGCTTTTCAGGCTTGTTCTTATCATTTAATTACTCTGGAAATAAGGTGACCCCACATTTTATGTGCTTGAAATTTTTGGACCACATGTATTAGTTATGATGGGCCTGTGTTATATTAGTGAAAAAAAGTAAGTCACAGAACTAGTTACAATATGCTACCATTTTAGAGAGTTTAAAAACAAAATGAAATCACATATTGTTTAGAAATGTATACAAATGGGGTAATGCTATTTTGTAAAAAGTAGGAAAATAATAAGCACAAAATTTAAGAGTAGTTAACTGGGGATATATACAGGTGAATTCAATGGTATTAATACTGTTCTCGTTCTGGAGTTGGGTAGTGCATTTTCGGTATTCATTTTGTTATTGTATTTTATGCCTCACTTGTGATACATATTCTGCATATACTAAGTATTCCCTCAAAGTATTCCAGTTTCCACTTGAATTTTTGATCTTAGCTTTTCAAGTTTTCAGCTTTTCCACCTATGAAGTGGGGATCGTAGTAGTAGGAGAGTGTAATAGTAAATATAGTCCCCCCTTATCCACAGTTTCACCTTCCATCGTTTCAGTTACTGATGGCCAACTGCAATCTGGAAATATTAACTGGAAAATTTCAGAAATAAACAAATCATAAGTTTGGAATTGCACACTGTTCCAAGTATTGTCATAGTTGTTCAATTTTATTGTTAGTTATGCTGTTAGTTTCTTACTGTGCCTAATTTATAAATTAAACTTTATCGTAGGTATGTACGTGTAGAAAAATATATAGTATATACAGGCTTTGGTACTGTCCATGGTTTCAGGCATCCACTGGGGGTCTTGGGATGCATCCTCTACAGGTAAGGGGGACGACTGCATTTTGAGACCTCAGTGCAAAAGGTTTCCATCCATTTCCAGTTCCTCAGCTTCTCCAAAAAGAGGCAGGCTGGGAACAGAGGAGAAAGGGCATGATGTTATTGTGTTCCTGCTGTAATACGGCTGTCTACTTAATGATCTTATGATCGTCACACAGAATAGGCTTTCCACCCTTTGGGACCATTTGGTAGAAGTCTGACACCCTGGGCTTTGTCACATGTGACAGTTTATTAAATGAGTTTCTCATATTAACATAGAGCTCTGAGACAAGAGGGTAAAAAGGAAAGAAACAGAAAGAAGACAGAAGAGAGTTAGGAACTACGCTGAGGAGAGTGAGACTAACTGACTGGCTTTAATGACTCTATTTCTCTCCTATGAGCTCCAGGGGCCTGGTAAGTAGCTGAAGCACTGTTCACTGTCTAATTCTCCTTGCCCACCCAAGCACTGGTACTTCTCCTAAGTGACAAGACAGGCCCTCCATAGTAATGACCTCCAGTCATTAACTTGTGCCCAAAGACCTGTCTTGCCACTCCCCAAAATACACTTCTGGGGCCCCAGAGAAAGAAATCATTTTTTTAATATTAATATACAAAAACAGGAAAACAACCCCAGTGCATATTTTCTGGCTAATTCTAGCCAAGAGAGTTAATGAGCAATAGTAGTTTTAAGCTAGAGCAGTTGGGGCAATATTTATTTTTCTGAATCAGCCTAAGAAATGTAAAAGATAAAACAAAAGGCACTGCAGATTGGGGAAAATCAACAAGCAGCCAGAGAGGCTGAGTGGAGCTTTTCAAAGAAGCTGTAAAATGTACTCAAACACATAAGAGGAAAATTAAAGATCAAAAGGAAATTATCATATTCAAGCAGTTCCGCAGTACACTGCCTCACCTCTCCTGGACTTTGAGGGGAAAGCAGTCAGTGGTAAGAATTAAGGAAGGCTGCACTTGTTTTTTTAATAAATATTGCATGATATGTCATCTGCTTCCGAGAGGAGCCATAACACGCCACAGCCACTGCATACTTAGCAGTTGTGGAATGACAAAAACTGGGCTAATTATGCTAAGATCATACAAATTTAGAAGCGAAGGCAGTGGAAGCTGACAGGCTATGTCAAGGGCTATGAATTTGGGTTATACACAGAACTCCAGGAGTTAGCACTGTCAGCTTGTTATGCACCAGGCACACCGGCAGGCCTTACTCACAGGGGCACCCTTGCTGAGAGTTCTAAAAATCACTTTTTGGCAAGAACATCACTTCAGAGGCTTTCAGAAACGAGTGGACCAAAGCCAGAAGAGACTGAATCTCGCCTATCTCCATCTCAGAGAGACCTTAAGGCTCAGGCTGCAAATAACACTGCCTGTTTCGACCTCTTTGAGTGAGAGCAATTTCTTAATCTCTCTGAGGTTCTGTTTCCTTATTCATTAATTCCCAAAATATTTACTGAGCACTTCCTAAGTGTCAGGCACTGGCATTAGGCCCTGGGGACATAGCTATGAACAAAACAGACATGTGTGCCATCAAGGACTTCTCATTCTAGAGGGAAAGGCAGACAACAAACAAGTGAAATATGTAATACTGTGAGCAATGATGCATGCTAAGGAGAAGGGCAAGTGAGGGAAGACGGATTGGAAGTGCTGGAGCTGGGTGTTTGGGGGCTGGTGTTTTTTAGGAAGGGTGGCCAGGAAAGACCTCACTGAGAACATCTAAGACAAGACCAAAGGCAGTGAGGGGAGGGGCTCTGAGGATACCTGGGGGCCGAGAATCTCAGGCAGGCGAGCAGCAAGCACCAAGGCTCTGTGCCTGGTGTGTTAGAGAAGCAGCCAGGCTGCAAGAAGCGTGGAGAAGAGTCAAGGGGGGTGAGGTCAACAGGAGATGACAGCAGGGGGGCCGAGAGGAGGCAGCAGATCATGTCCATCCTTGTAGGTCACTCTAAGGATGTAACTTACTGTGTTAAGACAGGCAACCATCAGAGAGCAATAGAGCAGAGGGGACCCATCACCCGACAATCTTCCAACAGCATTACGCTGGTTGCTATTTTGAGAATCGGCCATAATAGTTCAAAGTCAGAAGCCCGGAGACCTGTTAGGAGGTTCCTACAATAATCCAAATGAGAGATGATGGTGGCTTGAACTAGCGGCTAGCAGTAGGAGCTCAGATGGGAGAGGTCTCAGATGGCAGAGGCAGGGCTGGCAGGATTTTTTTCATGGATGTTGAAAGTCAGACTAAGAGAGGATTCAAGGGTGATTCCAAGATTTTTGGTTTGAGGAGTTGAAAGAACAGAGTTAATACTTTCTGAGAAGGGTTGTCTTAGTCTGTTTTGTGAGGCTACAACAAGATATCTGAGACTGGGTCATGTATGAAGAACAGAAATTTATTTCTCACAGTTCTGGAGACTGGGAAGTTCAAGGTCAAGGAGTCCACATCTGGCAAGGGCCTTTTTGCTGTGTCTTCTTATGGCAGAAGGTGGAAGAGAGAGAGAGAGAGAGAGAGAGAGAGAGAGAGAGAGAGAGAGAGAGAGAGAGAGAGAGAGAGAGAGAGAAAGGGGGCTGGAATAGTCTCCTCACTCCTGTTAAGCCACTCCAAGATAACAGCATTAATCTTTTCATGAGGGCTCTAATCACCTCTTAAAAGCCTCACCTCTCGGCTGGGTGCGGTGGCTCACGCCTGTAATCCTACCACTCTGGGAGGCCGAGGTGGGTGGATCGCTCGAGGTCAGGGGTTCGAGACCAGCCTGAGCAATAGTGAGACCCCCATCTCTACTAAAAAATAGAAATTATCTGGCCAACTAAAAATATATATAGAAAAAAATTAGCCGGGCATGGTGGTGCATGCCTGTAGTCCCAGCTACTCGAGAGACTGAGGCAGTAGGATTGCTTAAGCTCAGGAGTTTGAGGTTGTTGTGAGCTAGGCTGACACCACAGCACTCACTCTAGCCCGGGCAACAGAGCGAGACTAAAAACAGTCTCACCTCTCAACACAGTTGCTTTGGGAATTAAGTTTCCAGCACCAAGAACTTTGGGAACATATTCAAGCCATAGCAAGGGTATAACTAGAAAAGGAACACGTTTAAGGAGGAAAATATGAGGAGCTTGGCTTAGACCAAGGTCTGATGCCTGAACATGCTCAGATGTTGAGTGGGCAGTGGGTATGTGGGCACAAATTTCAGGGAGTGGTCTGGGCTCAATATGTTAAGTTGGAAGTCACTGGCATCCAGCTGGCATCTAAAGTCATGATGCCCGATGATATCTACATGGAAAAGAGTAGAGAACAACCCAAAACTGAGACCCAGTGCATTTCAATGCTTCTTCAAAATGGCAAATGATTCTGCAAAACAGAAATAATAATATTATTACCTAATTGAGTTGTGAGGCTTCAGGAGCAAATACATGTAAAAAGCACTAAGTTCACACATCCTAGCAAATAGTATAAATACTAAGGAAATTTAATCTAAACCAAACTATCCTGTTGGAGACTATAATAATTCCATCAACCAGAAACAGAAAATAAGGCTCAGAGGGGTTTAGGAGCTTCCTGCCTAATGTTACGCAGCTGAGGAATTTGGGAGATGATATTTGAACCTGGTTTTTCTAACTCAAAATCAAATATTTTGTCTTCATTTGCCACATGTTTTCTTGCTGATGAACAAGTCACATGCCTGTGTTCAAGGAGCTTACACGTTAATAGTGGGAGAGACAGGCAAGGGTGTATGAATTTAAAAAGATTGAAGGGACAGTCCAAAATGGGAGGGATTCCTAGACCCTATGTCCTGGGAGCCCTGGCTGTGGGGACCTTTGGTCTCCTCTTCATGTCAAGGCTGTGGGAAGTGGCCCGGTCAATGCTGCCTTCTTGGTGAGGACCTCATGGTCATTCACGGAGAAAGAGTTAAGAGGAAGAGATTTCTTCCCTAGCACTTAGGCCAACTGGAATACTGGCTTTGGCATTATTCATAGTAGGAGCTTGGAATTCGAGATCTGCTTGATGTGACCACAAACAGCTTCTTCTTAAACAACGTGCCTGGCCTGTCAAGCCTCCTTCACTGGAAAGCCTTCCCCTTTTTGAACAGAGTTTCTTGGCACCCTGGTGGAGAAATGCCTGCAGACAAAAGCTTTTCCTTTTGCTCTAGGGACAGTGTTAGTCTGGCTTTGTGTGAGCAAAGTTGGTGAAAGCAAATCATGATTAAATGACACATTTCCAAGGTCTTAAAGCTTCCTTGGTCAAAACTAGAACCACACAGCAATGCTAATTTTGGGTCTGTGCCAGTATTTCATATGGTATTGATGTCATCTACAGAAGGCTTTCACATCCTCCTCCTTTCATTTGTAAGACAGTGCAGTATGGTAGAGGTTGTAGGGCTAGTATTCATTATTAGTATCCTCATTTTATTGTAGAGAAAACTGAAGCTCAAAAAGGTTCTGTGACTTGCTTATGGCCTCATAGTTAGGAGATGATTGAGCAAGAATTTCAGATTCCACATCACGAGCACTTACTCTAGTGACAAGCAATTGCCTACGGTTTGGCATTTGCTGTCATTGCATTGCAAGGCAGTAATCAAATCTCTGATTCCACTCTCCCAGGACACAGTCTGCATATTACAGTGACCTGCAATCTCTCATGGTTAAGACAACTTTTAAGAAGGGCTTTAAATTATTTCTCCAATAACCTTCCTGGGTGGGATTTATAAGGGACTCATATGATCCTGATATTTTCTCCACAGAAAAAATAATAATAACAATAATTTTAAAATTCTACTATTTCAGAAATGCTGGTTTTCAGTGACCACAGACATTCTCCAACACCCAGAAACATTTATCTACATGATCTTACAGTATCTTTCTCAAAAGGATTGATCAACTCATGGATTTTTTTTTCCCACCAGATTGAATCAGCTGTTGCTTTGGCATTATTAAACGCCTACACATTTAGTTTCTACATCTGTAAGCCACCCCAGATAAAAGCTGTCAAATGCCAGCAGTCACCCACATGCTATTCAAAACCCCGAATCCACACTGGTCCCACACTTTCGTGACTGCCTCCCTCACTCCCCATGTAAACATTCATTGTTTTCTAAATGTCCTTGTTATACCAGCCAAAAATAAGTATCCATTCATAGCAACCCACTCAGATAAAGTTTTCCCTTCAATTTTGCTTCCAAATGTTCAAAGGGGGGAATGGATATCACAGAATTGGGGCCCAGAGACTGGTTTTTATAAGACCTATTGGATTCCTTTTTCTGCATCCAGATAATTGGCTAAAGAAGAAATATAAACATTGCCTTAACTAAAAACCAAGGCAGGAATACTGAAGATATCCCAAGTACAATTTGTTCTTTGGACAAAAAACCTGTCTGGGCTCTGTGGAAGTTGATTTTTTTTTGGTAGAACTTGATGGAGGATTTGCATTATGGAGTTAATTCCCGTATCCTGCTGGTTACTCTGTGCTTTACTATACTTTAAGGACAGGAGGGAAAACCAGCACTCCCTCAATTAGTTCTTTCCTGGCAATACTCTACCACAGTACGAATGGGCCAAAGAGTGGCTTTGAGTTGAAAAAGTTGGAGCTCTACAAAGACACAACAGAGTTATTTGGCATCTGCCAACTAACCTCCAAGCCTTGGAAACATCCATCTAATGAGACATGGAAATAACATGGCACTTGGGATGCTCTTGGACTTGCTGGTGAATACTCTTCCTGTCTGTTTGCCGCGGAAAAGGGAAGACATTAAAATTACCTCCATGGGCCCTTTTGTCTACAGAAAAGTGGATTTAGGGGAGCAAGGAAGACTAGTGTTCCCTCTGCCTGCCTAACTCCCACCACACCAGCAAGTCAAGCACTCCTGATGCCCAGCACCCAGACACTACAGTCACCTACCACTGTTCCTATTTGTCCCTGTTCTTTAGCCTGCCTCTCCCCTTCCTTTCCTATGGTCTTGGGCAAACTTAGCAGCTTAACATTATCCATTAACATTATCACTTTATGTTTAAGAAGATTATTTATGGAATGGGAAAACCTTCATAACAAACCATGAGTGAAAATAGGTTTTAAAAGAGTAGATAATGCATGATCCCAATTTTATATTGGAAAAGACAAAGTATCTAGAAGAATATCAAAACATTAACAGTGGTCTTCTTAGACATCAAGTTATCAGGAGTGATTTTAATATGCTTCTTTTTTGCTTAACTCTCTAAATTTTATAAAAGAAACATTTGCTACTTAAAAGTTACACATTATCAAGTCATTGCAATACATTTAAAAAACATTGGTTGCCTACCTATTGTGTGGGGGACCTTGCAGTACATGCTAAAATAATATGAAAGGAAAGAGGGTTCCTTGTCAGCAAAGAACTTACAGTC
Source organism: Lemur catta (assembly GCF_020740605.2). Taxonomy (NCBI): domain Eukaryota; kingdom Metazoa; phylum Chordata; class Mammalia; order Primates; family Lemuridae; genus Lemur; species Lemur catta. The sequence goes on along the minus strand of NC_059145.1, from coordinate 24,418,340 downwards.
TAGTTAGTTGTCCAGAAGACAAACAGTATAGAGGTAACCAAAATATTATGAAAGATGTTTTATTTTTTAAAATATTTAACTTAGAGAGCTTTTGGACACACAGAAAAATAGAGTAGACAGTACAGAGATTTCCTCATATATTCTACACCCAGTTTCATCTATGAACATCTTATATTAATATAGTGCATTTGCCACATTTAATGAACTAATATCGATATGCTACTCTTAACTAAATCCCATACTTAACTCAGGTTTTCTTAGGTTTTCCCCAGTGTGCTCTTTCTGTTCCAGTTCCCACCCAGCACACCACATTACATTTCATTGTCATGTCTCCTAAGGCTCCTCTACGTTATGACAGTTTCTCAGAATTCCCTTGTATTTGATAACCTTGATAGTTTTAAGGAGTATTGGTGAGGTATTTTGCAGAGTGTCCCTCCACTGGGATTTGTCTGATGTTTTTCTCATGATTAGACTGGAGTTAAGGTTTTTTAAGAGGGAGACCACAGAGGTAAAGTGCCCCTTTCATCATATCATATCAAGGGTACAAGCTATCAACATGACTTACCACTGATGTTAACCTGGGTCACCTGGCTGAGTCATTGTTTGTCAGTTTTCTCCAATGTAAACTTTCTATGTCCCTCCTGTCCACACTCTAAATGCTTTTTGGAAGAAAATCACTATGTGTAGCTCACACTTAAGAGTAGTACTACTTGAGGGCAAAGTATGTACATAAATTATTAAGTATCAGGGGAGATTTCTCTTCTCCCCATTTATTTCTCTATTCAATTATTTATGTAATCTAGTATGGACTCATGGATATTTATTTTATGCTGTGGGTTATCATACAATGACATTTTATTTATTTTCTTGTCCAAATTTTCACTGGGAGCCTTTTCAGTGTGCCTTTGTCATGACCCCAATGTTGTGGTGGGTGTTTTGTTTGTTCCTTTGTTTTTTAAGCACTTCCTTACTTTCTGGCAGTAACAAGATGCTCTCTAGGCTTATTCTGTATATCTCCTGACCCAGTTCTAAAATTAGTCATTTCTCCATGGATCTCTGGTTCCTGCTGTTGGAGAATGATATTAGAAACCAAAATTTGGACTCTAGGTGTGCTCATTGTTACTGAAGTATCCTTGCTTCTAGGCTGTCCCAGCTAACAAAACAAGGAGGTATATTAATATGTGAATATACTAACCCATGTATACACATGCATTTATAAGTATTTCTGCATGTAACTCTCTGTATCTATACTAGGCTAAACATGGGTTCATACTGCTGCCTCTGAGTCTAACTGATGACCACATGGATCAGTCTAGCCTCTTTCCCTGGCTTATTTGTAACTCCCTACTCCAATAGTGAGAAACCAACAAAACCAGAATCTGTGGAAATAGGGTCAAGGCATCACCATGCTTCAAAAGCTCGCAGCTATTCTAATATGCTGCTGGAATTGAGAGCCACTGACCTGTTCAAATTATGCTAGCCCTCATTCCCAATTCCACAGATGCTAGTGCCTGGTCTGTAAAAGGTGTTCAAAAATATTTGTTGCTTGAATGTAGTTAAGATTGAGGTTTGAGGATGATGCGGACATGCTATGGGTGTGGAAGGAAAGGAAGAAGTGAATTTGAGGGTTAGGGGCAAGTGATGCTGCCAGAAAAATAAGAAAGAATAAAAAAATGGACAAAAGAGGATGGATGAAGCCTCTGTCTTCATGCACATGAACAAAATGTATGTAAAGGCCTCTGCTCAATGTTTTCCCATCTATACAGAAGCAAGAAGAGAAAATACAGGCTAAAATGCTAGCAAGTATGCTTAGCTATAAGCAATAATTTCTTCACTGTAAAGATGTAAAAATAGAGAGCAGGCTGTGAAACACTAGCCCCTGTGAATCTATTAAAAACTCCTGCAGACATTGCTGCTGAATTAGGTCAGCTAAGAAATGCAATTCAGAAAGGGAGTTAGAACTTTTAAGAGAATGTTTTTCAGTCTTTCTTCTGCCAGGAAATAATTACTTCCCCACTGGATCAAGCCCCCTGCTATGGTTTGAATGTGTCTCCAAAGTTCATGTGTTGGAAACTTAATCCCCAGTGCAATAGTTTGGGGAGGTGGGGCCTAATAGAGGTGACTAGGTCATGAAGGACTCTGTCCTTATGAATGGACTAATGCTGTTATAGTGGGAGTGGGTTAGTTATTGTGGCAAAGGGTTCCTGATAAAAGGAACCTTTCTGTGTTGCTCCTTTGTGCTCTCTTGCCCATCCACCTTCTGCCATGGGATAATGCAGCAAGGCCTTCCCCAGATTCAGCCCTCTCAACCTTGGACTTCCCACCCTCTAGAATTGTAAGAAACAAATCTCTGTTCTTTCAAATTACCTAGTCTGTGGTATTCTGTTGTAGCAACACAAAACAAACTAATCCAGCAGTGTGATCACTCACTATGGGTTGCATTTGGAGAGAAGATGGGCAGGTGACACCAAATCCCCACCAAGCCTCACCCTTTTCTCTCCCAGTCATCATGCACATGCCTGTGAGCCTCACAGTCTCACCTATTCTCCCAGGAGAACTCATTAGTGCACTGCCTAATGCGGGACGGGCTCATTGGGACATCTGCCTCGATGGCAGTGTCCAGTATCACTCTTCCTTCTCCTCTCCAGCCACACTGATCTTCTATCACTTCTCCAAATACTTTATGCTCTTGTTCACCATCAGGCTTTGGCACAAGCAAAGCCCCTCCTTCACCTAGTTAACTTCTTTCCAATCTTTCCATCTCAGCCCAAACATCACTTCCTTAGGGAAGCCCTCCTTGACTGCATTGCCTAAGTCAGGCTCCTTTGTCAAATGGCCTCACAGAACCATGTTCCTATCCTGCAGAGCATGTATCTTGGCCTATAGATATACAATTGCTAGTTTTAGTCTTTGATTAGTATCTGTCTTCTCTCCCAGACTGTAACAGTTTCTCTACCAGGCTGTAAGGGGATTGTTACAGTTATTTATTGCTATGTAACAAATCACCCCAAAATTTAATGGCTAAAAACAACCACCATAATTTTGCTCATGGATCTAAAATTTGGCCAGGAGTTGGTGGGGAAAGCTCATCTCTGTTCCACATGGCATCAGTTTTGCTGGAGCGGGAGGATGCGCTCTGAGATGGCTGACCCACACGGCTGCTGGGTGGCCCTGGCTATCATTTCATTGGCACGTGGTGGCCTCTCCACTGGATTTTAATAGCAGCTGCCATGAGTCCCACAGCCACAAGGAAATCTAAGAGACAGGAAGTAGAGGTTGCAATGCAAGTTTCTTAAGGCTAGAAACTTAAGACTAGAAACTGACACAGCACCATTTCTGCCATATTCTATTGGTCTACAGCCACAAAGCTCAGACTCAAGAAGAGGAGACATAGATTACCCTCCCCCTCAATGGGAGGAGTGTAAAAGGATTTGGGGGCTATAGTTTAAAGATCCACAAGCATGATTTTTGTCTAAGTTCCTTTCTCACTGTTCCCTGAGTATCTAGCATAAAGTCTGGAACAGAAGAAATATCAGGTTGAATGAGGAAATACATGAGCGCTGCTCTTTGTCTGTGTACCAGGCAGCCTGTGCTTGGCCGCAGTATTTCTGAGCTGATCCCAGCTGACTGTCTGAACTTTGCCTATAAGCCAACCAGTTATGCCAAACCTATACTCGGATTCCTCATACCAGAGGAAGTGAATTTATTCGAGCCCACTCCTCGATTCCTGACTCTCTCTGTTACAGTTGGGAGGGAGGATGGCAAACAAGTCCCTCTCACAATTAACAAAAATGGCAATTACAGACACTTGCCTGAAAACACAGTGTACACTTTAAATTAGTTACACATGACTAAGGCAAGTAATACCCACCTACGGTTGACATTCAACACTACCCACGGCAGAGCTTGCAGCCGCTGATCTAAAACCACTGGGGAAATTTGCTCTGCATAGAGCTTGCTTGGGAAGAATCTATTCAGTTATGAATCCTGAAAGCACCTCATTCATTCATTCTTTCCAACCCAGGCTTCTCCTTCACTCATGGGCCTGACTATAAGTGGAAACCCTTACTAAGCACCTACTATGTGTCAGGCAGAATTTAAAATGCTTTCTATGTGTTGATTCATTTAATCCTCACAATAAACCATGAGACGGTCTCTGTTATTATCATATCCATGTGGCTTGTGGCACATAGACAGGACGACCCCATTATTCCCACCCCTGGTATTCATGCCTTTGTGCGATCCCCTCCCCTCCAGTGTGGGTAAAATTGTGACTGCCTCTAACCAATGTTGTACAATGAAGGGGACAAGATGTGTGTGATTGCACTGTGGGTGCTTGTATGCTAAAGTCTCTCTCTCCATGGTTGGCTTTGAAGAAATGACCTGCCATGAGTCCCACAGCCACAAGGAAATAAATTCTGCCAACAACCTGACTGACCTTGGAAGTGGACTCTGCACAGTCGAGCCTCCAGGTGACAACCCAGCCATGGCTCACACCTTGACTGCAGACTTGCAGAGGCCCCTGCTAGGCTGCACCCAGACTCCTGGCCCACAGAAACTGTTATAGCATAAATGTGGGTTGTTCTAGGCCACTAAGTTTCTGGTACTTTGTTATGCAGTGGTAACTAACACCCATTTTATAGGGGAGGATGCGTGAGGATATTAAGCCTATTGCCCATGGGGCTTCCTGGGATTTAAAGTGGTCCTTCCACTAATAATAAAAGCTACCACCCTTTGAGTCCTAACAACACTCCAGGTGTGCCAGGTGATGCACCCACATCATTTCCTTGAAGTCTCACAAAAACTTTGTGCAATAGGCACTACTGTAATATGATCTTATGTTATAGCTGAGTAAACTGTGGTCACAAATGTTAGTTTGCCCAAACTTACAGCTATTTAGTGCTAAAACTGGGATGTTGACTCCAGAGTTCATATTTACTCTTAACTTTGTGTTTTGTTGCTTCCTGCCACAATGCAAAGTAACCAGGGGTGTGTCCTGATAAAATGGGGAGGCTCAGGTGTCCAACCTATGCTGGGGTTCCCAGAAATGAAGGTGGGCAAAGAAACTGAACATGCAGCTGAAAATTGTCTCTGTCTCTCAAATTGCAGAACCTAGAGCTATGATAGTCCTTAATGATGAAGCCGCAGCGATCTGAGCCAAGTGTCCTCCTGAGAGCTCTGGGAGGGGGCTTCAAAGACTGTGAGTGAGGCAAGAACATGGAGATAGCATCCTCATCAGGATGAGCACGTGTGTGGCTGCTAGGTCTGAGAAAGAGGGAGTACATTAGGCCTTTTGTAAGCTCAGCTGCCTCCCCCCAGCCCACAGGTACAGCCTTATGGTGTAACTCTAGAGAAATTCTGCAGGTAAACTAGACATGCCTGGGGAACCTAATCTCTCATCCCGAAGCACCCTGTCAATCGCAGAGCTATGAAATAGACAGTGTAACATTGGAACACAGTCCAGTACACTCAGGCTTGCTAGGATGACCGTAGGCTAGCTCTAGGGCAGAACATGCCAGCATCCTATGGGCTAGCCACACCAAAAATGTTGCAGGAAAGCTGTGGGGAGAGTGCCAGGTCGAAATGGGGACCAGGGGCTGCCATGGCTCAATTTAGCCTGACCTAGATTCTGTCTGTTCTAACATTGTCACAAGCTCTGTGCCCAAAGATGATCAAGACACAGTCTCTGCCCTCAAGAAACTCACATTCAAACAGAACACATGGAGGTCATCAAACCACCAGAAAATTGGTTGATAAAAGCTAGAGCAGAGGTCACACAAAATGGGACAGGAGAGACTGAGTCCCAACAGCAAGGCTGGGGAAGGCTTCATGGAAGGTGGCATTCAGCATGATTCTGGAAAAAACAGTTAAGTACCAAATAGGCAGAAGTAAAGGGAAAGCTTATTCTAGAAAGAAGCAGTATTGTATTCAAGGCTATAGAGGTGAGAGACACAAAGAGTATGCATAGAGCAGCAGGAAATAAGTTTGACTAACTGTGAGAGGCCAGGTAAACTAACTAATGGGTCATAAAAGAAGAAAATAGGCTAGGCCCAGATTCTCTAGAATTTTAAATGCAAAAAAAAAAAAAAAGACATTTGATCATTATTTTATAGTATAGGGAGCTCTTTTAAAAATCTTGAAAAGGAAAGAATTTAAATTTGCCTGACATTTAGAGAAACATTGTCTCCCTTGTATAATTCACTCCTAGATGAAAAAGACCATTGTTTCTTGGAGAATTCTAAGGCACAATGATCACACGCGAGTTCACATAAGATAAAGACTCCTGTGGTAAAATAAGCAGCATCAGGAATGTGTATATTCCGCGAAGATCTGCAAGGCGAGTGAGGATACCAAAGGAGCTGGGAAAAAACCTATTTAACTCTCTCATCCAGTGTTTTTCCAACTATTTAATTACAGATTTTTTGCTATGAATAAACACATCTTGATATCTCTTGAAACTTTAGGACATATCATTACAGGGGATACATGCTCTATGTTCTCCAATTACCACGCTAAAGAGCTTTCTTAAAGGCACTACCCAAGTTCTTACTACTTCTTGCAAAAGAGAACAGGAAATGATTTCTCTTCTGTGTTCCATGAGTGTGTTTGGCTAAAAGAGATGAACTGAGGATGACTCTACCAAAGTGCACTTTTATCTAAGAAAATACTTTACTGAGTCAGTCTTTTCTGCCACAAAGAACAGAAAACTTGCAGGTTTCACTGCTGTCCCAGCTATTTGAAGGTTCCCAAATGGACTTGTCACAAAACAAGGATCAGAGCATTCCACATTAATTACCAGTGTCCACTAGAAGGCCTGGGAGAGGCTGTGCAGGCAAATAGCTGGGGCCAGAACAGACCGGCAAAAACACAGGGCTTAATATAAATCAGACCCAAACTGCCAAGGGGTCTTCACTGTGATCAGGAGCATGATTTACCCATAAAATGATTCATAGCTGCTTCTTCCATATAAACATTTTTGTGCCTCATGGAATGATTCTTTACCATCTATTCTGGGCAACAGATCCAAAGATATAGCACAGAAAGGGAGCATAATTTGGCTATAAAAATGTTGTAATAAGTGATTTTATATAACTGAAATGCCAGTTCCTTTACTACATCCTCCCACTCATTTTACAACCAGTTAATATTTTTCTGAACTTTTGTGTTGTATTCCACTCATCCGCCTCTGCAATCTTTTTTGCCTATTTTTCTGCCAGAGCCACAAGAATAAAGCTGTCAGATGGTCTGTGAAGCCATTTTTCTTGTCTGGTAAATTGTCTACAGGCAACCATAGCCTCCTACCTGCTCCACTATATAAGAAAAGAAGCCTATCTTAACAAAACAGAATTTAAATATTCTTTCAATGCATGTTACCTATAGGAATCTAGGATGATATAAGTGAAAATATATTGCACTGACATTTTTTTTACCTCGTTCCAATGGGATGGGGGTGGATGTTTCTATTAAGCAGCCTTCGCATTGACATGCTTAGAGAGATGTTATATAGCTCTCCAACAGGAATATCTCAAGGTATTTGAACTGCAATAATAAATGTAGCTACTCCTAGGGGAAGAAGGATACAGCAAGAAAGTGCCCCAGAAGAAGAACATTAAGAATTGAAGTGAGCTAATGGTATACGGTGGTTAGGCTTTGAATGTGATGAGGATTTATGGTTTCAATTAGTGCTGGAGAGCAATTTTAGAAAGTTATTAGCAAGCGACTGGCATTCTCAAAGATGGCTCATTTGTGTATTGCTCAAGATTAGCTGGGTCTTTTAGTTGTTTACAAACACACATGGTGGCTCGTACTGAATGTGCAGAAGTGACTGCAATATTATATATTCAGAGCTCTTTAGCAGAGATGAAGGCTGGTGATTTGGTTTCTTAGTACTCCGGTGTGGGCAAAGCAAAACTCAATTTTGCAACATTTTCTCCAGTTAAAAAGAAAAGGTAAGTTTCCCCACCTGTTCTAAACTCCGATACACTATTTCAAGCGAAAAGCTTCCACATTCAGCACGTTCTCTCATATTTAAAATTCTTAAATGCCTCAAATACTCCATCTTGTGCTACCTAGAATACAAATTAATTTTAAAAATCTCCCCATTGTACTGTTTTGCACCGAAACCCATAAGTCTTTGTGTTGGATTGTGCATATTTTTTCTCTTTTAAAGCCTTTGGGGCGTTATTCATACAATGCAAAAATTCTCAAATAGATTAGAATCCAGGTTGAGACATCTGCAAACCAAACAAAAAGTGCCCAGTCCCAGTCATGGGAAGCTGTGCCTGGTTTTCTTCACATCAAAAGCCATGGACGATATTAGATCACCACGAGCCAGCAGACCTTGACCTCAGCCTCCCACTGAGCACTGAGACAGTTTCCCCAATACCTCCATATGGGAAATACAAGGAAACACTTCCCACACACAGTGACATTAGGATTCCTCACAGGATAACAAGCCCTTGGTCTAGGCTCCATGAGCTCACAATAGGAGAATAGCTACTGTTTTTCATGAGCCTGGTCTATGTGGCTATTGAAGGTATGGTTCTTCGATCTCAAAATTCAAGTGCTTAAGAAATATCCATTTCTTTATTTTCTCCATTTATTTTTATCCTAACGACGAATATTTCCTTATTTGAAAAACACACATTTTAGGAAATCAGGGCGGAGCAAGATGGCCAAATAGAAACCCCCAGCCATCATCTCTCCACACAAACACCTAATTCAACAACTATCCACGAAATCAAACACTCTCAGGAGAGACCAAAAATCAGGTGAGCGATCATTCTACCTGTTTTTAATATTATGTCAAGCAAAGAGGCACTGAAGAGAGCAGAAAGCCAGTTTTCATGGCTTACACCACCCCTCCCCCAGCCCCCAGCAGCACCCCACCAGCAGGAAGAGTGAAGCGATTGTGGGACTTTGCATTGAAACCAGGGCAGCCCTGGCACAGGGGAACATGGCTCAGGGCAGAACTCTGCCAGTGCCCATGGAGGGAGCATTGTGACCAGCTCGGCCAGAGGCAAATCCTCTGTCCTGAAGCCCCAGTTCCCGCTAGCCCCACCACGGGCTGACAAAAAGCAGCCTGGGGCCCGGACTAAATTCATACTGCAGTTGGGCCACAGGCTGCAGTCCTTGGGCAATTCCTGTGGCTGTGCTGGCTCCTGGACTTGGGGTGCACATGATCCACCAGTGGGACACCAGCCACTGCGGCCAAGCCAATGCTTGTGTCACTCCTCCCCCAACTACAGGCAGTGAGGCTCAGGCAGAGTCTTCTTCCACTTGAGGAAACGAAAGGGAAGAGCTCAGAGGACTGTTTTGCAACATGGGCACAAGCTCAGCCACAGTAAAATAAGTACCAAGCAGATGTCTGAGGCCCCTGAGTCCAGATCTTAGTTCCTGGACCACATTTCTGGACTCACCCTGGGCCAGAAGAAAACAATGCTGCCCTGAAGGGAAGGACTCAGTCCTGGCAGGATTCACCAGGTGCTGAGTAAGTAGCCCTTGGGCTTTGAATAAACATCAGAGGTAGCCAGGCAGCAGTCACCACTGGCTTTGGGTGAGACTGGGCTGGCTTCAATGTGTCCTGGCACTGGTGGCCACAAGGGAGAGCCCACGTCATTCCTCCTCTAACTACAGCAGCCAAGCACAGAGAGCGAGGGAATAGAGTGAGAGACGTTGCCTGGTCATCTAGGGAATTCTCTTGTATCTTACCCAAGGTCACCATGGTGGTACCACCAGGAGTCTGCAAGAGTCACAGCATCAATGGGTTTGGGGCATCTCCAGTGCTGATATGGCTGCAGTGACCAAAGACTTTGACCACAACACTCAATTCCCTTTGAGTATCTAGAAAACCTTCTCAAGAAGGGCAGGTTCAAATAAACCCAGACGGTGAAGATTTAAATAACTCTTCAATGCCTAGACATCGACAAATATCCATAAGTATCAAGAACATCCAGGAAGACATGACCTTGTAACAGATTATGGACTGAAAGAAAAATGGCAAAGAGATTTTCTGTCTCCTTAAAACTTTCCCCACTCTTTTGGGAACCACAGCCTGTCCTGCATCCCTGAGGCAGGTTAAGTCTTTCATAAGAACTCCCAGGTGGCTCCAGCCCCCAAGGTGGGCCTCTGGTGGGAGTTCACAGCCTTTGTTTGTGGCTGAAATGGGAGGATTAAATTAGTTAACCACAGTAATTGCCTAAAGCTGAGAACCCTCCCTTTAAAAGCTCTGTATTTCTGCCTACGTTTGGGAAATTTGGGATTTTGAGATGAGAAGGTCTACCATATTTCCTCCTTTGCTGGCAAAATAGACTCACTCTTGCCTTCCTCCCCAAACCGCTTGTCTTTGTTATTCAGCCTTGTGGACAAGTAGTCAAGCTTTCAGTAACAACCTCACCAAACAAACTAAGTAAGGCACCAGTGACCAATCCCAGAGCGATGGAGATAGATAACCTTTCAGACAAAGAATTCAGAATAGCCATCCTGAAGCTCAATGAACTTCAAGACAACACAGAGAAGGAATTCAGAAGCCTACTGAGAAATTTAACAAAGAGATTGAAATAATAATAAAAAAATCAAGCAGAAGTTCTAGAGCTAGCATTCTATGATTGAGCTAGGGAAGATACTAAAAAAATACCACTCCCAAGTCAGAGGTGTTAACAATAGAAAATATGAATCGTATATGCATTTGTATGACTACTATATATATGCCCATACATGTATATACATATACTCATACAAACACAGATATATATGTATATCTAAGTGTGTGTGTATACATATATACATGTATGGACATATACATATTAGTCATACAAACACAAATAAATATATGTACACACACAAAAAATATCCATCCAAAGGTAAATAACAAATAATAGCTTGACATGGTTAATTCAATTCCACACTTCAGAGATCTGTTAACCAAGGGGAAAGGGATCTGGGGTTTTGATCCACCAACTCCAGTCAGCCACTGATAGAAAGCTACCCTTGGAGCATTAATTCTCTGGCACTTGTAGCCTGTCCCATGATTATGCCAGCTGAATGCGCCACCAGGCCAGAGAAAGCCCTTAGGCAGAGAGACACAGTAACTGACAGATGAAAACCTTTGCATCTACTAGCATGGAAATGGGGAGTGCTTAGGGGCTGTGAGCAGGCCAACACTGTCAGTGTCTACAGCAGGAGCCAGCTGCTCAGGCTGTCTGCCCAGATTCAAGTCCAGTGGATGAAAGAAGACCCTCCCTTTCTAATAATTCTAATAGGTCTGACCAAAGTTCTGCAATGTAAATCTTATAGCTTCTGGTAGGCTCAAGTGCAATCCTGTGGTTGATCAAGCCCAGGCCATGGGGCACCAGCCAAACAACATGAATAATTTATTGTATATTTCAAAATAGCTAGAAGAGAAGAACTGTACTGTTCCCAACACAAAGAAAAGTTAAAAGTTGAGGTGATGGACATCCTAATTACCCCGATTTGATCATTGTGGATTGTACACATGTATCAAAATATAACCTATACCCTAAAAATATGTACAACTATGACATATCAACAAAAAATACAAAAAAGAGAAGAAATTTAACCAGAGGGAAGGGTGATTCCTCTTAGAAACTCACATATTGGTATGTCAGGAGTAGGGAAGAACAAATACAAGGCAGAAAAGATAAACCCAAGAAAATGTGACTCACTGATGTTACAAATACTGAAATACAAATACAGGCTTCTCCTTGCCACTCAGCCATGAGTGTGAAGTCTCCTGGAACACATGACTGTCCCTGAATCTCCCAAATGCCAGTGATGGGGATCACAATTTTATCCAGCCCTCTGCCTGACACAGCTTCTTTTTGTTTTCACTGTAGTGGTTGGGAAACCTTAGAGAAAAGAAATTCAGGTAAAAGGGGTCAAGAAATAAACCACAGAGGCAAACATCAGCCTAGTTATTCCTTTATACCACAGAAGAGTGGAGGGGTTATAGGAAATAATCGAGTTAGTGAATGGGCAGCTTAGGACAGTCTGTACAGAAGACCATCTACTCTATATCTTGTAATATAAAGGCCAAAGCAATTACAGTCTTGATCTCCCTAAGGAAATAAAGATAGGACTTAGCGAGAGACTTAGAACCAATGACTGTCAGCATTGAAGATCTTGGTTATATTAATTATATGTTAACCAATATAATAATATAATATTTTATCAGTTCCATGTCTGATCAATCACAGAATGGACTATTTTATCTCATTTAAAGCAGTGGTCCCCAACCTTTTTGGCACCAGAGACTGGTTTCATGGAAGATAATTTTTCCAAGGATGTGGGGGTGGGGTGGAGGCGGAGCTCAGGTGGTGCAAGCGATCAGAGCGGCTATAAATACAGATGAAGCTTCATTCACTTGTCCCCCACTCACCTCCTGCTGTGCAGCCCCCTGGTTCCTAAGTTTCATGGAAGACAAGGGGCTAGGGACAGAGCTCTGCAGCCTGGTCCCTAACAGGCCATGGACCAATACCAGTAGGTGGCCCAGGGGTTGGGGACCACAGATTTAAAGTTCTTTGTAAGAAATATATAACTGTACAATCCAAACTGTATGCTTGCATCTTAAAGAAAAATTATATTCTTGTCCACACCCCGAAAGAATCTCCCTTCCTAAGAGTTCTGACAAAAGTATTGACCCTCAGAGGCTCTGATTGGAACAAATGTCTACTTCAGAGCCAACCACAGTGGCCAGGGTCTAGTGCTCCGGTGCAAGTGAAGAGCTGTAACCACCAGGTCACTTAGAGAAACTTCTTTCAGGTCAGAAATGTTAGTAAGAACTTTTACTAGTATTTCTAGGCTTCCTTTGGTCTATGCTTGCCTAGTTTTTCTTATATATGGGGTGTAAGGTAAGAATGCTACTGGACCTAAAAAAAAAACAAACTTGCATTTGTCATTACACATATCAGTGTTTGATAAATGATAATTTCTGATGGAGGTAGCACTGCTAATTTATGAGGTCCTGTGTTGCCCTGTGATACATGTAGAGGAATACCACTCACATGCAGTTGCTAAGGATTTTTCATACGAGCACACTGCATTCAAGGGTGCTATAATATGTGGGATCTGCAAAGAAGCTCAACAAAGCTGAAATCGACTTTGTGTATTTTGAATTTTAATACGCAGGAACAGCAGGCTGTCTACCCATACAAATTGGCTTTAAAAACCAAGCAGTTAATCTTAAGGCAAATAATCTGTTATTTTAATAATTAATTCAACCCTTAAAAAAAGATGGTTAGAAGCCAGTTACCAAGAGGTTTAAAAAATAGTTATTTTATTGGATTTAACTTTAAATGGAAGTTTAATGTTTAGAAGTAGACAAGTGAGGATATAAATGTTTTAATAATAGATTTAGATTATTTTGATAATGAATTCAAAAGACCATTAATGATAAGTTTAGAGCAATTGGTGAAATAATCAAGGTCAAAAGAAGATTCACAACAGTAGATATAGAGGAGTTTTAGAGAAAATGAGGAAAGAATAGCATGAAAAGGAAAGGTGGTCAAGATACAACAATTAAGGCCAGGTCAAGATACAACAATTAAGGTCACACCGGTAATCCCAACACTTTGGGAGGCTGAGGCAGGAGGATCCCTTGTGGCCAGGAGTTTAAGACCAGCCTGGGCAACAACAAAGTGAGACCCTGTCTCTAAAAAAAGAGAAAAAAGATACAATTATTTTCCTTGGTTTTGTGTCAAAGTTAAGTTTTTTTCTATTTTTATTATGATTAGAGTGTTATAAAGCATGTCAAAAAGATTTAACAAAATTTCACAATGAACTTTTAATGAGAGAAACATTTTTTTTTAAAGTTTAAAATAGCATAGGTAGAGAATATCAGTACCCGAGGGAAGGAATTAGATAGAGATTCACAAAGTCTGAGTTCTAGATTCAGTTCAGCCATTATCTTGACAACTATGGACACAAGTACTACCTCAACCTATCCCAGTTTGTTTTGAAAATGAAGGTGATGAACTTGATAATGCTAAATATCCCTTTGAGCCTTAAATTCTGTGATTCTATACAATACTGTTTTTTAAAAGTTAGTGTGTTGGAATTTCAACAGAAATCCTAAATCAGAGATCAGTGGCAATTGTGAATATTGAAATGTATTCATATGAGAAATAACATCAAGTTGGAAACATAATTGAACATTCTCTCAAGCTCATTTTATATTCTCCAACAGCCTGCATAGTGAGTGAAGTTATTGAATAAAAATTAAAAGGCAATGACAAACATTTTTAAGAGTCACATTTATTTCCTTTAACAAATGTGTGTTTGAAGGCAAGAAAATAGCATTTCAACTCTGCTTTCTTTCATCCTTTTTCATTCGTCTAAAATCTATTGAATTTTCCTTTGCCTTTTTAGCGAAGCTAAAACAAACAAAATCACGTCTAATTTACATACAAGCATCTTTTCATAAGACTCTTTGCCTATGCAAAAGGTTTCTTCCCTGTTGGTTAGCAGTTCAGGGATTAGTATTTATGTATTTGTCAACTCCAGGTGCTAAACAGATTCAGGCACAAAGTGCTTTATCAAAGGACCTGAATTCCATAAAAATAATCTCTGCCTTTCTTTTATATTCCCATTTTCCTAGATGTAAAGAAATCTGGGACTAAATTCAAAATGTTTCAACTCAATATTATATTAAGTAGAAGGAAGTTATTAAAGATTAGAAATTGATGTTTAAATTTCTGGTTTGTTCAAATAAATAGAGGTGCTATTCATGAGCTGGAGAATGTTAGAAAAGGATCAGATCTGGGAGCAAAGATAATAAGTTCAGCACTGGAGTTGCCTTGGAGAAGGCAAAATGGAGATGTCCCAGGAGGCATAAAATGTACAAGTCTAGAGCTCAGTCAAGAGGTCTGGGCTGGAGTCATCAATTTGGGAGCCATTGGCATGTCCTTCTAGTTAATTAAAACAATGGGCCTGTGGAAAAGAGTCTCTGAGAAGAAAGTACCATGAGACAGACACCTCTCAGCCTTCACCTCAGTATACCCTGCAACAATCTTATGGGTGAATATCATTAACTTCATTTTACAAATGAAGAAATTAAGGCTCAGAGAGAAGAAGGCAAGAGCTTTTTCCATGGTGAAATATTCCTTTTTTCCTCCATCCTCTACTTTATCTTAGGTCAAAATAATGAAATGTGGCTCTTCCCATCCCAGTTCCATTCCCATCAGAACAAACAGTCACTGGTGGAAATCAGTGGAGGAGATGTTGACTGTGGTTTCTCACAGAAGACCTGTGTGATTTCTAGCATGGAGGATGCATGCTTACAGATAATGAGAAGAGATCAAATTGAAGACAAGAAAAGCTACAAGCCATCTTCCTTGAGCCATCAGCTAGCTGCACAGTGAGAAAAGTGATATTTGTATTATTATTTCTCATCCTTATTTGAGTCTTGCCAGCCCAAGAGTTTAATTTTCTTGCAATCCCTTTTCTATTATTATCTTTCCATTTTCATTAGGTGTCTGTCGCTGGACTTCTCTGTGGTCAGAATTCCAATATCTCATGTAATTTTCATTGCCCGCTTGGACTTCGGCATTACCCCACCATCCTGGGCTTCTCCTTATTGACCTGTCCAGCTCTTTTCTTCCTGTCATGTCAACCTTGACACTGGAAGGCTAGAAGGCTGGAAGGCTGGAAGCCAGTCACAGACACACACACAGCTCTTCCTGGAAACACAGGGCTGAGGTTGGAGTCTGCTGGGGCTGGGGAGGGAGGAGCTATGCAAGTCAGATAACTGCACAGCAAACACCGTAATAACTTTCAGTTTGTGCTAACAAATGCTTCCACACTTCCAAGACCTAGGCAGTCCCCATGGAAACGGAGCTTTGCTGTTGCAGTTATATCAGAATTCTCTTCAGTAAATAATCAGTGATAACATATACTTTCCTTCCTCATTGTCTTTGTCACAATGGAGACTCCTCAACTGATAAGAGAGAACAAAAGAAGAGGGTTGCTATTGACTCCTGGATGATAGGTGATCTAAAAGCCCCCACCAAGGGAGAGAAGCAGCAATGGGAGTTTAAGCAATGAAAGTTTTTTTAAAAAAACAGATAACAATGAATAAGCACATTTCTCTGCAGGCTGGTTAATAACTTGCTGAAGAGGCTACAGTCCTGGTTAGCTCATTGGCATCAATGAATACTTACTATGCTCCAAATATCAAGGCTTTATACTAGGCCCTGGCGAGGCTGGTCTAAGTTCTATAGGTCCTGGAGCTTATGCAATGGGGAGAGGGAAAGGGAGAATCTTTCAGACAATAATACAAAATCTTGAATACAGAATTAGGTATAGGGCTTTAGAAGGGTCCCAAGCAAAATGAGGGGTCCTCAAGTTTCAGCCTCATTGGCTTCTTGGTAAACACACCTCTGATCCTAGAGTAATGAATCATGATACACACAATAACAATGATAACAGTGGCAGTAGCAGCTACGGTATGCTGGATACCTAGTCCTGTGCTAAACACTTTACATGCATTATTTCATTAAATCCTCATAACAACCCCATGAATTAGATACCAATTTTGCAGATAAGGAAATCAAGGCTCAGTAAGCTTGCCAAAGGACACAGAATGGTGGAAGTGGATTCCAAATCAGAGATTCTTGCTTCAAGAACCAAGCTCTTAACCACCAAGGTACAAAGTTCTCAAGAAGTTCTCAACAGTATTGTGGCAACATTAAGGGAAATACCTGAGCCAGTCTTGGAAAGTGCAGGAAAAAATTTCTTTCTGGAAGAGACAATACTTAAAGCAGCATTTTTAAATCTCAGCAAAATCCCCCAGCTGAGAATTAATGACTTAAAGAACAAGTAAGGAAGTGGCAGGGGTAGGAGGGGGAGTCCCTCTAGAAAGAGGTCACAGCAAGAACAAAGGCAGAGTAGTGGGAAACAGCCTGACAGATGCGGTCGGTACCTATCAGGTAGGGAAGGGCAGGAATTTGATGCTGCTTGAGGCTACAGGGCAAGTCCAGGGATATGTTGGTGGAGGGAAGGGGCCATAATACAGAGGTCATCATATGCCATGCTAAACAGAGTTTTAGCCTATCAGAGGGGATGGCATGTATAAAACTATCATGACACCTGGTACTGACATAATCAGAGGTACATTTTTCAATAGTCACTCTGATTCCTTTGTGAATAATGTATATGATGAGGACAAGTCCAGTTAACTTTGCCCTTTTCTATTTCAGACATAGGTTATGCCTTCTGTGATCTCTAGATATGACCCAAAAGTCCCAGAGAAATGATTGTATGGATGGTTTAGTGACAACTTACTTTTGTCTCTGGAAGACAGAAATCTCAGTACAACTCCACCAGGAGATGGGATGGCAATGCCATCTTCAGACATATGTGTTGGGGAGGCCTTTCCTGCTAATCAACTGCATTGGTTTACAAGGGAAACAGAGTCCAGAGCAGAAAAAGGCAGCCACTCTCTTCAGCTATACTTAAAATAGAGAAGAGAAAATAAAAAATAAAAAATGTGTCCATGAGCATCAACCACTTGGCTTATTTCTAGATCAAACAATATGAATGATAAGGGGAGCATTTTGATAGCATGGCAGACATTGCTCATTGCCTACCTAGCATCTATTCTCCCCTTTTTCCTTACTAACAGCATCCTGATTTTGTGCAGGCAATGTTCCCAGCTAAAATTACTTATTCTCCAGAGTCCTAGGCAGTTAGAGGTGGCCCAGTAACCCAGGAAAATAAGATGTATGCAGTTGTTATTGGGTGGGGCTTTTAAGAAGGTTTCCAAAAAAGGAACACAGGGAGCAGGCTCAATTTGCACGACCATTTGGGCTTTTGAACCTCCTGCCTACATAAAAGATCTGAAGCTAAAAATGAAACAACTGTCTTGTTACCATGAAGTGACTATCATGAAGATGAAGGTCTTCACTCCAAAAGGTGGAGAGAAAAGGTGGAAAGAAGTGGAGAGAAGAATTGGATCCTTGATGCATCAGTGATGGCCTCTCTCCAGATGTCTCAATTGTTTTATGCAGTTGAGTTGCTGCATAAAGTTGATGCAGCTCAAGCAATTCCAGGAAGGAATCCTGGATAACCAGGAGAATCCTGGTGATATTTCTGGTGCTACAAGAAAAAAAAATAATAATCCTAAAATAATCCTAACACCAAAGAAGAAATCATCAGAACCTTATTTTTCATGCCAATATCTACTCTGGTTGGTTCAACCATTGAAACTGGTCAGGCAGGGTTTTTTGAGTGGTGCAGATAAAAGTGTATTATTATCCATCTAGAATTCATTGGAAATAAAGCAGCATAAAGATAAAAACATTTTTTTTTAAAACCTTGGTCCAATGTTTACCAGAAGGAGCAGTAAAAATAAACAAAAGCAGAGACTTCAGAATTAAAACATAAACAACCCAACTCTGATTCCTGAAACATACATCAGAGGATGTCTATAAAACCATTTACCCTCATCCGACTCAAATGGCTACTGAACTCTAAAATTTGCAGCATATGTTGGGAAGATATCATACTTCTAAACACTGATCTGTTGACATATCAGTAGCATTTTCCTTTGTAAGTTATATTATTTTCTATCCCAATTCTAAAGTAGGCACTTCCTCCCCAACCCCTGCCCTCTAAAGGCTCTTTTGTCACAAACTGCCATAATTCACCAATCAGGCAAGCAAATTTCAATTCATAAAAGAAAACCATGGGTGACCTACTCAGTCCCATGGTTTCATTTCCATAACAAAGACCAATATGCAAGCCATTTTCAAAGTCTGGAGCAGCTATGAAAAACTGTGGCTGAATAGTCTATTTTCTGGTTAGGATTCATATCAAACATCACCCCTTCCACAAGGAGTTTTCACTAGGGAACAGAATGTTCTGGAAAGAACTGAACTCTATGTTTGAAGTGGGGGTGCAAGAACTTTTTTTATTATAAAACATAAAACCTAAGTAGTGACTTTGAATCATTTGTATTTATTCTCCATGGGTAATAGAAACCTCATTGTTTCCCAATGTTTGTGTAACTAAACTTTATCAGCTGGAGCTTATCTTTAATTCAGAAGTCTGAGCTGTCCATCAAGCAATACCTGGTGAAAAGAAATCTGGAAGGTTATTGACATGTCCTCCTGAATATGTGAATTGAATGAATTATTCTTAGTTGGTGAGAAACACTAAAGCAGCATGTGTATGTGTGCATGTGTATGGGCACATGTGGAAAACGGTATAAGGAAGTAAAATAATTTTCCTAGTATGGATGTTCAAAATATTGTTAATATGAAGAAGTATTAATTACCATTCTTTACTAAATAGCACAGAGAATCCATAATTGGAGGGATAGTTGTAAGTAGAATGTAATCAAAATATTGGGGGTGTATGCATAATGGGCTAGGGTAGTACAAGTTAACTGGATATGAATGTATTAAAAATGCTAAGACTCTCAAGGGAATACACGTTTTAAATGCATACAGTTTTTCTGTTTTTTTTTTTCTTCTTTTACTTTGGTGAGATATTTACAATATTTACATGAAATAGAATTGTGGCATATATTTCATAAAATATTCAGTTTTTAAAATTTCTTTTTAAAAAGATTTTCCATCACTTTCCTTATAGTTACACATTGTCCCTCTCCAAAATTCTCTTTTCACTGTCTCCCACTGGGAAATTCTACAATTTCTCTAATACTTCATAGATGACCATTGGTCTTATAATACAAAAATTATACTGCTCTTGATTTGATCCTAAGCCAGGTAAAATGTTGTTTTGAATTCAAACCTTTGCTAAACCTCAGAGTACAAAAAAGTCTCAATTCATAAAGGTTTATGATACTCCATGTCAATAAACCTAAGTCAAACGGAAACAAACAGTAAGAAATACTTTCATAGCCAGCAATCTAGATACTATAATGTGGGCTGCAGGTATAGTATGATCATGGCTCTGGCTCTTTTATAGGGGCAAGAGTGTGGTTCTTGCCTTAGCTTTTGTCTAGAAAAGATTTGTTCTTAGGTAAATTCCCTTTTGTCTGCAATTTGGCTATCGGTATCAACTGGAGCAAGCCAAGAGAGTGAAATTAACCCCAAGCCTAAAGGCCTTCCTGTTGTTGGATT
The DNA here is from genome assembly GCF_020740605.2 of Lemur catta. Lineage (NCBI taxonomy): Eukaryota > Metazoa > Chordata > Mammalia > Primates > Lemuridae > Lemur > Lemur catta. Next base: position 24,398,238 of record NC_059145.1, on the reverse strand, counting down.
GGTTGGGAGACATGTCTGTGCTTGGGTTTCTGGACCGATCATAGGAGAAAGGATGGACTGACATGACTGGACTTGGTACTGGGGATAGAAATGGCTTCTGGGGCATCACATGATGTTTTAGGGAGATGTGTTGGACTGAGCCCTAAATAAAGGAGGAAGGAAGAAAAGGCTGCAAAGAGGTAATCAACAAAGTCTACTGCAGTCCACCTCATGGAGATCATAGAACCAGCCCAAATGTGAAACAGATGAAAGACAGGGATTTACTTGGTGGAGTGTTGCTAAGAGAGGCCCAAATTTGTAAATTGTAACAGACGATTGGACAGGAAACTACAGTAAAAGAAGAATCATACAATATTTAGCTCTATGAGAAGTCATTACTGATTGGGAAAGAAACTCGAATGTGAGTAGGATGGTGATTTCTTGTGTCAAGTAGAACTCAGGATGTTCAAATTTCTTCAGGAAACCATAAATTCCTGTAGCTGAGAATGTGCTTGAAACTTATTAGATTCAGCCTCTACCTAAGGTAGGCAGAGAGGAAAATGTTTAAATTTGTGATTTCCAGTCTCCTATATAGATCTTGCCATACTTTCATGGGGTATTTCATGAATTTAATTCTTAGCAGCAAAATTCCCAAGTCAAAGAATGAATGTTTCCATTTAAACATTTGATAACTTGCCAAAATATGCTTTGAAATGTCATACCAACATACCCTATTCCCAACAGTATTTGAATGCACATTCTTCACATTTTTGCCAGCATTAGAGAATATCAAATCTTAAATTCCTACTAATCTGATAGGTAAAAATAAAAATAATAAAGTAATATTTTGAGAAAAGTTTCTTTTATATGAACAAGGATGAATATCTTTTTATATTTTGTTAACTCTTTTGATTTGCATTTTTTTAATTATTGTTACAGTGGTGATTTATCATATGCTTACTGGCCATTTGCACTGGAATTCGGTATGTTTTAGAATACTCATTTGTAAGAATTCAGAAATTAATATTATGGGACATCTTAATGAAGGATCATTTTCAGGGTGCCAAATAGTTTTGTGACCTAGTTTGTAATTTATCAGTTTTACTTGATCCAAGGATACTGAAGATGCCAAGCATGTATCTTAGATGATTTGCCCTAAATACCAGCCTTTTGGTAAGCAGAGTGATTAGACAAATTGGGATGCTTTTTATAGGATGAGATCTTTATTTGCTGATAGTCTATATCAATGGTGGTGGGACTACTCATATGTTAGGGATGACAGTCTTTGAGTGTTAAGAAACTTTTTTTTTTTGGTCTGGAAGACCTCTTGCATCTCTCTTTGAAAGCGGCAACAGGAGCAGTGTTGGATTAGACAGCCATCAGGCTAACATCATAAATTTTATACATAAGATCAGCTAATAGAGGGGGCTTTTCTATTTCCCTTTCTCCTGCCTTTCTGCACGACCCCATATCCAAAGGGTCCGTTCATCCTGTTCTCCCCCTCACTCACTAAGCCCCAGGCTCACAGTCTGCTGGGAATACCTTTAACAGCCAAACTCTCTCCTGCCCCAGAGCCTTTGCATTTGCTATTTCACCTTCAAGTCTTCTTTTAGGGCTTTGAGCAAGGCTGGCTCTTATTTTCCGTCAAGTCTGTTGGAAGGTCATCTCCTCAGAGGTGGCCCCAGCTATCTTTTATCACAAGATTCTGTTTGTTTCTTCCTTGGTACTTATAATTATTTAAATGTACACTTTTATAAAATGTAAAATGGAATATTAAAAAAGTAATTATTTTGCTTATTTGTTTATGTATGTATTTTATAATTTATCCTACTAGAAAATAAGCTCCATGAGAAGTAGGATCTTGATTATTTAGCTTGCATTAAATTTACAAAATATCTCTGTTTTGTGCTTGGGCAATGGAAACAATTCCAGGCCTCTGTAGGAATCAAGTGATGAAAATACACTTCCCTGGGCTCTTGTCGGATGGATTACAAAGTTAAGGCTTCTTTCCATGATGTTATTGAACAAAAAAATATCTGCAATTTTTCAAACCCCCACACCTCCTCTCCTCAAAAAAAAAAAAAAAAATCCTGTAATTATATGCACTATTGAGACTATGTTTCAGGTTAAAAGTATATTTGCTATCAATTTAGCTTGTGTTGCAGTAACACTTTTAACCAGAGCTATAATTATGCTCAGGGTATGAAAAGTTTCATCAGTTTATACTGACACTTGATTGCTCAGTTCATCATTACTAAATGTCTATAAAAATGAACTTGAAGCTGGAAGCATATCTTCCACACACTCTCCTGTTTAATTACATTTACGGAGAGAGGCAATTGGTCACATATATTATCCATGGCTTGGAAGTTGCCATTTAACGATATTTGTCCAAGAAATAGCACTAGCAAAAGGAAAGAAAAATCTACCACTTTGCTCTCATTAAGTATGGATATATATGAATATAAGTGAATACTTACATATAAAAGATATATTTATTTACATTTGTTTTATATACATACAAATGTATATATTCATACCAAATTAATGTGTAATATATATTTATATCATTTATATTTATATAAAATACATACCTTTATACATTAAACAATTTGCCTGATTCACTAAAAGCAAGAAGTCCAAAGTAGCAACAGTGCAGGTATAATATAACAAGACATCATTCTTCACAAATTACACAGTCACTACATTATAAATACTCCTTTTTATTTGTTATCTCACAGGTGCTTGCCATGTTTATGTTGAATGGATTTTTTATAATTCACAAGAAAAGGAAGTGTGCATCCTTCAAGAGACAATTCTAATTGGAATCTTAATCTATTTTTGTATTCCCTCTTCTTGTGTGGCCAATTTCTTAACATCCTCAGATATTACACTTAATAAAGTAAACCACATTTCTCCTCTAAGGTTGAAAAGGTGCTTGCCATTTAGAAAAGGTCAAGAAATATCCTTTCCTGAAAAGTATTCTTACTGTCTAATAATTATTCAATCATGACTCATTTGCTTTATGCCTGCCATCTGAGGAGCTCTTATGACAGAACATTTTAGTTTCTATAATAGCCCTATTCTATAATAGCCCTACTGACTAATACCAGAGTCGGAGAGAAGTGATGAAAGTGTCCATGGTTTAACACATTTCTGCCCAGAGCAAGTCTTTGGAATTCTAACAAAGGTTTCTAAAAGTTAGACTTCAAGATCATTTCATATATCAGTAATAACCAGACACAACCCACAGAGCTTCCTCCAAAGTGCCTCTATTAGATTGGATTAGATATGTAGGCTTATCCGTGTTGGAGTGGAGGAAGGCTGAGGAAACTAACAGTGAACATCCTTAATAATCTCTTGGCCACACATCCTAGAAGCATGTGGAGGCTAAGGGTAACAAAATAGCAAATAGAAGAAAACGTTTAAAAATCACCCCAAGATATGCAACCATACCCAGCAGCCGAATTTGATCAACTCCACTGACAAGGGCTAGGGCGTTTGTCCACGGCCGTCAGTTACTCAGGATTACCTGCCCTGCGCAGAGAGAACTGGAGGACCAGCCTTTCCATTGCCTGACCCCATAATCTCATCATTTGCCTCTAAGCCTTTTGGGTGGAAAAATTTGGGGCTCCAAGAAAACCTTCCAGGGATCCCATGTTTTTCAAAGGGACTGTTGCAATGTTGATAAGCACAAAGAAGCAATACTGCCCACTCTTATCTCAGGGGAAACAAGGTGAGCGGGAAGCACCTATCGGACAACAGGGAACCTGTCTGCTGTTTCTTGCCAAGTACAAAACACACTCTCCCAAATGTTCAAAAATAACTCTTCAAAATTCTCGTTTCTTTTAAACCCATTTTATTCATTTTTACTGAGTGCCAAAACATGTCCTCATTTGCACAGTACTAAGTACTTAGCTCAGTTGTGAAATAACACCCAATGACATGGACCAGAAGTTAAACTAGAAATTTCACAGGACTATAAAGTATTGAAAACTGCATCCTCTTCCCAACATCCCACTCTGCAGCTATTCTAAAGTGTGGTGTTTCAGTATATTCTGATGGAATGTGCTGAATTTCATTCATATTAATTTGACCCCTAACATGAATATGAGCATAGGTGAAATATGTGAATGTATTGAAAGAGAGGAATAAGACATAGAAATTCCCCAACATTCCCTCCAATCTATGTGATTATTTTCTTGCAGCTGGCACTGCAGTCAAGAAAGTCCTTTTGTTTGTTTACTGAAACATAAATCTGCCAGAAGAACCTAACTCTAAATTACTGTTGCATTTCTGATGGAAAGCTGCCACATAATTTAAATTCTAACAGCTCAACAGCTTCTCATATTTCTTATTTGTAACTTGCCGCCACACAGACGAAGTGCATTGTACTATCATTTTAATAAATAGTTTTTCAGTGAAGGCCATTTTTCTTTGTGTACAAATTCCATCTGTTTATTTTTTCTTTCCCTTTACTGACATACCCTGAGATTCAATAAAGGGCTTTGAAAAGTCATTTTATTTCAAAGGTAGCCATCATGTTTCAACAGCCAATAAACCAAATGACCAAATAAAATGATGTGCTCAAACCGCCAAAGAGGAGGTGAGTGAGTGACAATTCTGGTTTGTCACTTTGTCTGAAGGGAAAGGATATTGTTGATTTCTCTTGTTCAGCCACTTACTTGTGAGTAAACATTATTTTTTAGAAAATCAGTTTTCTTGGGTTTTCTCATCAACGAAGTATTTTCCCCATAACAGCAGATAATTACCTAGTATATTTGGGAAAATGGAGTCCATCTTCACAATAGAGATGGTACTTAGATACAGACTGAGTACAATTGGATTCACCGTCCAGGCTGTGAAGAAATGGATATCATGCGACTTTTAATCTTGTATGAAACAAAAAGATTAAACTGTCAATATTACGATGAACTGCCGTGACGAGCCCTATGATAGAACTGTACTCTCAGAGCTGCTTCTAATAATATGTATGCAAGGAATAGATTTTTCCTGATAATGCATGTAATTAGAGTACAGAACAAAATGTTCTGTTCAAATTCATGACATGCCCAACTAATAAAGGAAGAGAGGATAAGGCCCTTGCTATTTATTTGCATGAAAAAGCTTCAATATAGGATATACTTTAGAGAAATTAGTTTTTAATCTAGGTGACTAGATGAGACTTTGACCCTGAACTGTTTTTTGAGTTAACCTGTGAGAATTTATGCAGAAATAAGACTGTGATGCTTACAAACCAGACAGGCATTGCTTTTTTCATTAATTCCTGAATGTCTTATACAGTCAAGAGAAGCAGAAAATTGGTCCTTTTAAAAGCCCACCTTATGAGAATTTGCTTTTATGAAACATAATCAGCAAAAGCAGATAGGAATCTTAGCAGTAATGTATTCTTTTTAAATGTAGACATTCAAGAAGTTAGATACATTGATTCAGCAGTGATGGTTCTCCACCGACCTGTACCAAACAGAAATCTATGGTTGTACATTGTTATGAATATATCCGGGAGGCCTCTTGCTACCATCGTACGTGCTCTTCAGGTGAATTGTGGACTACACAATGGGCACTTGAAAGAAAGCTTTACATCAACTTTCATGTTTATGATAAAGCTCAGTGTCACATTCACTGGATTTATGTAAGAAATTGCTGTTAAGAGATTGTCTCCTCATTTTTAAAAACAATGGCTGATATCAACATTATCATGTAATAACAGTAATCCATGCTTATGATGCAAAAGAAAATAGCTGAAAGCATGAGATAAAAGGCAAAGGTCTCATGTATGTTTCATCACCACTTGCCACACTAATAATTAAGGTAGCTGTCACACTCCTCATGCAGATATGAAATATAAAGGTAGTCTGGGACACGTCAGTAAAAGGCACCAAGATCCACTTGGATGCTTAAACCAGAAAGAGAGGAGTGATCTCTGCTTCTTCCTTTTACCTTTCCTCCCACTTCCAAGCCATCAACAACTTCTGTCAATTTTTCTTTCCAATGTATATCACAAATTTGTCACTTTTTTGTTAGCTCCAGCTTGGTTTAGACTATCATCTCTGATTGCCTAGTCTCCTAAAAAGTTTTTTTTATTTTTAATCTCTCCATTCTTGGCCTCCTCTAATCCATCTTCCACCAAGCACAAGAATAATCAGATTATATTGATCTAGCTTAAAATCTTCAATGGCTTCCCCTTGCATTTAGAATAAATCCACAGACTCAAACCCTCCAAGATCTGGCATTTGCTTCTCTGCCTAATGACTTCCCAAGGAGCCAACACCACCATACCCATATTCCTTGGCCATCCTCAATTTCTGTCCTACTTGCAGGCCTGCTGTTCCATCTACCTGAACCACTCTTCATCCTCTTCTTTCCTCATCTCTCAGCTAAAATAGCCTCTCTTCTTGATCGCAGCAACTAGAGTAGATACTCATGAGTTTCCTTTGTTGTACTTACCAAAATCTGCAATTATTTTTTGTACTGACCCTTTTCTTTGTCCTTCTCCCTATGGCAAGGTCAGCATTCCAAAGCCAGGGATGATGTCTGTCTTGATTGCTATCAAATCCACTTAACTAAATGTCTTCCATCAATGTTTGCTGAATTAATATATGAACATACTCCAACACCATTTTCGTAGATAGAGACAGCAAAAATGCAGAGATGAAGATAAATTCCAGGCGGAGAAACTGCCTGTCCTTGATTTCCTTTCATGTTCCAGAAACACAGGTTTTCTTTCCTCCCCATCCTAACATAAATGTGCAATTATATCTAATTTTCACAAGCGGAAAGTGAAGGGAATATATACTCTCACATACTGCAATCATAAAGCTTGCTCAAAGTGTCTATATTTTTTTATTTGTGAGTTAGCAAGTGAGCCAGATTTTTCTTTAGAAGTAAGATAAACCCTTTTGGAAGCTTTGCTATCTCTTTTGGGCCACTTAAGTAACAGAGATATTAGAGCTGTTAATGTATCCCCGAGTGTCGCATTTATTGCTAAAGAACATGACTCTGGTTATATCCACTTGTGTGCATTCACTGTACCAAACAAGTATAGCAGGCTTATAAAAAGTTAAAAAGTTCTTGGCTGATGTTAGTGAAATCTCTTATAAATCAAAGTACAGTGAGAGAGCTAAAGCAACTATTTTATAATAATATATAAGGAAAAAAATTTCATGGACATATGTATGTTTTAAGCAGACAAAATATTTTCCAATGTTTTTCTATTTTAAGCTTAAGTACTATTTTCTCATTATTATTCATTGCCCAAAGAAAATTCAGAAAGTAAAATATAGTTAACAGAAAACTATTGTACTTATTAAATTGACATAATTGCCAAAGGTATAAATTTTATTCCATACAATTTAAAACTTAAAAACTTAGTAAACATGAACTAATAAGGGATACAGTGAAATTTCATATAAATTTTATGTAAAAATAGTTTATTTTAAAGAAACATATTTAACTCCAATGGTTATGAGTACAGTCTTTTCTGTAATTAGGAATAACTTAATGACAGTTTTTATAAACATAGCTGGACTATATATGATAATATTCATTCCCATAAACCAGGGACAGGCACTTTCAAACGTAATTCATCCAGTCAAATACATCATCTATCCAGTTAAGGTTAGGCACTGGGGAGATTCTGACCTCACCAAGCAGAAGAGATCATCCCTCCCTTAACAAACATTGCTCATTCCACACTGAAGGGATTCTGATCACCCAGATGCACAATAGTCCAACCAGTTGAGTATAGACGCATTAATAGGGCTTCTATGGTTTACCCACTGGTGTGAGTCCCTGGCTCAGTGGTCATGATTATGCAGCACACATGTGAGGTCCATGAACTTGTGAGTCCATATATGTATCTGTAGATGCACACATTTTACTATGACTAATGTGCCGGGCGTAACGTAGTAATCCTGAGAAATTTTGGGCTCTTATAGCAAAAGTGGGGAGGGAATCAGTAAGTCTATGTTTCCAGAATCAGAAAGATCCTTACAGGTTGCGCCTCCAAAGGAAAGAGGCATGAAAGTCATGCAGCACAGGCAGAAAAAAACACCACAGATACAAACAGGTGAGGGAGAGAGACAGAAAGCCACAGGACTATACAATCAGGAGAAGCCCTTCTGCAGAGGAGTTAGAAAGGCACCGTCCTTTAAATGTTAGAGGGAAAAAAACTCTCTACTTAAAAAAGCTAATCTACATTTGATGCTAGAGTTCTTCTGGGGAAGTAGCAAATCTATGTCATGAGGAATTGACTCCCCTAGCACATCCCAGAGTAAGACAAGCATGGCAGATACTTAAAGGAGAAGATTAAAACTTCCAGTCAAAGGTTTTCAGCAGCTTCTAAGAAAAGAGGAAAAGTGAAATATAAGAGCCTCATTGTAAGTACATATATACACATACATATACACAAACACACACACCCATGCAAACACATGCCTACTGTCTTGGTCTGTTCAGGCTGCTAGAAGAAAATATCGCAGACTGGGTGGCCCATAAACAACAGAAATTTATTTCTTACACTTCTGGAGGCTGGGAAGTCCAAGATTAAGGCATTGACAGATTCAGTGTCTGGTGAGGTCCCCCTTCCTAGATAGCTGTTTTTTTGCTGTAACCTCACATGGCAAAAAGAGGTGAGAGGTCTCTCTGAGGTCTCTTTTATACGGGCACTAATGCCATTCATGATCGTAATCCAAAAGGACCCACCTTCTAACACCATACCTCGGGAATTAGAATTTCAACATACAAATTGGAGCAGGGACATGAACATTCAGACCACAGCGCACCCACACACTCCCACATACCCACAAACATGCAAATATACACACAAATACGCACACATATATGCATATACATGTGCATAAAAATTCACATGAATGCACATACAAAAATCTGCACACTTGCATACCTCCACACATTCACAAGACACATGTACACATACCTGGACATATGCACGCATGCAACAATGCTCATTCACACTTTATTTACTTTTTACTAAACTGCAGATACTCATTATTGGAGTGAGAGTTCAGTCATTTTTATTCAGTCATTTTATTACTTTTATAGAAGTCTGCATTCAAGAACCTCTGTAGGAATTGTTTCAGATCAGTGGTAACAAAATAGATGTCCCACAAGTTGGGTGCAGTCCATAGACTCATTTATTTGGCTCGCAAACTATTTAAGACACTTTGAATTGGTTGCCAACATTTATACATTGGGAAGTTTTAAATAAAAATGCAGACTTCCATCTTCTTTTGAAAAAGTAAAAGATATGACAACACTGGACTCACAGTCCTGTAATGCTAACAACTGACTGGAGCTGGGGGTTGTCAAGATCCCCCAGTGTTCAACTCCTTTAGTCTATGGTTTCTTAAATATTAATGTGCATGTGTATCATCTGGGGAATGTTGTTAAAATGCAGGTCCTAATTCAGCAGGTCCAAGATGAGGCCTGAGAGGCTGCATTTCTAACAACTCTCAAATGCTGCCCTGCTTCCACTTTACGGACGGCACTTTGAGGTTCTAGTCAACCACAATCCCACTTTATATAGAATTGCCGGATTTTGCCAAGATAAATACTAATGCCCAGTTAAATTTGAATTTCAAGAATACTGAATTTTTAAAAAAATTTAGTATGTTTCATGCAGTATTTAAGATATATTTATATTAAAAAATTTGTTGTTCCTCTGAAATTCAAATTTGACAGGGCATCCTGTATTTTATCTGGAAACCCTATCTCTATACCTAATCTGTCCTCAAATCTCAATCCACTTCACTGGCCCCTGTGGGGATTTGAATTTTGCAGATGCTCAGACAGGGATCCAGGCACATGTGATTGATGGGGGGGGGGGGGCTCTCAGGATAAAGGGAGCCAGGGAGTGGGGCAGAACAGGGCAGGGAACAGGAGCCAAACAAGGATGTGAGCTCAGCTGGAACTTAACTTCAGCTGGATCCCAAAATGAGCTCTAAAGCACAAACTGCATCACATAGTTGGTCCCACTTTGAAGCAAAAGGGTTGGCCTTTTGTTCTCTGTGTTAGGCATTGGCTGTGGGCAGCCCCAGGGCTGGCAATAACCTTCTAGGTGGGAATAACCTTCTTTGGTGAGAATTCTCTGACGAAAAAGGTAAATGTCAGCTACTAGCAACAACACTCATAGCAGCTGGGAGATGAGTGAACCTCCCTAGAAAAGGAGATCTTGGCATCAAAAACATCCACTGTGGATATTCTGGTTATAGGGAACCATTTGGACTACATACTCCATCCCCTCATATGCAAAATTCATTCATTGTTTTGATGGCTCCCAAAGGCAGCATTGTTTATTGAACTCGGTCTTTGAAAGACTTTTTTTCTGTCTAGAGGCATTACACACCACAAGCAGCCACAGTACTACCCTATATTGTACATCTCTTAATAATTTACACATGACCTTTATCTATGATTCAATCCAATTAAATCCAGCAAGTAGTTACTGAGCACTTACGATGTGCAAATCATGATAACATATCGCTTGATCTTTTCAAGCACTTTGTGGGCATAAGCAGGCGAGGTATCCTCAGCTTCATGCTTAACAGATTATGGAACACAAGGTATACCAAATGCAACTCCTTTAAATAGAGTTGAGAGCTGCAGAGAGGTTAATTTACTTTCCCAAAGTCACAAAGGTGAAATGCAAATAAAGCAGAACTGAAAAACAGGTTTTCTCATGCTTTCTCTGTTTTTGAGTAAGTATTCAAACCAAAGTATTCCTAAATGGGCATTTATAAATAATAAACATGCCTAGTCCTACAAGGATAAAGAAGAAATTCATCCAGCAAACTTTCTTTAAAACTTTCTATTTTGAAATAATTATAGAGTCACAGGAATTTGCGAAGATAGTATAGGGAGGCCTCATCACCCGGTTTCCTCGATGGTTACATCTTACATAATTATATTAATAGTGTAACATCAAAACAAGGATATGGACACTGGTAAAATGTGTGTGTATAGTTCTATGCCATTTTATCACATGTAGATTTGTGTAACCACTGTTACAATCAAGATTCAGAGCTATTCCATCACCACAAAGAGCTCCCTTATGCCACCCCCTTATTCACATTTAGTCACATCTCACACCATCCCTAACATCTGGCAAATGCTAATCTGCTTTCTGTCTTTATAATTTTGTCATTTCCTTAATCTTTATAAATGGAATCATACAATACGTGGACTATCAAGAAGAGCCTTTATCACTCAGTGTAATGTCCTTGAGTTCTATCCAAGGTGTTACATGTATCATAAGATAAATAATAATATATAATAAATAAAATAATAACATAATAAATAATAAATAAAAGAATAATAATTAATTCTTTTTTATTGCTGAGTAGCATACTATGATATGGATGTACAACACTTTATTTAAACAGTCACCTACTGGTGGCTATCTTGCTTGTTTCATGGATTTTATCTATTGTTTTCAATTTTATTAATTTCTGGCTTATATTTATTATTTTCTTTCTTCTGCTTGCTTTGATTTTAATTTACCCTTATTTTTTCTACTTTCCTAAGATGGGAGAATATTGATTTTAGGCTTTTCATCTTTTCTAATTCCATGAATTCATTAGAAATATGTTGTTTAGTTTCCAAGTGTTTGGAGATTTTCCCATTTTTCTATTATTCACTTCTAGTTTGAGAACACACTTGTATGATTTCAATTATTTTAAATGTGTTGAGGGAAGTTTTAAGGCCCAAATAATGGACAACATTGGTATATATTCTGTGAGTCTTTAACAGAATGTGTATTCTGCTATAGTTGAGTGCAGTGTTCCATATGTATTGATTAGGTCCTGTTGGTCGATGGTATTGATGATATATCCTTGCTGATTTTCTGTACAGTTGTTCAATCAGTTGTTGAGATATGAGTGTTGAAGTCTCCAAATATAATTATGGGTTTAGTTATTTCTTCTTTGAGTTCTATCAGTTTTTGCTTCACATATTTTGTGGCTATGTTATTTGGTGCATACACATTTAGGAGCCCTATGTCTTCTTGGTGGACTAACATTTTTATTATAAATAATGTCCTTCTCAGTCCCTGGTCATTTTCTTTGGTTCAAAGTTTATTTTATCTGATAGTAATATAATCACTCCTGGTTTATTCTTTTTTCTTTCTTTCTAAAAAATAACAGCTTCACTGGTATATAATTCACATGCCATAAAATTCATCCTGTTAAGCTGTACAATTAAGTGGTTTTTAGTGTAATCATGGAGTTATACAACGGTCATCACTAATTTTAGGATATTGTCATTATCAGAAAGAAACCCCATAACCATCCGGTCACTCCCCATTCCTCCCTCTACCTAGCCTCTGGCAATTACTAACCTACCTTTGGTCTCTATGGATTTAGCTATTCTGGGCATTTCATATAAATGGAATTATATACAACACATGGCCTTTAATGACTGACTTCTTTCACTTAGCATAATGTGTTCAAGCTTCACCATGTTGTAGCATATGTCAATACATCATTGACATATGGCTGAATAATATTCCATCGTATGTATATACCACATTTTACTTATCTATGCATCAGTTGTTGGATATTTGGGTTGTTTGTATCTTTTGGCTATTATGAATAATACTACTATGAACATTAATGTACAAGTTTTTGTTTACATATGTTTTCATTTCTCTTGGGTCTATACCTAGAATTGTAACTGCTGAATCATATGGTAACTATATTTGTCTTTTTGAAGAAATGCCAAACTGTTTCCTAAAGTGGCTTCACCATTTTACAATGTCACTAACAATGTATGAAACTTCTCATTTTCCACATCCTCATCAATGCTAGTTATTGTCTGTCTTTTTGATTTAGCTATCTTAGTAGATGGCTAAATGGTATCTCATTGTGGATTTGCTTTACATTTTTGAATGACTAATGATAGTGAATATCTTTTAATGTGTTTATTGGCCAATGGAATATTTTCTTTGAAAAAATGTTTATTAAACCCTTTTGCTCATTTTTTAAGTTGGATTATTTGTTGAGTTGTGAGAGTACTTTATGTATTCTGAATAAAATCCCTTACACATACAGGATTTGTGAGTATTTCTCCCGTTCTGTGGACCTTGTTTTCACTTTCTCAATAGTGTCCTTGGAAGCACAAAAGTTTTAAATTCTGATGAAGTCCAATATATCTATTTTTTGTTGTTGTTGCTTTTATATTTGCATTGGTATCATACTTAAACAACCACTGCCCAACTCAAGGTCATAAAAATTTACTCCTATGTTGTCTTCTAAGAGTTTCATAGTTTTAGCTCTTTCATTTAGGACGATAATCCATTATGAGCTAATATTGTATATGGTGTAACTAATGTTTGCATGGAAATCTCCTCTCATTCTTTTACTTTCAGCCTATCTATATCATAACTTCAGTGAGTTTCTTGGAGACAGAATATAGTTAGATCATGTTTTGAATCCATTCTACCACTTTCTGTCTTTTAATGGGTATACTTATACCATTTATATTTAATGTAATTATTGGCACATTAGGGCATAAGTCTACCATTTTATGTTTTGTTTTCTGTTTTTTTCCTGTCTTTTTTCTCTGTTTTCTTTTGTCCTGCATTTCTATAGGTTACTTGAATATCTTTTAGAATTCCGTTTTGATTTATCTATAATGTTTTTTGAGTATATATCTTTATATGTATAACTCTTTTAGTGGTTTCTCTAGGTATATACATGTAACTTATCACAGTCTACTGGTGTCATTATTTTACTAGTTTGAATGAAGTACAAAAATCTTACCTCCTTTATATCTCATTATCTTTCCCCACTTAGAGTATAATTGCCTTAAATATGTCTATTCTCCATATACACTGAGATCCACATTATGTATTATTATAATTTTTGGTTCAATTGTCAAACACAATTTAAAAAATGCAAGAAGAGAAGGAAAGCCAATAATATTTTACTCTTTCCATTTTTCTCTCTTCCTTTCTTATGTACCAAGATTTCTTCTTTTATACTTTCCTTATTATTCAGAGAATTTCCTTTAGCCATTCTTTTATATTAGGTCTACTGGTAACAAATTCTCTTAGTTTGCCTTTAACTGAGAATCTCTTGATTTCTTATTCACATTTTTAAAGGATATTTTCACTGGTTATAGGATTCTGGGTTGACATTTCTTTCAGTACTTGAAAAACTGTTGTGTCATTTCCTCCTGGCATCTGTGATTTCTAATGAGAAATCTGCTGTCATTTGAATTTTTTTTCCTCCTATAGTTAACACATCATTTCTTTCTGACTGCTTTTAAGATTTTTTTCTTTGTCCTTTGCTTCCAGAAGTATGACTGTGATTGATGTGCTCTGGCAATGATTTCTTTGGGTTCAGCCTGTTCGGGACTTGCTCAGTTTCTTAAATCTGTATGTGTATATTTTTTGCCAAATTTGGGAAATTTTCAGCTATTATTTCTTTGAGTACTTTTCCCCATCATGTTTCACCTTTCATCCTGGACTCTAAGACTATAAATATTATCTTTTTTATTTTATTTTATTGTATTGTATTTTTTTGAGACAGGGTCTCTGTTACCTGGGCTACAGTGCAGTGGCGTCATCATAGCTCACTGCAACCTCAAACTCCTGGTCTCAGGTGATCCCCAGGCCTCAGCCTCACAAGTAGCTGGGACTACAGGCATGCGCCATCATGCCTGGATAAGTTTTCTACTTTTTGTAGAGATGGGGTCTCACTCTTGCTCAGGCTAAATCTTTTCTTAAGAAAAAAAAAGTTCCTATGTCTTTAAGTATTACTTTTTATATATATAGCTCTATCATATATGTATGTGTGTGTGTATATATATATATAATGCATGTATATATATAACATACATAATACATAATTTATTCATATAATATGTATACATGGTATATTAATTAAAATTTAAAAAATATAATCTAATATATGCATAGGACTTATTTTATATTTAAGTATATGTATAGTCTACTTTCTCTGTTGTTCAGACAAGGTATTCAACGTGATGAACAAAACAGATTCCCACATATCAACAGTAACACTGAACATTAACAGTCTTAATGCTCCACTTAAAAGATACAGAATGGATGAAAAATCAAAACCCAAGTATATACTATCTCCAAGAAACACACGTAACTCACAGGGACTCATATAGACTCAAGTTAAAGGAGTCAAAAATAATATTCCATGCAAATGGAATTCAAAAGCAAGCAGGTGTAGCCATTCTCTTACCAGATAAAATCAACTTTAAATCAACAGTGATAAAAAAGACAAAGATGTTCATTATATAATGATAAAGGAATCAATATAGCAAGAAGACATAATAATCCCAAATATATATGCCCCTAACACAAGAGCTCCCAGATTCATAAAGCAAATTCTACTAGATCTAAACAAAGAAATAAACAGCATCATAATCACCATGGACTTAACAACCCACTGACAAATCTGGACAGATCATTGAAGAAGAAAATCAACAAAGAAATATTTGACTTAAATGGGACTTTCGAAAAAATGGATCTAACACACATTCACAGAACATTCTACCCATAAACTACAGAATATACATTCTTCTCATCAACACGTGGGATGTTTTCCAGGATTGATCATATCTTAGGCCACAAAACAAGTCTCAGCAAATTCAGAAAAACTGAAATCATACTATGTATCTCCTCATACCACAGTGGAATAAAACTAGAAATCAATTCCAAGAGAAACTCTCAAATCCACACAAAGTCATGGAAATTCAATAACCTGCTGTTGAACAATCCTTGGGTCAATGATGAAATTAAAATGGAAATAAAACAATTCTTCAAAGTGAATGAGAAAGGGAACACAAGCTTTCAAAACCTATGGGATACAGAAAAAGCCATGCTAAGGTGAAAGTTCATTGCCTTAAATGCTTATATCTGTAAGACAGAAAGATCACAAATTAACACCCTAATGTCACATCTCAAGGAACTAGAAAATGAAGAACAAATAAAACCCAAAGCTAGCAGAAGAAAACAAATAACAAAACTCAGAGAAGAACTAAATGCAATGGAAACCCAAAAAACAATACAAAGGATCAATGAAACAAAAAGTTGGTTATTTGAAAAGATAAACAAAATCAATAGACCACTAGCAAGATTAACCAAAAATAGAAAAGACTCAAATAACCTCAATCAGAAATGAAAAAGGACACTTTACAACTGATACCACAGAAACACAAAGTATCATCCATGACTACTACAAAAACCTCTATACACACAAACTAGAAAATCTAGAGGAAATGGATAAATTCCTGGAAACACACAACCTCTCAAGGCTGAATTAGGAAGAAATAGAAATCATGAACAGACCAATGACAAGCAGTAAGATTGAGGCAATAATGAGAAACCTCCCCCCGAAAAATGATCTCAGACCAGATGGATTCACGTCCAAATCCTACCAGACCTGCAAAGAACTGGCATTCATCCTGTAGAAATTATTCCATAACATTGAGAAGGAAGGCATCCTCCCTAACTCATTCTATGAAGCCAATATCACTTTAATAACCAAAGTCAGGAAAGGACACAACAAACTACAGACCAATATCCCTTATCAACATAGATGCAAAATTCATCAACAAAATACTAGCAAACTGAATTCAACAGCACATCAAAAAGATCATTCACTATAATCTGGTGGGTTTCATCCCAAGGATGTAAAGATGGTTCAATATACACAAATCAACAAATACAATTCACCACATAAACAGAAGCAAAAACAAAGATCATATGATCATCTCAATAGATGGAAAAAAGCATTCAATAAAATCCAGCACCCTTTCATAATAAAAACCCTTAACAAACCAGGCATAGAAAGAAGATAATGCAAAATTATAAAATCTATAACATGACAAACCCACAGCCAATATCATATTGAATGGTGAAAAGTCAAAAGCCTTCCCTCTAAAAATTAGAACAAGACAAGGATACACACTGTCACTACTTCTATTATAGTAGTGGAAGTCCTAGCCAGAGAAATAAGTCAAGAGAAACAAATAAAGAGCATTCAATTAGGAAAGATGAAAATAAACTATCCTTGTTTGCCAACAATATGATCTTGAATCTAGAAAACCCTAAAGACTCCACAAAAAGTCTCCTAGAATTGAAATAAATTCAGCAAAGTCTCAGGTTACAAAATCAATATACACAAATATATATACTAATATCAATCAAGCTGAGAGTTAGATCAAGGACTCGATATCATTTACAATAGCTACAAAGAAAATAAAATACCTAGGAATATACTTAATGAAAGAGGTGAAAGATCTCCACAAGGAGAACTGATGAAAGAAGTCATAGATGATACAAGCAAATGGAAAAACATCCCACGCTCATGGTTGGTAGAATCAACTCCATAAAATGTGCAGACTATCCAAAGTGATTTATAGAGTCAATGCAATTCTCATCAAAATACCAATGTCTTATTTCACAGACTTAGAAAAAATAATCCTAAACTTCATTTGGTACCCAAAAAGAGCCCAGATAGCCACAGCAATCTTAAGCAAAAAGAACAAATCTGGAGGCATCATGTTACCTGACTTCAAGTTATACTACAAGACTATTGTAACCATAACAGCTGGATAAAAATAGAGATATAAACCAATGGAAAAGAATAGGAAACCCAGAAATAAAACCACATAGCTATGACCAGCTGATCTTCAACAAAGCAGACAAAAACATACACTGGGGAAAGGAAGCCCTATCCAATAAACGGTGCTGGGAAAATTGGATAGCCACATGCAGAAGAATGAAGCAGGACCGCTATCTCTTGGCATATATAAAAATTACTTCAAGATGGATTAGAGACTTAAACGTAGGGCATGAAATCATCAAAATTCTAGAAGAAAATGTAGGAAAAACTCTTCTAGACATAAGCCTAGGAAAAGAATTTATGACTAAAACCCTAAAGGCAAATATAGCAACAACAAACATAAATAAATGGGACTCAACTAAATTAAAAAGCTCTGCACAGCAAAGAAAACAATCAACAGAGTAAACAGGCAACCTAGGGTATGGGAGAAAATATTCACAATCTATATATCTGACAAAGGACTAATATCCAGAATCTATACAGAACTCAAACAAATCAGCAAGAAAAAAACGAACAACCCCATCAAAAAAATAGACGAAACACATAAACAGAATTGTTTCGAAAGAAGATAGACAAATGGACAACACATATATGAAAAAATGTTCAACATCACTAATCATCAAAGAAATGCAAATTAAAACCATAATGATATACTGTGTTACCCCTCTCAGAATGGCCATTATTAAAAAGTCAAAAAACAACAGATGCTGGCATGGATGCAGAGAAAAAGAAATGCTAATACACTGTTAGTGGAACTGTAAACTAGTACAACCTCTATGGAAAGAGTATGGAGATTCCTCAAAGAACTAAAAGTGGACCTACATTAGATCGAATAATCCCACTACTGGGTATCTACCCCAAGGAAAAGAAATTATTTTATCAGAAAGACACCTGAACTCAAATGTTTATCAGAGCACAATTCAAAATTGCAAAGATGTGGAATCAACCTAAATGCCTATCAATTCATGAATGGATAAAGAAAATGTGGTGTATATACATGCCACAGAGTATTACACAGCCATAAAAAGGAATGAAATAATGTCTTTTGCAGCAACTTGGATAGAACTGGATTCCATTATTGTAAGTGAAGTTCTGCAGGAATAGACAAATAAACACCACGTGTTCTCACTTATTAGAGCTAAACGATGGGTACACACAGGCACAGAGAGATATAAATGACATTGTAAACTAAGAAGTGGGGAGAATTGAAAGGGGGTGATGTGTAAAAACTTACCGATTGGGTACAATGAACACTGTTCTAGTGATGGACACACTGAAAGCCATGATTTCAGCATTATACAGTGTATTCATGTATAAACATTTGTACCCCTTTAATATTTTGAAATAAATAAAATTAATTAATTAATTAATGTGTTGTGGTTTTCTTTCTTTAAGTCTTGCATGACTTCCCCTTTCCTGGTCCTCTGGCCAGAGAGAGCAGACAATTTGCTCAGGAATGTTCTTATATCACCCGTTGGCATTTCTGGGTTGCTGACTTCTTTGTCTCCAGATATTGGATATCATATGAGGCAAACAGAAAACTCTGGGAACTCACCACCATGTCATTCCTGGTTCCAAGGTCCCTATCTGGCTTCTCTTCTTTTTTCCATCTTTTAGAGTCTTCCTATCTTCGTTTAACATATAATGTTCAGGGTTTTTAGCTGTACTTACTGGGAGAAATAGGCAAAAGTACATTTATTTTATCTTTCTAGAAGCAAAAGTTCCTGTCCAGCAAATTAAAAAAAAAAACAAACTGCTATTCAAATCCACATTGGCCAGATTTGAATATGATGTATAATTTTTGTATGATGTTAGTCGAATGTCCATTTCCCTTACTCTAAGTTTCTCTTTTGCCAGTGGTCAAAGTCATTTCACTAGTACAATGTAACAAGAAATGCTAATCTTCTTTGTGGAGATTCAAACCAAGCCCTTGCCTTGAGATTTCTGCCAAAATCAGAAGCCAATTAGAAACTTTTTAAAAGCCTTGTTTCTTGTTCTCAAACTCCTTCAAGCTTTTGCTTCATCTCTCAGTTTAGTCTTGAGTATTTTATTTGCCTATCTGTTATTTAGTGATTCTCAGACTGACAAAATTATGCTAATCTTTCACAAAATCTGCATGGCCAATATGACCGTATCCAATGATATTAAATATAAGCCACATACAACACAACACCCAATAAGAAGCACCACAAGTCTATGATTGGTGAGATGGTTTATCAATAGGTTCCAACAGGAAACAGAGTGCTTACTCAAGTTAGAATAAATAGAAGAGGGTTTATTTTACAGAAATTATTTATAAAAAATCTACAGACAACTACTTACAAAAGTGATATTGCAAGGAAGAGAGAGTACTTACAACACCTGGAAGGAGACAGTTACACAGAGAAGTCTGTTTAGAGAGCAGTTTTGAAAAGTTGGTGAAGAAGGTAGTATATGGCTGCTTTTGTATCCCTATTTTCTCACAATTTCAGCTGAGTAATTTGAGTGTATGCATTCCCCACCATTAGCACATTAATAATATTGTATCCCCCTAAAATAATGTGCAATTAGAAGATCCATTTTTATTTTCAGCTTCTTTTGGGCTCAAAAAAGTATGGAATCAACTTTGGAATCAGCATGGCTACATCTTTAGTATTCAAATGGTATTTTGTCTGCAATTACTATAAGACTTGAGATAAAGGAAGCATCTGAAACCTGGTGACCCATGACTGATATTAATGCCAATACTTTCCCATGGAATCCTATAGAGGTGGACACAGAGCAAAGAGAAAATAGGAAAAGAAGATGGACTCGTGATTACAAAGAAAGGCAACAGACTATAGAAACTCTGTCTTCTTAGAGGATGAACCAAAGCCAACATATTTCATGAGATAATGTGCTGCAAAGTGGAAAGCTGGGAGGGTGATGGGGAGAAACAACAGCCTGGAGCACTGATATTAAAGCAAATGAAACCTCTAGAAGGAGGATGAGAGTTGGGGGATGTCATTCAATCCCATCTGTCACCACTCTGACAATGGAGATGGAGCAGAGAAAAGAAGCAACCATTTAGAAGAGTTCTGAGCAATCTATTGAGAAAATGCACTTAACTACAGTCACGCTCCTCATAAAGATGGTCTGGTCAACGACAGACCTCCTATGCAATGGTGGTCTTATAAGAGTATGATACTGTATTTTTACTGTACCTTTTCTATGATCAGTTATGTTTAGGTATACAAATACTTACCATTGTGTTGCAATTGCCTACAGCATTCAGTCTAGTAACAAACCCATTGTACAGGTTTGTAGCCTCAGAACTGTAGGCCACACCATACGGCCTAGGTGTGTAGTAGGCTATACCATCTAGGTTTGTGTAAGAACACTCTATGTGTGCATACAATAATAAAATCACTGAATGATGCATTTCTCAGAAAATATCCCCATTTTTAAGCAATGCATTAGAATACTCAAAAGCACAGATGTTCCTCGACTTATGATGGAGTTATGTTTCAACAAACCCACCTTAAGTTGAAAATATCATAAGTTGAAAATGCTTTTAAATAAAGTTAACCTACTAAACATCATAGCTTAGCCTAGCCTACCTTAAATGAGCTCAGAACACTTCCTTTAGCCCACAGGTGGACAAAAGCATCTGGCAACACTCCACTGTAGAGTATTGGTCATATAAATAGCCCTCATATTCACATGGCTGACTGGGAGCTGTGCAAGAGAGTATTTTACTGCTTTCTACCGAATGCATATTGCTTTTGCACTATCATAAAGTCAAAAAATCATAAGTTGAGCCATAGTAAGTTGGGGACCATCTGTACTGATTTTGAGACAATCTTCTACTTTATTGAGGAGGATATAGAAACTATTAACATCTTTTAATAGATATGACACCATACGGTGGCATACCAAATTAGCTGTGCCAGTAATTAACTCAGGTTAAATTATTTCATTTCTAGCGCTAGATTTTCTCATTATAGTAATTGTTTTAAGTAAGGAAAGACAGATGGTACTTCACTCTTATTTTCATTTATTCTAGTTTTTGGTATTGTTTAATTTGCCACTTTATTATTGGATAAAGTATGCTGTTATATGTTTTTATGTTGAAAAATATACATATTTTTAATGAGACATGGCAGTGGAAACTTCTGAAAGTTTTATGAATTGCCATGAGTTTTTGTGATTCAACTGGTGGTAGAAGAGTCAGGAAAAAATGTTACACAAACCATTCTGGAGCTTTCCCTAACATTAAAACATAAAGAGAGTCCATGAGAGAGTTTTGATGCTAGGAGTTCTTTTTTTTCCTTTTCATCTTCCTCACTCATCTTCAGTGAGTACTTTATGGATTATTAAATTCAAATCAAAAGAACTAACTCACGAGCACTTCTTATTTATCTTATCCAAAATGTCATAGAACTCCTTATCTAAAAAGAGAAAACCTATCCACTTACCAAATGGGAATTTACATCAAGTGACAAACACCAAATGGTTTGGTGTTATACTTTCCTTCTTGAAGGGGTCCCAGATACTGCTATACTCAACATGAAGAATATTTGCTTAGAAAGATTTCTACTCACATAGACAATATCTGTCTCAGGGATAATAATAAAAATAATCTTTTGACATAGCAAGTTACGTTTGGTAAATGAATGAAAATGATACTTATTGGAAATAATTAAAATATTTAAAATATTTTCATCATTGCTCTTTGTCATATGAAATTGATCTATAACCCCAATGTTAATACAGATAGGTGATCCTAATCAGGGCTTCCCAACCAGTGTGCCCTGAATGGATTTAAAAGTATGCAGGGATGGTAATCTCTACATACTTTGGGGCTGCCTTTTGGGAGCCCTGAGACCACAAGGAGCCTCTGGTATCTTGTGCATATATTTTATGTATGTTTTGATGTGAAAATATCTGGAAAGCACTGGCCCTAGTTATTGACTATTACATAAAAAAATGAACTGTTATTATATATTGAAGTTTTGCCAGGATATTATAAAATCAAATCTCTTTATAAAAGTCCTCTTCATAATGACATCTTTCATTTGAAAGGAAAAATGTATCTACTGCTCAAAATTTGCTCCCAAGTTTGAAAATACACAGTCCATCTTCAGCTTAAGGGTGAAACTTCCTACTTGGGAGAATGGAATGAGGGTTTATAAATGATTCCTTAATATGACCAGGGTGGTCAGGATGTCTTCAATTTGGTGATACTCTAATTATTATGCAGACTAAGTCTACAGCCTACATACTAGGGAGGCTAGTTGGAAAAAATATGCCTGTGTTATATGGTGTTGTTATGCCATATGCTTTTTCACTTGAAAAATATTACCCATGACAAGCCATCTTCCAAGGGGAGAAGCTCTAAAGACAGCAGGAAACCCAGCCCGATGTCCACAGCATTTGACATTAGTACTTTTGATATGTTTTCTCATTCTCAGCAATGGCAAAATGGGGGGATATAAAAAAACAGCTTGTGAGGCTGGGCGCCGTGGCTCATGCCTGTAATTCTAGCACTCTGGGAGGCTGAAGCGGGAGGATCACTCAGGGTCAGGAGTTTGATACCAGCCTGAGCAAGAGCAAGATCCTGTCTCTACTAAAAAATAGAAAGAAATTAACCGGACAACTAAAAATATATAGAAAAAATGAGCCGGGTGTGGTGGTACATGCCTGTAGTCCCAGCTACTCAGGAGGCTGAGGCAGGAGGATTGCTTGAGCCCAGGAATTTGAGGTTGCTGTGAGCTAGGCTGACGCCACGGCACTCTAGCCCGGGCAACAAAGTGAGACTCTGTCTCAAAAAAAAAAAAAAAAAAAAACAGCTTGTGAAAACAGAAAACCAAAAGAGGTCTGAGATCTAAACCCCTCTTCAGAAAACTGTGATTTGGAGTGGTGAGCAAATTATAATTCCTAACAGAGTACTTGCTTGGATTGAGCTCTTTACTCAACGCTCCAGTTCCTCCTCAGGAGGGTGTTCAAAACTCTGTGCAATGTTTCTGAAAGACAGTGTGCTATACACCGTTCAGTTAGTCTCCCAGGTGGCCCTGTTTGCTCCACAGCGTAATCGTCCCCTGGTTTCCCTCCCATTTCATGTCTTTGGCACTTACTCTACATAGCTTTTCGCTAACTGCACTCTAAGAAGTCCTTATAGAAACAGGGGTTGAAGTGACTGATGAATTCATGTTTTCTTGTGGTACAACCTGTATTCCAGCAAAGTTTCATGTCCATGAAAAAAAATCACGTGCCATTAAGAAAACAATACTATCCATTTTAATTAATGAACTTTCTGTGAGTAATCAATAAGAAAGCCAGATGAGCCAGTGTTTACAAATTCATATTTTTAGCAGGGGTACTTGACTACTCCACAGATCTTGTCCTCTGCTGAAATGTTCCTTTAAAATATTTTGATTTATTATGGTTAAGTGTAAGCTGAGGTGGACTATTAATTGATTACAAATAAATTTGAATTAAACCCAGACATCAATAACAGTATTAGAAAAAAATGCATTGGATCGACACACTAGATAGAGAGTACCTCAGTTGTGAAATTTACCTTCTCTGAAAGCTGACACCAGGAATTAAAATAGGCAGTCCCTGGGTTGAATTTAGCCTACAAAACATTTTCTTTGGGTTGCATAGTATTTTAAAACAACTTAGCATTAGTGACCAACATTTGAAAAATCAGAATATTTTTGCACAAGATCAAGAATTTCCTTGGCTTCAATTTTTCAAAAAGTCACCTTTTGGCTTCCCTGAACCTGCAATCTTCAGGGATTCTCTATAGCTGCCCCTTTAAGCAGGTGTGAGCAATGTAGTGTGTCACATTTCCCACCCAGTCCAATTCACTCATTTATCCATTCATTCCATAAATATTTCCTGAGTAGCTACCATGTGCCAGAAAACATTGTGCTAGATTCTGCCCTTCTCAAACTTACAGGTTAAGGGGAAATGGACAGTCAACAATTCTACACAATTGCTAATTTAGAAGAGTGCTATAAAGCAGTAAAGGGTGCTAAGAAACCAGTTGATATGTGTCCTGAACTATTCAGGGAGTGGAGAAGGAAGGGTCAGAGAAAGTTTTCCTGCAGAAGCAGATCTCTGAGCTGGGATATTAAAGACTAGAAGTTAACTCTAAGAGAGTTAAGACCAGGAGAGGCACAGTGAGTTCTAGGACGAGGGAAGAGTAGAATGGGACTTGAAGGGACTATATAGATTGATTATTCAGTGACCTCAAAGAAATGCAGCATGTCCAGGCAAAGAACAAGGGGATGCCTGGCATGAATGAGGCCAGGGGTAGGTGTACGCAGGATCAGACCAGGAGTCCTGGGGGTCATGTTCAAATGATTGGTCTTTGTCTGTAAGAGCAGTGAGTAGACATTGAGGATTTTTTTCAGCAAGTTAAGTTATCAGGAGACAAACTGCACTTTAAAAATAGCATTCTGATTACTGGGTGAAAAAATATTTTTGGAGGCAGGAATGGAAGCAGTTGAGGATGATATGAACCAGAGTTGACCGTATATAAAATGGCTTAAAACACTGAAATGAATGTTACAAACTTTAAAGACACTGGACATTGCATAAGGCCATAAAGGGAGACCTTCCATTTGCTGCCTCGGACCTATTCTACCCTGCTGTGTGCCCAGAAGGCTGGCCCACAGGACTGCCTCCACAGGTTCACCTACCTGCTGCCTTCTGGTATGTTCAGCCAATTGGTGGCACCAACAGATCAGAGGGAGGCAGGAGTGAGGTCAGGGCATTTACTGAGCCAGTTCCCTCCCTGCTGAATCGCTAGATCATTAGTGGTTGCTTTCCTCTTCCAAAGAGCACAGCTCTTGTCAGACTACAGCACTCTCCAGTATCTGTAATCTTTACCACTCCTTGCTAAGGGCAGCAATGGTTTCTCTCTGTTGCTCACACAGGGTTTCATCACTCATTGTACATACCTAAGTAGTCCCTTCATTGAGCTCTCCTTGGTTACCCCCATTTGAGTGTACCATTTGTTTCCTGCCGAGATCCTTGCCCTTAGTCCGAATTATGACCATTAGTTGGAAACAAGTTCAGTTAGGTGCTTTTAAAAACTCCTAACCCTACTATTTTTAAAGGTAAAGAGGCAACATCAATGATAATAAAATCACACCGACAAACCCAAAAGAGAAGCATTAGAAGTATCATTCTACCCGCCATCTCTCTTAGAATGAGGTCAAGAAAACATCGAGAATAAATAAGCACATGGGAGAGACGCAGGAAGGAACGATGGAATAGATGCTATTTTGTCGTGGTCCCCTCATCAGGCCAGTTGCTGAGAGTACTGATGGCTTGAGTCCCAGCCGAGGTGCTCTCTAGGCCAAACCTTTAGTCAAAGAGAGTCAGCATGAAATGACTGTTGGATGAGGGTGTTTAAAGACCCACACAGGTCATCTCTGATTGAGGCCCTGGTGTGGGTGCAACATCCTCTCTCTGCCAGGCCTGCTGCTCTCACCCTTCACAGATGTTGATCCCAGGGACATTCCTCAATAAACTTCCCACATGCTAACCCCTATTTCAGAGTCTGCTTCCTAAGGAACTTAACTGAAGACAGGTATTATGATCTATTTTATTATAAAAATGTAAAAACATCAAAGGTCAGAATTTCAAATAGAGATATGATAATACCAGTCAGTGAGTTTTATAAAAGTCCATGCAGTGTTCATTCTCTTAATACAGATTTCCACATTAGAAACTTGATATGGCCAACTTGTCTTTTTTTAGGTAGGTGACTGACACACAAATCTGTGTTAAAAGTACAAGATTCTTGTGGTTTTGGAAAGTGGCACTATTTTAAGGCTGATTAAGAGGAACGACCTTTAGAGAAATGTGTCCCATGAAGATGTATCTATCACAGTAGGCTGTGAAAGGGGACAGACAAAGGTTTTGGTATGATATATATTTCCCCTAGGACATTCGTAAATTTAGCTACTGTTTACTCAGCCCTTAATATATGCCAGACCATGTGGTAAGTGCTCTCTGTGTATTATTTGGTGTAATCCACACAATAACCACTTAAGGGAGATGACTGTATCGTTCTACCACAAGTACACTAGAAAAGCATCAAGCCAATAGTAGAACAATGTAGGTTCAAATTGCTGAATCTCCCTGGGCATCAACTTCCTCAGCTGAAATGGGTATGAGAGCTACCTATCCATGTGTGGCAGGGACTAAATGAGATGCAAGAGGGTTGTGGGGATGCTTTGTAACCTAAGTTGTTATGCCAGTGTTGGGAACGATAATAAATGTAGTTTGTGTGTGAGTGAGTGAGTGAATGGGTACGTGTATTAGAGAGAGTGAGAGAGAGAGAGCTGGTATTCAACAGACTATCAAATTGGCACCCCCTTTTCTTCATTTTATCCATGAGCAACAGTGATATACAAATTAAATTTTCTCTTTCAAACTATTTAATTGACACAGACAAGATGGTCATACACCAAAAGGATGAAAACAGTGGAATATGGAGTCAGAAAAATGACAAAGTTGAAAGGCATTTTATCATACAAAACATGCCTTCTGCTGCCCCCTTTTCCTTTTTAAAACAGGATTGCCAATTACTATTATTCAAGTTAGGAGCTGATCACTTCTATGGAGTGAACTGGTCCCTCTGCTTTCTCACACTCAAGAATATGTTTGCTTGACAATACTCCACTCATCCTCTTTAAGAAGTTACCTGATCAGAAGTCTTTTAAGTCTCACCTGTTCACTTTAGAATGATAAAACACCAGTCCAAAGCCAAATGGAGTTGCTCAGCTGCATGTCATTATGATTGGTGGGGTTTGTGTCAGAATTTTGTAAGAACTACTATAAGTTTCATTTCTATCATCTGGAGTGCTGGTTCATTGGGAGACATTTATAACTAACGCTGTTGTTCATATACAAGCTATATAAGAAGAATGCAGCTCCGAAAGGGAAATATGCTGAAAGCCTACCCACATAAATTTGACTTAATATTACTAACTTGGGTGGATAGATCATCGTTCATAGGCCTGAGTGAGTAAAACCAGTGTCATGGAGCTTGAATTATAGGGAGAGGAGCACTGGTTTATCAGGCAGGCTTCAAATGCAAATGCAACTCAGAAATTTCCATAGGTTCTGTTCTGATATAAAAAGAGATGTTTTTGAGAGCCTTGGAGAAGGCACTGCAAGGAGTGGTGACCTGGTTGTAAAGTCTGCACTTCATATAATAGCAAGAATGACAAATTTTTAAGAACAATGTTTCAGGAACCTTGGGGAGCGTTTACAAGATTTGGCATAGTTAGTGCCATAGTTTTGTCTTTATCTAGACAGAAAAAAGGGAAAAACCTTCTAGTGATCTGGGAATGGCCTAAATCCTCACTCACCCATTCATTCACTTATTCAAAATATAGTCTTTGAGCAACCACTATATTCCAGCTTCTGTGCATAGACTGAATATGGAGAAAGAATAAAGCATTTTTTTTTTCTCAAAGTGCTCACAGACTTAGGAATCATGATGTTAAGAGAAGTGGGCTCTTTTTCTCTTTTCTGGACAATAAGGTAATTCTTCACTGTTTGTTGTACCTTTCTCCTGACAGTTACGATGGGAAAAAGGAAAGGAAATTAGAAAGGATAGAGAAAAGAGAGGGTGGGGAGAAGAAAGAGAAGGAAGAAAATAAAACAAGAAGGAAATCAAAGGCAATGTCATCATAGTTGCTTCAGGGGAGCCAAGGCTTGATCTTAAATTGAGGTACAGCTGCCCCAGAAGTAATCAGCTCAAAAAGACTCTTAAATTTTTGTTTCATCTACCCAAACTTCTAATCCTATCCCTTAGGACAAATTTAAAAAATGAATGACTACATGCAAGCCCTTCTGAAGCACTATTTTTTGAGGAAATCTATCTTAAGACAAGTGCCATTCAAAGTGTACCTAACGCTGGGTCAACACCCACTGGCCGCTGGCTAATTTATACAAACAGATATGGAACTGGTACCATGGCCCTCATACATGTGTCTATGTGACCAGGTCCAGCCTTCTCTAAAAATAGTTATAATTTTATTTTACTTTATTTCATTTATTATTCCACAGGATGCAGTGGACCAAGTCCTGAGCTGGCAAATAAAAAGAAAAAAAAAATGTCCCGTATCACAGCTCATTAGGGAAATTCAAATTAAAACCCCACTGAGATACCACACACATCTATTACAATTATTACAATTAAATTAAAAATTCTGAGAATACCAAGTGCTTTTGAGAATGCAGAGCAGCTGCAGCTCTCACATATTGTTAGTGGAAATGCAAAATGGTACAGCTACTTTGAAAATCAGACGGGGCAGTTTTTTATAAAGTTAAGCAGATATTTACCATATAACTCAACAATCCACTCAATTCAAATATCCTTCAGTTGATAAGTTGATAAAAAAAGAACTGTGGCACATCCATGCAATGAAATACCATCCAGCAATAAAAAGGAATGAACTTACATGCAACAATGTGGACTATCAAATGAATTATGCTAAGTGAAAGAAGACAGACTTAAGGGCTGTGTACTGTATGATTCCAATTATATGGTATTATCACAAAAGGCAAACAATAGGACAGAAAACAGATCAGTAGTTTTCTGTGGCTGGAGGTAGAAGGGAAGGGTTGATTACAAGGGGCAATGGGAAAACTTTTTGAATGTTGTAACTATTCTATTAATAACTGTTTTCTTAATAACTTAGGTTATTAAGTAGGGAATGTCCCAATTTCCTTAAGTACTAAGTTTGACAGTTGATACCTCTGACATTTCACTTTGACACTTCTTATTTTATTTTAATTGTGAAGGTAAATCCTCCATTTTTCAAATGCATGATTTGGCTTGTGATTATCTTTCAAATTTTTTTACAGTAATTTTTGTGAAACCACTGATAAGTCAAAAAGTCAAGTTATTTTCAAATATGCGTTCCATTGTGGAACCAATACAGCACAGACAGCTCAAAATATCAATGAAGTGTTTGAGAAGGATGTGGTTCCAATGATACTGTTAATTCTTTACTGCATTTATGTTTTAATTGAAAAATAAGAATTATATATATTTATCATATACAACATGATGTTCTGAAATATGAATACATTGTGAAATGGCTAAATTGTGCTAATTAACATGCAATTATCTCACATATAATTTTTTATTGAGTTGATTCTTTTTAGATAAATGTAGTATAGAAATTTAGTTTCTTCTAGAATTCTAATATAAAGTTCATTGTTAATCACAGCCAAAAAGCACACTCAGTGGGAGAGCAATAAATATCATTCTCATTGAATGGAAAGGAAAAAAAGAAATGAATATGTGAATATATTTTATTAAGTATCCAGTTGAGAAATTTAATAACAAATTGCCTTGATTTTCTTACCAGAGGTAATATTATAAAGAAAAAGTAAATTTAAAAGTAGGAAAAAATGTTCAGAACAACTGGTAAGGAAAGGGGAAATGGCATTAATTAGGAGTGAACAAAGATCTAAGCATGAAGAGTTTTTCAGAGATGCAGTACTAAAATCCTCTCTATAGAGTGGAAAGCCCAAAAGATGAAAAACCCTACATCTTATTCTTCCAGAAAGAATGGAATGAGTGTAATTGATATAACAATCCTCAAGATAGTGCACAGAAGTATTTTAGCAGGATTTGATATATAAATTAAAAGAAGACTTCAACCATATAGCCACGCTCATTCCAATTAAAGTGAACAAATTTCCTAAATTAGCTGAATAGAAAATTAAACTATATTACAAATCATTGAAAACTGGAACTCACATTTCTGTAATAGGTAATCTATACAGTTATAGGAATAATCACTCACATATAAAGGTTGATTTAAAATAGCATTCCTAGAAGAAAAAGTGAGTCTTTACGCTTGTAGAGAGTGAAAAGTGTAAAGTAGGAAGTAATGTCTTATAATCTCTTGATATTCAAATGTAGTAATTAAACTCACTTTAAAAACAAAGCAAATGCTGTTTTATTTGGGGAAAATATCCATCTTTTTCTTTCAGTATTATAAAAGCAGTATTTTTATTTTCAATTTCAAAACAAAAAAAAATAATAAATTTGTAGCTAAAAACTTTCCCATAATGAAAACTACAGTCTTAACTAGCAGTGACATTCTACTATTTAAAGAAAAAATAATACCAATTCCACTTAAGCTCTGCCAAGAAATACAGGAAAAGGAAATCTCTTTCAATTCATTTTATAACACCATTATTTCTTTGATACCAAATCAAAGACATTACAAAAAACAGATAATTCGAGATCAACATTCATCATGATCATAGATGTAAAAGTCCTTAACAAACATTCAGGAATTGAATCTAGAAATTTATAAAATGGATAATACATTATGCCCAGTAAGATTCATCATAGGAGGTAAGGTTGGCTTAATATTGAAAAATTATATTATAGACTAAAAAACAAAAATTATATAGTCATCTCAATGGGTGCAGAAAAAGCATTTGACAAAATTCAATATCTAGTTATGACAAAAATTCTCAGTAAATTAGAAACTGAAAAAAGCAGCTTTCTCAACTTGGTAAGTTTGATATCTACAAAATAAGCTACAGTTAATAATTATGCATATTGTATTTCCCTTAACAATTTATGGATGTCCTCTCTTACCACTTTTGTCTAATTTTGTATTGTATTTCATTGTCACTCACACAATAAGGCAAGAAAAGACTGGAAAAGAAAGTAAAATGTCCTTATTAATAGGTGATATAACTGTGGAAAACTCAAAGGAACCTATAAAAATGCTATAAGAACAAATAAATGAGAAACTTCTAGAAGAAAACATAAGAGGGAATCTTTGTAACTTTGGGTTAGGCAAAGATTTCCTAGGACACAAAAAGCATAAACCATAAAAAAATTTTTTGATAAGTTGGACATCACCAACATTTAAATATTAAAGGATAGTGTTATGAAAATGAAAGGAAAGTCACAGACTGGAAAAGATATTTGCAATAAATATATCTGATAAAATACCTTTATCTAGGGTATGTGAAAACTTTTATAATGCATTACTAAGAATAAGAAAAATACAGTTTAAAACATGTATAAAAGATTTAAACACTTGACCAAAGAAGATACATTAAGGTGAACAAAAAACATGAAATGATAGTCAACATCATTACTCATTAGGGAAACGCAAGGTAAAACTATAACTGGATACCATTACATCCACTAGGATGGTTAAATTAAAATAAATAACAATACCAAGTGTTGGCAAGGATATGGAACAACTGGAATCTTGTGTATTTACTAGTGGGAATGCAAAATGGTCCAGATACTTTGTAAAAACTGGCAGTGTCTCCTGAAGTTAAATATATACTTATCCTAGATCCCCTTGTGGGTACTTTCCTAAGAGAAATAAAAAAAAAATTTTTACACAAAGTCTTGCATGTGAATGGCCATATCAGATTTATTTATAATAGTAAAAAACTGATTGATCTCATGGAGACCTCAGGGAGACAGAGAGTACAATGACAGTTAACAAAGGCTGGGAAGGGTGAGGTGGCGGGAAATAAAGTGGGGATGGTTATTAGGTGCAAAAATATAGTTAGATATATAGTTAGAATGAACCATATGTGATAGCACAACAAAGTGACTATAATCAACAATAGGTTAGGGTATAATTTAAAATAACTAAAAGAGTAGAATCGAAATGTTCCTAACACAAAGAAATGATAAATGTCTGAGATGGTGGATACCCCAATTACCCTGATTTGATTAATTCACATTGTATGCCTGTATCAAAACATCACATGTACCCTATAAATATATACAACTATTATATACCCATAATAATTAAAAACAAAAAAGTTAAAATCAAGCAACTACAAAAATAAATAAATAAAAATTTTAAAAAGATTTCGAATCAACGACCTAACTTTCCCTTTTACAATGCTTGAAAAAGAGCAAATTAAATCTAAAGGAAGCAACAGGAAAGAAATAATAAAGATTAGAGTAGATATATAGAATAGAAAAGTAATAGAGAATATCAGTAAAATCAAAAGCTGGTTCTTTGAAAAGATGAACCAAATTAACAAATTTTTAGCTAGAGTGACCAAGGAAAAAAAGAGAGAAGATTCAAATTACTAGAATCAGAAATAAAAAAAGAAGATATTACCAACAAACTTATGGAAATAAAAATGATTATAAAGGAATTCTCATTTGTTGAAATTAGACAATTTTAGGTGAAATGGACAAATTTATACAAAGACACAAACTACCAAAACTGATTCAAGGAGGAATAGACCATTTTACTAGACCTGTAACAAGTGATGAGATTGAATTATTGATCAAAAGACTGCCCACAAAGAAAAGACTGGACCCAGATGATTTCTCTGCTGACTTCTACCAAACATTTAAAGAAGAATATCAATTCTTCACAAACTTTTCCAAAAAAATTGAAGAGGAAGGGACACATCCCAAATCACTTTATGAGACCAATATTATCACAGTACCAAAATCAGACCAAGACATCACAAGAAAACTATAGACCAATATCTGTTATAAATATGGAAGCAAAAATCTTTAAAAAATTACTAGTGAACTGTATTCAGCAACATATAAAAAGAATTATACACCACAACTAAATGGATTTATCCCAAAAATGAAAGGTTGGCTTAATACTGAAAATCAATTAATGTAATACCTCAGATCAGCAAATTTTTAAAAATTACATGATCATCTCAACAGTGCAGAAAAAGCATTTGACAAAACCCAACACTCTTTCATGATCAAAAAATAAACAAAGTCAATTAGGCAAGGAGGCACCTGGATTGGAAAGGAAGAAGTAAAACTAGCTCCATTTGCAGAAGACATAATCTTTTATGTAGAAAATCCTAAGGAATCCATTAAAAAACTATTAGAACTAATACATGAGTTCAGCAAGGTTGCAGGATACAAGATCAATATGTAAATATCAGTATATTTCTATTCAGTTGCAATGAACTAACTGAAAATAAAATTAAAAAAACAATTGGATTTACAATAGCATCAAAAAACCCATAGGTATAAAGTTAACAAAATCAGTGCAAAACTTATACTCTGAAAGATACAAAAAATTGTTGAAAGAAATTAAATAACATCAAAATAATTGGAAAAAAACATGTTCTCAGATGGGAAGACTTAACATTGTTAAGATCGCGATACTTCCCAAACTGATCAATAGATTTAACTCACTCCTCACAGAATTTCAGCTGATTCCTTTGTAGAAATTGCTTATTCTAAATTCATATGGAATTGAATGGAAAACAGAAAGGCAAAACAATCTTAAAAAAGAACAAAGTTGGAGGACTGAAATTTGCTGATTTCAATACTTTCTACAAAGCAACCATCATAAGGATACTGAGGCACTGGCACATATAGATGGGTGCAATAGAATTGAGAGTCCAGAAACAAAGCCTACATCTCTGGTCAACTGATTTTACTTAATACATAAGGAGGCCAGATCATTCAGTGTGGAAAGAATAGTATTTATAACAAAGAATGCCGAGACAACTGCGTAGTCTCACGCAAAAGAACAAAATTGGACCCTTACCTCAAACCTTGCTTACACAAAAAGTAACTCAAAATAGATCAAAGTCCTTAATGTAAGAGCTAAAACTAGAAATTTTTCAGAAGAAAACATCGGTAAAAATATTTATCACCTTGGATTCAGAAAACGATTTTTACAAGTGACACTAAAAGCATGAGCAAAAAAAAAAAAAAAAGATAAATTTACTTCATCAAAATTTAAAATGTGTGCTTCAAAGGACACCATCAAAAAAGTAAAAAAAACAAAACAAAACAAAACAAAAAAACCATAGAATGGGAGAAAAAAAATGAAAATTCTATATCTCATTTGTATCCAGGAACTTATATCTAATCTAATACAAGGGACTTGTATCTAGTATACATAAGAAACTCTTACTACTCAATATAAAAAGACAAATAACTCAATTTAAAAATGGGCAAAAATCTGAATGGACATTTCTGTAAGGAAGATAGGAATGGTTGAAAAGCACATGATAAATTGCTCAACATTGTTAGTCATCAGAAAAATGCAAATTGAAACCACAATGAGATAACAATTCACACTCACTAAAATGACTAAAAACAAAAAGTCAGATAAAAACTAGTGTTAGTGAGAATGTGGTGAAATCAGAACCCTCATACCTTGGAATGTAAAATGGTTTAGATGCTTTGGGAAACTGGCAGTTTCTCAAATAATTAAACATAGAGTTACCATATGACCCAGAAATTCCACTTCACCCAGGAGAAATAAAAACATATGTCCACACAAAAACTTGTACATAAATGTTCATGGTAATATATTCATAATAGTCCAAAGGTGGAAACAACCCAAATGTCCATAAACTGATAAAAGTATAAACCAATTATGATATATCCATATAATGAAATAATTCGGCCATATTAAATAGAAAGGAATGAACTGACACATGCTACAACATGAATGAACCTTGAAAACGTTATGTTAAGTGAAAGAAGCCAGGCACAAAAGACAACATATTATAGGCTTCTGTTCATATGAAATGTCTAGAACAGGGAAATCGATATAGACAGAAAGTACATTAGTGGTTGGTTAGGACTGTGGGGATGGTAAGGTAAGGGAGTGACATCTAAAGGGTATGAGGTTTATTTCTGAGGTGATGAAATATTCTAAAATTGACTGTGGTGATTGTTGCACATATCACTGAATACACTAAAAACCACTGAATTGTACACTTTATTTATCTATTTATCTATCTGCAGAGAGGAGGGTCTTGCTCTGTTGCCCAGGCTTGTCTCAATCTCCTGGCCTCAAGCAATCTTCCTGTATCGACCTCCCAAAGCACTGTGATTACAGACATGAGCCACTGCGCCTGGCCTGAATTGTATACTTTAAATGGTGAATTGTTTGGTATGTGAATTATAAAGCTGTTAAAATCTTATTAAAAGAGTACCTACTATATGTTTCCATTTATTTGAAATTCTAGAAAAGGCAATACTGTAGTGACAATAAGTAGATCAATCATCGCCAGGGCCCAGGAATGGGGACAGGACTGATTGCAAAGAGATCCAATGGAATTTTTGAGGTCATGGAATTATTCTATATCATGACTGTGACCGTGGTCCTGTTATTGTATATATTTGTCAAAATTCATCATTTGAACATTTAAAATTAAAGACTTTCAATGTATGTAAATTACATCTTAAGGCTAATTTTTAAAAGGTAATTTTTTTAAATACCACGTGATTTCAGATTTTGCTAGGTCATAAATCCTCTAGATGGAATACTAATGCCAAGTGATGGCACAAACATTTTGATAGCCTTGGTAAACACTAAATACTCTAGCTACTATAGCCAGTTTCTTTTAAAAAGCAATTTTACACACCATTGCAAAGTATTCCTTCATTAAGTGGTCAGAGATTGACACATTTAGTCATAAATGTGCCAAAAAATGCATATCTATTTTTGGGATAAAGACTCTTAGTTATATGATAGAATCTATGAAGTGGAAATTGTATCTGGATACAAGGCAGTTTTCTTCCCTAAATAATTCTTCAGCAAACACAGAGTTTTCTTGTATTCAAGTCTTTATATATTCTCTCATTACAGAGTGCTTTCTCAAACACTTTGTTCTGAACCTGACAAAACTGGTTCTTTTGAAAAAATAAAATAAAAAGAAATTTAACACAGATTTGGAGTTTTTCCTAGAGGAATGACTTCATTACAGTAAGATTGGATGTCACTGGAAACAAGCCTTTTAAACAGCAACTCAGAAAGTGATTACATTGTGGAGATCAGGAATATAAACCTACAGGACAAACGATGGACCTCATTTACTTGTATGCTCTAGCATAAGTAATATACCAAAAGCTGAATGTGATTGAATTTTAATAAGCTAACATTTAGGGTCCGTGTGTGACAATCCCAGCTGTTTATTGTTATTAGGTAAATGCAGAGTCATGCTTTCTGAGCCTAACTTACTGGTTCTCAATCTGCCCCAGGACAGAGACTCAACCGACCAGGGGATATGCCAGAACTAAACAGGAAGCTGCATCTGCTTTGGGTCTCTGACTTGGGACCAAGACATCTGCCTATCAGAATTGTGCCCAATCTCACTCTTAATGAATGTGTAATTTTCACCAGGGACACACTGAAAAGTCAAAAATAGCCCATTAGGCCAGGCACGGTGGCTCATGCCTGTAATCCTAGCACTCTGGGAGGTTGAGGGAGGCAGATTGAGCTCAGGAATTCATGACCAGCTTGAGTAAGAGCAAGAATCCATCTCTACTAAAAAGATAGAAAGAAATTAGCTGGACAACTAAAAATATATAGAAAAAATTAGCCAGGCATGGTGGTGCATGCCTGTAGTCCCAGCTACTCAGGAGGTTGAGGCAGTAGGATCACTTGAGCCCAGGAGTTTGGGGTTGCTGTGAGCTAGGCTGATGCCATGGCACTCTAGCCTGGGCAACAGAGTGGGACTCTGTCTCAAAAGGAAAGCAAAATAAAAATAAAAATAAACCAAGCCCATTAGCTTCCCAGAGAATGAATAACAAGAATAACAATGCACAATTTTAAAGGTGGTAGTTTCACACACTTAAAATGTTTCCACAATAGAGGCCAAACAGCATAATGTTTGATTGTGAAGCCAGACTGCATGCATTTGCATTTTGGATCTACCACTTCTAAATCATTAACCTTTCTGTGCCTCAGTTTCTTTTTTTGCAAAACAAGGATAATAACACTACCTAATATCTAGAGGGCTGGTGTATGGGTTAAACAAATTAGTAAATGTAAAGTGCTCAGAATAGTACCAGGCAGCATTTAAGTTTAATTTATCACTCAAGGTAGGATAGGCAGCTATCATTATTCCCATTTCACAGATGGGGAAACTGAGGCTTAGAAAGGGTGCATGAGTTACACAGCCAGTCAATGGCTAAGCCAGAACCAAACTCTCCATCTTCCGACTCTACTGTTCTACTCTATGTATCATGTATCCTTAAATTCATAATCAAGAAAGGGCTTGTCGCATTGAACTGTAAGAAAACCTACTATCAAAGACCCATTCACTTTCTCATTGTGACACCCCAGAAACTGCAAGAACTTGCTTAGGCCAATAGAGCAGTGCTTTTCAAAATGCTGGTACTAACCTATTAGTGGGCCAAATATTCAATTTATTAGGTTGCAACCAGCATTAGAAAAAAACTAAAACACAGAATAGGAAATACCAGAATGCATCAAACATTGTAAGGATAATTATTATTTTGTGAAATTTGCATTCAATCATTTATGTACTGTCCTAATATACACATATGCGTGAGGTGGACAGTATTACTTTCCACAGTTATTCCCGCCCCCACCACCTACCCTTCTTTGTTGAAGGGTTGGTCATCCTCCCTTGCTCGCTGACTTGCAGGCTCCTGTGACCGGGGTGTGCTTCCCCCACTGTACTGATGTTTGCCAGTGGCTGTGGGACTCACTAGAATCAATGGAACATAAGCACGAGCTATGCACCAAGCCAGAGCATTAGTTTTCAGAGTGACTCTATAGGGTGGCTCAGTGTTTTATTCTTTCCCTTTGCCACGAGCACATCTTCTGGTAGGGCTGCTGCCTTAGGCTGAATCCGGGAATGACAAGCTACTGGAGCAGAGTTGTAGCCTTTCTACAAACAGGAAGAGGGAGCTACAGCCCACCACAGAGCCACCCCTGATGCACAGCGTACATGGAATATACTGGGTACTTCTTTGTTTTGAAGCTGAGATTTTGAGTTGTTTGTTACTATCACATAACCTGGCCAAAGGCAACTAACAGATATGTATATATGTATTGGGTTAATGAGATAAATGTATTTCTTACAGAGGATGGTGGTCAAAAAAATTGAAAATCACTTGATGGAATGACTGTCTTAGGTCAGGCTGCTATAACAGAATACCATAGATTGAGTGACTTAAACAATAAACACTTATTTCTTAGAGTTGTGGAGACTGGAAGTCTGAGATCAGGGTGCCAGCATAGTTGGGTTCTTGGTGAAGGCCCTTTTCCTGGTTTACTGATGGTCATCTTCTCGTTGTAGCCTCACATGGTGAAGAGAGTAAGAGCTCCAGTCTCTTCACCCCTTATGAGGGCACTAATCCCATTTGTGAGGGCTTCACCCTCATGACCTAAATACCTCCTAAAGGTTCCCACTTCAAAAACCATCAGATTGGGAATATAACCTTCAACATTTAATTTTGGGGAGACATAAGCATTCAGTCCATAGAAATGACCATTTGGAAACTTGATTCTTTAAAATATTAGTTTAGCTCACTTGGCACCTTAGGTGTTTCTCCAGATTTACCATTGATTTATATTAGTCTGAAAATGCTTCACTTTATTTTTATATTTGTTTGTTTTTCATTGGGCAGACTTTGATTCATTCTACTCCTTAAGACTTAGACCAGTGTTTTTCACATTATGACATCTATAGATCAATTAACAGATTTTTCAGACATGCACATTGCCATACATAGTATTAATATATTAACATATAGTAAGAATGCAACATTTACTATTTAATGATAATAAAAATTACATGTCAATGAGAGAGATGGTTTTGTAATATGCTAATAACATAAGCTAATATCATAAACTAAGTAAGATACATACAGCCACTTGCATAGGTAACATTACCAGTAGAATAGGTGCCTTACTCACTCAGTTTATTATTTTTATATCCTTTATTTCCATAAACTGACATCTGGGCAAAATGTAGACCCAGATGCTGGAGAATTCCTCATTGAAGACCATGTCAGTTCATTATCTGGTAGTGAAGATATAATCATACCACATATCACACTCAAATGTTGGAACTTGAAAGATCACCGTAAATGGAATCCTAATCAGCTCTGGTTGTCTTCAGCTCTACAAAGTTGTTTTCCTTTTGCTATTGCAGATTTTGTAGGGGTGTTTAATCATTCCCAATACATTTCAATGATTTCCTTCATAGCTCAGTGGGAGGGGTTGGGGGAAACACACTAAGCATTTGAAATGAATTCAGATTTGCAAGGACTGAGGTGTCTGTACCACAATTTGTTCTTCTTAAGAAATCCTGATGTCTTATCTCCAACAATAAAAAAAAATAATGACAATGTTTCCTTGCAGTGATGGGTGCATGCATTCAAGACTCTGAATAAATCACTAAAATCTGCCACTTAAGCAAACCATCTAAAGTAATAGAAATAGTCTCTACTGGCGTCATCAGTGTAATAAAGAAAGGTGATTTTTAAATCCCGTCTCTCATCTTTACAGGTCATTTAAGCATCTTTTCCCTCAATAGCACTGTGGAGAAGTAGAATTTTGAAATTGCTACATATTCCTTTGCACAGTACTCTGTAAAGAGTTAAAATCAATAGCCATGACTTAATAATATTCATACCTTCTACTTTTCTTCAATACTAAATCAAGATCCGGAGACATACTGACTACTTTATTCTCTGCAAATAACAGTGTTGGATTGATAATCAGGCTGAAGCCCTCTAATTCAAAGTCCTTCATTGCAACATATGTAGCTGGTGTTCCTTTGCCACTGATTGCAACATACATTTCCTATTCCACCTGATAGCCTTCTAATGACCATCAAACAAAATATCTTTTCTGTAGAGTGGATGCTCAATGGTAAGCAAAATAAAGAGTCATTAAGCATTTCTCTGTTTTAGATACACCACACACGTTATCCAGTTGTGATGCAGGGCACCTGCCAACTCACACAATATGCTTTCTACTCCCCAGTGTCATGCCACTTGCATTATATAATGACCATCAGTGGTCACGTGATGAAGGAATTGTGTGGGAAGTTCACTCAGCTTCCTCTCCGAGTAAGTATCTCACTAACTCTGCCACTTTTGCCATGAGGATGGAACTCTGCACAATGCCTCTGTAGTTCTGTTCCCTTCTCTGCCCTTATCAACACAATTCAACTTTTTACTGGAAACTTTATTTTGCATGTCTTATTCTGAGAAAGCACAATTAGCTTACAAGTTAAAATTTGGAAAAGATAAAAATCATAAAATATCTTATGACATTATTTTATTAAGGAATTGATGATGCATTGAGTGTTGGGCTATCCATGGGTCCTATAAAACCCAACTTTCCAGTGTTCATCATTGTACTTTTTAGACATGTTTTGCTGTTTTGATGACTTGATCAGTCTCCTCGTATCTGTAACTTTGCTTGTCCCAGCAAACACAGATTCAGATTCTATGTTTACTCTTTATGCTTACAGTTTCATCTCAGGTTATGGTAAATAATAAAAAGTAAATAATTTTACTTTTTTCATCACTAATTTTAAACTTGAACCATTTCCAGCTATTTATTCATCTCAGTGAATTAGTGGAATAATACCACAGAATAACAGCAAAAAATGCACATTTAATAAACATAAACAGTAGCACAATGTCATAAAATTACTTTAGCTAAGATGAACCGTACTTAGCTATCTAGTTCAAAAAGTGTTAAAAATGGTTTTATGAGCATTTTGTGAGCACTATGAAACTCCACTACTGGTTGATTCCTGAATAACAGGGTCATTGACTAATGTTCTCATTTACCTTTCCAATTTCCTAATTCAGGCCTCCCTTAGAAAATCATCTTTCTTAGAAAGGGATGTTCATACAGCCCAATATTGTTATTAACACCACCATGTTATCATCATTATGCTGATTTGAAAAATTAATAAATACTAAGAAATACATTTTCCTCTATCAAAGGGCCAGTTTTACTCTTCTTTTTAATGTTTTCTGTGTTCAATCCAATCAATAACATTTTAAGGTTGTTCATGGTGGGAGGATCACTTGAGGTCAGGAGTTTGAGACCAGCCTGCACAAGAGTGAGTCCCTATCTCTACAAAAAATAGAAAAATTAGCTGGGCATGGTGCCACACACCTGTAGTCCCAGCTACTCGGGAGGCTGAGGCAGGAGGATCGTTTGAGCCCAGGAGTTTGAGGTTGCAGTGAGCTGTGATGATGATGCCACTGCACTCTACCAGGGTCACATAGTGAGACTGTCTCAGAAAAAAAAAATTACACAGGGACAAAAGATGTAAACTAAGATCACCCTAGTCACACTGAGTTACGTAGTCACCCCAACTCTTGCTGTCATTATTAGGCAGTAAGGGAAACGAAGAATAGAGGGAAATATGTATGTAATTTAGGTCTTCTTTGAAAATAGTTGCAATGTAGACAAATGTGGCCATAGCCATGTCTAATCTGGCAAAAATTCTCCCCATCTACTTGCCTGAAGCATTAAAGAGAAGGAACACTTGAGAAATAACTTTTCCTGGATCCAGGTTTCCACAATGTTGTTTTGGGTTCATTTAATTTACAAAGTTGAATTAGATTAATAATTCTCTTTCAAGATTCCTTATCAAATCTCTCACAGTGATTGTTCTACACTTTCACCTTTCATATTCCTAACCCTGCCCTTTCTAAGTGGAAAACTTCAATGTCTAATTGAATAACAACTTACATATCAATCTAAGCTTCTCGAGCTAACATTTTCTCTTCCTTAGGATCTCTCTAAAATATCACCTTCTCTCTCTTCATTTCTTCTGTCTCCAAAAAAAGACACATCTTTCCTTTAGGCCATGGCCCATCTCCCGCAGTGCCTTCTTATCATAGCCTCTAAAGTGTTCCTCTATCAGTTATTCACTCCCTTCTTACCTGCATCTTCAATATCTTCTTCCTGCTAAGATTCAGAAGTTCCGATCTGATGTTCTGGAATCATAAAAATTTAGTTTCTAATTCTGGGTTTTCAACTTACTCTCTCTGTGACCTTGGGAAAGCTGTTTAACATCTTTGAGCCTCTGTTTCTTCATGGGTAAAATGGTAATAGCAATACCTACCTCAAAGTGTAGCAGTGAGGATGAAATGAGATAATGCACATAAAATATCCTCAGGACTTCTGGGCAAGATGGCAGCACCCCAGATTTAAACATTGGTACATTTGCTCTAAGCAAATAACAAGGACAGGCAGAGTGTGAAAAGAGAAAAGCAATAATATATGTTGAGGCTCAAAAATAAGATCAATGTATCTTGAATCAAAAATGGAAGAGAAATAAAAAGTCAGGAAAGGAGCTTGAAGGGCAGGCCTGTTGGACTCTTTCTAAAATAGGTAGTGGCTACAAAGAGCTAGGCTTTTATGTGTTAATTAAGACCAAAGGAGGTGCACACAAGAGAGAGAGGCAGTTGGAGTCAGACTCACTCCTAGAAGACAGGAATAGGGTAGCTGGGGAAAAACATTCCCAGCCCATCAGTAGAATCATTCTTCTTTTTCACTGCAGATTGAAATACTCCCGTCTTAAGACATCTGTAAGTGCTGTGTTCATGATCCACAGTTTCTATTTCCTTTTCTGTACAGCTGCACTTTGTATTTAATGCACATTTTGCATTCCTGTGAAAAACTCAAAGTGATTTATACGATGATATCCCAGTGGAGAGGAAACTCAAAGTGGTATTATAAGGACTCAGTGTTTAGTTGCTGAATGTAGGCAACTGAAAGAGGGAGGAAGAGGAGAAAAACGGGAGGGTGGGGGGCGACAAGAAAAACAAAAAATTAAACTACTGAATTTTTGGGGGTGCTGCAAAATTCAACCCTGAAGAAATTTATTTTACAGAGGAGACTGATATTTAAACTAAATGTTTAGGATATTCAAAGACAAAAATAAAAGAATAAAATCCATTAACATAATAGATTATGACACATAGACTTGGGAGAGAAGAAATAATGATGAGTAAAAAAATTGATGAAATATGTCAGCAAACTTAATGAAGTACTATTTTAGGTATGTGTTAAACGATATTTGGTTTAGACAAAAACAACAAGATGGGGAAAGGAAGCAGTTTGGTTAATTAAATTGTGATAAGAGGGAGGATAGAAATGGTTGAAAATGTTAGATTTGTTTAAAACATTTATAGTTAAATAGGTATATGAAAAAAATTAAGGGTTGCCACTAAAAGTAAAGAGTACAACATATGCCTTCTGTATCTGTTTTCTACTGCTGTATAACAAATTATCATAAATTTAACTTCTTAAAAAAATGCATTATCTCAGCATTTCTGTGGGTCAAGAGTCTGGGCACAGGCTATCTGGGTCCTCTCTGTTCAGGGTCTCATAAGGCTACAAAGTGTCATCCAATGTGTGTTTTTCTCTACAGGCTCAACTAAGGAAAGATCCACTTCCAGTCTCCCTCAGGTTGCCGGCCAAACGCATGACCAGTGTCCCAGAATTCTTGCTGGTATTGGCAAGACACTGCTCTCAGCTCCTAGAGGGTTATTCTCAAGTTTTGCAGCATGGCTCCCTCCACAGGCAATTCACAAAATGACTGCTCCTGTAAGGCCAGCAGGAGAACCTCTCAGACTTCTTCTGATCACCAGAACTTCATTTCAAAGGCTCCCATAATTACATCAGGCCCAACCAGGATAACTTCCCCCATAATTAGTTTTACATCAATTGATTAGAGATCTTAATTGCATATTCAAAATTCCTGCACCTTGGCTACGTAGTGTAACCTAATCACCAGAGTGTCGTCACATCAGATTCACCAGTCTTGCCTATACTCCAGGAGAGAAGATTACACTAGAAGGTGGGAAATTATAGGGGCTACCTTAGAATTTTTCCTACCACAGTCTGCCCTCTGACCTCCAGTGAGTCACATCCTTTCCAAT
Organism: Lemur catta; assembly: GCF_020740605.2. Lineage (NCBI taxonomy): Eukaryota > Metazoa > Chordata > Mammalia > Primates > Lemuridae > Lemur > Lemur catta. Next base: position 24,353,928 of record NC_059145.1, on the reverse strand, counting down.
GCATCATCCATTGACCTCTCCCAGAGTTCCCACAAGTCTTACCCCATTATAGCATCAGCTTATGTGTCTATATAAATCTCGCTCTCTCTCTCTCTCTCTCTCTCTCTCTCAATATATATATATATATACACACACATATCTTTATCAACTAGAAAGGAGAAGCAAAAAAACAAAAAAGGAATGATAAACAGAAAACGCAAAATAAAATTGTAGAAATAATTACAAATAAACCAATGATCACAATAAATATAAAGAAATATTTACTTTTTAAAAGATACAGTTTTTTTAAATGGATAAAGCACACAGAAACCAGCTATATGTTTCTTAAAAAGGACAAACTAAAACAAAATGAAGAAAGATTAAGAAAGAAAATGAAAAAGTATGCCAGCAAAATGGTAATCCACAAATATCTAGGGTTCTAATATAACATCAGATAAAATAGAACCCAAGTCCAAACTATTACTGGAGTTGAACAAGAATACTAATAATGACAACACAAAGAATAACTTCCTAAAAAATATAATAATCATTAATTTATACACATCTAACAACATTACTTAATATATATGTCAAGACAAATTGAAACTGGGAACTTTTACCAGAACTGTATTAAAAATGGATGACCAAGCTAACAAAAACTTAATGAGGATAGATAAGATTTGAAAACAGAATGAATATGTTTGATTTAATAGCAACATATTGAAATTGGTATCTATCCATTGTTTTTAAATACAAAGGTGCCATTTACATTAATTAACTACATCACAAAGAAATGCCAACAAATTTCAAAGTTTCAATACCATAGTGACTATATTATTTGACTATAATAAAATTAAACTAGAAATCAAACATTAAAAAATAGCTAGAAGACCACATGTTCAGAACTTTAGAAAACTCACTCCTAAATAATTCATGAGCCAAAAGGAAAACTACCTTGAGAGAATTATAAAATATTTAGAACAAAACACCAAAGAAAAGACACCTTAATAAAACTAGTGAGATGTAGATAAAAAATATTTAGAGATAAGTTTACATGTATATATTCAATATCAGGAAAGAGTAAATATAAATTAGTTAAGTATTTAGATGAGAATCTAAACAAAGATTTTAGAAAAATAAACCCCCAAAAAATCAGAAGAAAAAATAATAAACATTATGAAGAAATAAAAATTGAAAACAAAAATACAAGAGAGGTCACAAACTGATTCTCAAGAAAACAGGCAAATTAGCAAGACTAATTTTTAAAAAAAGAAGGGATAAATAGCCAATAACAGTGACAAAAAGAAGACAGATACACCATAGATATTAAAAGTAATTAATCTGAGAATCAGGGTAATTCTATTCCTTCTTTTAGTGATTGAGGTAGGAACAGACCTATAACAATTCTTATGGATAGGACAATGAGACAAAAAGAGAAATTTTCTTCACTCGCAGAAAGAGTGACAAAACAAGGGACTGACTATTCCTGGTTTTGGATGCTGTTGCCTGAAGATGTGATGGTTGGTGCAATGGCAGCCATTTTGGATCACGAGGGCAAAAAACCAAGGGATCAGAGCAGTTAACAAGGACATTGCTGAGTCCCTGAAGAACCAACACAAGAACTGACCTATTTTCAGATTTCCTGTTATGTGGGATAATACATTCTTTATATTTAATCATCTCTTATAAGCATATTATACAACTGGAAGCCAAAAGCATTCTAGTGGACACAACGTTCTCTAACCAGTTTCTTATTTTAAAAATATGGATGCAACACAAAATTCACAGTGTTTCCTCCCAACTAGAATAGAATAATCTGAGTATCCTTCTCTTCTGGATGGCAAATGTGGTAAACGAGTCAGGAATGGAAAGAGGCTTTTATGGGATGACAACTATAGGACCTTCTGAACTGTTTGCCTCCTCTGATCAAGGTAATGAACAATGAGCAGGGTTTACAAGTGATATCACACAAGACATCCAAAGAGAAGGGACCAATGGTGCATTCCCCGCCCATTTAAGGAGCCAAGATTCTTGACAATCTGAACACGTTCCTTGATTATGCATTCCCTTCTTCCCCATGGCTCCTTAATGCCTTTATTAAACAAGTACATTTTTTTTTTCTTTTTTTGAGACAAAGTCTCATTCTGTTGCCCAGGCTAGAATGCCATGGCATCAGCCTAGTTCACAGTAACCTCAAACTCCTGGGCTCAAGCAATCCTACTGCCTCAGCTTCCCAAGTAGCTGGGACTATAGGCATGAGCCACCATGCCCAGCTAATTTTTTCTATATATATTTTTGTTGTCCAGCTAATTTCTTTCTATTTTTTAGTAGAGACAGGGTCTTGCTCTTGCTCAGGCTGGTTATGAACTCCTAAGTTCAAACAATCTGCCCACCTCGGCCTCCCAGAGTGCTAGGATTACAGATGTGAGCCACCACACCTGGCCTAAACAAGTACATTTCTTGCACACATTACCTACCTAGACAAAATCCTAAAATAGTATTAGGGCTTGAACAGGTATAAGCCATGCTCTTCCATTTTCCAATTACATTAGCAGGCAGCTGAACTCAAGTGTAAAAAATAATTTTGTGAGAATATTCATTAATTTTTAAAAGCAATTTTAGCAAAAGTATCCTAGCAAAATTAATCTTGAACATAAAAAAAAACACCAGTGGCATACTTATTCACATTTTGGTCAGTGACATGCTCTTAGAAACCAGTTAAATTCCCATTTGAGTTTTCTGTTTCTTGCCTTAAGTCCATACACCTTTCTTGTTCTCCATAACAGTAACTGAAATTGGAGTCAGATTCTTGTAAAGATTTTTTTCTTGCAATGTATGTATACACACAAGATTCTGGGATCCTTAAGGGCCTGTTACTCCTATTCATTGATGAAACACATTGTATTGCAGGTTCTTCTCCCACTGGAGGAGACTGCTTTGAAGACTGCACCTTTTTTTTTTTTTTCTGTCTCTCCCTCATTTGTTAGGAAAACAACTTCATGGTCCCCTCAGATTGCTGACATTTGTATAAGGCAGAGTGAAACAGGTGGGTTTTCTTATTTCCAGATAGAAACAGCAACTGCACACAAGATTTTGTTATAAAACAGAGAACAGAGTGAGTATAATAGAGCCTAGACCAGAAGTCAGGACTCTTGGGTCCGATTGTTCAGTCTTAGACTTGTTCTGAGATGCTGGGGGAAAAAAAATCATTCAAGTGTCTTTTGGCACCTTTCTGGGCTGCACCTATAAATGGTAATTATACTTTTCTATTATAGTGCTCTCTACCATCTATTGTGATATGTAACTATCTCAAAGGAGTAGTTGACAGCTTAGTTAATGCATGGAGTATAAATCACTTTGAGTTCCTCCCAGGAATGCAAAATGTACATTAAATACAGAGTCTAGTGGTATGGGAAGGGAAATAGAAACTGTGAATCATGAACAGAGCACTTAGAGATGTCTTAAGACGGGGGTGATGCGGAATACAACTGCAGCCAGTAGTTAAAAGAGGAAAATGATGCTACTGGTGGGATGGGTGGTTTTCTAAGGCAGGGCTCAGGAGATAGATGAGGCAGATTTCTACCCTAGACTTGAAAAGGGGCCATTGTGTGGGCCTTGGCAACTTTGGTACAGCCCACAGGGTCTAAAATGGTCTGGCCCCTGCCCACCTTTCTGTCAGTAGATGGATTAAATTAATGGCCATATCGTCATCCTTTCCTGTTGCCTTTTACCAACTCCTACCAAGCAACTCCTATCAAGACGTAGAATATATCTGGGGTATCTTGATTCTGAGTGTGGCCATGTGACTTGCTTTGGCCAATAGGATGTTAGTGGTTGTAATTGTAACACATGTCTAACAAGTGTTTGCATCTTTTTGGTTTTGCCTTTGCTCCTCTGTGACTGTGAGGAGAAAAAGCCCTGGCTAGGCTGCTGAAAGATGAGGTACGTAGTAGAACACAGCTACGTTGCCCAGGTGTCCCGGCCAAACCCAACCATCAGCCAGCTGGTTCACAGACATGTTCACCAACCAGACATGCTCACCACCAGCTGAACCAACAGGAAAAACTGTCCAGTTGAGCCCATTATAAATCACTGACTCTCAGACTCATGACCAAAATGAACGTTTGTTGTTTTAAGCCACTAAGTTTTGAGATGATTTGTTATACGGTACTCTTGTGGCAATCAATCCGATATACTCTCCAACACTTTCCCCCTGTTCTCTACACTCATGCCAGCAACATTAGACTTATCTACTTAGAGAATGTGCCATGTGTCCCAGGACAGGACCCCTGCATATGCTATTTTCTCTCTGCCTGGAACTGTCTCTCATGCTTTGTCCCTGACCCCCTCACCTTGGTCAGTTCCTTAGTTCAAATATGTTTATTTATCAGTTCTTAGCTCAAGAGTAGCTTCCTTAGGCAAGCCTTTCCTTCCGTTCCAGAGTAAATCCATTTTCTTTAAATATATTTTCATATATTCATGTTACTTTATATCCAAGCACTTTTTACTGATGTCTTTTAACTAATTATACTCTAATTTTTTTGTGATAGGTAAGTCTGTCTCCTCCCTTGAAGAGCAAGTTCCAAGAATTTAGAGGATGCAACTGTTATCTGGTTCTCCGTTGTTTCCTAATACAGTGAATTAGATGCACAGTACCTAATGCAGCGACTGGCACTCATTTTTATTGAATAAACATAGAAGTTGTAGCAGATGCATCTATCCTCCACCTTCTTTGTGTGATGACTTAACAATTTACACTTGTATCTTCTCTGGGGGCGTGCCCTTGAATGGCAGGAGCTGCCTTGTTCAGAAATACCTGGGAAATTACACAAGCTAACCCTTTCCTCTAGAGGAAGCCCACAGCCAATGACTGACTACCCAGCCTGCTTGCCTCTGAGAGAGATAACCTCTGTGGTATAATTTATGCTCTTGAGCTCCTCATGAGATCAGGTCTAGGCTAGACTTCTAAAACTCCCTTTCCCTGCATTAATCTATCACCTCATTCCCCTTTCGGTTCTCCTGAGAACTTGACCTCAGTAAATCACTTACATAAGAATACCAATTTCAGGTTCTACTCACAGCCAAATTCAACCAAAGACATGAGTTAAATTTGAGCATTTCTTGCTCAACCAAAAAAGAAAATAAGTAAGTTAGAACACTGTAATATTATGCATTGGGATAAATCTCTGGATAGAGGAAAATAAGGGCTCACTTTTCTCAAAGGGTCTAGAAATTCATAGATGTTTAATAATTTGGGGTTGGTTAAAGCCCCCATGGCTATTAATGCTAACTCTTTCAAATATAATGTTTTTATTGAGTGAATAAAATGTAGAAGCATATAGCAAAGTTTTATTCTTTCCTGGAAATGTTTGTTCCCATCATTGTACCACTATACAATAATACATTTCTCAAAAGCACTGTCCAAGTAGAGAGCACATTTGATATCTCACTATCAGGATTTTCATCTCACTTCTATTTGTGGGTTGCTGCTTTCAGAAGATAATTAAAGAAGAGGCCAGCCTCGGTGGCTCACACCTGTAATCCCAGCACGTTGGTAGGATAAGGCAAGAGGATCACTTGAGTCTAGGAGTTTGAGACCAGCTGGGGTGACATAGTGAGACCCCATCTCTACAAAAAAATAAGAAAAAATTAGCCAGGCATGGTGGTGCATACCTGCAGTCCCAGCTACTAGGGAGGCTGAGGTAAGGATTGCTTGGGCCCAGGAGTTCCAAGCTGCAATGAGCTATGATTGTGCCACTGTACTCCAGCCTGGGAGACAGAACAAGACCCCATCTCAAAATAAATAAGTAATTTTTTTTTTTAAAAAAAGAAGAGATGATGATGGCTAGAAAATTCCCATAATATAATGTTAAGAGAAAAATGATACAAAGCTACATATAGTGCAATCCAAACAGTAAAACGAATCTATCCATCTCTCTCTCTCTCTCTACTTACGACGCATTGAAAAATCAATGAAAGGACGCATACCAAGATGTGAACAGTAGTAGTAAAATTGTGAAAGATTTTTTTCCACATTTTTATAATTTCAAATTTTTAACAAAAAGCATGACTATAGTTTTTGAAAAAATGATTAAAAATGGGTAACTTGTAAAAAGATCATAGAGAACAATGGCCTTTTCTTCCCCTTAAATGAGCTCAGTTCAAAAGCCTGAGAAGGGAGACTTCTACTTATGGGAACATGGAGTAGATGATTTTCCTCTTTTCCCAATAAGTAAGCTAAAACTCCTAGATAATATATATCAAAGAAACATAAGATGATTCTGAAAGGAGAAGAAAAGAAGATCTAGGAACCTCAGGAAATAAAGAACCACACAGTAGTGAGTTCCATGAGTTTTCTTCTGCTTCATGTATCCCAGACTTGGAGCTGAAGAAACTGGCATCCCAGAAATGCCAGTAGACACAGACAAAGAAAACCTCAACAAATCCTCTCCTCTCCTTCTCTCCCCTCTTCCTCTCCTCCCCTCCCTCTCGCCAAAAGACCAGGAAGGGGCAACCTAGCAAGGCAGAAAACTTTTATACCATAACTGCTCTACTTCAACGAAACACAGGAGAAATAACCTATGACCCCACCTGTACCTAAGCCCACAAAGGCCACGTGGGGAACCCAGACTTCTACCCTCCCCTGCCTGTAAGGAGGCACCCAGCTCCTGTGCCTGGTATCAGAGGAGGCTGAGTAGGGAGCTGGGACTTCCAGTCCTGCTAGGCAGTAATAAAACCCCCCCCCCAACATGGCATCAGAGAACACTTGGGGAGCCTGGACTTCCACCTCCACTCAGCACTACGGAGGCATCCCTCCTACTGCTTCTGTCATGGTGTCAAAGGAGGCCTAGTGGAGAGTCAGGTTGTCCACCACCACCCAGTGGTAAAGAGGCCATAGCCCACTTGCCTGGTGCTAGTGGAGCCTATAAGGAGAGCAGGACCTGGGCATTCTTAACCCTCCCTGCTAGGTGGGATCCGTCAGTAGAGGTATAATGGGAAGTCAGAATGCCCACCCCACCCAGGAGCAATGAATAGTCTCCTCTCAGGTGTGAACGAAGGCCAAGTAAGGAAACCCGTCATCCACCCCACTTGGCAGCAGTGAGGTAGCACCTTCCTTCCTTCCTTCCCTGCTGGAGCAGTGTCAGAGGAAGGCAGCTCAAACAAGGTTTAAAATAAGACCCAGAGTCTCACAACATAGTATCCACAATGTCCAAGTTTCAGTGGAAAAACACTATTCCATCCAAGAACTGGGAAGTTCTCAAACTGAATAACAACAAAAAAGACAATCCATAGATGCCAACATGGAGATGCCAGAAACGGTGGAGTTATGGAGCAGATATTTTAAAGCGACCATCATAAAAATGCTGTCACTGAGCAATTATGAACACACTTGAAACGTAGGAAAAAAAATAGAAAATCTCAGCTAAGAAACAGAAGATGCAAAGAAGAACCAACTGGAAATTTTAGAATTGAAAAATACAGCAACTGAAATTTTATAAAAAAGTATCAGCTGAACAGCAAAATAAAGGGCAAAGAGAAAAGAATCTGTGAATGGAAGATAGAATAGTAGAAATGACCCAACCTAAACAACAGAGAAAATAGGCAAAAAAAAAACAAAAACAAAAAACGAACAGAACCTCAGGGAACTGTAGCATTTGTGTCACTGAACTCGTGGAGAGAGAGGAGAAAGAAGGTAGGGCTGAAAAAGTCCTTGCAGATATAATGGTTGAAAACTTACCAAATTTTGCAAAAGACATAAACCTACAGAATGAAGAAGCTGAACAGAACTCAAACTTTCCAAGAATAGATCTGAGAATGACTATGTGGGCTATGAGAGCCACCAGATCATAGCTGTGTTCAGGTTATAAAGTCGTTGTTTTCACCTATAAAAAGGACTCAGTGACTCCCATCTGTGTTGCTAACAAGAATAGCGTCAGGACGTAGTCAGTATCCGGGCCAAAGCAACTAGCTGTTACAACTTCAGCTAGCCCGGCAAGATTCACAATTAAGTATAGAAATGTTTAAGGTCCTCCATTGTTCAATATTTTTTGTATTTGGTATTTTATGCATTAGTCATATGTAAGAAATGTTTAGATTAATAGGTCAGTGTCTTGTTGCCAATCTAACATATATGACTGAACACTTGATATTAAGTTGAAATCTTACTCAGTATACAAACAATATCAGCATACTTAAGAGAATTTAAGAATGACTACTTTTAAGTTAAATTTATTAAATATATGAGAATTACTTAAGTGCTTGGCATGGCTTAGCAGAAAATTAAAAACACTTAAAAAGAAAATGGAATATATTAAATTTGTACAGGCAATTTGAATGTTTAAAGGAGTTTCGCTGAAAACATGAATCAAAGGCCCCTTAAAGGTGATTTGTCAAGATTGGATGACTGAGAATAAGAAGATCTATAAGTTTGGAAATTTGGCTTTAAAATTTACAACTTATTCACTTTGAACCCAATTTAAACCTCTGAAAAACCTTTTCAATACCTAAAATCTACCCTCAAAGAAACAAAATCCCTCACATTGACATACACATTCCATGAACACCTGGTATGGTCATCACCTATGGGAAATTCCTGTCAGGTTTTCCTAGTGTTTCATTTTCCATCCCTTCTCCAAGTCCTGTCAAGTTCTGATGCGTACTTGTAAGCACATCTGGGTTACTCATTCCTTAAGTAGAGGGTCTGTCTTTATCTGTTTTCTCCCTGCAGCTGCCATGTTGCCAGGGAAGAACAGATGTTTAGTAAACATTTGTTTGAATTAAGCTTAATTAGCTATGTTTTCCAAGCCCTACTTTAAAATGGTGTATCCTGGGACAGTGATCCTAAAGAGGTTCGGTTTTAAAGGGTGAAAATGACTCACGAGAACCTGAAACTCACCAGCTGTATTTATTTGCAACTTGAGCACTCTTAGGAAGACAATGTTGAGTAGAATTTGGTGCCTTCCAGCACTGTCACAGTTTGGGAAGAACTGTTGACTGCCTTGAACACACTTTTTTGTATACTCGGGAAGCAAAATTCTGCCACATTGCCTTGAACTAGGGATGTTTCCGAGGTGTCAGTTGTCCTTACATAAAGCCTCTTCCTAAACAGCAAACTTCACCCCCACTAAACACCTCCACACAGATCAACATACTGTTGGGCATTCATCACAGGAACACAATGTGGCCTACTTTTAAATACTAGAATTTTAGACACTGCACTTCAAAGTTTTAAGAGACTCAACATGAAAAGAATGATCAATAATTACAACTTATAGAGAAAGTAAGTTCTGTATATTGAACAAAATTGGGTGGTATATCCATGAAATACATACCCATTGAGAACCAGTAACTAATTATTCCAATTAAAGATCTAAAACTAAAATGAGCATCTATTGTGAGACACTAAAATGTAAAGTAAATGATATTTTTAAATGTTATTTAAGTAGACCAGCTTAAAAGCAAACTTACTTGGGTTTGCATACACCATATTTTTTTCTTAGAATTTATCATTTATCCTCCAAAATAGAATATTGAAAGAACAGTAAAACTTACATAAGTTTTCCCTATAATAGAACATTTTCAAATTAATTCAAGATCTTAAACAGAGGAATGTATAAATGAATTTATATCTTTTTAAGTTTAATACATTTATCTAATAAGCAAACTCTTCTCTAATAGCTTCACTTTATGTGGTGTTTTTTCTTTTGGTAATTTTCATTTTTGTTATACCAGTAACTCATATTTACCATAGGAAATTAGTAAACACAATTAAATCAAGGTTTCTCAGCCTGGGCACTATTGACATTTTGGGCAGAATCATTCTGTGTTGTGGAGGGCAATCTTTGTACTGCAGGATGTTTAGCAGCATCCTTAGCCTCTGACCTACAAGGAGTGATGAGCATTCCCCAGTTTTGACAAACAGAAATGTCTCTAGACATTACAAAATATCCCCAGGGGTAGTAAAATTGCATCCAATTGATAGCCAGTAAGTTAGATTATTTTCCTATCACATTTTTTATTTATATTCTTATTTTCAATTATATATGTATATATGTGTGTGTATATATAGATCTCTCACATGGATAAATTTTTTAAAATGATCATATTTATTGTTTTGTTACTGCTCTTTTGCAGCATATATTATGAACATTTTCACGTGTATGTTTACTTCTTCATTTTTAATGCCTACATAATATTCTGCCATTTGTATAGAATATAATTTATTCCATTCACTACTTTTAGATATTGAAGTTCCAAATTTTTGTGATAAAAGTGCACATTTGGTGGCATATGATATTCTTGGGAAATACTTTCTTTCCCTAAGAATTCTGCAGATTTGTTTCATTGTTTTTGGTATTAAAAGTGGCTGAGGAGAAGTATCAATCCAGTGTAATTGCT